>NC_045597.1:113643246-114270064 GCF_009762305.2 Zalophus californianus | reverse complement strand
GCTGTTGTGTGAATGACTATATTGGCTTGGGTAGTTTCATATTTATGCATGGGTAAAATGGCATTGTTTATTTTTAGTTATTTGGTTAAGAGTTAATGTCTCCAAATGTGAAGTTTGTTTGTTTTTAAGATTTATTTATTTATTTTAGAGCGTGCATGTGAACAGGGTGGGGAGGGAAGGGCAGAAGAAGAGGGGGAACGAGCTAAAGAAGCCAACTCCCTGGTGAGCACAGAGCCCAACTGAGCACAGAGCCCAACGTGGGGCTAGATCTCAGGACCCTGAGGTCATGACCTGAGTGGAGATCAAGAGTCAGATGCTCAACCGGCTGAGCCACCCAGGAACCCCAAATGTGAATTTTTTTTTTTTTTAAGTAAGTAGTCATTGCCATATTTGTATTCTGAACCATTTGGTTTGGTAATATATAGAGAAAAGGTTATATAATTCGGAGTCAACTTTCTCTCTCACATAAACATACACAGTAAATAAAGGCAGGTAATTTACTAGGTTAAATATGTATTCACCAAGACCAATGCATTGAAACATTAAGTAAATAAGAAGAAAAGGTATGGTTTTTGTTTTATTTTTTTCCTACTTTACTGCTCTTAACAGGATATCTATGATTGTCTACCTGGATTTTGGGTGCAGTCATCTCATTCTGGGCAGTGTTTAAAGCCCTTGGCCTTTGGCAAAGAAAAGTATCTTCCTTCTGTGGATATTAGCAATCAATTTCTCTATAATATTTTCTCTACAGTTATAATAATCTCATATGTGACACTTAACTGCTCAAGAGACCAGTGTCCAGGGAAGTGGGCAAACTAACACAGACCTAAATTGCTCAGGTTTTATAAAAAGAGCCATTTTGTCATTTACCAGGAACTCTGTAGGCATGTTGTATGAGACTAATCCAATTTTTTTTCCAACTCTGCATATTAGAATAATAATTTGTAGCGGAGGGGGTTTCTACCCCTAAAGATTCAGGTCTGTTGCCCTGGGATTTATTTATTTATTTTTTAATGAGCATCAATCCATTTTGCTCATGTCTTCCTAAATACTACTTGTTCTTTGCAACTGACCACCCGCTTGGCATCACAGTAACTGACACAGCCTGTCCAAAAGTGCCATACCATTAGTGCTTTTTTCATCTTATAATTGGAACTGTGAGACTGTAATCTTCAGTTATCACCATTATTTAGCTGGCTTTATCAGAGCAAATGTTTGTCCTCATCTATTGAATCAAACATATCTTTTTTGTTCTTTTTGTATTAGGCGTCTTTCACATTGTTTGATACCAGTCTGAGATAACTGTTTTCTAAAGTTGATAACTATTTTCTAAAGTATTTTTTAAGTACTGATTTTTGCTTTTGCTTAAATTTTTTTAGTCCAGGGATTTTAATTTTTCCTAAGAAATACTGATGAATCAAAAACTATTTGTAAACACATTGTCTTTTATGCTGTTAAAACATATATGTCAAAACAATTTAATAATCTTGCAGGAAAGAAGGTTTTTTGGGTTTGTTTTGTTTTTGATCAGGGGATGACATATAAATATACAACATCCAGGCAAGTGTTTCTATATTTCACTCTTTTGTTTAAAGAATTTTTTTTAATTTTTTTTTGAAGATTTTATTAGAGTGAGAGACACAAGCAGGGGGAGCAACAGAGGGAGAGGGAGAAGCAGGCTCCCCACCGAGCAGGGAGCCCCATGTGGGGCTCCATCCCCAGACCCAGGATCATGACCTGAGCCGAAGGCAGATGCTTAACCAACTGAGTCAACCAGGTGCCCCTGTTTAAAGTTTATGTGAATATCCTCTGAAGGCTGTCTGAATCATCAGATAATAGGACAAAACCTTTATTACTTTTCAATAACTGGAGGAAAGAAAAACTTTTCTGGCTTTTTTATTGCACTTGTGGCTTATACTCTGTGAACTGTTTTTCTATCTATTAGGGAGCCTTCTAGCTTATTTTATTTACCATGATGAAAGTCCCTTGGCTTCCTGTTGTCTTTCCTATTCCAAATTCTCCTGTTTTGATGATCCTGAGATACTGTTGACCTCAGTATGATCCCTAGATACTGTTCACTTTTAGGCTTAATTTGGTTTGAAGAGATGCCATCTATACCCATGGATTTCTTTATCTTCTGTGGTATCTTACCAGTTTTATCAGGTTTGTTGTGGAATGAAAAGAAATCCTCAATTTTCCCAGTAACTCCTGAAGTACAGTTCTGGGACTGGCAGTAGGAGCATCATCTGGGAACTTCTCAGAAATGCAAATTCTCAAGTGCTACCCTAAGCCTACTAAATCAGAAACTCTGGGTATGCTGCCCAGCAGACATCATCTCTTCCAGGTGTTGAATGGCTTCTTACCATTAGTGATTTGAGGTCTTTGAGATCCATGTGACTGTAGATTGATCCACCCATCATTTCTTTTTACTACCAGTATTCAAAACTGTATTTTTTTTATATTGAGGAAAACTGAGTGAATGTATACCATTGAAGTATTCTCTCATAATTCTGAAGTACTTTAGTTGAACTTGCACTTGATATTTATTGCATTGTCAAAGAAGTACTGTCAAAGAAATAGTTTAGAACAAGATTCTGTGCTTTTGCTTCCCTCCCTTCCTCATCCTCCTCTTGGTTCTCTCCAATGTAATGTGATAATTTAGAAAGGGTACTGTATCACTGTACATGGGATTTGACAGCATTGCATATCAGGTAGACCATTTAATTTAACCCCCACAATACCCTATGAATTAGATAATAGTTTTTTCTCAAATTTTGCAGAGAAGAAAACTGGGGCTTAGGAAAGTTAATTTGTGAAGGTGACACCCCAGAACAAGAACCCAAATCTAGGCCTTGCTAGTAACAAAGCTCTTAAGGACATAATATTACCATTAATCTCATTTCTCTAGTTGTGCTTTTCCTTACTCTTTAAGAATTTGCATTTATCTTAAATTTGATAAATATTTTTTTTTTCTGGACTTCTCACAGTTCTGATTTGAATAATGTATTTTTTTAAATTTCATCACTTGTGACTTTCTAAGAAACACTAAAAATTTCTAGAAAAAATTCGGTGTCTTCATCTTCACTTCCTTTGCTTTTACTTTTTTCTGGTTTAATTTAGAAAATGAAAACCTTTTCATATATTCAGTAGAAGATTTTTTAGACATGCTAAAATGCATCTAGTAACTTCAAGTTTGAAATAAGTAGGAAGATTATTCCAATCATGGCAAAATTTGTTAGAAGAAGTGAAAGTGTAGATATTAACTAGTAATTTTAATATTCATTTGAAATATTCCTCTTAAACCCCAAGTCTTAATTGAGGGCAGCAAATAAAAGTTGAAATATACCACCTTAATTCCGGAAAAGAGAATATATTAGTAACCGTTTTTTTAATGTGTTACTAGCAAGCTGTCAATCGATTATAAAAAGATACAAATGCTTGATGCTCTTTGTCTAGCAGTAATTGACTTTTGTGAGTTCAGATGTTGATTTATAGACCTTTTTCACAGTTAGGAATATTTTAAGCCACAGTGAGGATATCTTTTCATGTTGATAAAAGGATTTCCCCGCCACATACAGTTCTTATTTAAGAGAAAAAATAATAAGAATAAAGTAAAAATGGTTAATGTAAAGATTCTCAAAGTGTCTTGCCTAGACATTAGGCTGCTAGAAGGTGCCCTAGGGCAGCTGAGAAGACTGCTAAGAAAAAATATTCGTAAGGGATAAGACAATTGAGTACTCTGTCCTTGAGTTTCCAATTTGGGATCTAGGAGCCAGAAGCTCTTTGGACAGGCCCTGGCTACATGGCTTATACATAAGGGGGAGACAGATTTGCTTGCTATCAGTCTGTCAACGCCTTGCCCAGATGCTATCCTGTTAGCATTTCCAGAGAAGAGTAAAACAGCATTCAAAGGGTTGGCGTCTAATTCTCGGTATGTAAAATTAATAAATATGAGTTAATGAGTTATTAAATGAGTTAAATACAAAGCGCTTATAACAGTTCCTGGTATATAAGCAAACACTGCTTAAGTTCTTATTACCAGACTAGTAAAAGATTGCTATTGGAAAACACTGCTAAGAAAATTAGATCTTTTAGCCAAAGGTATTTATCTGTGACTGTGTTGCCGTGAAGAAGAATTTTACAAAAGTTCTCTTTTTTTTATTAGTGTATATATTTTCCATTCACATTATCACTGCCAGTTTTATTTTGGATATTGTGCTAAAATGCTCGGAATTTTAAAACATGCTGTTTTGGGATACTGACAATTAAGTGGACAATCTTTTTAAATATAATTTGATTATGGATGAAGAGAAATAAAGGCAATTATTGATGTTCACAGAAGAGGCATTTACCTACCCTCTAATGATTGTGTATGTATGATGAGTAGAGGAGGAAAGCGAAGGCTTTCTGGAAGGTGATGATCCCGTGGGGTGGATGGGGAGGGAAACATTCTGTATAAAGGAATCATATAGATTAAAAAAGAAAAAAAGTTAAGAAAGGAAATGTGAATAGTAGATTCAAGGGAAAGGTAGGAGTTAGTTGTCTGTAAGAAGCATATACCATGTGGTATGAGAATTCAAATAAGCCTGTACTTAGACAAAGAACTGTTGAGATTTTTTTCAGTTTATTGAAAAATAATTGACATACATTAATGTATAAGTTGAAGGTATACCGCATGATGGTTTGATTTACATATAATTATGAAATGAAACACAAAGTGTTTCATTCAGCTGAGAGTTTTTAAAGTTTGAGAAATTGGGATATTTTCATGTTTTAAAACTTGTGTTTATTTTGATTCTGTAATAGTAAATTCTTAAAGAATCTCTTCAAGCCAGTAATGTTTTGTATTCATGCTTTTTTTGTTTTTAAGGATTTCAGTTTGTTAAAATGAGCAGTCGTAAATCAAAGAGTAACAACTTAATACATGCAGAGTACCTGTCACAGGTTAGTATATATTTTCATTGACCTCAAAGTCTGTTATCATGCAAAGCTGATCAGAGAAATAGTAATCTTCTTAATTTGAATTCTCCCCTTAACACTTATGAAGAATCACCCTTTCCATTCTCAAGGAGAGACTGTCTTACACTACTTTCATCCTTTGTAAGTCTTTAGATAGTTGGAATCCTAACTTTACTCCTGTCTTCCCAAATGTATCCTAATTTAGTTTACTTAAGAATTCTGTACTTCTTTTGTTAAATTTATTCCTATTTTATTTCTTGTGATGCTGTTATAAATGGAATTGTTTTCTTAATTTTTTTTTGTTAATTGCATGTGTATCTAAATGCAATTGATTTTTATGTGTAATCTTGTATCCTGTGTAATCTTGTATCCTGCAGCCTTGCCAGACTTATTAGTTCTAATAGTTTTTAGTTTATTCTTTAGTTTTTTAGTAAGATAATGTCATCTACAAATACAGTTTAACTTCCTTTTCAATCTGGTTGACTTTATTTATTTTTTTATTGTCTGATTTCCCTGGCTAGAATTTTCAGTACAGTATTGAGTAACAACAACATAAACAGACATTCTTGTTTTGTTTTTGATTTTGGGGAAATACATTCAGTCTTTCACCATTGATGTGATATTAGCTATAGGTTTTTATAGATGCCCTTTATCAGGTTGAGGATGTTGTCCTTTTTTCCTAGTATATTGAGTGTTTTTATCATGAACAATTAATATTATCTTAAGTACATACTGTATTCCAAGTGCTGAGCATATATCTATGTGCCTGTCTCTTAAGAAATATAGTAGGGAATAGGTATAATAACTCCGTCCTGGCATTTCTGTTTATCTGACTTGACCAGAACTATAGTTTTTTCTAATCAAAACTAAATGTATGTTATTGGCATCCCTTCATGTAAGACAACTTTTTTTTTTTGGAAGGAAGATGTTTAACTCTTAGGAAAAATTTTTAGCTGAAGTATAATTTACATATCCTAGTAAAGTGCACAAATCTTCCACTTACAGCTTAATTTCTATACATGTGTACACCTGTTTAACCTTCATCTCAGATCACTTTGAGATTTTTGAACCTTTCACTGTTCACTACAGCTTCACTTCACTTTATCCTTTAGATTTTATACATAGTTATTGCCTCTCTATTAGACTTTAATGAAATTTGAAAAAGTTGAGGACTGAGGTTTATCTTTTGATTTCTAATGATCTTATCTAGGTAGAAGAATATACAGTGTGATTAGTATTATGATTATATATGCTCATTTAAGTGTTTTATAGGTATCAGCTATTACCTATACAATACTTACATTACAGACAAGACTGCCTTATTTAATCTTGAGAACAGACCTGCCAGAAAACTATTATTGTCTCCATTTTATAGACTAAAAAAGTTAAGATTTAGAAAAGTGTAACTTTAAAATCCACATAACTGGCTCTTTTGGCATCACTCCTCTTATTCTTTCCCCTTCTTATATAATGATAATTAGGATTATTTTATCTCCACTGAGTAATTTGCTTTGCTTAGCCTCTGGTACATATAAACAGAACTCAGATTTTATCTTTTGGTACATGAAGAATCAGTCCCATGCTGTCAGTCTGAGAGAAGCAAATAATCTTGGAAGCTTCTTGTTTCTGATGATGGGACCAAATCTGAAATAGCCTCCTAAGATTTTTGTCTTTGAAAGATTTCTGTATTAGCAGCAGATACAGAAAAGGAATCCTCTAATGGTCTGTCTTTTTAAAGAATGTGCTAGATTATCTGACAATTTTTCACAACTCAGTCTAAGCCCTTTATTCTAAGGCAAACTGAAAATTTAAGTCCTTACAAGAAATTTTTTTCTTCATTCATTCTAGTGATTCCTCATTTTATAGGTATAGATGAATCTAATTTCTTCTCTGTAATTGAGCATTTCTTTATATGCTGAGTTACTACTTTTTTCAGTGTGTCATTTCTTTCCAGTTTATTTGCAGTTTCTTTAGGTATGGATCATGCTCTTTTAGTAGTAGCATGCTCTGCTTCTAATAGGTCCTGTAGGTCCAGTAACTATATGGACTTTTAAACTCTTTTGTTTTCTCAGAATCCTGACTTTTATAACAGGTGCAAATGGATAGGGCTTGGGCTAAGCCAGTTTAGATTTGTTTGGTCTCTAAAGATTGAGGTATGGTTCATAAGCATTATTAGGTGAGATTACATTATTAGATTCTCTCCTGTCTTTTTTCCTTGGCTGGTATGTTATGTACAAAGTGAAGTATTCATTTATTCACACGCAATAAAACAGCCCTCAAATTGCTGATGTGGCTAAAGTAAGTAATTCTTTCTCTTGTTGAACCTCACAAGTAAATTCTCATCCTTCCTCTGGGACTTGAGATAGGTGAAAAGAACCGTTAATTTTACAACTCATGGAAATGGTACCGGAACTCTTGAAGACAAGTTATTTGGGGAGGGTTGAATAGATTCATTAATACCTAATTCTGACTGCTGTAAATGTATATTCTCATTCATTTTTTGTTTTGTGTGTAACATTTTCATTTATATTTATTCACTTTGTTTTTATAAGGTACAAAGAATTTTACGGGAAAGATTTTGTCATCAGAGCCCACATAGTAACTTATTTGGAGTACAAGTACAATACAAGTAAGTTTAGCTATCCTTTTGTCTGCTATAAACCTACTTAAAGAGGCCCTTAGGTTTTGCAAAAATTATCTTACACAGATTTTATATTGAATAAGGCTGACAGACATTTTTGTAGAGATAAAAAAATTCTTCTTTTATAGAAACACTGAATATTATAAAGCAAGAGCAGATATAAATATTTCCATAATGAGAAAGCTCCTTACCTTTCAGTCTTGTGTTGCTTCTGTCATCTGGTATTATGGAGAGAATTCTGAGCTTTTTGCACCGAAATACTTGACAGCCAGTTATGGAGTGAAAGCTCCCAAGATTTGCCACTGTCGTCCTTTGTCCCATACCATCATAAAGCCAAGATATTTCAAACTTACTTGGTTTCCTCTTGAGGTTTCCAGAGAATCCATATTGATCTACCCTCTCTTCTGTGTTTTTCTGTGTAGGACTATATAGAGCATAAGTCAAGTGCCCAGAGAGAGAGAAAAAGAGAATGCTTATTTTCTGTGCATATTCAAATTCACCTTTTAAATAGTATTACCTAGCAAATTATTCCAGCTTCCTTTTTAAATTTTGGCTTATTTATGTCATTTCAGACACTTAATTGAGCTGCTGAAAAGAACTGCTATCCATGGAGAAAGTAACTCTGTTCTCATTATTGGACCCCGAGGATCAGGAAAGACCATGGTAAAACTATTGATTTCTGGTATTTTCTTGTTTGTGTAGGCATGTGATGATTCTTATAGACAGTACTGAAAATATTTTTTATTAGTTTCATTATCTTATTTCCTTTTTTTTTCTTTAAATTATAGACATGCAAAGCCTTAAAAATTAGGGTGATATATTTGAGTTGAGCATATTGTTTTTACCTTATTTTCTCCACAGTAACAAATTTTCAGTTGATACTTTTTCTATCATGGCCTTTTGTCTGTGAAGAATTTGTGATTGCCAATAGAAAAAACAAATTAGCATTTATTGAGCATGTTCCTTGTGCCTTTTATCTGTGTTCTGTACCTTATCTTATACTTTTTATCTGTGTTATCATTTATACCAACCCTGCAAGGTAGGCATTGTTTCTGTTTATAAATTAGGTAACTGTCATAACATGCATTCTTTTTTTCCCTATTGTTTATTGTTTAACCCTACCTCAGGTAATTTTTTTCATATGTACAGTCACGACTTCTGGAATTCTTTTCTACTTTCCATCTTTATCTTATTTGCTTGGTTACCTCAAGAAGATTCTCTTGCTTTTTCCCCTCATTTTCTCTTTTCACATTCTTTATTCAATATATGAGACAAATTATGACTGTTACATTGACTATATTACTATTAATTTTCAATACTTGGGCTGTATGTAAGCTCTTTTCTGCTATACTCCATGCAGTGAATTTAGATTTCTCAGTAACATGCTTTTTTTTATTATGTATAGAAGTAAAATTATGTATTAAGTAAAGTTATATGAATTTTAGAGCAATAAATGTTGACTGTATATTAGGTAAGGTGAGGAAATAAGGTCTTTACAATTTTACTGTAATCACCCATTTTCAGTGGGGATATAAATCTAGGTAATTTCTTTTTTAATCTTGGAAAAATTTTTCACATTATATTTACAATAATTTTTTAGTCTTGACTATAATTTGATTCAGTCCTTATGCTCAGTCATTTTATACAACCATTAGTTCTTTATTCTTGAGTTTTTCAGTATGATTTTCCTTTGTGTTTGACTTCAGGACTGTTTGGGTGGTTTTGACAGGAAAACCATGTGACTGGTATGCTTTTGAGCTATTAGAATATTTAAAATTTTTAACAATAATATTATTAGCAATAGAAACACTGTGCGAAGGATGTGCACAGAAAGATCACAGAAAATTAAATACAGATCTGTCTTAAACTTATAAACTTGTTTAATTTTACTTATAATTAAGTAAATTAACTAAAAATATTAGCAATTTTGTCTACCAGGTTGACAAACATGTAAAATTGATAACACTAAAGTTGTGAACTTATAGAGAAATAGACAAGTGTTCCTGCTGGTAGTATAAATTGACATAACTAGAATAAGAGACAGTATCTGATCACATTACAAAGTCATAATGCCCTTTGACTCAGCAACAGTATTTCTGGGAATTTACACTTGTGAAATGATGTACATACAGTTACTCATTGCAACACCATTTGTTAATAGTGAAAAATGAAAACATAAATGTCCATCAACAGAGTACTGGCTAATAAATGCTAGTCTGTCCATCCATATAATAGATTATTATGCATCAATGAAAAACATTTGTCTGTAGTCCAGCAAAAAGGAAATGGAAAAAAAAAATTTTATTGATTTGTACAGGTATGCTTCATTTTGCTTTGCTTTGTTGCACTTTGCAGATAATTGCATTTTTTTTTTTTTTACAAATTAAAGGTTTTTGGCAACCCTTTATTGAGCAAGTATGCAGGCACCGTTTTTCCAACAGCATTTGCTTGTATTGTCTCTTTGTCACATTTTGGTAATTCTCACAATATTTCAAACATTTTCATTATTATATTTGCTTTGGTGATCTGTGATCAGTGATCTTTGATGTTACTATTATAATTGTTTTGGGGTGCCAGGAGCCATGCCTGTATAAGATGGCAAACTTAATGGATAAATGTGTTGGTTCTGACTGCTCCACTCACTGTCCACTCTCCCATCTCTCTCCCTCTTCTTGGGCCTGCCTATTCCCTGAGTCACAACAATACTGACATTAGACCAATTAATAACACTATAGTGACCCCTATGTGTTCAAGTTAAAGGGAGAGTCACACATCTCTTACTTTAAATCAAAAGCTAGAAATGATTGAGTTTAGTGAGGAAGGCATGTCAAAAGCTAAGATAGGCTGAAAGCTAGGCCTCTTACACCAAATAGCCAAGCTGTGAATGTAAAGGAAAAGTTTTTGAAGGAAATTAAAAGTGCTACTCCAGTGAACCCACCAAAGATAAGAAAGTGAAACAACCTTATTGCTGATATGAAGAAAGTTTTAGTGGCTTATACATTCCCTTACACCAAAGCCTAATCCAGAGGAAGGCCCTAACTCTGTTCAATTCTGTGAAGACTGAGAGAGATGAGGACGCTACAGAAGAAAAGTTTGAGCTAGCAGTAGTTGGTTCATGAGGTTTAAGGAGAGTAGCCACCTCCAAAACATAAAATTGCAAGGTGAAGCAGCAAGTGCTAATGTAGGAAAAGGGAACGTGATGAATCAAGGACACACACTCTTTTTAGAGTTCCTACTCAGAGGTGATAAAGAGCACATCTCCTCACAGTTAACTGGCCAAAGTGTCATATGGTTGCATCTCATTTCAAGAGAGTATAAAGAAGTACATTCCGCCTAGGTGACTAGACTGGAAGTTAACAGAAGTATTTGGTGAATATCACTGGTGACCACGACAGCTTGTTTTGAGTTTGTGTGTGTGTGTGATTTTTCCCTGATTAGATACTTACAGAATTTCTTTATCTTAGCAGTATGAAAATTTCAGACCAATATCTAAGCTTTGGTTATAAAAACTGATACTCTGTAAACTCCCTTAATATAAATTTAGGTCTTTTTTCAGTACAGGATAATTTTTTTTTTCAATCTTCATTGTTTTATTATATTTGGAAAATACATCATACAGATGTTTGAAAAACACTTTTAGATAGTACTTTAATTCTTCAAGAAGCTCATAGTGATACTATAAGAAAATGAGATCTAGGGAGTCAGTACATTAGACCTATTATTCCATCCTAAACTATGCTTCTTGAAACAAAGTGGCATTACAACAGAGAAGTTGAATCTCAGTGATGTTTACATCAAAGTGTCAAGCCTAAAAATATAACTTGAGCAGCTACTGCCTGAATTTATTCTGAACTTCAACTTGGAAGTTTGTCCCTAAAAGCATGGAGAAGTTTCAGAAAAAGGAAATAGAGTTAGTAAACATAAAGATGTTTAAATACAGGGCGCCTGGTTGGCTCAGTTGGTTAAGTGACTGCGTGCGGCTCAGGTCATGATCCTGGAGTCTGGGGATCGAGTCCCACATCGGGCTCCCTGCTCAGCAGGGAGTCTGCTTCTCCCTCTGACCCTCTTCCCTCTCGTACTCTCTATCTCTCATTCTCTCTCTCAAATAAATAAATAAAATCTTTAAAAAAAAAAAAAGATGTTTAAATACAAATTAAAACTATACTCCATTTCATTAGTAAATTGGCTAAAATAGATTTATTTTTTACCAGGAAAATTAAGCATAAAAGAGAGTTCCCTTATTATAACCACCTCCCCATGCACATACATACAACTTCCCCTATTATTAACATCTTCCCTTAGTATGGTACGTTTGTTGAATTTGATGAACCAATATTAATATGTTATTATTAACTTAAGTCCCTTAGTTTTCTTTAAGGGTCACTCTTTGTAATGTACAATTCTGTGGATCTTAATAAATCCATACTGTCACGTATCCACCATTACAGTGTCATACAAAATAATTCCACCACCCTAAAAAATCCCCTGTGCATTACCTGCTCATCCTCCCATCCCCAACCCTTGGCAATCCCTAATCTTTTTATTGCCCTCCATAGTTTTGCCTTCTACAGAATGTCACCTAGTTGGAATCATAAAATATATAGCCTTTTCAGATTTGCTTATTCCACTTACCAATATGAGTTTAAGATTCCTCCATGTCATTTCATGGCTTGACAGTCCATTTCTTTTATTTGCTTAATAATATTACATTGTTTGAATGTGCCACTATTTATCCATTCACCTATTAAAGGAAATCTTGGTTGGCTCCAATTTTTGGCAGTTCTGAATAAAGCTATTATAAACACTTGTGTATGTAGACAGAGTCTTCAACTTAATTGGGTAAATACTTAGGAACACCAGTTGCTGGATCATATGGTAAGACCATGGTTAGCTTCCTAGAAAGCTACTAAGCTGTCTTCCAAAGTAACTGTACCATTTTGCTTTTTTTCTCCAGCAGTGAATAAGAGTTTCTGTTGTTATGCATCCTCATTAGCATTTGGTATTGTCAGTGTTTTTAATTTTAGCTATTCTAGTAGATAGGTAGTGGTATCTCAGTGCTGTTTTTATTTGCAATCCTTTAATTATGTATGATGTTAAGTATCTTTTCATATGCTTATTTTTCATCTATCTTTGGCAAGGTATTTTATGACCATTTTTGACTGGGTTGGTTCATTTCTTATTGATATGTTTTAAGAGTTATTTGTATATTTTGGATATGTGTTTTGCAAGTACTTTCTCCAAATCTATGGTTTGTCTTTTAATTCTATTATTAGTTTCCTTGGCAAGCAGTTTTTTTTATTTATTTTTAAGATTTTATTTATTTGAGAGAGAGCACACAAAAGCAGGGGCGAGGGGCAGAGGGAGAGGGAAAAACAGACTCCCCACTGAGCAAGAAGCCCTCTGCAGGGCTCAATCCCAGAACCCTGAGATCATGACCTGAGCCAAACACAGACGCTTATTGGATTGAGCCCCCCAGGCATCCCCAGTTTTTTCATTTTAAAAAAAGTTTATCAGCTGTTTCTTTCATGAATTGTGACTTTGGTGTTATATCTAAACTTCATCACCGGGACACCTGGGTGGCTCAGTTGGTTAAGCGTCTGCCTTCCGCTCAGGTCATGATCCCGGGTTCTTGGGATCAAGTCTCTCATCGGGCTCTGTGCTCAGCAGGGAGCCTGCTTCTCCCTCTGCCTCCACTTCCCCTACTTGTGCTCTCTCTCTTGCTCTCTTGGTCTCTGACAAATAAATAAAATCTTTAAAAATAAATAAATAGACTTCATCACCAAACCCAAGATCTTCTAAGTTTTCTCCTATGTTTCCTTCTAGAAGTTTTATAGTTCTTAGTGTTTTACATTTGGTTTGGCGATTCATTTTGAGTTAATTTCTTTGAAACCTGTAAGGACTGTATCTAGATTCTTTTTCTTTCTTTTGGCATATGAATGTTTAAATTGTTTCAGCATTTGTTGATAAGGCTATCTTTTCCTCATTGAATTACCTTTGCTTCTTTTTCAAAGGTAAGTTAATCATATTTGTGTCAGTCTATTTCTACCTGTCTTAATTACTGTAGCTTTAAAATAAGACTTAAAGTCAGACAGTGTCAGTCTTCTAACTTTGTGTGTTTCCTCAGTATTGTTTTGGCTATTCTGGGTACTTTTCCTTTTTATATTAACTTTACAATTACTATATTAATTTCCAATTAATGGGAATTTTAGAGTTCAGTTGTAGTTTCAACTATAGATCACATTAGAAAAATTGGTGTCTTAACTATATTGAATTTTCACATTTATGAACATGGACTATCTTTCCATTTATCTTTCTTGGGTCTTTCATTGAGTTTTGTGGTTTTCCTTATATAAGTCTTACATATATTTCATTAGGTTTATACCTAAGTTTTTAAGTATTTTTGATGCTAATGTGAATAGTATGTTTTTAATTTCAGATTCCAAGTGTTCATTGCTGATATAGTGGAAAGCAAATGACCTTTGTGTGTTATCTTGTATCCTGCAGTCTTGCTATAATTGATCTTTGGTTCCAAAAATTTGTCAATTCTTGGGGATTTTCTACAGACAATCTTGTCATCTGCAAATAGAAGAAAGTTTTATTTCTTCCATTCCTGTTTCTTTTTATACCTTTCATTTCCTTCTCTTGTTTTACTGCATTTGATATTCACAAGCTATGTTTAAGCATTGATCATAAAATTAACTGATATTATACAAACCCTCTTAATATGAAGTTAGGTCTGTTTTCTCTAAAGAATAATTTTGAGTATTTCCTCTCTTTCGTTTCTCCTTGTCCTTTCTTGGGATTAAAGTATCCAGTTATTAAGTCTTTATTCTCCTTTCTCTGTGTTATTTCTCCATGTTTCTTTCTTTTTTTCCTCTCCCTCAGCATTCTGCCATATCATCAGTGTGATTTTCTTCACCATTTGTTCTATCTTTTGCTTCTTCTAATGTGATATACTGCATTTTAGTTTCTAACAATCTTTCCTTCTTGTCTTCCTCCTTGTCATGCACCTTCTTAGTCTGTTGTTTTGTGTTTATCTAAGTCTGGCTTAAATGGCTCAAAGTATTCATTTTCTAAAATACACATTTTCAGTAGTAATTAATCTTTTTCATCAGCTTACTGTTTCTTTCATGTTACATCGTCTTTATATAAACTCCTATGTCAGTTTTTTCTATTTCTTCAGGACTTAAGAAGTTGATAGCCATTAACAGAGTATTTATCAGTTAATAAAATAGATTGTTCTTCGTATGCTGACAGTATGCTGCACTCCAATATTGGGAGGTCAGAGAGCTGAGGAGCACTATTTACTTTTGTCACTTTTGTAATTTGTTGTGTGCGGACTATCTTGAGACATGAAATAGATTGAGACAAAAACTCTCATGTAAATTTTAATGTAAGAAATAAGATTACAATATATTTATAACACTACCTTGTACAAGCTATTTGAAGTACAGAAATTGGGAATCCACAGTTAATTGATAAAGATAACAGTGTGGCTTATTGTATTTCAAACATTTTATTAAAAAAAAATAGATGCAGTTTCAAATGACAGATTGTACCCTGGAAATTACTCTTCTATACAGAAATTATTGTAGACAAAGAAACAAGTATTTGGAAATAGTAAGATAAACATAAAAATCCCTGATTGCTGGCAAGTCTAAATGAACTATGCCAGTATGTTTGTAAAATTGTTAGCTACAAAGACTGTGGAAATGGAGTAGTGATACTGGTTGTCTTGCTAACATCAAATAACTAAATTTTTTTACTAGATAATGTAATTTAAAATATTTGGAAAGATAATGTGTTTGTGAAAAATACTGGAATTATATAATTGATTACCTAGGTAGTTACACACAGAGTAAGTTTTAGCAATATCCAGATTGGAACTAAAATTATTATTTGGAGACATATATGCTAATACATTTATCATTTCAGACCATACAAACACATCATGAAAAAGTTGTGAGCTGATCTAGGCAAAACATAGTAACTTGTTTGAAATAAAGTCAATGGAAAGAGTGCTATAAACTTGTTTCAGCTCTCTTTTAAGTTTTTATTTTAATCACCTGGTGCTCATCATAACAGGTGCATTCCTTAATCCCCACCACCTGTTTCACCCGTTCCCCCCCCCCCCCCATCCACCTCCCCTCTGGTAACCATCAGTTTTTTCTCTGTAGTTTCTTGTTTTGCCTGTCTCTCTCTCTCTCTTTCCCTTTGCTAGTCTGTTTTGTTTCCTAAATTCCCCATTAGTGTAAAATCATATGGTATTTGTCTTTCTCTGACTGACTTACTTCACTTAGCATTATACTCTGTACCTCCATCCATGTCATTGCAAATGGCAAGATTTCATTCTTTTTTATGGCTGAATAATATTCCTCTGTGTGTGTGTGTGTGTGTGTGTGTGTGTGTGTGTGTGTACACACATACATACTGTATCTTCTTTAACCATTCATCTATTGATGGATACTTGGGCTGATTCCATAATTTGGCTATTGTAAGCATGTATCCCTTTGAATTAGTGCAAGATGGTTCATTTTTTCTTCACAGCCTTGCCAACACCTGTTGTTTCATGTGTTTTTTATTTTAGCCATTCTGACAGGTGTAACATGGTATCTCATTTTGGTTTTAATTTGCATTTCCCTGATGATGAGTGATGTTGAGTATCTTTTCATGGGTCTATTGGCCATCTGTATGTCTTCTTTGAGAAATGTCTGTTCCTGTCTTCAGCCCATTTTTAAGTCAGATTATTTGTTTTTTGGGTGTTGAGTTGTGTCAGTTTTTTTTTTTTTAGTTTTATTTTATTATGTTAGTTACCATTCATTACATCATTGGTTTTTGATGTAGTGTTCCATGATTCATTGTTTGCGTATAACACCCAGTGCTCCATGCAGTACGTGCCCTCTTTAATACCCATCACCAGGCTAAACCATCCCCCCACCCCCCCAGAACCCTCAATTTGTTTCTCAGAGTCCATAGTCTCTCATGGTTTGTCTCCCCCTCCGATTTCCCCCCCTACATTTTTCCCTTCCTACTATCTTCTTTTTTTTTTTTTTAACATATAATGTATTATTTGTTTCACAGGTACAGGTCTGTGATTCATCAGTCTTACACAATTCACAGCGCTCACCATAGCACATACCCTCCCCAGTGTCTATCACCCAGCCACCCCATCCCTCCCATCTCCCACCACTCCAGCAACCCTAAGTTTGTTTCCTGAGACTGAGAATTCCTCATATCAGTGAGATCATATGATACTTGTCTTTCTCTGATTGGCGTTGTGTCAGTTCTTTTGCATACTAACCCTTTATTAGATATGTCATTTGCAAATATCTTTCCCATTCAGTAGGTTGCCTTTTACTTTTGTTGGTTGTTTCCTTCACTGTGCAGAACTTTTTATTTTGGTGTAATCACAATAGTTTATTCTTGCTTTTGTTTCCCTCACTTCGGGGGGTCTGTCTAAAATGAAGTTACTATGGCCTGTGTCTGAGAAATTACTGCCTATACTCCATGGTAGGATATTTATGGTTTTAGGTCTCACATTTAGGTCTTGGATCAGTTTTGAGTTTATTTTTCTGTATGGTGTAAGAAAGTATCCCAGTTTCATTCTTTTGCATGTTGCTCTCCAGTTTTCCCAGCACCAGTTGTTTCTTTTCCTGTTGGATATTCTTTCCTGCTTTGTTGAATATTAATTGACCATATAATTGTGGGTTCGTTTCTGGGTTTTTTATTCTTTTCCATTGATCTAATGGTCTATTTTTTACCATTATCATAATGTTTTGATTAATACAGCTTTGTAATATAACTTGAAGTCTCAAATTGTGATGCTTCCAGCTTTCCTTTTCTTTTTCAAGATTGCTTTGGCTATCTGGGGTCTTTTGTGGTTCCATAGAAATTTTGGGGTTGTTGTAGCTTTATGAAAAATGCTGTTGGCATTAAACGAGATTACATTAAATTTGTAGATTGCTTTGGATAGTGTAGACATTTTAGCAGTATTTGTTCTTCCAGTATATCAGCATGGAATTTCTTTCCATTTCTTTGTGTTGTCTTCAATTTCTTTTGTTAGTTTTTTATAGTTTTCAAAGTATAGGTCTTTCACCTTCTTAGTTGTATTTATTCCTAGATATCTTATTATTTTTGGTGCAATTGTAAATTTTGGTACAAATTACAAAAAATTATAAATTTTTTGTGTATTGTTTTCTTTCTCTTTTTACTGCTTCATTATTGGTGTATAGAAATGCAACAGATTTGTCTACATTGATTTTTGTATCCTGCAACTTTACTGACTTCATTTATTAGTCTTAGCAGTTTTTTGTTGCAGTCTTTTGGGTTTTCTATATATAGTATCATGTCATCTGCAAATAGTGAAAAGTTTTACGGCATCTGCAAATAGTGAAAAGTTTTACGGCTTCCTCACTTATTTGGATGCTTTTTACTTCCTTTTGTTTTCTGATTGCTGTGGCTAAGACTTCCAGTAGTATGTTGAATAAAAGTGGTGAGAGTGAGGGGTGGCTGTGTTAGTTAAGCATTTGCCTTTGGCTTGGGTCATGATCCCAGGGTCCTGGGTTCAAGCCCCACATGGGGCTCCTTGCTCAGCAGGGAGCCTGCTTCTCCCTCTCCCTCTGCCACTCACCCTGCTTATGCCCTCTCGCTCCCTCATATCCATAAGTAAATGGGTAAAATCTTAAAAAAAAAAAAAGTGGTGAGAGTGGACATCCTTACCTTCTTCCTCACTTTAGGGAAAAGGCTCTCAGTTTTTCCCCCATTGAGGATGGTGTTAGCTGTTGGTTTTTCATATATGTCCTTTCTTATATTCAGGTATATTCCCTCTAAACCTACTTTGTTTTTATCCTGAATGGATGTTGTGCTTTGTCATATGCTTTTTCTGCATCTACTGACATGATCATGTAGTTCTTATCCTTTCTCTTATTATGTGTTGTATCACTTTGATTGATTTGCAAATATTGAACCACCCTTGCAACCCAGGAATATATCCCACTTGATCATGGTGAATGTTTTGTGTTTTTTTTTAATGTATTGTTGGATTCGGTTTGCTAGTATTTTGTTGAGGACTTTTGCATCTAGGTTCATCAGAAGTCTTGTCCTATAGTTCTTTTTCTGTGGTGTCCTTATCTGCTTTTGGTGTCAGGGTAATGCTGCCCTCATAGATTGAATTTGAAGTTTTCTTTCCTTTTCTATTTTTTTTTTTTTGAATGTTATGAGGTATTAACTGTTCTTTAAATATTTGGTAGAATTCTCCCAAGAAGCCATCTGGCCCTGGACTTTTGTTTCTTGGGAGTTTTTTGATTACTGATTCAGTTTTCTTGCTGGTGATCGGACTTTTCAAATTTTCTATTTCTTTTTTCAGTTTTGGTAGGTTATATGTTTCTAGGAATTTATCCATATTTTCTAGGTTGTCCAGTGTTGGCATATAGTTTTTTGTAACATTCTTCTCTAATTGCTTGTAGTTTTTGGTGTTTGTTATTTCTCCTCTCTCGTTTGTGATTTTTGTTTATTTGGGTCTTTTCTATATTTTGTTTATTTGGGTCTTTTCTATATTTTTCTTGAAAGTCTGGCTAGAGGGATATCAGTTTTATTGATTTTTTTTTTTCCCCCAAAGAACCAGCTCCCAGTTTCATTGATCTCTTCTATTTTTCTTGTTTATTTCTATTGCATTTATTTCTGCTCTATTCTTTATTATTTCCTTACTTCAGCTGGTTTTAGGGTTTTTTTGTTCTTTTTCTAATTCCTTTAGGTATAAGCTTATGTTGTTTACTTGAGATTTTTCTTACTTCTTGAGGTAGGCTGGTATTGCTATAGGCCCTCTTAAAACCACTTTTACTGCATCCCAAAGGTTTTTAAACCCTTGTGTGTTTCATATTTATTTGTTTCCATGTACTTTTTTTTGTCTTTGATTTCCTGGTAGACCCATTCATTGTTTAGTAGCATGTTATTTAACCTCCATGTATTTGTGGTTTTTTGAGATTTTTCCTTGTGGTTGACTTCTAGTTTCATAGCATTGTCATCATAAAAATTTCATGGTATGACTGATTTTTTTTTAATTTGTTGAGGCTTGTTTTATGGCCTAATAACGTGATCTGTTCTGGAGAATGTTCCATGTGCACTCGAGAAGAATGTGTATTCTGCTGTTTTAGGATGGAATGTTCTGACTTAAATCCTTCTGGTCCAGTGTGTCATTCAAAGCCATGTGTCCTTGTTGGTTTTCTGTTTAGATGATTTGTCCATTGATGTAAGTGGGGTGTTAAAGTCCCCTACTATTATATTATTATTGATTATTTACTTTATATTTCTTATTAACTATTTTATGTATTGGCATGCTCCCCTGTGGGTGTATAAATATTTACTATTGTTATAACTTGCTGGATTGTCCCCTTTATTATTATATAGTGTCCTTCTTAATCTCTTGTTACAATTTTAAAGTTTATTTTTTCCAATAAAAGTATTGCTACACTGGCTTTCTTTTGACATCTATTTGCATCATAAATGTTTCTCCACCCCCTCACTTTCAGTCTGCAGGTATTTTTAGGTCTAAAATGAGTCTCTTGTAAGCAGCATGTGGATGGGTCTTGTTTTTCTGTCCATCTGTTACCCTATGTCTTTTGATTGGAGCGTTTAGTCCATTTGCGTTCAGAGTAGTTATTGATAGATATGTATTTACTGCTATTTTATTACTTACTTTGTGCTTGTTTCTGAAGATTTTCTCTTATCCTTTCTTATCTTTCTTTCATGGTTTGCTTGTTTTCTTTAGTGATAGATTTGGATTTCTTTCTCTTTATTCTTTGCATATTTAGTGGTTTTGATTTGTGGTTACCATTACATTCGTATATAACATCTTCTGCATATTATTAAGTTGATGGTTCAAGTTTGAACCCATTCTTTATTCCTCTCCTCCCTGCATTTTAGGTTTATGGTGTTATATTTTACATCCTTTTATTTTGTGAATCCATTGACTGATTTTTTTACAGGAATATTCATTTTTACTGGGTTTGTAATCCCTACCTTTGTCCTGTCACTTTTGGTCTTTTCTTTCCACTCAGAGACCCCTTTAATATCTCCTGCAGGGCTGGTTTAGTGGTCATGAGCTCCTTTAGTTTTTATTTGGGAAACTCTTTATCTCTTCTTCTATTGTGAATGATAGCCCTGCTGGAAAGAGTATTTTTGGCTGCATATTTTTCCCATTCAGCACTTTGCATATAACATGACACTTTTCTCTGGCTTGGAAAGTTTCTGCTGAAAAATTCACTGATGGCTTTATGGTATTTCCTTTGTATGTAACTGTCTTTTCGTTTGTTTGTCATGCTGCTTTTAATATATTTTTTAATCATATTTTCCCATTTTAATTGTATGTGTCTTGGTGTGGATCTACTTTTGTTGATTTTTGTTGGGGGTTCTTTGTGCATCCTGGATCTGGATATTTATTTCCTTCTCCTAATTTGGGAACTTTTCAGTTGTTTTTTTGAAATAAATTCTTTGCCCCCTTTCCTCTACTCTTCTTCTGGTACTCTTATAATATGAATTTACTGTGTTGCATGGAGACACTGAAGTTCCCTAAGTATATTCTCATTTTGTATAATTCTTTTTTCTCTTTTGTTCAGTCTGATTATTTCCCGTTACTCTGTCCATTAGGCTGTTAGTTTAGGCTGTTAGTTTGTTTCTCTGCTTCATTCAATCAAGCATGTTTCTCATTTCATTTATTGAGCCCTTATTTCTCCTGTGTTATTCCTTATCTCTGTGTTAATGGTATCACTGATGTGCTCTCAAGTCCAGTGATTATACATATAATCATTGCTTTAAATTCTCCATCACATATGTTACTTATATCTGTTTCATTTCGGTCTTTGGCCATGGCCTTGTCCTGTTCTTTCATTTGGGACAAATTCCTCTGTCTTCTCATTTTATCTAAGTCTCTGTATCTGTTTCTGTGTGTTAGGAAGGTCAACTACATCTCATGTTTTTGAGGGCAGTGGCTTTTTTAAAAAAATTATTTATGTAAATTCAATTTAACTAATATATACTGTATTATTAGTTTCAGAGGTAGAATTAAGTAATTCATCAGTTGTATAGAACACCCAATGCGCATTACTTCAAGTGCCCTTCTTAATGCTCATCACACAGTTACCCCATTGCCCCACCCATTTCCCTTCAGTTTGTTCCCTATATTAAGAGTCTCTTGTGGTTTGCTTCCCTGTTTTTTCTCTTATTTTATTTTCCCTTCGCTTTCCCTATGTTCATCTGTTTAGTTTCTTAAATTCCACATATGAATGAACTCATATGGTATTTGTCTTTGTCTGACTGACTTATTTCACATAGCATAATACCCTCCAATTCCATCCACGTCATTGGAAATGGCAAGATTTCATTCTTTTTGATGGCTGAATAATATTCTGTTGTCTATATATACCACATCTTCTTTATCCATTCATCTGTCAGTGGACATCTGGGCTCTTTCCATGTTTTGGCAACTGTAGACATTGCTGCTATAAACAGGATACATGTACCCTTCGAATCAATATGTTTGTGTCCTTTGGATAAATACCTAGTAGTGCAGTTGCTGGGTTGTAGAGCTCTCTTTTAACTTTTTGAGGAACCTCTGTACTGTTTCCCAGAGTGGCTGTACCAGTTTGCATTCCCACCAACAGTGTAAGAGGGTGCCCCTTTCTGCACATTGTTGCCAATATCTGTTGTTTCCTGAATTGTTAATTTTAAACCATTCTGACTGGTGTGAGGTGATATCTCATTGTGGTTTTGATTTGTATTTCCCTGATGGAGGGCAATGGTTTTATGAATAAGAGATTCTGTAGTGCCCTGCAGTGTAGTGTCTTCTCTTCCCCAGGGCCTGGCACCTCCGGAAGTGTCTCTGGTTTGTGCTACATGTACTCTGCTATTGTGTTGTCCTGGCTGCTTTACCCTTCATGGCAGTCATTTACTAGAGATGCTCTTTGCCTCTTGTGGGCGGTGTTTGGTCCCTGACCTGAATGTGGTGCATTTTAACTAGATGTGGTGTGGTCTGCTTGTGAAATGATACCTTTCACCACCACCACCTGAACCAAGTGTGGGGAGACATCATATTGGCAGGGGGTTTGAGCCATATTGTGAGGGTGGGGGCCCATGTGCTGGGACTGAGGAATGAGTGACTGGAAAAGGCAATTCCACCACAACACAGGGCGTGGGGCAGGGCTTGGTATAAACAAGTTTGGTAGCAAATGTGGGTGCGAGGGTGTTTTCTGTGGGCAGCTCTATTTATGCTGATGAGCATTAGAGCTAAATGGTACCTGCCAGTTCATTTTTTCCCCAGAGGTCTCTCTCTCTGAATACCCTCTCTCTGGGACACTCTTGGAGATGAGCAACTAACCTCCCCACTGTGTGTCCCAGCACTTTTCAGATTGCTGTATGTCCACAGACTGTTTACCCTGCCTTCTCTCCAAATGCATCCCCAGTGTCCTTCGAGCTCTCCCAGAACCACGCATACTGACCTTTAGAACTCCAGGCTTTAAGCCTCCCTGGTTTCAGGGACGCAAGAAATTGAGGCCCTCTAGCTTTCCAGACCAATCCTATGAGGATTCATTACCTGTGTATTCCCCTGTACTTTAGTCTCTCTTTCCCACTTCTCTGGGACTGTGACTTCCTCCCCACTGCATTGGCTATGATCCGTTTCTCTCCCAAGCCAAGACACTCCACACTTCCTACTGTCTTTGATGTGTCCTCTGTCCTCTTCTCTACCCTTAATTGTGGAGCTTTTTCTGCCATTCTTCATGTTGATTTCTGGGTTATTTAGGATGATTTGAAAGGTATCTACTTGCATTTGTGGGAGCAGGTGAACCTAGGATCCTCCTACTCTGCTGCCATCTTCCTTATTATAACTCTCTATATGTGTATGTAAAATGAAGGTATTATTTCCCCCATTTCATTATGCAAATAATTTAAAACAGTTTTTTTTTTAAGATTTTATTTATTCATTTGAGACACAGAGATACAGAGAAAGAGAGAGAGAGAGAAAGCATGAGCAGGGAGAGAGGCAGAGGGAGAGAGAGAAGCAGGCTCCCTGCTGAGCCAGGAGCCCGATGCGGGGCTTGATCCCAGGACCCTGGGATCATGACCCGAGCCAAAGGCAGACGCTTAACCATCTGAGCCACCCACAGTTTTCAACAATTTACCAAACATAAAATACTTTAAAACATATAATCAGAGCCAGGGGAAATAGAAATATTATTTAAGTAAGATACCAGTTGGTGGGAGGAAGAACATTGCAGATTACTAAGAAACTATTGCAAAGGCCACATTTTGAGATACCACATTTGTATCATCTGGGAACAAAGTCTTATGATAGATTCATACTTGCTCTAAAGGCAAAGAAGTACCACTTCATTTCTGGACAGTTCTCTGTAAAGAATGTCGCTTCCTAGTTGGGCTTTATTTCATAGTATGACAATTGATATTTTGAGATTTCCCTTTTTAAGAGGACTTAGATTACCTATGATCTGAGGTAGAATTCCATTTTTTTAGGCTTATTTATTTTGAGAGAGAGAGAGCGCACATGCACATGAGAGCACACATGGGGGGAGGGGCAGAGGCAGAGGGAGAGAGAATCTTAAGCAGGCTCTGTGCTCAGCAAGAAGCCAGACACGGGGCTGGATCTCAACACCCTGAGATCATGACATGAGCTGAAGTCTAGAGTAGGATGCTTACCCAGCTGAACCACCCAGGCGCCCCAGAATTCCATTTGTTTTAAAACCAATACAGATACACCAGAATAGTTAGTATGTTTGATATCCTATTGTGAAACATAGTAATTTAAAATACTTGCATCTTCCTGTTTCACAAAGATGTTGCAATGACAAATGGAAGTATGATATTGCAAATACAAATAGTATTTTGTTTTTCAAAATGGTTTACCAGTTGTTCTAGTGCCTTTTTTGAATATTTTTTTTGTCCTCACTGAATTTTGATGCCATATTTCCTAATTTTTTTTTTTTTTTTTTGTATACACAGTCTATTTTGAGGGACCATTTATTTTCTAATCATAGGAGTGGTTTTAGTATTTGTAGTCCTTTATCATTGTTCTTCCTTTTAAAATCTTTTTGGCTTTTCTTAGTTCTACTCATTTTTAAGTTTTTAAAAATGTGTGTGCAATATTAATGTGAAGAGATGTATATTATATTGCAATATAATTGTAATAAGATGTCACAAATCAAAAAATAGAGAATAGGAAGTATTTGGCATAGGAATCTGTAGTTAACAAAAATCTGAAACTTTGTAATTCAACAGTTTAAGGTGGTGTAACACCTTGGTCAGTGTATTTTTAGTAGTAATTATATTAGTAGTAGTAATTTTTTTTCATTGCAAGCTCTACATTTCTTTAATAAGGTCTTTCTCTATATACAGTGCCCCCCACTCAGCCATGGGACATACATTCCAAGACCTCAGTGAATGCCTAAAACCATGGATAGTACCAAATAACCTATATGTACTGTTTTTTTCCATTCATATATACCTATGGTAAAGTTTAATGTATAAATTAGGCACAGTAAGAGATTAAAAATAATAACTAATAATAAAATAGAACAGTTATAACAAATATAATAAAAGTTATGTGAGTGTGGTGTCTCTGTCTCTCAGAATGTCATATTGTACTATAGTCACCCTTCTTGTGATGATGTGAAATGATAAAATGCCTACATGATGAGATGAAGTTAGGTGAATGATGTAGACATTATTATGTAACATTAGGTTACTATCAACCTTCTGCCCATAATGTCAAAAGGAGGATTCATCTGCTTCCACACCACAGGTAATTGAAACTGCGGATAAAGAGTGGCTATTATACCTAGCAACTAATAGAAGAAACAGATATCTCTTTTTCAACTTACCCCTTGGTATTTCTTACTTTTTCAATTTTTTATTTACTTCAAAAGAGTAGTTAACAGTATTTCATAGAAATTGGTGTATTGACTGGTGTAGACTTTTTACAATCATTTAACTTTGTTGTACTACATGTTTTTCAATAGCTTTTAAGTGATTTCAAAAATATTTAATAGAATAAATGTTAGAGATAAATAATGAACTGACTCAGACATGAAGCTCTTAAGTGGCTACAGTTTTATGTGACTTATAGAGAAATATATGTCTTTGAAACTTGAGGGTTGTTTCTAAACACTTATTAGTTTGGGAAAATGATTGAGAGAGCATGACATCAGTCCTGGCTTTGGCATCTTGAGTCAGACATTAGATGTTCTACTTAAACCTTTCTGTTATCTGTGAATAATGTGCACATTCATTTGTTAGTTTAAAATGGCAATCTTTTTATTATATTCTGTTCCCATTATTCATAGTTTAAAAAAGAATATGGGCTTATATTTTTATCTATTATTAAATATTCTATAAACTTTTTAACACCATTTAGTTAATAAACCATGCTTTGAAAGAACTAATGGAAGCAGAAGAAGTGAGTGAAAATGTATTACAAGTTCACCTAAATGGTAAGTATGTCATCATTTTGCCATTGGAAATGATATAAGCCATACAAGCTTTTTATAATATAAAGTTTAATTTATTGGTATGGTTTAAAGGTGGGTAATAGTCGTAATTTAAGAACTTGATCCGTGTTTAACAACTTTTACTTTAATATACACAATATTTTTGGAAATTAAAAAAAAAATAGTAAATGAGGTATGTAATGACTCTTGGTTTTTTTGTCTTTCTTTTCTTTTTTTAAAATAAAAGAACCCCAAGGAAGATAGTTCTTTTGAGTCTACCAAATGTCTTCATTGCTGAGTTTCAAAAAGGAAGTAATGTTATAACAAACTTTTGACTTTTTTCTTTCTAGTTAAATTTAAAAACCATTAGAAAGCTTACTTGACTGGAAAATAATCTGCACTGTATCAAATATTTCATTTTAATTAAATACTTTTAAATGGGCTTTATTTCAGGACTACTGCAGATCAATGATAAAATTGCCCTAAAGGAAATCACAAGGCAGTTAAATCTGGAAAATGTAGTTGGAGATAAAGTTTTTGTAAGTATCATTTCTGTTCTTCTATTAAACAGGCTTTAACGTTTATATGCTATATTTTCCTATTTTTGGAAGGCTAGGGAGGGTTCAGCGATTCTAAATTGAAATATGAAAGATTCTTATAAAAAAGTATAATGTACTAGGATGCATTTATTCATCATATCTTTATGTTAAGACTTTTTTGAAGTAGATTATACTAACTATAAAATAGCTAAGAAATCCATGTTTATGTAAATATTATCTGAGTTTCTTTGTAAGATAAATACTTTGATTCCCTATCTTTGGAGATAGTTTAATATATTTTTTAAAGTACTACACTCACCCTATTTTTAGTCTTCTGAGACTTGGGTAGCTGGGAGTAATGGAAAATGTGCTGAATTTAAAGCTACAAAAGGTGGATTTGAGTCTTGTCTTTAAAACCATTTCCTACTTGATAATCATGGCTAATGAGTATTTCAGAAGTTCAAATTTCTCATCTGTGTTAAATGTGCATTATCTTTATTATACTTCACAGATTTAGTCTAAAGACAAAAGGAAGCATTAAACATAATTTATGTTTACAAAATGCTGGATTGGTAATGTACTATACAAATGTCCGTTGTCTCTTATTAAAATGTTTTCAGAAACTTAATTCATATCTCATTATTGTAACAGCTTGGAACCTTAGGATAGTGAACATCAGTAATGTAAATGAAACTGATTAGAAATGTTCTGGAACTTTCATGAAACTTTTTACCCTGTCACTTGATTTATAGGGTTGAAAAGAAATATGATTAAATTAATTTACAGCTACTTTATTTTTCATAATGAAATGACTTAACCTCATATTGCTTATTCAGTTGAAGTCAGGGTTGTGTACATCCCACATTCATTTTCTGCTCACTGGTGGTCATACAGTGTTATCACTCTACAGTGTCTACTCCGTTCTGCAATGACCCAGCCATTGTTGTGTAAGCCTCTTAGCATTTAGTAATTTCATTCTTTAGTAATTACCTATAAAAAGGTAAACCAATCATGTGTTACCCTTCCACACTGTCTACAGGTTCAAAATGCCCCTTCTGTAAGTCTGATGTTCTTCCTCCTTTTCAGAATGTAATGTTTAATACAGTGGCTTACTTGGTCAAGGAGATTTACTATTATGTAGACTCAGTTTGGCTTTTGATTTGCAAATGGTGTAGACTGGGGTTTCTAACTTTCCTAACTGGACCTATTCTTATTGGATTCATAGGAAATCATAAAAGGCACAATTGTTTATCATCCTAGTCATTACTGTTATCTTAATCATCACATATAGTGATTATTAGTTTAACTTCTGCATTATATAAATAAGTCACCTGAGGCTCAGAGAGCATAATTAGTTTGCCTAATTTTCTTTTAAGGTCATAAAATGGATATTAGGATATTAAGAATCTTAAGTCACTTAACCCAGAACCTTTCTCTTTTGATATAGCAAATTTGTATATTCATATATATATATACATACACACACACACACACACATACATGTATTTACATATAAATATACATGAATATTTATTAAGGATAGTCTTATAATATGTGCATATGTATTTATATAATTACATACTTACAGTAAAGGTCAGGTATAACTGTCTTAAAAAAAAAACAAAAGACAAGCAACCTTTGAATAACTTTGACCACTGATTTACCCACAGATTGCCTCTCAGCTTTTGTTTATATTATGGTAAATGCCTCTTGCCCTAACTACCTTGAAAATAATGTTGATTTGACAACATACAGTTATTATAAAATATGTGGAAGTTCTTAAAAACCTATTAGGCTATTTTATATCAGTTCTCTCAATTGGGAAACAAACAAGTGGGTTTCTTTTGTCCTGTAGATCTTCACAAATTTAAAGTTGGCTATTTCTTTAAATTAAAAAATCTCAATGAAGTAAAAATTAATGACTTAAATGAAAAAAATATTTTAACAGAGCCCTTATCCACAAGTTGGAACATCTGGATAATGCATCTGCTACTCTGTTAATTTCCATGTAGAATATTTAAGTTGTATCCAAAAATGTTTTGGCTGTGTTCCAAGTAAACATAGCCAAATTTGATGTGATATATACAAATTCTGTAGTATGCTCTTGAATAGGGAAAAACTATTGTAGTATGTAATAACTGAGGCAAAATTCTTCTCATGTTTCCTTTTGGACCTCACTTAAGTTCGTGCTCATTTTTTTTTTAATAGTATGTTTTATTTTTTTGTTGTTGGTATTTAAATTTTAGTTAACATATAGTGTAATACTGGTTTCAGGAGTAGAATTTAGTGATTCATCACTTACATGTAACACCCAGTGCTCCTTGATACCCATCACCCATTTAGTCCATCCCCTGCCCACCTTCCCCTCCATTAACCCTGTTTGTTCTCTGTTAAGAGTCTCTTATGGTTTGTCTCTCCCTCTTTTTCCCCTTTCCCTGTGTTCATTTGTTTTTTTTCTTAAATGTCACATATGAGTGAAATCATATGGTCATATTTTTAGTGGTACAAATTAATCTGAGACTTGAAAGAGCTTAATCTATTTGAAGATACAAAGTGCAATGATTTCTGGTTCTCTGTGTTTAGAATACAGCAAGTCTTAAAAACTGCCTTTAAATTAAAGTTAACATTTTTACAGACTTTATCCAGAAAATATAAAATTTTGAGCATGACAAGGTAATGCCATTTTCAATACTATGCCATTTCTCCTTTTATATTTAAGTTTTTAATGGTACACTTGGAAGTATCCAGTTCAGAATCTGGCCACTGACTAATCTAGGGAAAAGTAGATACATAGTGTCTATATAATGTCTAAGAATCAGATAGTCCTCTTTTATTCTTTATTTCATTAAACTTTTAGCTATGGTGTCTTTCTGTTATTCAGGGAAGTTTTGCTGAAAACCTTTCATTTCTTCTGGAAGCTTTAAAAAAAGGTAAATATTAACGTAATTAATACCACCAAAAGGTATCTTTAAGTTTTATTTTTCCCGATTATAAAGGTGTTACATATTTTTACAAAAAAAAATGTAAAAAACCATAATAAAATGATCACTGTAATCCCACAACTGTTACAGTGACTATCCCAATTATTATTATTTTTTAAGAAGTCTCCACGCCCAAAGTGGGGCTTGAACTCATGACCCTGAGATCAAGACTGAGCTGAGATCAAGAGTCGGACACGTAACTGACTGAGCTGCTCATGCAGCTACCCCATGATTATCCCAGTTAACATTTGGTTTCATGTCTTTATTCACCTGCAGTGTATCACTGATGCAGATGGACATAATTTTATAAGAATAAAATGATTTTCTATATTGTATAATGTATATCCTGTTCACTTATTTAACAGGATGTAGTGAGCACCTATGTCAGTAAATAGTGAGCTACACCATCATTTTTATGGTTCTCATATATTCTATTTTATGAATTAACTATACTTAAAATGTAATAAATTAGAAGTTATTAATCACCAGTTATGAATTTTGATTTCTAGCTTTGTATAATTAGGAAGAAATACTTAGGTGATTATTTAGATATTTCCTAGGGTAAATTTTAATGAGTAGAATTCTGGATTAAACAGTACCACATTTAAAAGAAAAATTATAGGGGTGCCTGGGGTGGCTTATTCGGTTAAGCTTCTGCCTTTGGCTCAAGTCATAATCCCAGGGTCCTGGGTTTGAGTCCTGCATCGGGCTCCCTACTCAGCGGGGAGCCTGCTTCTCCCTCTCCCTCTCTGCCTGCCACTCCCATCTGCTTGTGCTCTCTCAAATAAATAAATAAAATCTTTAAATAAAAATAATTTAAAAAATAAAAGAATACTTATAGGGGCGCCTGGGTGGCTCAGTTGTTAAGCGTCTGCCTTTGGCCCAGGTTATAATCCCAGGGACCTGGGATTGAGCCCCGGGAAGGCTCCTTGCTCAGCAGGGAGTCTGCTTCTCCCTATCCTTCTGCCCCTCCCCTTGCTCATGCTCTCTCTGTCTCTCTCAAATAAATAAATAAATCTTAGGAAGGAAGGAAGGGGAGAAAGGGGGAAAGTTTGGAAAAAGGAATATAACCAAACTACCCTAGAAGTTCTATTTCAAATCTAAACATGTTTAAGAGTACCTTTTCCTTTTCAACTTTTATTCACAATTATTAATTTTCATGTCTGCCTAAGAGACAAAAATACATCTCTTAGTTCGATACGCATTATTGTGCTGTTGATGATGCTCATCACTTCATATTTTTATTAAACACTGATATTTCCTGGTTTATGTATTTCTTTTTGATTCTTTGCCTTATTTTGATGGTGTTTATCCCATACTCATTTATGGGAATTCTTTTTGGACTTCTGTGCTGAAAAGAAATTTTAAATTTTTTGCATTGTCAGTATTTTTCTCCAGATTTTGAAGGCATTCACTTCTGTTTTCATCTAATACATATATTTCATAATTTGGTGGGAGTTTATTTTGATAAGGTGTAAAGTGGAGAACTAATCTTGTATAAGCCACTTTTCCCCATTGATTTTTAATGGTATATTTTATCAAATACTACATTTCTTGTTTTTTAAGATTTTATTTATTTGTTGGAGGGAGAAAGACTGCACAAGCAGGGTAAGCAGCAGGCAGAGGGAGAAGCAGGCTACCCACTGAGCAAGGAGCCCAATGCAGGACTCCATCCCTGGGCCCTGGGGTCATGACCTGAGCTGAAGGCAGACGCTTAACCAACTGAGCCACCCAGGCATCCCTCAAATGCTACATTTCTGTATTATATAGTTCTGTTTATAGACTCTTTGAGTAGTCCTTGTGATTTTCATGACATACAGGTTACTGTATGTTTTGTTATTTTTTAAGTGTCCCCTTATCAGGTTTTCTTTTAACTTTTTTATGTGAATATAAAGCCTTAAACCTTAAGGTAATAGTGATTCTTCTGCCCTCGTAGTTTCTCCCGTTGTAACGAGAAAAATGAATTCACAGAGTCATGTTGAACTTTCCCCTGTTGTTGAAATATTAAAACTGTTGGGGTGCCTTTAAAAAAACTGTGGTTAGAAGGAGTTAAAAGTGGCTTTGGTTGAATTTCCTAGTTTAATGATTATTTATAAAAATTATAAATACTTGGGAAGATAGTTTCCATTTCTGCTAACAAGTCTCTTTTGAAGCAAAAGTTTTGTTCATAAGTTAAGTGACTCCCTTTATTATTAATCCCAAAGTATTTTGGTCTATTTAAGTACTAAGAGATCCTTGTCATTTTTATGATGACAGAAGATTATATTTACATACTTTTAAAAGCAACAGTCTTGTCATTTAAATAATGTTCTTAATTTTTCATCAGTAACCTAGTAGAGTCACGTAATTAGACTGTGAACTACTTGAGGGCAGTGAGGGCTGTCTTGTCCTGTGAGTAATTTTTTTGTTGTTGAATAAATGAATAGGCATTGCTAAGTATACTGTACAAAGTAGGTTTTCAATATATGTTTGTTGAATTGAGTTTTAACAACTAAAGTGTAAATAATTTGGAAACTTAAGAAAGGCTGATATAGTTGCTTGTTAACATATAAAACTTATTTTATCTTAGGTGACCGGTCTAGTAGTTGCCCAGTGATCTTCGTATTAGATGAATTTGATCTTTTTGCTCATCATAAAAACCAAACACTGCTCTATAATCTGTTTGACATTTCTCAGTCTGCACAGACTCCACTAGCAGTTATTGGTCTTACATGTAGATTGGTAAGTTTTTCTTTCTATTAAAAAATTGATTATCATATTTAGAAAAATAAAGCTTAATTACTGATATCATCACTTATGTAGGTTATTATATCAGGCATTTTGTCAAATGTGTTGCACTAGTGCCTGTTGCACTTATCCTACTTTTTTTTAATTTAATTTTATTATGTTATGTTAATCACCATACATTACATCATTAGTTTTTGATGTAGTGTTCTATGATTCATTGTTTTGTCATAACAGCCAGTGCTCCATGCAGTACGTGCCCTCTTTAATACCCATCACCAGGCTAACCCATCCTCCCACCCCCCTCCCCTCTAGAACCCTCAGTTTGTTTCTCAGAGTCCATCGTCTCTCATGGTTCGTCTCCCTCTCCGATTTCCCCCCCTTCATTTTTCCTTCCTACTATCTTCTTTATATATGTATATATTTTGTTATTTGTTTCAGAGGTACAGGTCTGTGATTCATCAGTCTTATACAATTCACAGCCCGCAGCATAGCACATAATCTTCCCAGTGTCCATCACCGAGCCACCTCATTTATCCCATCCCCCGCCACTCCAGTAACCCTCCATTTGTTTCCTGAGAGTAAGAATTCCTCATATCAGTGAGATCATATGATACTTGTCTTTCTCTGATTGACTTATTTTCTTAGCGTAATACCCTCTAGTTCTGTCCACGTCATTGCAAATGACAAGGGTTCGTTTTTTTGCTGGCTGCATAATATTCCATTGTATATATATACCACATCTTCTTTATCCATTCATATGTTGATGGACGTCTTGGCTCTTTCCATAGTTTCGCTATTGTGGACGTTGCTGCTGTAAACATTGGGGTGCACATACCCCTTCAGATCTCTACATTTGTATCTTTGGGGTAAATACCCAGTAGTGCAATTGCTGGGATGTACAGTAGCTTTATTTTCAAATTTTTGAGGAACCTCCATACTGTTTTCCAGAGTGGCTGCACCAGCTTGCATTCCCACCAACAGTGTAGGAGGGTTCCCCTTTTTCCGCATCCTCGCCAACATTAGTCGTTTCCTGACTTGTTCATTTTAGCCATTCTGACTGGTGTGACGTGGTATCTCATTGAGGTTTTGATTTGGATTTCCCTGTTGCCGAGTGATGTTGAGCACATTTTCATGTGTCTGTTAGCCATTTGGATATCTTCTTTGGAAAAATGTCTGTTCATGTACTCTACCCATTTCTTGATTGGATTATTTGTTCTCTGGGTGCTGAGTTTGATAAGTTCTGTATAGATTTTGGATACTAGCCCTTTATCTGATATGTCATTTGCAAATATCTTCTCCCATTCTGTCAGTTGTCTTGGTTTTGTTGACTGTTTCCTTTGCTGTGTAAGAGCTTTTTATTTTGATGAAGTCCCAATTGTTCATTTTTGTCTTGCTTCCGTTGCCTTTGGCAATGTTTCTAGGAAGAATTTGCTGCGGCTGAGGTCGAAGAGGTTGCTGCCTGTGTTCTCCTCTAGGATTTTGATGGATTCCTGTCTCACATTGAGGTCTTTCATCCATTTTGAGTCTATTTTTGTGTGTGGTGTAAGGAAATGTTCCAGTTTCATTCTTCGGCATGTATCTGTCCATTTTCCCAACACCATTTGTGAAGAAACTTTTTTCCATTGGACATTCTTTCCTGCTTTGTCGAAGATGAGTTGAGGGTCCATTTCTGGGCTCTCTGTTCTGTTCCATTGATCTGTGTGTCTTTTTTTGCCAGTACCATACAGTCTTGATGATTACAGCTTTGTAATACGGCTTGAAGTCCTGAATTGTGATGCTACCAGCTTTGCTTTTTCAACATTCCTCTGGCTATTCGGGGTCTTTTCTGGTCCCATACAAATTTTAGGATTATTTGTTCCATTTCTTAGAAAAAACTGGATGGTATTTTGATAGGGATTGCATTAAATGTGTAGATTGCTCTAGGTAGCATTGACATCTTCACAATATTTCTTCTTGCAATCCATGAGCATAGAACGTTTTTCCATTTCTTTATGTCTCTCAGTTTCTTTCATGAGTATTTTATAGTTTTCTGAGTACAGCTTCTTTGCCTCTTTGATTAGATTTATTCCTAAGTATCTTATGGTTTTGGGTGCAATTGTAAATGGGATCGACTCCTAAATTTCTCTTCTGTCTTATTGTTTGTGTATAGAAATGCAACTGATTTCTGTGCTTGATGTTATATCCTGCCACTTTACTGAATTCCTGCATGAGTTCTAGCAGTTTTGGGGTGGAGTCTTTTGAGTTTTCCACATAAAGTATCATCTGCAAGGAGTGACAATTTGACTTCTTCTTTGCCTCTTCGGGTGCTTTTTATTTCTTTTTGTTGTCTAACTGCTGTGGTTAGGACTTCTAGTACTATGTTGAAGAGCAGTGGTGATAGTGGACATCCCTGCTGTGTTCCTTTCCTTAGGGGAAAAGCTCTTAGTTTTTGTCCATTAAGAATGATATTTGCTATGGGTTTTTCATGGATGGCTTTTTATGATATTGAGGTATGTACCCTCTGTCCCTACACTCTGAAGAGTTTAATCAAGAAAGAATGCTCTACTTTGTCAAATGCTTCTTCTGCATCTGTTGAGAGGATAATATGGTTCCAGTTCTTTCTTTTATTAATGTATCACATTGATTTGAGGATGTTGAACCAACCTTGCAGCCCAGCAATAAATCCTGCTTGGTCATGGTGAATAATTCTTTTAATGTACTGTTGGATCCTGTTGACTAGTATTTTGGTGAGAATTTTTGCATTCATTTTCATTGGGGATATTGGTCTGTAATTCTCCTTTTTGTTGGGGTCTTTGTCTGATTTTGGGATCAAGGTAATGCTGGCCTCATAAAATGAGTTTGGAAGTTTTCCTTCCATTTCTATTTTTTGGAACAGTTTCAGAAAAATAGGTATTAATTCTTCTTTAAATGTTTGGTAGAATTCCCCTTGGAAGCGGTCTGTCCCTGAGCTCTTTTTCGGAGAATTTTGATTACTGCTTCAATTTCCTTAGTGGTTATGGGTCTGTTCAGGTTTTCTGTTTCTTCCTGGTTCAGTTTTGGTGGTTTATACATCTCTAGGATTGCATCCATTTCTTCTGGATTATCTTAATTTGCTGCCATATAGTTGCTCATAATATGTTCTTATAATTGTTGTGTTGGCTGTGATCTCTCCTCTTTCATTCATGATTTTATTTATTTGGGTCTTTCTCTTGTCTTTTTGATAAGTCTTGCCAGGGGTTTATCAATCTTATTAATTCTTTCAAAGAACAAGCTCCTTGTTTTGTTGATCTGTTCTACTGTTCTTTTGGTTTCTATTTCATTGATTTCTGCTCTGATCTTTATTATTGCTCTTCTCCTGCTATGTTTCGGCTTTATTTGCTGTTCTTTCTCCAGCTCCTTTAAGTTTAGGGCTAGGTTGTGTATTTGAGACCTTTCTTGTTTCTTGAAGGACCGCCTTGCTGCATCCCAAAGATTTTGAACAGTAGTGTTTTCATTTTCATTTGTTTCCATGAATTTTTTTAATTCTTCTTTAATTTCCTGGTTGACCCATTCATTCTTTAGTAGGATGCTCTTTAGACTCCGTTCTTTCCGACTTTCCTTTTGTGATTGAGTTCTAGTTTCAAAGCATTGTGGTCCAAAAATATGCAGGGACTGATCCCAGTCTTTTGGTGCCAGTTGAGACCTGATTCGTGACCTAGGATGTGATCAATTCTGGAAAATGTTCCATGGGCACTAGAGAAGAATGTGTTTTCTGTTGCTTTGGGATGGAATGTTCTTAATATATCTGTGAAGTCCATTTGTTCCAGTGTGTCATTTAAAGCTTTATTTCCTTGATCTTTTGCTTAGATAATCTGTCAATTTCAGTAAGGGGGATGATAAAGTCCTCCACTATTATTGTATTGTTGTCAATGTGTTTCTTTGATTTTGTTATTAATTGCCTTATATAATTGGGTGCTCCCATGTTAGGGGCATAGATATTTACAAGTGTTAGATCTTCTTTTTGGATAAACCCTTTAAGTAGGATACAGTATCCTTCCTCATCTCTTATTACAGTCTTTGGTTTAAAATCTAATTTGTCAGGGGTGCCTGGGTGGCTCAATTGTTAAGTGTCTGCCTTAGGCTCAGGTCATGGTCCCAGGGTCCTGGGGTTCAAGCCCCACATCGGGCTCCCTGCTTGTGCAGGAAGCCTGCTTCTCTCCCACTCCCCCTGCTTGTGTACCGTCTTGCACTGTGTCTCTCTGTCAAATAAGTAAGATCTTTAATAATAATGAAATAAAATCTAATTTGTCTCATATAAGGATTGCCACCCCAGCTTTCTTTTGATGTCCATTAACATGGTAAATGGTTTTCCACCCCCTCACTTTCAATCTGGAGGTGTCTTTGGGTCTAAAATGAGTCTCTTCCAGGCAGCATATTGAAGGGTCTTGTTTTTTTATCCAGTCTGATACCCTTTGTCTTTCGATTGGGGCATTTAGTCCATTTACATTCAGGGTAACTATTGAAAGATATGAATTTAGTGCCATTTTATTGCCTGTAAGGTGACTGTATATTGTCTCTGTTCCTTTCTGGTCTATGTTACTTTTAGGCTCTCTCTTTGCTTAGAGGACCCCTTTCAATATTTCTTGTAGGGCTGGTTTTGTCTTTGCAAATTCTTTTAGTTTTTGTTTGTCCTGGAAGCTTTTTATCTCTCCTTCTACTTTCAATGACAGCCTAGCTGGATATAGTATTCTTGGCTGCATATTGTACTCGTTTAGTGCTCTGAATATAACATGCTAGTCCTTTCTGGCCTGCCAGGTCTTGTGGCTAGGTCTGCTGTCAGTCTAATATTTCTACCATTGTAGGTTACAGACACCTTGTCCCCAGCTGCTTTCGGGATTTTCTCTTTTTCTCTGAGACTTGTAAGTTTTACTATTAGATATTGAGATGTTGACCTATTTTTATTGATTTTGAGGGGGTTCTCTGTGTGCCTCCTGGATTTTGATGCCTGTTTCCTTCCCCACATTAGGGAAGTTCTCTACTGTAATTTGCTCCAGTATACCTTCTGCCCCACTCTCTCTTTCTTCTTCTTCTGGAATCCCACTCATTCTAATACTGTTTCGTCTTGTGGTATCACTTATCTCTCGAATTCTGCGGTTGTGATCCAGTAGTTGTTTATCTCTTTTTCTCAGCTTCTTTATTCTCCATTATTTGATCTTCTATATCACTAATTCTCTCTTCTGCCTCAGTTATCCTACCAGTTAGAGCTTCCATTTTTAATTGCACCTCATTAATAGCCTTTTTGATTTTGAATTGGTTAGATTTTAGTTCTTTTATTTCTCCAGAAAGGGTTTCTCTAATAACTTCCATGCTTTTTACAAGCCCAGCTAGTATCTTTAAAATCATCATTCTGAACTCTAGTTCCGACAGCTTACTAATGTCCATATTGATTAGGTCCCTGTCAGTTGGTACTGCCTCTTGTTCTTTTTTTTGAGGTGAGTTTTTCCGTCTTGCCATTTTGTGCAGAGGAGAATAGATGTATGATAGAACAAAATGTTAACAGGGTAACAATGACCCCCCAAAAATATACACTAAACAAATCAGAAGAGACCCAAACCCGGGGGGAAAAGAAATGGAAAAAAAGGGGGGGGTGGGGGAAATGTGATCAAGTTGGTGTATAGATCAGATCCACACACTAGATTTTGGGCGTATTTTGGTCTGTTAAAAGAAACTTCCTCCCAAAATTTTGAAGAAAGAAAAACGTGTGTGTACAAAAAGAAGGGTAAATATGATGAAGGGATGGAATATGACCATAAAGATGAAAACTATAAAAGATTTTATAAAAGGAATTGATAAGTTGTTTGAAAAAAAATTTTTTAAAAATTAAAAAGAAAAAGGGAAGGAATGTCATCAGGCAGGAGACTAGAACAAAGCCATACACTAGAGATTTTGGATATATTTTGGTCTGTTAGAAGAAATTGTATCCCAAAATTTTAAAGGGAGAACAGCTTATGTATATAGAAAAAGTAAGGTTAACTACGGTGAAGGGATAGAATTTGATTCTAAAAATGAAAATTAAAGGTTTTTAAAAAAGGGATTGATAAGATGGTTGAAAAAGGGTAAAAGAAAAATGTGAAAACGATAGAAAATTAAAAAATCATTTTAAAATTTAGCTTTGAACGACTAAAGAATCATGGGGGAAAAAGCCGTGAATTCTATGTTCTGTATTCCCCTAGTACTGGAGCTCTGCTTTTCTCATTGATTGGTAAACTTGGTCTTGGCTGGCTGTTCTTGCTGATCTTCTGGGGGAGGTGCCTGTTGCAGTGATTCTCAAATGTCTTTGCCCGAGGCGGAATTACCCCGCCCTTGCCAGGGGCAGGCTGAATAATCTGCTCCGGTTTGCTGTCAGTAGCTTTTGTTCCCTGTAAGCTTTCCGTACAGCTCTGGAGGACGAGGGTGAAAATGGTGGCCTCCCAATCTCTGCCCAGGAGGAGCCAAGAGTTCAGCACCCCAATCCTCAGTGAGGCCACAGAGAAAAGCAGTCAGTCACTCCTGTCTTCCGGGTCTCTGGCCACCTCCGTGCTCACCCGGCCTGTGACCCAGCGCCTCTATCTCTGGCACATGACCCCGTTTGGAGTCTCCAAACCCAGCAGATTCCTGCACTGTGCTCCCACGCCGCTCCTCCTGGGGCTGGAAGGGGTCTCTCCCCAGATCTGATGCTTGTCGGGTCCCTGCTGAAGGAGTAGTGGCCCAGCTGTGCTGCGGATCATGGTTAATTGTAGCCCTGAGCTGAGAGTTCACTCCTAGTCTCTGTCTCCGCAGCCGGCCTCCCTGCTCCGATACCTGGGAGCTCTGCTGTGCTCAGACACCCCCAGTCCTTCTGTGACCCTGAGGGTCCTGAGACCACACTGTCCCAACGAGGGTTTCACCCCCTGCTTAGTCACTGGAGTGACGTCCCTCGGCGGAGACGACTTCTGAAAGTTGTGATTTTCTGCTCCGCTGCTCTATTACTTGCTGGTAGCCGGCTGGTGGAGGCTCCCTCCCCCTCCCCATGTCTTTCTTCCTGAACATCGCCTCGGATTCACTTCTCCGCATGGTCTACCTTCCAGAAAGTGGTCGCTTTTCTGTTCAGAGAGTTGCTCCTCTTCTTTCCTTCTTTTTTTTCCCTTTCAATGGTCATTTTTATATATATATTTTTAATTTTATTATGTTATCTTAGTCACCATACAATACATCATTAGTTTTTGATGTGGTCATCCACGATCCATTGTTTTCATATAACACCCAGTGCTCCATGCAGTCCGTGCCCTCCTTAATACCCATCACCAGGCTAACCAATCCCCCCTTCCCCCTCCCCTCTAAAACCCTGTTTGTTTCTCAGAGTCCATAGTCTCTCATGGTTCATTTCTCCCTCCGATTCCCCCCCTTCATTTTTCCCTTCCTTCTCCTAATGTCCTCCATGCTATTCCTTATGTTCCACAAATAAGTGAAACCATGTGATAATTGACTTTCTCTTTTTGACTTATTTCACTTAGCATGATCTCCTCCAGTCCCATCCATGTTGATGTAAAAGTTGGGTATTCATCCTTTCTGATGGCTGAGTAATATTCCATTGTATATATGGACCACATCTTCTTTATCCATTCATCTGTTGAAGGCATCTTGGCTCTTTCCCCAGTTTGGCTATTGCAGACATTGCTGCTGTGAATATTAGGGTGCATATGGCCCTTCTTTTCACTACATCTGTGTCTTTGGGGTAAATACCCAGTAGTGCAATTGCTGGGTCATAGGGTAGCTCTGTTTTTAAATTTTTGAGGAACCTCCACACTGTTTTCCAAAGTGGCTGTACCAACTTGCATTCCCACCAACAGTGTAAGAGGCTCCCCCTTTCTCCACAACCTCTCCAACATTTGATGTTTCTTTCCCTGTCCATTTTTGCCATTCTAACTGGTGTAAGGTGGTATCTCATTGTGGTTTTGATTTGAATTTCCCTGATGGCTAATGATGATGAACATTTTTTCATGTGTCTGTTAGCCATTTGTATGTCTTCTTCAGAGAAGTGTCTTTTCATATCTTCTGCCCACTTTTTGACTTGATTATTTGATTTTTGGGTGTTGAGTTTGAGAAGTTCTTTATAGATCTTGGATACCAGCCCTTTATCTGTAGTTTCATTTGCAAATATCTTTTCCCATTCTGTGGGTTGCCTCTTTGTTTTGTTGACTGTTTCCTTTGCTGTGCAGAAGCTTTTTATCTTGATGAAGTCCCAAAAGTTCATTTTTGCTTTTGTTTCACTAGATTTTGGAGATGTATCTTGAAAGAAGTTGCTGTGGGCGATGTCTAAGAGGTGACTGCCTATGTTCTCCTCTAGGATTTTGATGGATTCCTGTCTCACATTGAGGTCTTTCATCCACTTTGAGTTTATCTTTGTGAATGGTGTTTGAGAATGGTCGAGTTTCATTCTTTTGCATGTGGCTGTCCAGTTTTTCCAGCACCATGTATTGAAGAGACTGTCTTTTTTCCATTGCATGTTTTCTCCTGCTTTGTCAAAGATTATTTGACGATAGAGTTGAGGGTCTATATCTGGGTTTCTGTTCTGTTCCATTGGTCTGTATGTCTGTTTTTGTGCCAGTACCATGGTGTCTTGGTGATCACAGCTTTGTAATATAGCTTAAAATTGGGCAACGTGATGCCCCCAGCTTTGTTTTTCTTTTTCAACATTTCCTTGGTGATTCGGGGTCTTTTCTGATTCCATACAAATTTTAGGATTGTTTGTTCCAGTACTTTGAAAAATGTCATTGGAATTTTGATCGGGATGGCATTGAAGGTATAGATTGCTCTGGGTAGTATAGACATTTTAACAATGTTTATTCTTCTCATTCCATCTTTTTGTGTCGTCTTCAATTTCTTTCATGAGTGTTATGTAGTTCCTAGAGTATAGATCCTTTACCTCTTTGGTTAGGTTTATTCTGAGGTATCTTATGGTTTTTGGTTGTATTGTAAATGGAATCATTTCTCTAATTTCTCTTTCTACAGTTGCGTTGTTAGTGTATAAGAAAGCAACTGATTTCTGTGCATTGATTTTGTATCCTGCCACATTACTGAATTGCTGTATGAGTTCTAGTAATTTGGGGGTGGAGTCTTTTGGGTTTTCCACATAAAGTATCATGTCGTCTGTGAAAAGAGAGTTTGACTTCTTCTTTGCCAGTTTGAATACCTTTTATTTCTTTTCGTTGTCTGATTGCAGTTGCTAGGACTTCTAGTACTATGTTGAACAATAGTGGAGAGAGTGGGCATCCTTGACATGTTCCTGATCTTAAGGGAAAGGCTCCTAGCTTTTCCCCATTGAGGATGATATTTGCTGTTGGTTTTTCATAGATGGATTTTATGAACTTGAGGAATGTTCCCCTCTATCCCTATACTTTGAAGAGTTTTAATGAGGAAAGTATGTTATAGTTTGTCAAGTGCTTTCTCTGCATCAATTGAGAGGACTATGTGGTTCTTCTCCCTCCTCTTATTAATGTGTTCTATCACATTGATTGATTTGTGAATGTTGAACCACCCTTGCATCCGGGGATAAATCCCACTTGGTCGTGGTGGATGATCCTTTTACTGTATTGTTGTATCCTATTGGCTAAGATTTTGTTGAGGATTTTGGAATCCATATTCATCAGGGATATGGGTCTGAAATTCTCCTTTTTGATAGGGTCTTTGCCTGGTTTGGGGATTAAGGTACTGCTGGCCTCATAGAATGAGTTTGGATGTTTCCCTTCTGTTTCTATTTTTTGAAACAGCTTCAGTAGAATAGGTATTATTTCTTCTTTGAATGTTTGGTAGAATTCCCCAGGGAATCCATCAGGCCCTAGACTCTTGTTTTTTGGGAGGTTTTTGATCACTGCTTCAATCTCGTTACTGGTTATTGGCCTATTCAGGTTGTCAGTTTCTTCCTGTTTCAGTCTTGGCAGCTTATAGGTTTCCAGGAAGGCCTCCATTTCATCCAGATTTCTCAGTTTATTGGCATATAGTTGTTGATAATTTCTAATAATTTTTTCTGTTTTCTTGGTGTTAGTTGTGATCTCTCCCCTTTCATTCATAATTTTATTAATTTGGGTCCTTTCTCTTTTCTTTTAGATAAGTCTGGCCAGTGGTTTATCGATCTTACTTATTCTTTCAAAGAACCAACTTCTAGTTTCGTTGATTTGATCTACTGTGTTTCTGGTTTCTAATTCATGATCTCTGCTTTAATTTTAATTATTTCTCTTCTGATGTGTGGCTTAGACATCGTTTGTTCTTTAAGGTGTAGAGTTAGTTGGTGAATTCGGGATTTTTCTATTTTTTTGAGTGAGGCTTGAATGGCTATGTATTTCCCCCTTAGGACCGCCTTTGCAGTATCCCATAGGTTTTGGACCGATGTGTTTTCGTTCTCATTGATTTCCCTGAGTAGTTTAAGTTCTTCTTTGATTTCCTGGTTGACCTCAACATTCTTGAGCAGAGTGGTCTTTAGCTTCCAAGTATTTGAATTTCTGCCAAATTTTTTCTTGTGATTGAGTCCCACTTTTAAAGCATTGTGGTCTGAGAATATGCAGGGAATAATCTCAGTCTTTTGGTATCGGTTGAGACCTGATTTGTGACCCAGTATGTGGTCTATTCTGGATAAAGTTCCACGTGCGCCCGAGAAGAATGAGTATTCTGTTGTTTTAGGGTGGAATGTTCTGTAAATATCTATGAGGTCCCTCCGGTCCAATGTATCATTCAAAGCTCTTGTTTCTTATTGATTTTCTGCCTAGATGATCTTTCCATTGCTGAGAGTGGGGTATTGAGGTCTCCTACAATTACCATATTGTTGTTAATATGACTCTCTATTTTGGCTAACAGTTGGCTTATGTAGATGGCTGCTCCCATGTTGGGTCATAGATACTTATAATTGTTAGATCTTCTTGTTGGATAGACCTTTTAAGAATGATATAGTGTCCTTCTGTGTCTCTAATTACAGACTTTAGTTTAAAATCTAATTTGATATAAGAATTGGTACCCCAGCTTTCTTTTGAGGTCCGCTGGCATGGAAGATGGATCTCCATCCCTTCACTTTCAGTCTGGATGTATCTTTAGGTTCCAAATGAGTCTCTTGGAGACAGCATATGGATGGGTCCTGTCTTTTTATCCAGTCTGCAACCTTGTGCTGTTTTATGGGAGCATTTAGGCCATTCACATTGAGAGTGATTATTGAAAGATATGAATTAATTATCATCATATTGCCTGTGAAGGCGTTCTTTTTATAGATTGTTCCTGTAAATTTCTGTTGTATATCACTCTTGGGGTCTTTCTCCTTTTATAGAACCCCCCTTAATATTTCTTGCAGGGCCGGCTTAGTGGTCACATATTCTTTCAGTTTCTGCCAATTGTGGAAGCTCTGCATCTCTCCATCCATTCTAAGTGAAAGCCTTGCTGGATAAAGTATTCTTGGCTGCATGTTCTTCTCATTTAGTACCCTGAATATGTCTTGACAGGCCTTTCTTGCTTGCCAGGTCTCTGTGGATAGGTCTGACGTTATTCTGATGTTCCTCCCTCTGTACGTAAGTAATCTCTTTCCCCCTAACTGCCCTTAAGATCGTTTCCTTGGTTCTAAGATTGGCAAGTTTTACTATTTCATGCTGGTGCGTTGGCCTGTTTTCCTTGATCTTGGGAGGGGTCCTCTCTGCCTCTAGGACAGGAATGTTTGTTTAATTCCCCAGATTAGGGAAGTTCTCAGCTACGATTTGCTCAAATAAATTTTCTAGACCTCTCTCTCTCTCTACTACCTCTGGGATTCCAATTATTCTGACATTGGAACGCTTCATGGTGTCATTTATTTCTCTGATTCTATTTTCATGGATTCTGAGTTGTTTTTTCCTGGCCTCTTCTTTTCCCTTTTTATCTATTATATTGTCTTCCAGGTCACTTATTCATTCTTCTGCCTCACTTACCCTAGCTGTTAGATTATCTAGATTGGATTGGAGCTCATTGATAGCATTTTTAAGTTCTGCCAATTCAGCTTTCATTTCTGCCCTTAAAGACTCTGTGTTGCCATTAATTGATTTCTCCATTCTAGCCATTGTCTTCACAATTGTTAGCCTGAATTCCATCTCCAACATCTTGCTTATATCTGCATCCATTTGTAAATCTGCAGCATAAGTCATAATCTCTGAGTCTTTTCTATTTTGGGGGCTCCTCCTCCTAGTCATTCTGTTGATGGGTGTTTGAGCAAATGTATAGTGTCCAAATTATTGACTAGAACCCAAGGAAGAGGCACCTGTTTTCTTGGGACCTTAGGGTTGCTGGCCTCTTGTTTTCCCCGCCTGTCTTCAGGAGGTGCCTGCCTTGCTGTTACTCAGGCAACCCTGTTTGGGCGGAGTTGCCCTGCCCCCCCGTGGCGGGGGATGGGCTCAACGGGTATCAGTTTTTGGGGCTTTTGTTCTCTGGCGGCTTTCCCTGGGGGCTTTCCGCCTCTTTTCCGCGAGTCAGAGCAGAAGAGACCGTTTCCAACCCTCTGCCTCAAAGCAGAGAGACCACAGTCGGTTCTTCAGTGAGCTCTCCAGGCCACACCGTCTCCGTTTCTGTGTGTGCTGCTATAAACTGCAGCGTCCTGGGTTCTCAGGACTGCTCCCCTCTACCGGGCCCCCAGTCATGCCTCCAGGTCGGAGCCCGTCTCTGCCCTTTGTGCTTCTAAAACCGCCCACCGCTCACAGTTCGCAGGCGCAACCTCGCTGCTCCGGGTTTCCGCCCTGGGGGCTGCCCTAACGTACTTTCCCTGCCACTACAGGTCTGCGAGTGTGTGCCCGTCCCCAGCGCGCGAGGCTGTCGCTCACCGGCCGTGTAGGATCCCCACGGCCAGGCACCCTCCCACTGCCGTTTATCCTCCGATATCTGCCCACAGAATCACAGCTCCCCGCTTCCTACCTCAAAATCAACCGCCTGTTATATATATTCTGTTTGTAGAGATCCAGATCTTCTTACATCTCAGGCTGGTTTCGTGGGTGCTCAGAGTGGTCTGGTAGATATCCAGCTCAATTCCGGGGACCAGTTGAAATAGGGTCCCCCTACTCCTCCACCGTCTTTCCTTCCAAAAATATTCTTTTCTTCAATCTTCTGTTGAGTTTGTAGGTGTTCAGAATGGTTTGATCCCTATCTAGCTGAATTCCTGGGACCAGATGAAATTTAGGTCTTCCTACTCCTTTGCCATCTTGCTCCACCTGTCTGCATTTATCCCACTTTTCAACTCAGATTGAAGAAAATAAAACATTTATCACACATGCTCATAAACTAATGCCTCCCTCCCTCCAGTGGAATCACTGAATAAAAAAAATGTGAAGTCAGATTATACTAGTATAATATCTACATTAGCAAGTAAAGAGAAAATTAATTGTACCACTGTTTTATTAAAATTAATAGTTTCTACTTTTATATTTAAGATTGTTTCTTTTTTTTTGAAAATGCTAGAATTGAGTAAAAATGATAGTATTCCATCTTTGTAAGTATTTATCTCCAGAAATGGAAGGGATTACTTCTATCAAGCTGTAGAAGTAGATAGTGGCTTTTTTGCTTCTTGGGGGTGATTTTAGAATGATTTTAACCATAGTCTCAATGTCACTATCACATTACTTTATGAAGACTCTCTACATGTTGAACCTTATATACTTCAGATGGCTACATAGGCCTTTTTTTGTTCATATTCTTTTACATCATAAACTTTCTTACTAAATTCAGGTAAAACTGGTATTTAAGAGTCATCTCTTCTCATACTGTGCCTGCCATGCGTCTGTTTTCATTCTTCTTTTTCCTATTTCATTCTTGGCAGGTTTCTGGTTATACCCATTTACTTTTGTTCCTTTCCTACAGCTGTTTCCTTCTTAGAAAAGTGAAATGCTTTACTGAGTCCTCTTTCAACAGTCTTCCTTCCAGTGTTGTTTTCCTGTGGAGTGTTTATCTCTGTCCTCTTTCCCCAGTGCTTTAGAGTATATGATATATGCCTTCATAATAAGTCTCCCTCATAGAACCTCTGTCTGGTTCTTCACATATCTTTATTCCTCTTTGTCAAAAGCAGCATTCGTACCACAAGAGTTCAGGAAACATCTTCCTTCTTGCTTAAAAAAAAAAAAAAAATCTTTCTTTTGGTAGAAGTAATAGTGGCACATGTTACTGACCCATTGAAGGACCAGATAAAGAATCAGCTGCTCTTTAGCAGTGTTATCATAGGCCTTTAAAAATTCTCTATGTATAATTCTCCCAACTGTACTGTTCAAGTCTGTCATATATCTGTGTTTATAGGGGAAAAGCAAAAGGTTAGATGGATTAGTGACTTTACTAGCAAACAGTCTCTTCTCTGTGGAAGTGGTTCTTTTTTTTTACTATTCTTTTTATTCCCACATTGCCAACTTCAGTCATTATTGTCCACCACTAAAATATCTTTTACTTCCACCTTTCTTTCCATTCCCAAGTTCAAGCTCTTAATTATTGCTGGCATAGAGTGTTGTTTGCACTACCTTTCAGCCACCTACCTACGTGGATGATCTAGAACTGCTCATTAATAGAAAATTTATAATATTGCTGTCTCTGAACATAACTTCATTCTCTTTTAATTGTGCTTACACTGTATTTTTCTTTGACCTATAAAAACATTCCAGGTTTTTCATTCACTTTCTCCCTACTAACCCCAATTTATTAATCTATCCTGTCTTTTCCAGAGTAACCATGATCCCATTTTGATCACTTGTATTTTTCCTCTATATGATTGGTTTCTTAACCTATATTATGAAAATCATCTGGGTAGATTTAAAAATCCATATTTTAGGTCCTCACAGCTTTTTTTTTTAAGTTCTTTTATAGAAAAATGACAATAAACTTGATTCCTAACTTCTGAAGGAAAATAGCAGAAATGCAAGTAGTTTCTAAAATATCACTGTAAAAAAGCCAGAAGACAGAGTAATTTACCACTGTCATGCTGTTTTCCTGCAAGTTTCCTCTCCTGTAGTTTGTTCCTTCATTTCACCATGGCTTCAGCTTGAATTTATAGGTAGTTTAGGGAACTGAATTTTTCTCCATTACATATGCTACTTCTTGAGTCGTTATTACATAAAACAATGAAGATGTTTAAATTTTCAGGAATGTAATAAGTCTTACTACATTTTGCTGTTTTTCTGAATTCTTCACATATCATTATTTCTCTTTGTCAATGTATGAAATGCCTTATTGAAATTCTTGGTGTTATTGTGGCAGAGCTATTCAATAATAGTTAGAATTTTTTTGCAATTATTGTTGGTCTTGGAATGTTAAAGATTAACTGAGAATAGCTTAGTGGGAAAAAGGCATGACATCACCAGGCCTACACATTCTTAGAAGGGGATTATTAAAAGTGGCTTGCATAACTGTAAGGATATCAAGGGAATGATTTGAGTTTTTGGAGGCTTGCATAAAATGCTTAAGTGTGTTTTATAGGGTAAGCATTGTTAATTAATAGTGGTAGTTCAAATATGTATACCTCTAATATTGGTATGTTTTTTTTTTTTTTAAACATGCATCTTACATGGATTTTTGTTTGTTTTTAAGGATATTTTGGAACTCTTAGAAAAAAGAGTGAAGTCACGATTTTCTCACCGGCAGATACATTTAATGAATTCATTTGGTTTTCCACAGTATCTTAAAATATTTAAAGAACAATTATCTCTACCTGCAGAATTTCCAGACAAGATCTTCACTGAGAAGTGGAATGAGAATATTCAGGTAACTTGGAACAGAGGCAATAATCTTTATTTTTGTGCCTTGCTATACCATTGAAAGCTTATAAAAACCTACAAATTTAAACAAATTTGTAAATTAGCACAAAGTTTCTAATGTTACTATAGCATAAAACTGCATTAATACAAATTATACACTTTTTTGTGTTATTTTCTTTTAAAAGAATTTGAAATGTCATATCCTAAATTTTTTCTCTCAAAAGAACTTTAATGAAATTTTTGTTTTATTTCGATCTGGCTTATATTTTAGGTTATTCTGTTAATATTTACAGTATTATAAAAATATTATTTTCATTATTTACAAGTTTAGCAGTACTTTAGCTCGGTGGTTCATACCTAACTATCCAGTTTGGATTTTTTCCTCTGCTAATTCTCATACAGTTTCAGCTTTTATCTCATTGGGTCTTTTAAGTCAAACCAGGCTTGGCACCTCTGGTTGTATTTTCTAAATTGGTGAATCTCATCTTGTAGTCTCTGGAGCCTTCAGGGTCTTTTACCTAGTCACACTTGCATGTTGATTTAAAGGTTTACTAAACCTTGTGGACTCTGTAAATTTATCTGTGCTTAAATTGAATAGTGTAACATATATAGGCTATTGTCATACCAACTCAACATACTAGCATCAGTTTATCTTATGCTGTCAAGAATTTTCAGTTGGCAGGGAGAAGGGAGAGAGTATATGTGTGGGAATGTGTTTAATAACACAATTGAAAACAGTGTTGCTGAATAAATCGCACATGGTAGAATCTTTCAGAAATATGGGTCTTCTGAAAGTAGAAAATAATTTAGACTCCTTGGTTTTGAAAGAATTGGGAAAAACTGGTCTATGATATTAAATACTGATGAGGATGATTAGATCTTTGGATAATTAAAGTTGCAAAGTCTATATTCACTGGCTCTAAGAATATTGTTTTATGTCAAAGCAATATTAATTTTTTGTAGTTTCAAGTTTTTATTTAAATTCTAATTAGTTAATATAGAAAGTAATATTAATTTTAGGTGTCGTATCCAGCAGTTCATCACTAACATACAACTCACAGTGGTCATCACAAATGCCTTCCTTAATATCCACCACCCATTTAACCCAACCCCTTCCTACCTCCCCTCCAGCAACCCTTTTTGTTTTCTATAGTTAAGAGTCTGGAGGCACCTGGGTGCCTCAGTTGGTTAAGTGTCCAACTCTTGGTTTTGGCATAGGTCATGATCTTGCAGTCATGAGATCGATTCCTGCATCAGGCTCTGTGCTCAGCACAGAGTCTGCTTTGTATTCTCTCTGCCTCTCCTCCCTCCCACCCACTCTCTCTCTCTCTTTCTCAAATAAATAAAATCTTAAAAAAAAAAAAGTCTTTCCTGGTTTGCCTCTCTTTTTTTTACCCCATGTTCATCTGTTTCATTTAAATTCCACTTAAGTGAAATAGTATGGTATTTGTCTTTCTCTGACTGCCTTATTTTGCTTAGCATAATACTCTCTAGTTCCATCCACATCGGTGCAAATGGCAGTATTTCATTCTTTTTTATGGCTAATTAATATTTTGTTGTATATACATACCATGACTTCTTTATCCATTTATCTATTGATGGACATTTGGGCTCTTTCCGTTATTTGGCTGTTGTTAATAATGCTATACAAAAATAAATTCAAAATGGATAAACGACCTCTAACTGTGAGACAGGAAATCATCAGAATCCTAGAGAACACGGGCAGCAACCTCTTTGACCTGGCCATAGCAACTTCTTACTAGATACATTTCCTGAGGCAAGGGAAACAAAAGCAAAAATGAACTATTGGGACTTCATCAAGATAAAAAGCTTCGGGCGCCTGGGTGGCTCAGTTGGTTAAGCGACTGCCTTCGGCTCAGGTCATGATCCTGGAGTCCCGGGATCTAGTCCCACATTGGGCTCCCTGCTCAGCAGGGAGTCTGCTTCTCCCTCTGACCCGCCCCCCTCTCATGCTCTCTATCTCATTCGCTCTCTGAAATAAACAATCTTTAAAAAAAATTGGTTAAGATAAAAATCTTCTGCACAGCAAGGGGAACACTCAACAAAACTAAAAGGCAGCCTTCAGAATGGGAGAAGATATTTGCAAATGACATATCTGATAAAGGGTTAGTATCCAAAATATATTAAGAACTTGTCAAACTCAACACCCAAGAAACAATCCAGTTAAAAAATGGGCAGAAGACAGGAATAGACATTTTTCCAAAGAAGACATACAGATGGCTAATGGACACATGAAAAGATGCTCAACATCACTTATCATCAGGGAAATACAAATCACAACAACGAGATACCATATCACACCTGTCAGAATGGCTAAAATTAACACAGGAAACAACAGATGTTGGTGAGGATGTGGAGAAAGGGGAACCCTCCTACAGTATTGGTGGGAATTGAAACTGGTACAGCCACTGTGGAAAACAGTATGGAGGTTACTCACAAAGTTAAAAATAGAACTACCCTACGATCCAGCAATTGTACTTGGAGGTATTTACCGAAAGGATATACAAATACTGATTGGAAAAGCAGTCATGATTTTAATCTTAAATATCAATACCAAATTAAAAGTGAGAACTTTGCATTTATTTTGTTCTTAAACAATTTTTTTATTTTTTCCCAGCTTTGTTGAGGTATAATTGACAAAATAAAAATTATATATGTTTCAGGTGTACAACTTGATGTTTTGATATACATGTACATCATGAAATACCACAATGAAGCTATTCAACTCATCCATCACCTCAGTAGTTACCGTTTTCTTTCTTGTTTTTCTCTTTTCTTTTGTGGGAAGAGGTGAGATCTCTTGTTTTTCTCTTCTTTTTTTCTTTTGTGGGAAGAGGTGAGAATACTTATGAGCTGTCTTCTGAGCAGATTTCAAGTGTACAACACTGTATTGTTAACCATAGTCACATTCTTACTGTTGTTAATACTCCAAAATTTACTCATCTTACATAACTAAAACTTGATTCTTGTTTTGATTATAAAATATAGTCTGCTCATCTAAGCACTATTAATTTTGTCACTTTTCATTTTTTTAACTTAAAAGTTCACTGAACAAAGGAACACCTGGCTGGCTTAGTCGGAAGAGCATGCAACTCTTAATCTTGGGGTTGTGGTTTCAAGCCTCACATTGAGTATAGAGATTACTAAAAGTTCACTGATCAAAATTTTATCAGTGTATAAGAATACATGGTAAAACATACAAGTTTCCCTTATATCCATGCCCATTCTACTTCCTTATACTACACTACAGAGTAATTATTTGATTTATAGCATTTCAAACATATATACTGAAGTTGTTTTTACATAGAGTTCAAACATTGCATATTGTTCTGATTGACAATTTTGTATTATTTTTCGTAGTATAACTATACAGAATTGAATGGAAAAATGGTTATCTTTATCCTTAAAATTCAGATATTGTACTGTGATACAATTAGGTGTGGGTTTTTCCTTTTCCCCTTCTCCCCAGACTAATCCTCTCTGGGACTCAGACTTGTCAGCCCAGGGAAGTTTTTTTGATACTCCATCTTATTATAAGATTCTGTTCTTTAAGAACCCTTTATATTTGGTACTCCCACATTGTCCCTTTCCTTACCTGGTCTGGAGTGGAATGAGCTCTGCATCTTTGGCCTCTGAATCCACTTTTCAGTGCCTTACAGACTTTTACCTTCTACAGTTCCTGAACTGATTTATCCTTGTTACAACAGTATTTTTTTCTGACTGCTTTAGAGATTCAAATACAGTCTTTCATAGTATGTATGTATGTATGTATGTATGTATTTATTTATTTATTTATTTATTTATTTATTAGATTTATTTATTTGACAGAGAGAGCGAGAGAGACAGCGAGAGAGGGAACACAAGCAGGGGGAGTGGGAGAGGGAGAAGCAGACTTCTTGCTGAGCAGGGAGCCCGATGTGGGACTTGATCCCAGGACCCTGGGATCATGACCTGAGCTGAAAGCAGACGCTTAACCGACTGAGCCACCCAGGTGTCCCCCAGTCTTTCATAGTATTTAAATGTCTTTGCTTTGCCAGGACTCTTATTTCTGTCCCTGCTCCCTTTCTTTTCCTAAGATGACTACATAGCCCAGGTTGTACAGTGCTGGCACCCATCTTTTTGTCCTTCACAGAATATTGCATTCTGTACATCCAAGTGGGTATATGAAGGAATTAGATGAAAGGGATTACTGGTGAAGCATAATTCTGGATGACTTGGAAAATGGTAACCATGTAGGAGGAGGGTGGCTAACCCTTAGGTTTTTGGTCCTTTTTTGCTGATCCTGTATCACTGAATTTAGGGGGCAGATGGTAGAAATGAATGTGAGCACTATCCTTTTGTTTTTTGGGTTTGTTTGTTTCTTTCTTTGTTTTACAGTCTTGCAGTTCTTTTATAATGTAGAAGTAATACCACTGGAGTTTGTGTCTTAGTTCTAGTATTTTGTTCCCTTTATCCTCATCCTCATTTGCCACTTCCTTTTGGTATGCTAATGGATGTGCTTCACTTGGAATATATGTCAGCACCATGGCCAGAAGCCTTGCCCAGGAAAGTGGGGGTTGCATTGAGGGAGCTATCCTTTCTCTCAGTACTGACTACCTAGCAAGTTTTTCTGATCCCAGGTTTAAAAACACAAACAAACAAAAAACAATGGTGTAGATAACAGGTCGCCTCCTATGGAATCTTAACCCGAGAAGTATCCAGGATATGGTTGAACCTGGGCATCCTGTCTAACTTGAATGTTTTAGCCATACCCCAAATGAGCCAAGTAAGTTAAGCAGAGTAAACACCATCTCAGCATGGCAGTATAAGGAGAAATCCCTGAATGAAAGAGCATTTTAAAGGATCATAACTAATTTTCCTCAAAGGAAATTCTCCCAAAGTACTATAGCTAAGTTCAAGGAACATTTACCTACTGTCATAACCTTCCCTTTAGTTAACAGAAGGTGAGAAGATTCAGCAGGAACTGACTAGGAGATTTAGTACATATACTGCTGCTACTGAGTTAGCCCTGGAGCATCATGAGTTCTGAGGTACCAGTGAAACTCTGTTACATTGTGCTTAGAATCTGCCTGTGAAGAGGGCACCAGCCAAGCAAACTGTACAATTAGTACAATAAGGACTGGCTTCTGCAACTGCTACTCATGTGTTCATCAGTGAAAAGTTAATGTTTCAGCTTCCTTGAATAACAGGGGAGGTCTGCTTTGTTTCTGGGAATTTCCCATGTTCCTATAAGGGGTGATGTCAGTCAATGATTCTCTGTCTTAGTTCCCTTGCATCATTTCCTGAGCCAGCTAGAAGGGAGCTTTCAATACAGAGAAGTAAGAAATTCATTAATGTTTCAAAACCCAAGATCTAATATCTTCAATGACTGTCATAGTTAAATATAATAGACATCCAAAGAGTTGTTTTTTTTTTTTATAATAGCCTTATATCTCCAAGAAGTTTATAGTGTTGGAATCAAGGTGAAAGTGTATTAAGAGATTCTTTTTAATGGCTCACATACAGATCTAGACTTCTTCTTAAAGCATATTAAGTAATTATGGAAGCAAGAAGGTGATAGCTTTCAGAAATATGGGGAGTTGGATTCAGATTTCTAAAAATATAAGTTAACCCTTTGAAGCATCGTGTAGAAGAAAAGCAGTTAACTAACTGTTCTTAAAAATTTGAATTCTTTTATCTGAAATTTTTTTCTTATTTATCAATATTTTTGTTTGAGGTGATTTTTTTATAGTTTTAGTTTTAACAGGACTACAGTTAATTCCCAGAAGTTTTTTATGTGTATTTCTTTGCTTTATTATTTTGTGTTCATTTTGTGTACTCTCAATAGTAACAGCAAGCAAATTGTTAAAGTCAAAGAGAATACTGAAAATAATGACAAGGGAATGGGGACTATAACTAGGATAATGTATTTACTGAGAGCATAAAACTTTATTCCATTATACTGAACTTATTCTTGAATCTGGATCTTCTTACAGTAGAAGTATGGGATATAACAGTTCTACCTCTAGAAAATAAGGTTTCCTGGGTTTTTTGTTTGTTTTAAAAAAAGAATCCTTATTCCTTACAGATGATTTTTGAAAATTTATGTCAATCTTGCCCAGGCTGTTTTTGGCTCTGCCAGCTGTGAGTTTACTCTCCTTACGTCTAATTTTTTCTTTAATGCCAAATGTACCTTACTTTTCATTAATTCTAATTCACTGCAGTCACAATTGCTTTTTCAAAGGACCTGATTGATCTCCACATTTCCAAAGTGATTAGTTTCTTCTCAAAATATATTTTAGTTTAATTATACTAAGTAATTTACATTGCTGATCACTATCCTTCTTAAAGTTTTCTTCCCTTGGTTTAATTGCTCTCTCTTGGATTCTCTTCCAGTCTTCAGTATCTATCTTAGTCTCTTTGCTCTTTTTCCATTTAGTTCTTAAATATTGATAACCAAGTTTCACTTCTTGACCACATTTCACTCTTCGTTCATCCTGGGATGTTCTGTCCCCAAAATATCTCTGATTTTTGTCTTCCCTCTCTCAAGCCCTTGCTTCTCCACACATCACCAGTTGACTCTCCATCAGACCATGTCTTCTATAAATGTCTTAATTCTGTATTCACACTATTAATTCAGACCTTTTTTGTCTCTTATATGGACAATTGCAATAGCCCACAATTAGGTTTTTCTGTCCTTGTCTTTCCATGAAATCACTTTGCCAATAACTGAAACTCAGGGTTACATGACTACTCATTTTCTGTCAGTATGCCATGATCTTCCTTCATTGCTCATGCTGTTCCCTATAACTGGAATACTCTTTCTTTTTACCTTATTGACTCATATAGTTTAAGCATTCTTTGTATTGCTTTACCTTGTGTTCCCCGATATGGTAGCTCTTACTCTCTGCTGTGTTTTGTGCTGAATTTTGATCATCCCACTGGTATGACTGTATAGTTTCCCTTTTTAGATCAGAAAGTTTGGGGTTGCAGTATTATGTTTTGTTTTTGTGTATTTTAATTAACATAAAGGGATAAGAAAATAGACTGGAAATTTCATTTTGATTTTTGTATTCTACAAAATAAAACCAACACCTATTTAATAATGAATAAATATCAGAGTTAATGAGGTACACCAACTAGTGAGGCACATTGTAGTTTTTAAACTGCCTTGTTCCTTACCTGTTTTGATTTTTTTTTTTCTCTCTCTAGTGTCTCACAGAAGATAGAAGTGTGCGGGAAGTACTTCAAAAGCATTTCAATGTCAGCAAAAACCTGCGGTCATTACACATGCTATTGGTTTGTATTCATTTTATTTTTACACTCATTTTATTTCACCAGGTAATTGTATTTTGATGGGAATTCATTAAACTTATAGATAAATTTTGGGAGAATTAACATTACTACATCGAATCTTTCAATCAGGAATAAGGTACATTTCTCCTTTTATTTAGTTTTTCTTTGATTTGTTTAATCATCATTTTATAATTTTTACCACACAGATTTTGTGTATGTTTAAAGTGTATACCTAAGTATTTAATTTTCTTTGGATTTGATATTTTGTAAATATCATATTTAAATGATATCTTGTTTTTAATTATGTTTTCAACATGCTCATTGTTAGTATATAGAAATGCTTATTTCTAATGGTAAGTTTATGTCTAATGGTATAGTAAATGTCTGCAACTATTAAAATTTATGGCTGCTAGTAGTGTAAATATGTCTAGGTACTTTGGCAAATTAGATTTCTAGAGAAACTCAGATGCACAAGAAGACATGTACAAGATTATTTGCAGCAGCCTTGTTAATAATTGCAAAAAAAGGGAAATGACAGATATCGATCAATAAGGGAAAGAGTAAGTTGTGAGTATACATGAAGGAATATAATACAATAGAAAAAATGAGTGAACTAGAAATGATACCTCAATATGATAAATTCTCAGAATACATGTTCAGTGAAGAGAAAGTTGTAGAAGTACAATATGGTATTTATATAAAATTTGGAAATTACTCTCTGTTGTCTAGGAATATATATGTACATAGTAGAAGTGTAACAGCACGGCTTTTTGTATGAAGAACAGGAGAGAATCCAACCAGGGAAAGAAATAGATCCTGTAAGATTGTATTTTGTAAGCTGAGGAAGTAGTCGTAGATATCCAGTACATCATTATCTTGCCTTTTTAGGTAAGAAGTATTTTACAGTAAAAGGAAAGAGTAAGAGAAGGAGTTACTGTGTATCAGGTTCTCTCCCAGTAACGGAATGAAGGACGAGGATTTCCAAACTCTTCTGTTCAGTTCAGGACCCTGGGCCCTGGCTTACCTGGGAGATTTACACCTAGTATAAATATGTCTTCAGTTTTATGTGGTACTTAATTACACCTAAGAAATTATGCATTGTTTAGCTGGAAATCAAATTTAACCAAATATCATATATTTTCATCTGCTATCTCTGCTTACCCTATTTAATGACTAAATGAAAGTGTTACGAAAATTACACTTAAAGAACTCTTCAAATTGTTGGAAAGGCGACTAGCTACATGAATAGTTGTCTCTAGGTATAATTTTGGTTTTTAGTTTTTTTCTATTATGTACAGTTGAACATAAAGTAGGTAACTTCTATCACTTAACACTAACCTGAACTGGTTAATTGTTCAGTAACAATTAGTAAAAAAGCTTATACAGGTCACAGGTCTGCCTTTTTGGTTTGGTCTAGGGCTTTGAATAATAGTGTTTTTGTTTTATTAATTGAAGTACAGTTGACATACAATATATGTTAGTTTCAGTCATACCGGCATAGTGATTTGACATTTTTATACATTACAAAATGATCACCACGGTAAGTATAGTCACTATATGTCACCTTACAAAGTTATTTCAGTGTAATTGACTATATTCCCTGATCTATACTTTACATTCCTGAGACGGGCTTATTTTATAACTGGAAGTTTGTATTTCTTGATCCCCTTCACCTATTTCACCCATCTCTTTACCCCTCTCCCCTCTGGCGACCATGAGTTTGTTCTGTGTTTACAAATTTGTTTTTGTTTTATTTTTAGATTCCACATGTAAGTAAAATCATACGGTATTTGTCATTTTCTGTCAGACTTATTTCACTTAGCATAATACCCTCTCGATCCATCCGTGTTGTCATGGATGGCAAGATTTTCTTTTTTTTATGGCTGAGTAATACTCCATTGTGTATGTATGTGTATATCATCATCTTTATCCATTCACCTGTTGATGGACAAGTAGATTGCTTCCAAATCTTGGCTGTTGTAAATTTTATGCTGTAATGAACATAAAGGTACAAATATCTTCTCGAGCTAGTGTTTTTGTTTTCTACGAGTAAATACCCAGAAATGGAATTGCTGGATTGTACAGTAGTTCCATGTTTAGCTTTTTGAGTAATCTCCATACTCTTTTCCATACTGGCTGTACCAATTTATATTCCCAAAAGAGCGGGAGGGTTCCTTTTTCTCCACATCCTCCATAACACTTGTGTTTACCTTTTTTGATACTAGCCATTCTGACAGGTGTGAGGTAATCTAATTATGATTTTGATTTGCCTTACCCTGATGATGAGTGATATTGAACATTTTTTCATGTGTCTGTTGGCCATCTGTATGTCTTTGGAAGTGCCCGTTCAGCTCCTTGCCCATTTTTTAATCCAACTGTTTCAGGTTTTGATAATGAGTTCTGTGAGTTCTTTATATATTTTGGATATTAATCTCTTAATCAAATATATTTGCAAATATGGGAGAAGTCATTTGATTGACTTTTTGTTTTGTTGATGGTTCCCTTTACCATGCAAAAGTATTTTAGTTTTTTTGGTTTTTTTTAAGATTTTTTTTATTTGCTAGAGGGAGAGAGGGAGCTGCAGGCAGAGGGAGAAGCAGACTCCCCACTGAGCAGGGAGCCCCAGGCGTCCCAAAAGTATTTTAGTTTTATGTAGTCTCAGTTGTTTATTTTTTGTTGTCTTCATGTGTAGAGACAGGTACAAAAAAATATTGCTGAGACATATCCAAGAGTTTACTGACCAGTGTTTTGTTTTTGCTTAAAGAGTTTTATGGTTTCAGGCCTTAATGTAGGTCTTTAATCCATTTGGGGTTTGTTTTACTGTATGGTATAAGAAAGCGGTCCGGTGTCATTCTTCGGCATATAGCTGTCCAGTTTTCCCAACAGCATTTATTGAAGACTGTCTTTTCCCCATTATATGTTCTTGCCTTTTTTGTCATAGATTAATCGACCATAAATGTGTGACTTTATTTTTGGTTTCACCCTTCTATTCCACTGATCTGTGTGTCTGTTTCCGTGCCATAACATACTGGTTTGATTGCTATAGCTTTGTAGTATAGATAATCTGGGAACGTGCTACTTCCAGCTTCGTTCTTCTTTCTGAAGATCACTTTGGCTTTTCCAGGGTCCTTTGTGGTTTCATACAAATTTTAGGATTATTTGTTCTAGTTCTGTGGAAAATGCTGCATTTAATTTATAGATTGCTTGCATAGAACAGAGTTAAACAATGTTAGTTCTTCCAGTCCATAAGCATGGTATATTTTTCCATTTATTTGTGTCACCCTCAATTTCTTTAATCAGTGTGTTAATAGGTCTTAGAGGAAAGGTTTTTCGCTCATTGGTTGGTTAAATTTATTTCTAGGTATTTTATTCTTTCTGATGCAGTTGTAAATGGGATTGTTTTCTTAATTTCTTTCTGCTAGTTTATTAATATACAGAAACACAGCGGGTTTCTATATATTAATTTTGTGTCCTGCAACTTTACCTGAAGTATTTGTTAGTTCTAGTGATTTTTTGGTGAAGTCTTTAGGATTTCCTATCCTAAGATTATGTCATCTGCAAATAGTGACAGTTTTACCTCTTCCTTAACCACTTTGGGTGCCTTTGATTTCTTGTCTGATTGCTGCAGTTAGGACTTCCAGTAGCATGCTGATTAAAAGGGTGAGAGTCTGCATCCTTGTCTTGTTCCTGATCTTTAAGGAAAAGTTTTCAGCTTTTATGATGTTGGCTTTGGGTTTTCATGTATGGACGGCCTTTATTGTATTGAGTTATGTTCCCTCTATATAACTTTGTTAAGTGCTTTTATCATGAGTGGATACTGAATTTTGCCAAGCTTTTCTGCATCTGTTGTGATGATTATATGATTTTTATGCTTCATTTTGTTAATGTGGTACATCATACTGATTGATTTGTGGATCTTGAACTATCGTTGCATCCCTGGAATAAATCCCGCTTGATCATGATGAATGATCCTTTTAATGTATTGTATTCAGTTTGATTGGGAATATTGGCCTATAATTTTCTGTTTTTGTAGTGGTTTTGGTATCAGGCTAATGCTGGCCTCATAGCCATTCCTTCCTCTTCAGTTTTTTGTAATAGTTTGAGAAATATAGGTATTAACTCTTTGAATGTTTGGGAGAATTCATCTGTGAAGCCATCTGGTTCTAGACTTTTATTTCTTGGGAGTTTTTATTTTTATTATTTTTTAAAGATTTATTTAATTTGAGAGAGAGAGAGGGTACAAGACAAATAGGAGGGGCAGAGGAGAGAGGATCTCAAGCAGGACTCCGTGTGGGTGGGGAGCACGACGCAGGGCTTGATCTCAGGACCTTAAGATCACAACCTGGTTGGAACAAGAGTAGGACAGACGCTTAATCCGCTACACCACCCCGGCACCCTGTGGGAGTTTTTAAGTTACTGTTTTAATTTTGTTACTAGTATCTGGATTTCTGTTTCTTCCTGATTTCAGTTCTTGAAGATCGTATGTTTCTAGGAATTTATCCATTTCTTCTAGGTTGTCAATTTGTTGGTATATAATTTTCATAGTAGTCCTCTTAGGTATTATAATCCTTTGTATTTCTGTTGTGTCAGTTGTAACTTCTCTTATTTTTGATTTTGGTCCTCTTTTTATCTTAATGAATCTCTCTAAGGTTTGTCAGGTTTGTTTATCTTTTCAAACAACCAGCTCTTAGTTTCACTGATAGTTTTTTCTGGTTTTGTTTGTTTTGTTTGTTTTTAATCTCTCTTTCATTTGTTTTCACTCTGATCTTTACTACTTCCTCCTTGTACTGGCTTTAGGCTTTGTTCTTCTTTTTCTAGTTATTCTAAATGTAACATTTGATTCTTACCTTGAGAATTTTCTTGTGTCTTGAGGTAGGCCTGTATTACTATAAACTTCCCTCTTGAAACTGCTTTTGCTCTGTCCCAGAGATTTGGAAACACTGTATTAACATTCCCATTTGCCTCCATGTAGTTTTCTATTATCTCTTTGATTTCGTTGTTGACTTGTTATGTTGTTTAGTCTCCACGTGTTGTGGTTTTTTCAGTTTTTCTTTTCTTGTGAATAATTTCCTGTTTCATACCATTGTGCTCAGAAAAGATGGTTGATATAATTTCAGGTTTTACTAAATTTATTGAGACTTATTTTCTGGCCTAACATGTAACCTGTCCTGGAGTAGTTCCACATACACTTGACAAGAATGTGTTCGGTGCTGTTTTTGGACGGAATGATCTGTATATATTTGTGAATCCATTTGGCTAGTCTGTTAAGGCCAGTGTTTCCCTTACTGATTTTCTGACTGGATGATCTGTCCATTGATGTAAGAGTTGTTAAATTATAACATGTAATTATAATTATAAAATTATGGTATTATGGTCAATTTCTCCCTTTGTGTCTGTTAATATTTGTTTTTATTATTTAGGTGCTTCTGTGTTGGGTGCATTATATTTACAGTTTTTATATTCTCTTATTGGATTGATCCCTTTATCATTATATGATCTTGTTTCTTATCACAGTCCTTTTTTTCTTTTCTTTTTTTTAAATTTTATTTTATTATGTTATGTTAACACCCATGCATTACATCATTAGTTTTTGATGTTGTGTTCCATGATTCATTGTTTGCGTATAACACCCAGTGCTCCATTCAATACGTGCCCTCTTTAATACCACTCACCAGGCTAACCCATCCCCCCACCACCCTCCCCTCTAGAACCCGCAGTCCTTGTCTTTTTTAAGGTGTGTTTTGTCTATATTACATTGCTACCCTGGCCCTTTCCCCCCCACCCCATTTGCATGAATATCTTTTTCCATCCCTTCACTACCGGTGTGTATATATCCTTAGGTCTGAAATGAGTCTTGTGTAGGCATCAAACACACACACACCCACACACACCCACACACACCCACACACACCCACCCACCACACACCACACCACACACACACACACACACACACACACACACACAATCCTCAGCTGCTGGTTTTCAGAGCATTCTCAGAGTTGCTTTATATGTAGTTTCAATCTTGTTTCCATGGGAGAAGTGAGCTCAGGTACTTCCCTACTCCATTTTCCCATGAAATCAAAACAACCTTTGAATAGCATTCTTACCTATTTTGGATCTCTTCTTGCTCTACTCCTTTTTAAGTGTTTTTTTTTGAGGAATTGCAAATAAGATGTGCAAGTGGGAAGAGGTAGAGAGAGCAGCAAGAACTTTTTTTTTTATGCTTTACATTGTTAGAGTAAATAGCGTATGTATTGTAATACTATATTTAATAGAGCAAGTATGAGATTACCTTTCCCAAATATTAATTTTAACTCTCCCATAAGAATAGACTCCAAATGAAGAAATTTTGTTCAGTAATATCTCCAGAATGCCTAAGTAAACATGTAAATGTTTTTCTAATCCACATTTCCTTAGATGCTTGCTTTAAATCGTTTGTAACAACATCACACCCATTTATGACTGCAGCAGATGTGATGGAGGCAAACCATTTGTGTAGCATGGACTCTAAAGCAATTATTGTACAATGGTGAGATGCATGCTTAATTAGTTTTTATAAGTTTAAGTTAATATAATGGAATTCTTTCAAAATTTATACTTAACATTGGTATAACACAGAATACTTTTATATCCATACATCCTTTAAGCCCTGCAAAAGGTATTATCACTCCCATTTAAAGTGAAAGAATCTCGATGCTCTCCCTCCTTTGCTATATTGGAAATCCAGATAAGACTTCTATTGCAGGCGTTCACATTGCATCAAGTGCTACTAAGAGCCTTGGCATTGAAGGTTCCCATCCCTTTTAAGAATTTAATGAATTTTCTTCTCTCCAGAAAAAAAAATGATACAATTTCAAGGTGTTTAGGGTTTCTCTGGAATATCAAGGACCCTACGTGACTTAAAGTACATAATTGCAGGGGCGCCTGGTGGCTCAGTCTAAATGTCTGCCTTTGGCTCAGGTCATGATCTCAGGAGTCCTGGGATCGAACCCTGGGTCAGGCTCCCTGCTCAGTGGGGGTTCTGCACCTCTCCCTCTCTCTCTCTCTCTCTCTCTCAAATAAATAAAATTTTAATAAATAAAATACACAATTGCAGTGTCAGTTTATGTTTATTATGGGCCATGTGATAAGTGCTTGATAATATTCTCTCTAATCCTTATAACATCTCTGCAAGCTTAAGAAGATTTCTTAGTTTGCTTATATGAAAGCTAAGCCCAGGAAGGTGGAGCAAGTTTGCTTAGGTTGTATAAGTAATAGTGACTGAAACACGTTTGAACCTGGGCGAGGCCTTGATCTCCTGCCACCCCCTCACAATCTTTCACTTTATCATTCTATTTGGAGGATAGTTACTTCAATCTTATGGATCAGTAAGTTAACATACAACTCATAATTCGTTTTCCTTTTACTGTAGGTCTGTCAGTCTTGGAAATCTGTCTTATAATAGCAATGAATACATTTAAATGACATCTATGAAGAGGAGCCCTTTAACTTTCCAAATGGTCTATAATGGTGAGATGAGACTTTGGTTTCTTTCTGACTCTACCTCACTGCTATTTGAGGGTGTTAATGTTGTTATTGCTTTCTGTCAGAGTTTCAGAAGTTTGTTCAAAGGAAGGCCCATTCTGTTATAATTTTGAGAAACCTGTTGTCATGAAGGTAAGATTTAAGTTATTTTTCTGCATACAGGTATGTTTTTACATCCAGTTTGTATATATCATAGTTGAACTCTAATTTTGAAACATTAGGTATTTATCATAGAAATTTTTTTTGCATAACAAATTATCTCAAAATGAAACGTTTGAATAATTCTAAAGCAGTCAGGCATTTCCCAGTTTGTGGAAGTATACTGCCCTCTACTGTCTGTTCTAGCACCTGCATTGTGCAAAGAAACTATACATTACAGTTCATCAATAAATTCTGTCCCTGTACAACCCAGAGGTTGCTTTATAAATCTTAGCAGTAAAAAGATAAAAATGACAATATTAGCCATTAAAAACTATAAGAATAAAATATGGGCTAGTGAGGACATACAAAGTTTTATTAGGGGGGTTGGTTAAAATCATGAGTTTTAAAACTTGAGGAACTTCATTAGAGTGTACCATTGTCCAGTAGAAATATGTGAGCCACTAGTGTAATATTGGATTTTCTAGTAGCAACAAAAACGTTAAAAAGGTGAAATGATAACTTTAATGATAAATTTTATTTAACCTAATATACCAAAAGCATTTTAGTCTATAATCGATACAGAAAATTACTGTGATACACTTTATTTTGTTTTGTATTAAGCCTTTGAAATTTCATGTGTGTTTACACTTAAAGCGCATCTTAATTCACTAAATATTCATTGGAAATATTTGTTCTTTAGATTTCATAGAATTTGTAGGTGAAGTAGATTTACATTCTGAATTATTCCAACGAACTTAAAATTTTCTAATTGACTTGAGTATCAAATTTTACATTAAATTTAATAATAAACTTAAATAAAATTAAAAATCAGGTTCCACGAATAGCAGTAGCCCTCTGTGGTCACTTTACTGGACAGTGCAGCTCTAGAGGACTTTATGGGGAAAAGCATCTCCTTCCCCTCCCTCCTTCCTTCCTTCCTTCCTTTCTTTCCCTCCCTCCCTCCTTTCTTTCCTTCTTTTTCTTTCTTTCTCTCTTCCTTTCTTCTTTCTAGCAATAGATCCATAGTCCTTTATCACCCTTTATAGGCCTTAATGTGTCAGGATTTCTATTTCTTATACCAAATAAAAAAATGTGAGTACAGGGCATTACTGTTTCTTTAAAAGAACAGGGAATGTGTTCATCCTACTGGAGGTTGGTTTTTTCCCTTCCTAATGTCCATGTCTGGTCTGATAGTCATAGTTTGTGGAGGTTATGAGTACAAAGGATTACATGAACATTTAAATTCTTGTGAGTGATTTGTATTTTGTTCCTGCTCGTTTCTGCATTTTTAAATAAAGTATTTTGCTGCCTAGAAATATTTTAAATCTCAATTTTATTCAGCCCCAATAATACCTGCAGCCTCTGATATTTTCTCATTTTCAGAATGAATGGTGGTTGTGTTATTTCTCTTTTCATCAGAAGACTTTTTATGATACATAAAGAATATATTCCAGTGATATTTTTTTACAGTGTGGTTGTAAGAATAGAAAGCTCCAGAATGTGTTTCACTGGGTCAATATTTAATAGTTACCATGTCATGATTTAATGGCTTTTTTTTCATATGCCAATAAAATACCTAAAACAAACAGAGTTAGAAAAGACATAATACGTGAATATTAGAGGTGAGAGGAAACAGATAATAAACAACCCTTTTAAGAGGGGGAAGATGGAGGAAAGGGATTTGTGACAGGTGGTGGCATGCTCTCCAGAGGGAAAAAGGAGGCTGTCTTCTCTCCTTCATGCCCATACCACTCTGCTGAATCATTTATTTATAGGGTCAGCTGAATAGGCTTGGTGTACTCCTAGGGGTCTTTTCTGCCTCTGGCTTTTTTTGCAGCTGTATTAAACTTCTACGTAGCAAAGTCTTACAAAACTAGAAAAGGGAATGTAAATGCAAATTTTAATAACCTAGGTAATTAAAGTACTGGTCTTATCAGATGTTAGATTTTTATAGAGAGAACTGGAAGCCCTTCCCTTAAGTACTAGCAGGTGATATGGTACAGAATGAGGTTTGGAAGAAAACCATATTGTGCAGACTGAATTAGAGTTTGCCCCTGTTCACATTCAACAATGCAGGGACAGATAACTGTATATTGACACTGCCTCACCTGATAGATGAAGTTTTTATGAGGTTGATGAGAGTTGTTTTTGATCCCTACTGATTTCTGTTAAGTTTTGTTTCCTGGCACTCTGTTCTACAGTTAAACACAACCCTAATTGTTCTCTGGATTAACATTATTTTACTTCCCCTATTCAACCTAAACTATTTCTTTCATCTTCCAGGCTTTTGAACACTTACAACAGTTAGAATTAATAAGGCCCATGGAAAGGACTTCGGTAAATACACAGAGAGAGTACCAGCTGATGAAACTACTTTTGGATAATACTCAAATTATGAATGCTTTGCAGAAATACCCCAACTGTCCTACAGATGTTAGGCAGTGGGCAACATCCTCACTAAGCTGGTTATGAATATAACCAGTGGCTTCAGTTAATGGAGTTTCAGGCATTCTTCTGTAAGGAACTCAAGGCTATTGTCCTTTAGCAAGATATATTATTACATTTTCTTATATTTATAAATCTGTATTTTTGTATTTATGGGGACTGTTACACATGTAGTTGTCTTGACTGTGTTCTTGCCTTTGAATCATGAGCAGTTACATGATTTATAATTCCAGTGATTTGGATTATGTTGTAAGTAGCAGTGCAAAGAAATAAATGTGACTGTTTCAGGGAGTGAACCATATGCTTATTTAACACTTGTCAAGTATTTATGCGGTATATTTGAAGAGTTCGTTTCAACCCAGCAGCCAAGTGTTTTTACAAATCCTAAAAGCAGTAAAGAAACAATGGTAAGAGTTGAGGTGTACTGAGGAATCTTTTGGTCACTGGGAGGTGCCACATTTTCTTTTCTCTATCCATGGAAATTTTGGATTCTACCCCAGGACCCAGGTCTTCTGGTTCAGGAGACTGACCAGTTTGGCAGAAGATAGTTCACATGGAAGAAAAAAGTGAAAAGTTTGAACATGAATTTCTTCCAGGCTTCTCAAAAGATGGTACTTAATCATATCATCTACAAAAGAATCCCTTGTAGAATTTTTTAAAAGCAAATTCTTCCCAGTTTCATTAAAGATGTCCATGAAATGTTTAAAAAAAAAAAAAATTCTTGGGCCTCTCCTAGGCCCCAAAGGATCAGAATTTGTTTTTAACAGGGAGTTTAGGAAATGCCTGGAAACCATTCCCACAATTAATGGGAAGTGTTTGGCACTATTGACTAAATTTATTTGTATCAAAAAGTAAATCTCTAAAGGGAATGTAGAAATGCTCACCTTATAAATTCAGGAGTCCAAGAACTAATTCCAGGTATCTGTTTAGAATGAAATTTAATAAGCATTTGCCAAGTGTGTAGTGACTTCATTTATTCAAGAATATTTGATTACATACTGTTTTCAAAAGGCAGTCTCCATCCTCGTGTTGTTCATAATCCTTTTAACTACCAAACGCCCTGTGATATTCAGGGACTATTTACAGTTGAGAAAACTAACATTGTAGTGGCAAGTGTTCAAAATCACACAGGAAGAGAATGATTGACAGACCCTGGAATTCAACTCAGGTTTGACTGACACCAAAGCCCCACTATCAAGAACTAAAATTCATTAACTGGTTCTCGTCACGTATTTTTAAGTATGCTCTAAGAAGTGATTTATCTGGTTTTCAGAAGTATCAGGTATAGATTGGACTGTAAATATTTCTGTGTGAAAAAAAAAAAATCTTCAGTTCAACCTATTTTTTTGCAGACGTAGCTGTTCCTTCCCCTGCCTTCTAAGTCTTCAGATCACTGTCATTTACTTTTCAGCAGTGTCTCAGTAAAGGTAAGGCTTACATACTGGTTCTGTGCAATAGTCTACAGATTTTTAGGGGATATTTTGCCAAAATACTTAGCATTGGTAGCATCACTGCTACTGGAAGCAGGATTTTACACTTGAGCTAGAGTTTTCCCTTTAAGAAAATTTTCTGAACTATTTTAGGGAAGTATTATCTGCCTTAATGGCAGTCACTGTGAACGCATCTAAACAACTTTATTTCAGACTGCAAATTATTAGCTTAAGATGCCACTAAAAGGCTGAAAGCTCTCATGTGCCTTCCTGGTTACAGAAGACCTGCAGAAGATCCACCAACACCCAGTATACAGATTAGAAAACTGTAAGTCGCAGGGTGAGTTTTCATTTTCAGTGAAACAATTCTTAACGCAAATTAGAGAAAAGGTTAGCAAAACAGGTGAGGAAGAGTGTTAGAGGTTTCAGTGCAGTTTTGACTCACATGACCTTTCCAAGTACCCTATCCCAAACAGGATCTTCTTCAAAACAAAACACAAACACCTCCAGTTCATGTGGTGAATGGCTCTGAGGAATTGAAACTTGCTGGTCCAAACATACCATATCCTAATGCTATGTATGTTGAGTATATACTATGTATTAACTTTCAAAAAATCAGTTTAGCAGAACATGCTGTGGAAACAATTTCAGTCTTTCGGTAGCAATTCAGTGCACATTCCATCCTAGTTTGCGTTTTCACTTGGTTTAGAAGGCAGTGCGGGTTGAGAATCCATTGGTGTGAACGACGACACAGTGCTCCCGTGGGGTTTTCCATCCCTTCTTTTGAAAGCCACACGATAAACAAAAGCCTTGGCAACATTAAAAATGTAATGAAAGCTAGCTTCCTTGATGATTACTCTTACTGATTACCCTAAGTGAAAATACCAGAATGTTCCATTCAGTCAGTAAACTAGTTAATATCCTTTAGGAAGAGTGGTTTGTATATTGATGACAATTTCCTAAGCCACGTTTTTCTGTTTCCATATGAAAAGACAAGGTACCTAATGCCTGCTAGCCTCTGGTTTCCTAAACTGGCGGGACTAATGTACATACCTTGTGGGGAATACAATCTGCTTAGACGGTAAAGGGGGGAAATGCCACCCTTGACAAACTTCCCTTTCACCACTATCCCCATTCTTGCATATCTCAAGGTGTGAGCCTCGCCAGAAATGACAAAGCTACTGTTCCCCTTTTTAAGAAAAATGTATAGCTAAAGAAAAACTGCATAAGCCAAATCATACCATATTCATTTTTTTTATTTAACTCAGGGATGGAATGGGGATAGCATACATTTTATTGTACAATATTTAACAATCACTTATCCAAGGTGGGGTTTTATGGGGCTTTTTTTTTAACTTTTTGTTAATACTTGCAGAAAAAAATAGCAAGTCACAATTTGACAGTAGTACAACAACCTGTGCCCAAAACACTGACAAGAAATACAGAGTAAAGCTAAAATAATTGCTTACCAATATTTTGAGAGGTAACAAATAGGATGTGGATTGAGACTGCATAAAAAATGTATGCTGGTTGAATATCTGAGGTAAATGATGTTCAATCAAGATGCTACTTGTATCATTTTGCCCAGAAATCAGTAAATAATTTTATGCACATTATACCAAGTGTTTCTAAAAAGTAATTTTTTAAAAGGTAAAAAAGAGAAACTGGAAAATATTTGTGGAGAAGCATTTTTTTTTTTTTAAATAGTTAAGTTTAATTCCACTTAAACTTATCATCTGGCCAGGGTATTTTTTCCCCTACCCGTCTGCATTTTACTTAAATGTAGCTGTTACTTAGGATTGGAGGAAAGGAGGAAGAAGAGGTTCCTTTTCAATTTCATGATAGATGATTCTATTTTTAAATTCCAAACTTCTTGGGGTTTTTTCCTGATTGCATTTTCAAAACATCACCATGAAAGGTAGTGCAAATTCATGGGACCAACAATTTTGAGGCACAGTCTCTGTTCTGGAATTCACAAGGTACCTGTAATAAACATTCAAACAAGAGTCACACTTCACATGCTAAAAACGTCCTAGCATCTAAAATACATACAAAGAGCTGTGCAGGGCATAGACTTCGAATAAAGCCAAACACTGGTTAATCCATCAGTCCTATGGCAGTTGATCATAAAGCATTCCTTACATGGAGATTTGGGCAAGGTAAAGAGTGGAAGTTAGAGCAGCAGTTCTGATGGGTATCAGAAAGGCAAAATACAAGACGAATCGTAAGGAGCACCATACACATGAGGAAAAAATTACTGAGGTGTCAGTTCACCCCAAAACAAAGAAGTCATCATTTTTCTCATTCTTTGATCTTTCTTTTTTTCAGTATCCCAGCTCAAACTTTTTGTAAGCTTGCCCACTCTGCGCTGACTGTAAACCAAACCTGAAAATGCCCTGCAAATGAAAGTTTTAACAAGACTAGGTATCAGGACAGGTAGTCACTGGAACATTCTTATTTTACTGCTTATAAAAAGTGTTCTTCTATTAATATAGTTTTCAAAAAGGATACAAGTCTTAAAGTTGGTTAGCTAGAGTTAAGTACAATACCCAGGACTTCTAAAAATTTTTTCTAACATGAAGAGAAAACTATCTTTTGAATAACTGATCTTATAAAAATTTATCACTAGTGCTCACATAAGCCAAACATTCATCATAATATTCCTTGTTTTTGTTTTGATTTTTTCTTTTAAATTAAATGTTTAGAACAGGTAGAACTTAGTCTTCAGGAGATGGACAATTTCTATGTGTGAACGTTGTCACTTTCCCATCTTGATTAGTTAGTTTCAAAGTGGAAGTTAAACCAAATCAGTTGAGATGTCAAGTACTTTTTGAAATAAAGAGGTGAACTCAACATTGAAAAGGGAGTTCTTTAGGAAAACAATGAAAACTTGGGTACATATGTGACCCAAGAGCACAAAGTTCTGCATGGTGTGTGGCACGCAGACAACAATGCTATTACTCTTCTTTCCCTCCCTGCTTTAGAGTCTGTTGACCTATGCATTATTTATAAATAATATAATTTATTATTCCCAGAGATTAAGTGCACATTATATGTAAAATGTAGTGTACTGTGTGGTTAAATAGCCATATGAAGGTAATACATTCACAGTGAGCTCCTGATAGTGACATGTAAAAAATTCTTTTATAAAATCAATGTATGGATTTTAAAATGACCTGACGAAAGTACATAGCATAATACTGGCTATTTGTTGGTCAGTAATCTAGAAATTCAGGAAATTACTGTTTTACTTTGGCCTATAAAAATTTGAGGAACAGTCCAATTATATTCTAATCCAGTATTGTTTGAAAAGCACTTTGGCACCTACCTACCATCAATTCCATTTTCTTATCAAGGATAAGGCATCAACTACCCTAAAAGTTATAGTGTGAAAGCAATTTGCAGGAGGAAGCAAGGCTATATTACCTATATCAACATCGGTTACCTCTAAATGTCATTGCATATTTTAAGTTTATAACTTGTTATCCCTGATTTGTTTTAAAGCAGTAACATTTGAAATCTGTGCTTAAAATTTAAAATTTCTATCCTAGGATAATTCTTTACATATCACAGACATCAAAGTATTACTCTGACAAGATGGCACCAAGCAGAAATATAGTGATAAAGTTACAAGTCTCAAAGCAGAGAGTGAGGAATTCTGGGTAATGACACTTCCTGAGGTGATCCTTAAACAGTGATAAAGAATGTCCCACACACTGTTCGGTGAAAGAAATACACTACAATTTTACATATATAAATAGGAAAAAAAATCTATTTTAAAAGAATAAAAATGAAGAGCTTTCCAGTGTCACAGCTCACTTTAAAAAATTTAAATCATGCTTTAAATTTTCAAATATTCCCCAAACACAGCACACCTAAAAAAATACTTAGGTAAATATGCAATAATTTGGGAACTGGATATAAGGTGAAGCTTTAAAACATGGGGAAAAGGGGAAAATGACGTTTTTTCATTTCAAAAAACAGTACTTTTTTCCCTTAAATTACAAGCTAGCACAAGAAAAGCTAAAACACTGCTTAATGAATGGCCACTTAGTGTTGGCACTGAGCATAGCTTACCTTTTTTTTCTTAAATAACACAGTGAATTTGTAATACCTTGTTACAAAACATGGATCAATTTATTATTCCAATTTTGTTAGTGTTCTCAATTTTATAATTTAGCAACCGTGGAACTGAGGTATACCTTGTTGAGGGAGGTTAAAGTAATGCTTGGAAGCCTCTCTCCTGTACCCCACTCTGATGCCTCTGTTTATGTACACAGAACAGCAGCACACCAAACATTCACAAGCCGTGTCGTGTTGGCATTACAATAGTCATTCATACAAACACAACAGCAAATGCAATAAAAACAAGTTACCCTTTTTCAAATCTGAAATGAAAAGTTTTTGATTTAAAAAAAAAAAAAAAGCAGTAGTTCATTTAAGGAATTAGTGTCTTCTGACAGACATTACGAAATCTGATGTCAGTTTTCAAACACTTGATTAGGCCAGGTCCAAAAGATCCTTGATTTGGAGAGGGCTACGTTCTTCATGTACACTTTTTCAAAAGTTTCTTTATAGAGTCTGCAACTTCTCTTAGTCTCATGTCCTTCACGTCTCTGCTGCAGGCAATGCTGTAAGTCTCCCAGAGCCACATTTTTAAATGAGGGTCTTCTTCCTGACATGTCCAGGAGACCTCCTACTCATTTCTCACAGAAAATAAACTGTGAGCAGTTTCATCAGCTTAGCAGCTCCAGTTCAGAGTCCTGTTTCTCACTGTGGACACATGGTGCAACCATCATAGACTAGATTCTTTGGGAGGAAAGTCAACATTTGTCACCATCGTGACCACTGTTACAATGTCCTCTGTGGTAATGATATTTGTTAGTCTTTGCATCTGAGTGATTCTTTCACCTACACATCCAGCTGATAACCTGGCTTCTGCATCGTGATCCCAACATTCTTCTATCGTTTCACAGAGCATTGCCATTCCCTAAAAATGAAAAACATATTCAGACACTGTAGCAGATTTTGTTTTCTATTAGGAAATGATGAAGTGTCCATAAAGAAATTGTTATTTTTGTGAGTCAAAGTTTCAAGATTAGCCAAGTTTGGTGTTATGTGTCGACATTCACTTATGCGTATCTATTGTATGCAGAAAATGGATGAAAAGCACTAAGAAAAATCAAACTTTTTATAGCATCCGTGACTATCACAGGAGGTAATTAGGTTTTTTTAATTTCAAAAATCCCTAGCCACTGCTTATAAACCGGGTCAGTTCAATGCTAACGCCTGATCTAGACTCAAAACCAAGGCTAATTTTTTTTAAAACAATTTTTATTGTTTTCTTCATTAATACCGGCATTTCTGTCTTGCAGTTAATAGAAAAAAAGGTTGGAAAAGCATCATTGAGATTCTCTACCTGGTTTTTAATCCATGTTTCCAGTTATATTTGGACCACAATAACCAGGGCAATAGTGTCCCATTCTTCACCTACGTAAGTCTCTAGTTTTAGAGCATTCTTAAGAACCTGAACAAAGTCCAATCCCAAATCAAAAACATGGAGAGCAGAAAACTGCTTTACTTTAAAAATACCATCTTAAAGGAAGCTGCTGATCATCAAGGTTACCCACCTATCCACATCCTCAGAGTCAGGTACTCCTTTCCCTGGGAAGCTCTCCAAACAGGACCATAGCAATGCAAGCCCCTTAGGTTTAATGACTTCACCATCCCCCCTCATAGCCCTAAAATTCTGTTGTTTGTAGAACTCTATAGACAATATCCTGTATGAAGATAACCTCCCCAGAAAATCATCTCAGAAGTGTGCAGAGATAGAAATTCCTCTGAAAAGCATTTTATTGGAATTTCAAATGAAAAGCTAACTTACAGCATGTTTCTGCCAATAATCTCTTAAAACAGGCCTCTTTTTTTTATGCACAACAACTTCCTGCATGTCTTCAAGAGATGGATGCTGGCCAATTTCCTCCTCAAATGGCAACATGTATTCATCTACAGGTCCTAAAATGAAAAAAAAAAAAATCATTTTAATTCAAATCTTCCTGACTTCCAAACTGGAACAACCTTTCTGAAACATACTCTGTATCACCTTTTCCCAACTGTTAAATGCTATAATGACAGGAGATAAAAAGATTCTCAACTACTTCTACCACATTATGACCCAAATGCTAGTTTAGGAGAAATCAAAAACTACACTCTTTAGCATAAGCCTGCTAAGTTTGCATAAGGAGCTTTCTCGTCTACTGTATGAGGAATATGCCTATCTCCGTACATAGATAGGACCACAGGGAACCAACAATATTTGCAAGTCGAGGCTATAAAATCCCTTTAAGTACTTCTCACAATTCAAATCAGACTAAACAGTGGTGCTTCCATCTGACAATTTGGGGGTCAGTCTCTATAACCATCTTTATTCTGTGACACATCCTAACCCCCTACACGTTCTGCATGAGGAATTATGTACCTCAGAGTCACACGCCCTCCTCACAAAAGCTGCCAAAAACAGTTTTTAAAAAAATCAGAAGCATACTCCAAATAGGGTTCCCAACTAGCCTTCAGAATGTGCCCTCACAGACAAAATGTATTCAACAAAATAAATGGTTCTTTTTTCTTAGGCATACTCAAATAGGATAATGTAGTTAAAAGTTAATACTAATATTTAATAAGCACTTACCCTGACTAGGAACTTCACATACGTTATTTCCTTCCATTTTACACCTCCACAGAGTGAAGGTGACATTACCTCTATCTTACAGATAGGAAAGCAGCTCAGAAAGGTTCTGTAATTTTCACAAGGGCATACAGCTGGTAGGTGGCAGAGTGGAATTTGAATCCATCTCTGCCACTAAAGTCTGTGTTTTCAATCACTGTGCTGTCTCCCCTTGACAGAAACCGTTCACTAAAGAGCAACTGCATATAAAGGGTCTGTATATGGACCTAAACCTTGTACAGATACTCCTACTCCTGGATAGGACATAAGTTAATAAACAATGAATCATAAAGGAGGACATCTAACTCCAGCCTCTCCAAATGGAAGAATCCTTGATGCCTGGATAGTCCGTCTCTGCTTAAGCACTTCCAGTGACTCAGTACTGACGTTCTAAAATGTCTATTTAACTCTTGCTATTCAAAATGTGGTCCGCAGCTCAGCAGCACTGGCACTGACTGGTAGCCTGCAAGAAATAGAAGTATCAGGCCCCAACCCAGACCTACTGAGTCAACATAACTTTATCAGGAGTTTAGTACACATTAAAGTCTGAGAGTCACTGAACTGAACCATCAACAATTAGCCATCAACCAATTTTAAAGTACTCACTTGAGCAATGTTCACACTGTCCCCTCCTGCCCCGATTTCTGACTTAAGGGTCAGAAATCCCTGACTCTGCAATTATTTCATAGCACATGCAAAGCATTTTAGAAAATCAGCATCGGGGCGCCTGGGTGGCTCAGTCATTAAGCATCTGCCTTCGGCTCAGATCATGGTGGGATGGAGCCCCGCATCGGGCTCCCTGCTTGGTGGGAAGCCTGCTTCTCTCTCTCCCACTCCCCCTGCTTGTGTTCCCTCTCGCTTTGTCTCTCTCTGTCAAATAAATAAAATCTTAAAAAAATATATATATATATATCAGCATCTGTCCTCATTTTTCATGAAATCTTCCCTGATAACCGCTCTACCCCAAAACAAAGCATTTTTCATTCCTCTAAACTCCCATTAACACTCGCTTACATTCCTCAGGTATTACACTCATCCAAAATAACTTATTGAATATCTATGTACTGAGCATGAAGCTAGGCAATTCACACTTACCTTACTCTAGAGTCAATTGTCCAGGATATATTTTATTCCCTTAAACTATATATTGCTTAAGGGCAGGGCTTTGTATATCCCCTACGACATCATATCCAATGGTTGGCTTTGGAGAGTTCATATTATTAAAGTTCTTATAAAATACATTTTCCTGTAACATCTATACCTAGCCAACCTATTTCTGCTTCCATAAATGCACATAATAAATGTACTTCCTCTCCCACTTTGAGCCAAACTACACTGAACAGCTTACTCTTCTTCCTCTAGACTTCTAAGCTAGAATTATATCCAAACTGCTGCAAACTTTCTTAGGTCTGGATCCACCCCCATGCCAACCCCCAATCTTAGAAGAATGAATGGCTATCCATTCCTGAGCAATCTACTAAGTTCCCTTTAAAAGCACAGTACCCTAAATCAAATTTCATATACCAGAGGTAGTCTGTCCTACACTGAGAGACCATTGGCAGTATTCAGAAAACAAAAGTATTCTCATAAATATACGTTAAGTTGGTTTAAATACGCTACACAACTTTCTTCTATGGTCTTTTCACAATCTGCAGGAAGTTTTTAGGTAATTATAAATTAAAAGGATCAAGCTAATTTACATTTGTCAAGATGTCGGCTTTATATTTTCATGTCCAAAAAAAAGTACTGTAACACAAGTGAAGAGAATGGAGAACTTCTGAGAAGCACTGAAGATAGTACCGAGCACACTAATTTTGTCACACCAGGAAAATAGTATGCAGGCTTATCAATCAGTGCAAATATTTATAGGACTTGAACAAGGACTTACATAACAAAAACATAATCCTTCAGAACCAAGGTGTGCAAGAGAATATAACTAGTGTTCATAATAACGTCTACATCAGCTCAGACTTTCAAGGCTGTAAGGAGACAGAATTTAACCTGTGGTATATCCAAAGGCATGCTCAATTTTGTGCCCTGGAGGATGGACTGTAAATTCAATCTGGTTAGGTATATATTGACATCATGGGAGTGATGAATAGATTCAGCCTTGAGTTTCCTGGAAGGGAAAATCCCCCAACTCTTCCTTTATCTCCTCTTGCCAAAAGAGTTGACTTTGCAACCTGGGGGCAGGCAGGACCTGCAGGACCTACGAAAGTGGCAGCCCTATCCCTACATTTGGATCAAAGTTTCAAATCTAGGTTTCACCATTTACCACCTTGAAGCTAAAACTGGCAATCTGCTTAATTTCTACTTAAAATTTGAGCCTCAAATTGCTCATGTATAAAACTAAGACAGTAACTACCTCCAAAGGAGTTTTAGGAAATTAGCTAAAAGTATGTGAAGGGCCTAGTGCAAAATGCCTGGCAATGGTAAAGGATCAATACATGCTCATACCTTCCCTCTCCAGCCTGCCCCCATCCCCTGCCTCCTGAATTCCGTTTAAGCCACTACCTTTTGGAGTCTACTTAAAAAAATCTGTTTGTACTTTGAAATATTACCTTTTGAGTATTATCATCCCTTTTCATATATGTGTAGTAGACAATAGGCATATATTTTTAAAAAAAATATTTTTTCCCTTACCATCTGCGGCAGTACAGCGAGAAGCCAGTTCCCACAGGACTAATCCCATGGCGTACATATCTATCCTCAAAAATGCATCCCTTTGGAAGTTTATAGCACCCTCTAATACCTCTGGAGCCATATACCTCCGGGTACCAACCTGAAAAAGATGTTGAAAGCAAACAGTACTCATTAACTTTATGAACTATTTATGATTTTGTAAAAAGAATCAAAACCAAATGTGGTCTACTATCGTATCAGGTAAGGTAACCAAATCATGACCACCGGACTACAGAGTCAAGGAGCACTGTATTCCATTTCAAGTAATAACAGCCAAGACACTAGAAATGGGAAGTTTCCATCAGCAGGGATTTCTTAAACAGAGTACTATGCAGCTCTGAAAAAACATGAAATAAATCTGGACTGATAATGGAAAAACTTCCAAAAACACTGTACAGCAAGGAACAAAGCAGTATATATACTGAGATCCTTTCTGGATACACTTAATAAATATATCAGCAAACATTATGCTGGCGCTGGCTTAGAATTTTTTCCCCCTTCTGGAAGTAATCAAAAACAATGGTGGTTCTGTTGGAGACAAGGACAAGAAAACTATACTTCTCAATTGTACCTTTGCATCCTGTTTGAAATGTGTATCTTAAAAAAAAAAAAAGAATACTCATTTTTGAGAGTTTCTCTTTCTCTTTATTAACAAAAAGTAGTAATATAAAACTTAAGAAGAATTAGCCAAGTAAAGAATGGATAAACTTTTAAAAGTTCTATTTCTACAACGTGTACGTATTTATTCATTCATGAATTCTGTCTTATATCTGTCCCTAACAATTTGGTATTTCTTAGTATTGGAACTATGGTTACTAAGCTACTATAGCTAGCCTTGGTTGGTGCTTGACAATATTCACATATAAATGCTTAAAAAATTCTTATAGGATAGCTGGGTGGATCACACTCAATTAGTAATTGAGTTTTTGGAGATCTAGGGAGTGGCCAGATAATGGTATTCCAAAAAGTTCTATCCTCAGGTGACTGATCTCTAGACTACAAGTTAGACAATTATCTGTGAACACACATACAATAGAAATGTCTAAAAAAGGGCAGATCACTAAGACTCCAAAGCTCAAGTTTTTAATTCATTTAATAAGAACACTTTAAAGAAAGAAAAAAAAAATAGTAGCTCTGCTTTTTTGCATCTTTAACTGTACTATAAGCAAGCATTTCTCAAAAGTTTACTTTTCTCCTAAAGATAAATGTATTAAGGAGGGCACATGTGGTGATGACCACTGGGTGTTATATGCAACTAATGAATCGTTGAACACAACAAAAACTAATGATGTATTATTATGTGTTGGCTAATTGAATATAAGAAAAAAAGTTCTTAGCAGAAAAAAAAAAGAATGTATGCCATCCAAAGTACTTTTCTTATAAAGTGACAACTACCTTCTTAGTGTAAAATGTCCTTACATTTTACACTTAGTGTAGAAAATCTTATATATGTAAAATGTACAATAACGTGAATTTTGAAATTTTCTGGTCCAAGAAGTCTAAAGTCAAGTAACCAGTGATGTAATTAGTAATTATTTTTACCTCCTCATGTAAACCAATTTAGAGGACAGTAAAAGATAGGAATAAGTCTCAAAATTTTTTCATTAGAAAAGGGGGGAAGAGGGTTATGAGGTGCCAGAGGATTCAACGGTTCCCCACATTTAGTTTTATGATAATCACTCAAGTCAGCTCCCTGGGCCTCCTGCACAATCTCCCTCCTCCGCAATATACTCCACAAGACCGCCTTCATTCCCAAACACATTTGGTATCAACTTTTCTAGAACTCTGACTGCTGACCATTGCTGTAAACTAAATTCTTGTATCATCAGTCAGTATTGCCAAAATTTGTTATGCTGTGATTCTTTAATAACTATTCTTGGAGGTCAGTAGGATATACTGGGAAAAACGAAAGCTGACAATTAGATGACCAAAGTAATTTACATGATTTGAAAGATGAAGAAATAATCATGCCAACTTTGTAAGGAAACGTCACCTTTCAGGTCAAACTGGTTTTCTTAATAAAAAGGTGATCTTGTAGGCGTGAAAGCACCTTTCCTCGCCTCACAGTTTCTAAGAATAAAATATATGGATAATGTTTTTCTCCTATTTGGCTTTTTTTAAAGATTCCCATTGTTCAGAGCTCTTTGTACAGACCTTGACTAGATAGAGTTAATTAGGCTCTCTGCTCAGGGCTTTGCAAGTGCTCTGAACTCTGGAGAGAATTCAAAGAAAAGCTGTAAAATTGGTTAAAGAGTTAATGAAGCACTAAAGACCAAGAAGCAAGAAACTCTAATTGTTGTGTGGAAAAATCAGGCAATAGATATTAATACATAGTAGCATGAATAGTAACTGATTGTTCTGCCATTCCTCTTAGGATGATGAAAGAATTAACAAAACTACTGTGTTATTACCAAGAACTCCCTAAGAATGAGGCCTGTTTAAGTGTGTTGGAGTCTAACTTGATTAGTTTTAAAAATAGAATCCCATGACATGTGTCTAAGTTGTTTTACGAATTGACTGATGTAAACCACTTGAGTTCCCAACAGTCCTTCACCACCACATGAAAATGTCCTCCTCAGCAAATTTAACATATTACTTTTAAGAGAGTCATTTTATATTAGATGCTGATTTGATAACCATCACAGTAATATTAATCAATTCAATCTAGATGTGCCATTCTAAGAAAATATGGGACAAGATTATTTTTTCTTACAGTTTATAGTTACTATCCTTACCTGTCCATGGGTATCACCTGCAGACTTGCCAGCCTCAAATTTTAATGCCAACCCAAAGTCAGCAATGCAAGCTGTCAGATTGTTTTTCAACAGCACATTTTTACTCTTGATGTCCCTTGCAAATAGAAAGATAAAGTATTCAAATTAATTTTAAACAAGTTATCTTCTAAAAATTTTCATTGAAAGTGGGGAAGAAGGAGATTAACCTACAGAAGTATGATAAACAGGAAAAAGGAGGGAGAAAAAGCTTGAAGCACCAAGAGTAGAGTAACAAACTCCTATTCATAACATGGACAATAAGAAGGAACTCTGTCCATAAAGCAGTTTTATTAAAGAGCTGCTATTCCAAAAATACTGTCTAGCCTACATGTTATCTGTTATTCCTACCTACAATCATAAAATTGCTGGTTTTTTGAGGTAAAACGAGTATTTCAGAGTTTATAGTTGGAAACACCCATTGCAACTGAAATTTAAGAAACCAAACTGAGGACATTAGGAGAAGGAAGGGAAAAATGAAGGGGGGGGGAATCGGAGGGAGAGATGAACCATGAGAGACTATGGACTTAGAAACAAACAGGGTTTTAGAGGGGAGAGGGGAGGGGGGATGGGTTAGCCCAGTGATGGGTATTAAAGAGGGCACGTACTGCATGGAGCACTGGGTGTTATACGAAAACAATGGATCATGGAACACTACATCAAAAACTAAAAAAAAAGAGAAAAAAAGAAAGAAACCAAACTGAAAGAATATTCAAATAATTGGGGCCTTTTGCCTACTGGTACAGGCCTACATATTAGAATGGACCCTTATTTTAGTGGTTCTTAGATTCCTCAGCCTTGTAGAAAAGCATCTCTAGAAATGTATATCAGAAAATTTTCACCATAAGCAAACTGCTCCAGCTAGATCCTGGTGTTCTGAAAAGAGTAACCCTTTTAAAGCAATCAGATAACTTCTTTCACACTCCAGCTTCAACTGACTCATCCTAGAGATTACTATATTCTAGCTACATACATCTATGCCATGAGCAGTGGTGAAATTTATGTGCACACAGAGACCAAGAGTGGGACAGAAGAGACACAGGTAGTCACCCACAAATGCTCCAAAACCGATCAGTTTTAGCCTCAAAAGATTTTTAGGAACACTACTTCTACTAAGCTTTGGGGGTGCCAAAGGATTAGTTCCCTATAGGACTAGGTGAGATGAGCAAAAATCCAGGAAGAGACAGACTGTATGCAGGAAGGTGAGAAAAAAGGGGAGCTATTTCTGAGGTAGAAATCATTCAAGGTTTGCAAAATCAATTTTAGAGTTGGGATTAAAAGTTAATGCCTCCCAGCAACCTAAAACACCAACTGGTGGCACTCAATTATCTGCTAAATGAATTGGTTCATACCTACTTTTTTTTTTTTTTTTTGAAGATTTTATTTATTTGACAGAGAGAGACACAGCAAGAGAGGGAACACAAGCAGGGGGAGTGGGGGAGGGAGAAGCAGGCTCCCCGCTGAGCAGGGAGCCCAATGCGGGGCTCGATCCCAGGACCCTGGGACCATGACCTGAGCCGAAGGCAGGCGCTCAATGGCTGAGCCGCCCAGGCGCCCCAGTTCGTACCTACTTTTAAGGCAACCGTCTTTTTGTAATTAAGTGTATAATGGACACACAATGTTACGTTAGTTTCAAGTGTACAATATTGTGATTCAACAAGTCTATGTATCATGCTATGCTCACCTAAGAGGAGTTACCAACTGTTACCATGCAGTACCACTGATTATATTCCCTAAGGCTGTACCTTTCATCCCCATGACTTACTTGTTCCATAAATGGAAGCTTGTATCCTGCTCTTCTTCAGCCATTTTGTCCAGACTCCCACCCCCACCCTCTCCTCTGCCAACCATCAGTTTGTTCTCTGTACTCACAGGTCTGTTTCTAAAGCAACTATCTTTAAATTGAATACACAATGGCAAACTGATCCCACGTTTAAAGGAACTAACATTTTCCCTTTTGAGGGTATGACAACTACTGGGTTCAAGTACTATTGCTTCAAGCCCAGTTTTTCAAACGATGCCTCCCTCCACCTCAGCTCAGGTAATGATCACATGGTCATTACAAACAAGAAAAAAAGATACTCAAAGTCCCTCCTTAATTACATCTTATAATTATCCCTGAAGTAAATCATATTTTAAGGCAAAACAAATTTCTTTTTCCTTTGAGATAGACAAAATACACTTCACTCTTAACCATGCTTTCAGAAATAAGATAAATTAAAACACAGGTCAGTAATTAAACTTTGCTAATGATATTAAATATATATATTACCCAAAATACTTCCTGGCCATTCTCAAAGCTAATTTGAAAATCAATGAAAATCAACTGCCTCCTCTAGCATGATTACGTAGTTAGGGGGAAAACAAATTTTGCACAGTAGATTAAAAGTTTAAATAATAAATACTGAATTATTTGGGAAAATAATATAAATTTAGCTCTACCTGTGAGATATGGCAGGTTTGTGGCCATCTTTTAGGCCAGGTATATCCTCATGCAAATATGCCAATCCTCTAGCCATGGTTTCTGCAATATGACACAGTTCATTCCAAGAGACCACATTAGCCTTAAGAAAGTCTGACAGTGAACCCTAAAGAAAAGGGGGGAAAAAACAACTTATGCTCTGGACAAAAGCCATTTGACATGGAGAACTTTCCTTTTTACTTTTAAGAGATTATGGAAAGCAAAATATCTTTACTTTTAGTGAATAATAATATCCAAAAACAAAAACAAAAACAATCTTTCTGGAAGGGTTCAAGTTTCACATTAGTAAACATTTGACTAGAATGGAATACCTCTAATCTTTAAAGGTTTGCTACAAGGTACAATTTCCTATTTTGAAGGCATTCCTATTTAGAAGTTAAAAAAAAAAAACACTATTTGAAAATCTAAAGTTCAGGAAAATATTTAAAAAGTTAAAATACACTGACTACAAAGATGTTAGTTATATCATAGGACTAGGAAAACACAAAATTAAGACATATAAGCAACTATGTCAGAATCTTCCTCTAGAGATTACTACTATCCTTCTGGTCAAGAATTTAGAGACATGTAAGAGCCACCTAGATCTGACAATGATGAAACTAATTGCCAGGTCAACACAATCTCCTATTTCATTAACATGTACTTTCATACTAACTATGAAAGGAGAAAAATTGAGGGAAAACAGCAACTGCGTTTTGGTGATAATTACGAATTAGTGACAGATCAAAGATCAATCTCCTGACTCTAGTTCTGTCACTAGGCTACACAAAATTCAAGCTAAAAAATGGTCCACATAATCAAGATGGATCATGAATGGTAAATGAAAATGACTAAGCACCAGCTACAATGAAATAATTATTTGTAAGAGAGGTAACTGCAGCATAAGAAATAAGGGACAAAAGACTGGTTTTATATAAGTAGAGCGTTAGGTGAAAAAGTTGCCATTTTGCTCTTTTCTTAAAATTAGTTTTTAAAGGATTTTTATTTATAAATATTAACTAACTATAACAACATACTGTTCCCAGAAAAACAAGTCTGAGGGATTTGTAGCCAACATTAAGGAGGTAAACTTTCCCGAGTTAAAACGGAAAGTAGTTTTACCTTTTCATGAAATGCTGTGATTAGCCAAAGATCCACATCAACACTGGTGCCTCGTTTTTCTGCACCAATGAACTGTAATATGTTCTCATGCTTCATTCCAGGTAAACTATAAACTTCATATTCATTTTGCCATGACTGTTTGTCCTAGAGTTAAAAAGAAAGAATAGGAAGAGTGCAAAGAACTCAATAAATAAATAAACCATATCTAAGAGATTACTCAAGTAGATTCTAAGGCAAAATTTAAAAATAAAGCTAACTATGAAAAGATTCTTTGATTTTGTCTTATTTTTTCCTAAAAGAAATCTAATAACAACTCTATGACAAATGCCTGCCCTGCCCCACTCCCTGAAACATACTTTTCTGTGTTTCTAGTTTGTAAATACAGGAGTTATGTGCACATCTGTATCTATCTAACAATGGCAACACAGAATGTGTTCTGACAATTTCATAATACAGTGTCATTTCATCATGGTGTGAAGTTACTTGTGTTTATTCAGAATAATCTCCCTGAAGTACAAATTTCAGGTAGAATGACTTCATCTCAATAGAAGACAATTTTTTTGTTCAAAGATTAACATTATATCAAATGTTTTTAAAATGTTGAGAATACCCTAAGTCAATGAGAGCACAATAGGGTATAAATAGGCAATACAATAATTTAAAGCACTATATACTCATTTGTGACTGCAAGCAACCCATGCCTACTCCTTGCCTACGTGTCTACTCATAAAGAGTTAGCTTCTCTTCACAATGGAAGAATAATGAAAGTCGGAGGCACCATAGCGTAATGGTTAGGAACCCTCTGGATCCAAACAATCTTAAGGACCTTTGCCGAGTGACAATCATTCAGTTTCCTCATTAGCAAATGGGGACTACAGTGTCTGCTCCATAGGGTTGTTGTATTATGTATATGTGTGTTGTTTTCTATATATGGGTAATATATGGACACCTATTACTGAGTACTCCTCTATAAAGCACCTCTTCCTGACAATAAGAAGCATTCAATAAAATATTAGCTACTGTTACTCTTGCTATTGTTACCCTTGTGTTAATATCCAAAGGCCTTTCTTTAACTTTTAAGCTTCTTCCCACAAAGAAAGAACAACCCTGAATTTGTCAATCTTGGCAGAACAGACTAGACTCTTCCATTAAGAACCAGAGTGTTAAAAGTATCTGCACTGCTACCAAAAAAGGCTTTAGAGGAGGCAACAAAGATAAAAGCTAGGTATATTAAGACAAAAGAAAAAACGGATTCTGTAACTCTGGGATGAGGAAGATCCACTGTGCAGATAGATACACGGGCGGAGCCTGAATCACCAAACCCAAGAAGGACCACAGCAGCACACAAGGCATTAACTAGAGGGGTGTGAAGCAAGAGACAAGGATGAAGAAATCAGCATAGATCTCTACCACCAATGGACTCAAACAAAACATAAGAACAGCTCAGAGGTGCATTAGACCAGGGTTTTATGAGGTCAGGCCCCTTTAAAAGAAAAACAAGTCAACAGTAAACCAATTATTTGAAATCTTGATTCACTGCCTCTGAAAATTCACCCAACAAAATCTGAAATGATTACATGGGCACTCAAAGACAGACAAAAATGAATCAGTCTGGTAATATACCTCTAAACAATTCTAAAACCAGTATGCTATTCTTTCATTCTTCTCTTTGTTTTCTGATAATGTCAATGGGATATTAAAAGTAAACCAACGAAATTCTATTACTGGAATCCTCCACTAATACTACATTTCTGTAGTATCTTTATTGGCAAAAGATCTCCTTTATGTTCATTCACTGGAACTCCAACCCTCCGAACAGACAGAAGGACTGCTGTACCATGAGTCCCATTCCTCAGATGAGAAGGCAGACAAAAGGGCTAATCTCTTTCCTCAGTATCACAAAGAACCACCCAGAAACGTGGTTTGTGTTTTCGGACTGTTTCGGAATTACAATAATCGAGCCAGTTGCACCTTTTACAAAATATACGCAGATGAGAAAGACGCAAGAACATACCTGTATTGGAAATATTTTCACAGCCACATACTCATTGAGCAGCTGGGCTTTCCACACACAACCAAATCTTCCCCTTGCTTTCACTTCTAATAACTGCAGTGGCTTCAAACCTAGTAATGGAGAAGGTGGGGGTGGTCCTGGGTCCTACAGATAAACAATAACACTAGTATCAGAAAGCAGATCAGTGCTAAATATGAGGGAAAAAAAGTGATATACCAAGGAAATCAATTGACAGAAACAGGAAACACATACAAATGACACTAACTTCAATCTTACTAAAACTGAGTTCTCAAGCATTACTAGTTATTTACAGTGATCGTAAGGCAAGCCACTTGAATTGAGAGTTTTCATAATAACATTTGGCACTATTGCTATCTAAGTACAGCAGGGAGAAATGACCTCAAATCATTCTGAGTCAGTCTCACTAATTTTCTGGACTAAGATTTTCTGTAACCTTTAGGATATTATGAACAGTATTTCAACGGTTTCATCAAGTTGGTACTTCATTAGAAGATGAGGATTTTAAAAGTGCCAGCAACAGCAAATTACAGCTATTTCTCAAAGGAACACAATCCTCAAAATCCACTACTTTTTCCAATGACTGTTTATCTTTAAGTCTTTTCTTCATTCATCTCAGAAATGCACATAGTCATTCTCAAATACATCGCAGATAAGTGTATCAAATACAAAGCACACAAATATGTTAATAGCCAAACTTTTCTGTTCATTCTAATTTTTCAACCTACTAACAAATCCTTTGTTTATAATTACTTCCCCAAATTGACCTGAGATAAAAATTATTAGTCTGATTGGCAAAGAAAGCAGAAATTGTAATCCAGAAAATGAGTGTTCATCGTAATAGATGGCAAGATAAATGAAAGAAAAGTGTACTGCTATAGTTAATTTTGAAAATGGAGCAAATATAGTATATAAATAGGGGTACAACATTTACAAAACACAAGAGCATCCTTCCTATACAAAGCAGAATGGCAACCCTCACTGGAAGCATTGTATCATTTCAGTATCTGCAACTAAAACAAGATGTAGGAAGCCTTTTGAAAAGCTTCCAGAGAAAAGTGATCAAAATGTATGAAGGGCTGCATAATGAGTATTATAAAGAAGAACTAAAATTTCTGTGGCAACAGCAACAGACACTGTGACACTGGGTGGCATCTAAGTCACATGGAAATAGTATGTCCTCCTGTATCACTGCATCTCTCTCTTCCTTTCCTCCCCTTTTAAGAAAAAATCCCCTCTTCTAATGCCCCAAGACTGTCAGTGCTCCCTTTGGGTGCTATTCAGCCCACTGGTGTCACTCAAGATTTTAAACAGTTGACACCTGCATTAGAAAGACCCTCAAAAATAGAAATACTGCAAGGTATTAAAGAGGACAAAGGTGCAATTTCTTTGTAGGCAATCCTTTACAAAATGGCTTGAGAATTCCTACTTTAAAATAGTATGATAGGGGCGCCTGGGTGGCTCGGTTGGGCGTCTGCCTTCGGCTCAGGTCATGATCCCAGGGTCCTGGGATTGAGCCCCGCATCAGGCTCCCTGCTCAGCAGGGAGGCTGCTTCTCCCTCTCTCTCTGCCTACTTGTGTTCTCTCGTTCTGTCAAATAAATAAATAAAGTCTTTAAAAATAAATAAAAAAAATAAAATAGTATGATAAACTAGAAAACTTCCTGTGACTCATTTCAACCTCAGATATTTTTAAAATGTCTACAAAAAGTTGCTTTGCCTTCACACATTCAAAAGACAAAAGGTTATAGTAGAGCTGAAGAGTGTTGTAGTTTAACAGAGTGACGAGTCCAGAAAGTCAGATACAAATCTTAAAGAAGTATGGCCCCTAAAGTTATGATTCTCACTGGAAAGGGACACAAGAAAGACTCTAGGGAGAAGTTTTATCAAACTTAAACCCACCCTACACCTCATTGCTTGACTGGTCATTTATAACTGTAACAAGAGATACTACTGATAGGAGCAGGCTGCGGATGTGGATGTGGAGACGGGAGGGAAAAAGGTGGAAAACTAGTCTTGTAGAGGCAGAGGAAACCACTCATGCTCAAAGTCCAAGAATTATTAGATAACTGCATAAAATAATTATGCTAACAGAAAAAAGTTCAATCTGAAAAAATTTAAATAACCACGAAGTTAAAAATCAATGATTCCCCTTCTTTAGAACCAAGTCAGAAATGTTGAGTTTTCAAAGCAGGGATACCAAAAATTTAAGTATGCAGATAAGAGCTGAAAGCTCAAGAGGCAAAACAACCACGTAAAGAAAATGGCTCTTAACTTAAACATTAAGATGTTTAATAACTTTTAATATAAACTAATAATGTCTCTCGATAACATATGACATCACCCATTCTCTGTTTTAAGGCGTACCAACCACATGGATATGATCCAGTCTATAAAACAGGATTCAGAGGACTTAATCCACATCTCAAATTAAGACTATGTCACCGGTTTAAAATATAATTTTAATATAATACTAACCTTAATTTTAGGAAACATACAATAACTTTCAATGTCTGTATTTGGAGGAAAAAAGATCACTGAATATTTTCCAAAAGCACAAATAAACTCCAAGATTCCCATAAGTTTCCAAGTCTTTGTTGGGTAAGTTTCTAAGCTACCATTATCAGTAAAAAATCTTAGCTCACTCTCCTAATGATACTACTATTCTATTTAGCCTTATAACAGCCTGAAACAGACTATTGTTAAAAGTAAGAAGAATACTGGCAAATTTTTAAAGGGTGAGGAAAAGGTCTACAAAGGCACATTCCTACAGAATGTCAAACTTTTAGAAATGGTATGTGCTTTTAAGTAATATTCTATAATACTTAAAAGGTGAGACTCAAAAACAAGTAACTAAAATACAGACCATAACTCTATAAAATATATAATGCCAATATGCCTTTTTATTTTAATGAAAAATTACTAGAATATTCTCTTTCATACTTTTCAGCTCTTCATTAAATTTACAGGAAGCTTTAACTGCATCTCTAATATCTGGCTTTTACTTATCCTATCATCTGAGACTATCAAATTATTTGTAGTTTATGAGCATCATTATACTAATTTACTCACAAAAAACTCAATGCAGTTCACCCTTGAATAACATGGGTTTGAACTTTAGGGGTCCACTTCTATGTGGATTTTTTTCTAATAAATACAGTACAGTCAGTACTGTAAATGTATCTTCTCTTCGTTAAGATTTCAATAACATTTTCTTCTCTCTAGTTTATTATAAGAATATACCATATCACACATATAACATACAAAATATATGTTAATCAACCATTTGTGTTATTAATCACAAAACTTCGTAGTTAAGTTTTGGGGGAGTAAAAAGTTATACACAGGTTTGTGCGTGGCATTGGCACCCCTAAGCCCTGCACTGTTCAAGGGTCAACTGTACCTGATTCTAGAAATAAAGATTTATACCTTTAAAATATATCAACACCTGGCGAGACAAATTCGGGCTTGAACTTCATAATGACAGCAACATTCTGATATTATCATAAAACATGACTTTGCCCCGCTACACAGAAAACCAGCTTTTGGGGGATCAACTGTAAGGACTGGGGAATTCCTGAAAACTTTTCCTAAGTCTCCAGTTCTCTTGCAATCCCGCTATTTTGCACAGTTAAGAAGACATGCAGTAGAACGTGCCTCCACTTACATCTCTTCTTTACCCATTTGTATATGAAAATTATGGCATCAGGAGACATCATGCTGAGAAACAACAAATGGCAATCACTGAAAATCATGCCCCCATCCCAACACTGCTACCCAGTAGGATTACTATACTCAAGACTGGAATAAATTAGCAGAAGTGAAGAGCTGCTAAGTAGTCTATGATCATTGTATTTCTTCTGAGTTCTCAAGTGAGAAGGGTAAATTCTAATCTAAAAGCCTTCAAACTCTAGAGAGCAAAAGATCAACTTATACTTCTCTAGCCAGCCCATTTGCTAAGGAGACTAAAGATGAAAGAAACGATCTGAAAATACAGATTTCACATTAAAGGATGATGGGTTTCACCAGAAAGTCAGCTCCTGGTAAAAATGAGCATATGCTGACATTAAGCTAGTGACATACTAGCCATTAGGTGTTAACATCTAATCAACTAAGCTTCTACATTCCAACTCAGATGAGTATAAATGCGGTTAACAACTCTTTGAAAATCAAAAAGTATTACTGTGGCAAATCAATCATGTTTTTAATACTAAAAGTGGTAAAAAAAATATTCATAACACAAATTTATAAAAGGATGCACAATAAAGCAACAACAAAAATCTAAGAACAAATGTTTAATATGCATCCACAAAAAGTTCCACAACCATAAAACAAACATCAATGCATCTTACCTCTATCATTATATGAAAGGCGTGCTTGTGAAGAAAAAACACAGGCAAAAGAAATTACGATTTATATCCAGAATGAAATGAAAAATGACACATCAGTTACAAAAGTGAAGGAAGGAGAATAATGATTTAGCTTTTTAAAAGTTGGCAATGATCCAATGTATCATAATTTTAAAATAAGAATTGGGAACACTTTCCTTATAAAGGGAGGAAAGTAATATCCAACAAACAAAAAACTTGGATGTTACCTTTCAGATGAGGGGCATTATTGTACAGACGACTCTAGTATGACCCCAAATTACCTGATCCAATGAAATTCAAGCTAGCAAACTACACCGTGTCTTAAATAATTGTTACTTGTTTTTCTAAGAAGTTCTAAACTGGATGAGTAAAACAAGCAATTTAATTGAGAAAATATGCGCTGGAATTGGCTTCTGGACACGAGAGGGCAGTATTGCCTTTAACAAAAACTAGAAGCAGCACAGAAGAAACTTTTACGTAACCAGAATAAGTTCCTCAGCCCACACTTTGGCAGTTGTTTTAAGAGTCTCTAAAATCCCCCATTTCCTGAACTGCTTCACTCCCTTTTCATGGAAGATATCATAATAAATTAGAAAAATGTTTCTAGTGTGTGTGTGCAACATAAACAATATACTAGGGTAAGAAAATAAAGACAGGGAAGAATAAAAAAATGAGAATTAAGTAGAACACAGTGACAGGCCAGGCCCATTGTTGACTTACTAGCCACATCGAGAGTGAAGAAGTCAAGCAGTGGTGGCCCTGGGAACAAGTATCCATACATATTTTTCAGTCTGAGGGCACTCAGATACTGATAGAGAACAAGATTTTCATTTTCCCAGTCATCCTAAAATAGTTAGGGGCCTAAATTTAAAATTAAGAGAAATACTGTCACCAATGTAAAAGGAGGCTTCAAATCCCTCCAATCACTGAGTATATCTGCCATTTCCAATATTTCTACAATATTTCTACAGAGAATAGCACTGAAAAAAGACTTGTAACTCATTTATCTGTACCAGTAGTTTAACTAGTTTTGCTTCCTTCTTGATTTTCTTCTGTGATAATGATTCAGGATTATTTATAATTCATCGAAAAGGCTTAGCTAATCCTACTATCAAAACATCTTATCAGTACTCCCGAGTAAAATTCATCCCTTGAAACAAATACATGCCAAATGAATAGCCAGACTTTAGCTTCCCAAGGCCTAGGTATCTCTCAGGTTTTGTTTTCATTACAGGTACTACAGAGATAACCCTGCCACAATAATAACACTGTGCAAGTAGGTCCATGTATCTTCCCAGAAAGGGTATCTTTGCTCAATATACTTCTCAATAAATGAACATTAGAGTAAGTCAGAGAATGATCAAGCTAAACAAGACACACCAAGAACAGGCCTCAATGCGTAAACTATGTTACAAAATAAAAGGGTCAAAACAGAATCTAAAAAAATTAAATCACTAAAATACATGGATAACAAGTAACCAAATAAAACCATCTGAATTCACAACATGGAAAATGAAACTTGAGTATCATGCACTATAACTGGAGAGAACAGTGAAAACCAAATCAGCACATTAATGTCAAGTAATTAGGCTGCTGGATGAGAAAGAGACTTGCTGCTTATTTCTTAAGGGGTAAAGAAATTTAACTGTGTTGCCAAACATCAGAAAAGAATGAATAGGACTTCTCCATTCACTCAACAAATCCTTATTGAGTGCTTAGTTGTGCTAGGCACTGACTACCCAGGTTCTCATGGTGCTTACTATAGTGTGGGGGAAGGAAGACTAGTCAAAGACACCACACTGATGGATGCATAATTATAAAATAAGAGCAGTAAAAAGGAATTCAGTACCCTGAGCACCTGTAAGGTGAAAGCAGACTTCCAAGGGCATGTTAAATAAGAGAAGATTTTCCTGAGGAGAGGATCCTTGAAAAATGGAGTAAGTACTCGAGGGAGACAGATTAGGTGGGAAAATGGTACTGGGATGCATCCTAAATTTCTGACTTGTGCCACCGAATGGTTACTGGTTCTATTTACTGAAAACCAGGTTTGGAGAGATCATTACCACGGAATGTTAAGTGCCTGGAGACATCTAAGTGCTGATGGTTAGTAGGCAGTTAGATGTACAGAACAAGAACACAAAGAAATCTTTCTAGAAATAGGGATTTGGGTTCATTTATATACTATAAACACACATATATGACATATACTATAAATTTTCTCTTATTTACTATTTAAGCCATTCTAAAATTTATATATACATATATATTTTTCGATAACTCACTAAGTATCTTCTTAGGACTACCAAGATTTAAGGACCACCACCCCAAAGTATTTGAAAACTGACAAACTCTGAATTTGTTTCATCTTAGTCATCTAATTATCTCATGTTCTAAGAAATTTTACAATTGCTAATTTTAAAAAAGACTATTGCCAAGCAGACTGAAATATATAAAGAAATAATACAGTGTGTATATCAGAACAAATGCTTCTGAGCTAGGGAAAGCAATATATTATACATTAACATATGCAATAATATTGATACTGCCAAATGCACAGCCATCATTCTATCCAATTAGATCTTCAAAATTCCATTGTGATATATCAACTCCTACTTCCTCTGTTTCTCTCATCTAACTCCTGAAAGCAAGGCAAAGACAGACCGAGGTGGATGAAACAGGATTCTGAATAAGTTCCCTAAGAAGGCAGCTCCTCAGGGTAGCTGCAATGGGGTTTAAAAGTCTGAACAAGATGTAAGGGATATCCGTTCTCCTTCTGGCCACTGCTCAGAAGCATCAGGTTTATTAGTGAGGACAGACGAAATTTTATTTATTTTAGCATTTGTATTCTGCAAGTAAAGCTGAAAAAAAGGAAAAGGATGCTGCTATACATTACAGAAACCGATGGGATAAAATTACGTTTATCAACAAGGCTATATGTCCTTACAATAAAAACTATTTTAAATATAATTTACATACTGATTCTTCCCTTTATCCTACTTTAGGTTTTTATGCCCCCCCCAATTACTTAACTGAAATAAGCCATTCTATTAAAATTACTTCAATGAACAATAATCCTTGGATCTAAATGGCCAGACTTCACCACTCAGCAGACTGACACTAGGCTGACACTTCACCTATCTGCGCCATGATTTTCTTATCTATGAAACGGACTTAATAAAACAGAACCTGTATCATGGGGTGTTGAAAGATTAATCAGTGTAAAGTGCTCTGTGTAGTCCTTGACAGAGTACTCAAAAAGAAATCTTTCACTGCACTAATTTCAAAGTATTGACATATAAATATATATTTACAATGGCTTTAATAAATAGGATACCTTTTGAGTACAATTTTGAAGTTGCAACTCTGTTAGCAATAACAGCTAACATGTTTTGAGCACTTAACATTAGATAGGCACCCCCGGTGGGGCTCCCAGTCACCACAGAACTGGAGTCAGACCTTTCTCCTCTTCTCCTCCACCTTTGACCAAAATTGCTGATGCAATTCATTTCCAAGCTGCGCAGTCAAATGACCAACCAACCTATTTTTTGTTCACCTACATATTTATTAACTGCGGGCTTCAAAAGGGTGAGCAAGAACTGTCCCTCTGCTGCTCGCCAATACCCAGCAGCATGATGCCTGGCACACAACATGCACTCAGGCATCAGGTGAGTGGGTCAGCTGAAACCAAACCAACAAACCCCAACCCCTGCCAGCCTACGTGATACAAGCAGCTTTCACTAACAAATGGGGTCAAAAGATTTGACGGTGATGAAGTAGCTAGGAATGAAGGAAGAAATCTACAGTGAGGTCCAGGAAATAAAGAATTGAGAGAAAAGCACACTTCTTCCTATCGTCCATCTCCTGGCCAGACAAGAAAAAGGAGAAATTATGTATTCTGTTCAATATGCATCAGTCCCATCTGTAAACTGGAAGATGGGGCCATCCACAGTCCAAAGGAAAACTGAACTCAAGATTTTAAAAATTAAATGGAAGTCATCTTTAGAAATAAAGTGCTTTCATTATTAACTTTAATATATAGCTTTAACTTGTCTTAAGCTTTGGATAAAGCTTTTAATTTTTTTTTTTCCCTTCTCCCCTTCCTTTCCTTTTTGCATTTGGACACGGAATTTCAGCAAATCTCCAAGTGGGCCTGTCCATGCATTTGCTAAGTAAAACAGCTCATATATGCCTCAGAGAGTAGTAATTTTTTGTCAAGCTGCAAGTCTACAAATAATTTATGACACTTCTCCCCACAATTAGTTTAGAAATATACACAAAACTAAGTCGTAATTTAAGCTGTAACAAAAATAATCACACACAAAGGTGGAACACAGAAGAAAAGAGATTTCTGTAGGAGCCCTGCACTATTTCTTGGGCATATACAAAAAAAAAACCAAAAAACAAAAAACCAAAAAACAGAAAGATCCTCAACTGCAAGACAAGAGCATTATTATCACCATACTTTAAACATGCTAAAATAAAGTAAGACAGTTAAAAATATTTGTGAAATGTAGGTTCTGGGTCTTAGCAGAAACCTAACACCAACTCTAAGTTAATAAAACAAAGTTTTGATATTTCATGAGCATACATTAAAGCTCCACTAAATTTCACTTAAGAACACATCATTTAATCAGAATGAGACTGAAAAGTATTGAGCTGAAAAGCTGTCCTCAGTATACTGTTAAGTTAAAAGAAAGCAACTGTGAAATAACATTCTGTAGTTTATAAAAGGAGGGAAAAAAGCATATACTCAAACAAATGAGATTAGAAAAAGGTGCCAAAGGATACATACCAACCTGTTAAAACAGATTATCTCAGGAAAGTGACAAAGGAAAAAAAAGAAAGAACAAATGGTTCTATCTCCTTTCTTTTGCACACACTTCCTTCTGTATAATTTGTCTTATTATAACAGGCAAATATTTGAAATTAATTCTTAAAAAGAAAAAAATTTAAAAGGAAAGAGAAAGTGAGTCAACCTATTTCAAGATGTGCTTCAATAGATGTGATACTCATTTTGCAAGTATAACTTAGTATTAGCATATTAATACTCATTTAATTTTAGTAAATTTCTCCTGCATCCCCCGCAAATAGGTAAGCAGTACCCTTTCCTAAAGTGACTTGGCTGAATGATGCTATGCTACCCTTTCAGTATCTTATTAATTTTAAATGGGTACATATATAGACTCATGTTCAACAGGAAATCCTACACAGCATTTTCACAGATGGCTCGGTTTCTCAGTGGATAGTAATTTGACATAGCATGAAATGACAACCTATTATTACGTTAACATTAAGATCAGCAGGACTATTTTGTGTGCCCAAAAATAAGTATTCCAAACATCTGAAAGTCTTCACTCTTCCTCAGACCAAAATCAAGACAAAATGTCATGATGTAGAGAACTGAAGAGACTGATGTCATTCAAGTAGGCATTACTGTTGCAATACTATAGTGCTACTTAAATAGCCTTTAAAAATGAACAAGTTAACTTTATACCTTGTTAAAGGTAGGTAATTTCTAGCCCCTAAAATCCGCTTTCTTATCAAGTGTTTTTTATCAGCATAAATACAGATCTTATTAACAGGAAACTTCAACTCACATATGGTTTTGAGAGCGATGCAAACACTTTTATTGAAACCACATTAACTCTAACCACAGTAAGACCTCTTAATCACAGAGTCAATGTATCCATTCCCTCCTATTCTTGACTCACCAGCACTAGAAAAACCAGTTTGTGTTCAGTTTATACTCACTGCAGGTTACAAGAGCAAATTCCACATGTATGTGGAAAAACAATTTCAGCACAGGTAAAAGAAAAGGACCTAGGGAATGCAAATTAAAAAGATGCTTCAAGCTTGTGATTCCAAAAAGAACTGAACACTGGCATTGTCTTACGAGAGCCTGGAATACTTCAACTTATTTTACCCTAAAGATATATGGCCTCTAGATTTATCTTAAAACTAAGCCCTAAAGGTCTTTATTAAATGAATGCCTGGGCATGCTGCATTATCATCTCAGTATAACTCTAAATACAACAAAGTCAAATTTGGCAATTCAACACTTACAGAATGGTTATACACACAAACACTGCGTGAATACAGCAGTGATTTACAACACACAGCTGGTCTTCAAGGAGCTTACAGTCAAGTGGGAGACTGGAACATGTACACAAATGACTAGAGCCTCTCTCAACTGTTACTCGTCTAAATCACACAAGACAGAAACTGACTTCAACACTATTTTCTCCTTTTAAGGACAGTACATAACTAATACCATTCTAGATGCATACGATGGATGGCTTAGGGTGTAACAGGAGGAAAGAATAAAAAGGTAAATGTATGGAGGTAGGGAAGCCCCCGTGTCATACTCCCAACTTTGTATTCTTTGCTGTGGATCACTAAGAGCCCTCAAACAGTTTTAAAAACAGAAGCAACATAATCAGACATGTAAAATGCCATTCTACGGCAAGAGTATATAGATGGAAAGAGAGAGAAGACGAGCTATGAGATTACAGAAATAATCTCAGCCTCAGATGTAACAATGTCCCAAACTACAACGGGATCAAGAAGGATGAAAAGGTGAATGAATAGGACTTGGTAAATGACAGGGCCAAAAAAAGTAGCAGTTGTCTCCTAGGCTTTCATCCAGGGTGATGGGGAAGACAGTGTTAGAAACATAACAGTTATAGGTTATAATGTTAGAAACCTAACAGTTAGAAACATATGCTAGAAACATAATAGTTATAGGTTATAAAGAAAGAAGAATGGCTTCAATTTAAAAAAAAAAACAGCAAAATTACTTTTTCCATTCCTCTTACTATGCTAGATTTGAGAATTAATATTTTTTACTGGTTACTAAGAGCCATAAGACCAGATTTTAAAGCATGTATATCCTTAGATCATTTCTTCACAATAAAATACTAACACCAGGAGAAATTCTAACTTGGTGTCTTAGAAATAAAGAATCCCATAATTTTGCTGTCAGAACCAGCTTAGTAAGAAAATATTATGTGGATATCTCTTGTCTTCCAGAATGCCACAGACTGATCTTTTACCCACCAATGAGAATAAAAGACTGAGATCAGACCAACGAATGGTCACAGTATACATAACTTCAGCTCGTTCTGCGAGATCCACTATTAAATTCTCAAGTATAGTGCTTATTGTAATGACTTGTCAATAAGATATTACCACATGATAAGACTAATGTCATAAAACAGACCAGTTAATTCACAAACCAGCCTTTAGCCAAAGCTTTAAGGAAAAGTTTCCCTAAGAAAAGGAATGAAAAATTTCATGTCACTGTCTAAGTGTTTGAAGATATGGAGGAAAAATGTTTCAGAAATCCATAAGAATATAAGATCTTTTCCTAACTAGTCTTGGGAATTAAGCCTTGGACATGGGGACATGAATATGGAGTAAAATACAGAAATCACCTTAAGACTTCAAATGTATGTGTCCCTTACTTATTACTCCTGTCCCTCGTAAAAGTCTTGAATAACTAGTAGGCATTGGCACTATAAACTCAGCGGCACAGGAATCCTTACCTACAACACAATCATGCTGATAAACCTTATTCTAAAATGTGCTAAAAAATTTTGTTAATGGAAAACACATGAATATGCCCTTGGATATATCCATGACTTTTCTTTTTTGTCCTATGTGAGAGACAGTGTGATACTACTGCTCATTTTACTAGTCAAACTTTTCAATATCCAAAGTAGGAAAATAAATTAGCCTACAGAATGATTTTGAAATGGCAGGAATGTTTACTGAATTATCTAAAACACCAGAGACATCGGCTTTCTGGGGAAAAAAAAAAGAGGCAGAACAGGATAAGCAGCAAGAAAAGCAAAGCTTCAGTTCAGATTCCAGCTCTGACACTTGTAAGCTTTGCTATGTCTCAATTTCTTTTTCTATAAAATGGAAATTAAAACTACATAAACAACCCTGTGAGGTAAAGTGAAATCAGTGCTTTTCACACCTGGCTGGTCACCACAATCACCCTGAAAACTTATTAGAAACATAGTATCTCAGGCCCCACTCCATACTTACAGGGCTGTGGCCCAGGAGTCCATATTATTTAATAAATTCCAAAGATGAGCCTTATATACTGGTCACAATTTAGAAATCATGGGAAAAAATTATGTATTTTATGTTTTTACATATTCTTATATAAAACTTATGTATGTATACATATGTGCAACTTACCAGTACCCTAGTACACTGTAAGTGTTCAAATAAATGCTTGCTGTTATTATCAATTATTTTGAAATTGGAGATAAAACTGGGCATTTTGTAATAAGATGGGCACTAAGCAGTTGCAGAACTACTTTGTATAAACCTCTCACCAAAAATGAGACTTAAAGCATGACACTACACTATTTGAGACACAGTGAGAGATGACATAAATGAAGTTCCAAACTGATGACAACCCCTCTTCTACAACACAGTTTATGACAGGAAAAAAAGCATAGTTAGGCATGTTTTATATTTTTCCTAACAAAGCTTGACCATTCCAGATCATTCCATCACAATACCTTAAATCTAGTTCTCATTTTTCAGTAATTCATACAATGTATGCAAATTTACCACAGAGCAATTCAAGTGCTAAATAAATGTGTATAATCACTTTAACATGGCAACAAATATCTAAAATCCACAGAAATGGACTGTATCTTTCCATTTTAAAAGTCTAAATGCTTGAATTAATTAGCATTTCTAAATAAAGTAGCCTCATATATAGGATACTGAGCCCTCTAAAAAAAAGTCTAACCATACCTTTGTGCCAATATTCTATGAATATTATCTATATTATATTATCTATATTCTATTCTTATATATCTATAAGAATGCATTATTTTTAAAGTTCTATTAAAAAACCAACAAATTTGTTTTTAAATTTAGTTTCCAGTTTTTTTCTTTCGTAACACAAATCTAGGGTAAATTCAGACACTAAGTACTAAACACTCTCTCTTCTAAATATAGAAATAAAATAAAAAATAGTTACCACCTAAAGAAGATAAAGTGGATCCTATGGCCATTTGGAATAAGCTACATATATTTATTAGGCACTAAAATTTTTATTTTTATAATACTTTCAGAGATAATTTTTAATAAATCCACAACTTAGTTACTGTTTAAAAGTTAAAATATTTCAGCTGCACAAAACAGTGTTTACCTAATTTACCAAATAAGGTATTTTACCTTTGGGTTTATTTCTCAGTATACACATCTTACAGAGATTATGTGGATCAATAATCTAATGCTAACAGATTGCTGCAAGTACTGAGAAAGAAGTATGTTATGTAAATAAAGCTTACAGGGAAGAAGTTGTTTTGGTCATTAAATTATAGGACTTTACCATTCTTCTATCATGTTTTAACCATTAATCCTAGTGGTATTAGAGAAACAAAGTTAAACCAAGAGATCCAGAAGGCCAAGGTAATCTGATCTTAAGAGTTAAAAGGAACACAGTAAAAACTAGAGTTTAAAGATGTCTCACACAAGTAGAACCATAGTTTTCACCTTTCCGCAGCCTGCAGAATATTTACTACTTATATTAAAAGAGCTTGTAAACCACTGTACCAGTGCCAACTGTCTACATGATAGAGAATGAGGAAAATTTCATGAATTTAATCTGATTACCCACCACATCTACAGTTTCAGGTATATTCAGGGTCAGGAGAGGGAGAATCAAGGGCATTAAAAAAGTTTTTGGTCTTTAAAAAAAAAAAAGCTTTTAGTCTTCAGTACACACTTGATATGCTGCAAAAAACAAAACAAAACAAAAAACCCAAACTAACAAAACAAAAGCAACACTTGGAACTACCAATAATAAATGAAGAGAAGCACTGCTCATCTGCTCGTCTTCCAAAAAACATTTTTTTGGATATACCTTCCTGATGCCTTTGTGAAACCTCTCTTTTCCACCTTTCCTGATTACCTTACTAAATCAAATCCCTCCCTATGGTTAAAAGGATATTTTGGCAAGTAGACTTGAAAAAGGCACAAAAATTTAGGAATGGGAGAAAGAACAGGAGGGAAAGAATGGGTTATGGTATCACTTCTCCACCATCAATTACTTCTCAAGAAACAAAGCAAGGTGAATCTCACACTTGAAAGCCCTACAATGACAGTAAAACTGTCCAAAGAACAGAATACGCCTTGTTCTACTTTACCTTAACTCCTAAGTGAGAAAAGTTTAGGACATAGCAAGTCAATAAAGTTCGGAAAATTAGCCATAGCTGCCATAACAATAAACATTCAAAAAGTAACACCAAAAGAAAATGATTTATAGCAACCCAGTGGGTTTCACCACAGTAATATTTCTTTAAAATATACAACTTAAAACAGCACAAAGTACAAGACAATAACTTACTTGAGTTGGAACAAGTACAGGAGGGTAGGCCATCTTATGATGCCTATACACCCAAAATGCACAAATAACAATACCCGCAATCAACATAAGTGGCACCAAGGAATAGAGCAATATGTTGTAATAGGGTGGCTTAGGTGTAACTGGGTTCGAAGTTGCTGTGGAAAATGGAAGGAAAAAAACAATTCAGATTTGGTCTACAAAATTCCACAATAAATATTTCTTATAGTATCAAATTTGAGGAGAAAAATAAGATTAGGAGAAGGTAGGAGTAAATTATTCCATCAACACAAATATGCTTTGTTTTCAGGGTACTAGTCAAACAGACCTATGTATTTTCCCTGTGAACTTACGCTGTGTGACTTCCATCTCCGGAAAATAAGAAAACCTTTCGTTACACATATTGCCCTCACAGCAACAAAAATACACTTCAGGGCTGTCTTTTTTTTCTATACAATCAGTCCTATAAACAAACAAAGGAGAAATAATTAAAGTCAACATTAAACTGAATCTACGATGGGTGTTTTTCTAAAATTCTTCTGAGATAAAATAATGAAAAACTCATTCATAGTCAACTTCAAGATTCTTATTAATATCCAATGATCAATTCTTAAAAGCCAAAAACATTCCAGTAATCCTGTTACTAAATCTCATCAAAACAAAAACAAAACAGCCGCTTTTATAGCAATCACAGTAGCTCCATGAGAACATTGCTTAAATTTGGTTTTTAATGATTAATCTAAGGCAACCATCTTTTTTTTTTTTAATTATTAGAAAAGCTTTAAAAGAAACATAAAGCCAATGAAGAAATTTGGTTTAGGAGTGCTTTCTCTTACAGGAAATACAGCTTTCCCATTCCGTAAGTACAAAAACTGAACACTATAAATAGAACTAGGTGTGTACACACCAATACATCCATACACACACACACACACACATATACACATACACAAAATAATGCAAGTTCCTCTCATGGCAGAATCTATCTCAACATCAGAGACCCAAGCTTAATTCCCAAGCTAGGTTTGGGAATTAAGAGTGTCATTTTTTGGAGTAGATTTAAATTCCCTAAGCAAAATGAACAGGGTTGAGATAACCAACAAATAGAGAACAATATGTAACAACGTACAGAACCTAGTAACTCAATAACTGGTATGAGTTATGTTGACTGAGGAGCTGAGGAGATAGGGATTTAGCTGCTAGAACAAACCCTAATTAGCTGCTAAGAAACTGCTATACCTGTTTAAAAAAAAAAATCAAAACTTCACATATTGCTAATAAACATGAGGTGAATTTAAAGACATATCTTAGAAATAAACTGCAAACTTCTGTGATGGCTATTAGAATAATAGGGTTGAATTTAAAATGGAAAGCTTAAGGGCGCCTGGGTGGCTCAATTGGTTGGGCAACTGCGTTTGGCTCGGGTTATGATCCTGGAGTCCTGGGATTGTCCCTGCTACTCCCTCTGACCCTCCCCCTCTCATGCTCTCTCTCTCTCAAATAAACAAATAAATCTTAAAAAAATAAATAAAATAAACTGGAAAGCTTAAAAAATTTCAGGAAGAAAACTGTTTTAACAAAATCAAACATTAAAATTAAATCTACACCAATACCTATTTAGTAGAAAGTAAAAGACAACTGAAAGCTAAATCTTAAGTTATAAAAAATATATGAATTTAAAATTTTTAGAATCATGCCTCAAATTATAGGAGGTGAAAATGACTAAGTAGCCTAATTAACTCAAAAAAGTACTTTTCATTATCCAATTTCATTCTTCTTATCATTGTCTTTTCCTCCATACTTTGACATTTCTTGAATCTTTTTTTCTCTTAACTATCCTTCAAGAGAGACAAACAGTAGTTTTTGCCACAAAAAGAACAAAAATCTCTGGTTTCAACTAACTAATAAAAGATAATTTGAGTAAAGATTTTCCCCCAAAACTCTTCCTGTGTGTGTTTTTTTTTGTTTTTAATAAAACTGACATAACACTGCATTAGTTTCAGGTATACAACATAATATCTTCAGATCTGTACATACTGTGAAATGAACACCACAATAATCTAGTTAATGTCCAACACCACACATAGTTACAAATGTTTTTTCTTGTGATGAGGACTGTTAAGATCTACTTTCTTATCAGGGCACCTGGGTGGCTCAGTCAGTTAAAGATATAACTCTGGATTTCAGCTCAGGTCATGATCTCAGGGTCATGAGATCAAGCCCCACTCTCTCCCTCTCTCTGCCCCTCCCCAACCACCTTTCTTTAAAAAAAAAAAAAAAGAAGAAGAAGAAAAATCTCTGTTATCAAAACTTTCAAATATACGATATAGCTTTATTAACTATAGTTGCCATGCTATATATTACAACCCCAGGACTTGTTTTATAACTGGAAGTTTGTACCTTTTGAACACCTTCAACCATTTCACCTTACCCCCCCAACCCCCAGCCTCCAATCTGGGAGTTCATTTTATTTTTTTTGTTTTTTAAGACTACACATGTAAGTAAAATCACGTGGTATTTGTCTTTCTCTATATGACTAATTTCACTTAGCATAATACCCTCAAGGTCTATCTAGGTTGTCTCAAATAGCAATATTTCTTTCTTTAAATGGCTGAGTAATATTCTTCTGTGTGTGTGTGTGTGTGTGTGTGTGTGTGTGTGTGTGTGTACACACCATATTTTCTTTATCCAGCAATGGACAGGCAGGTTGGATCCATATCTTGGCTATTGTAAATAATGCTGCAATAAACACAGGGGTGCATGTATCTTTTTACAAGTTAGCATTTTCATTTCCTCAGTAAATACCCCGAAGTAGAACTGCTGGATCATAGGGTAGTTTTTTTAATTTTTTGAGTAACCTCCATCCTGTTTTCCTAGTGGCCCTACTTACCTTTCATAATAGCAGATATCACTTGATGATCACCTCTATTTACAGAGAGGCTAAGAATCGGAAATGCAGCTAAAATGTGTAATTACAGAGAAATAGTCCCTGGAAAATTCAGAGATTTAGAAGTAAACCCTAAATACTAAATATATACCTAAGATTTTAATTTCTCATGAAAAATTGAGATAATTCAATTTTCATGGATTTATTCAATGCATTTTGCTATTAATTACATATGGCTAATCAACCACAGGTTCACAGTAATCAACTGAGGCTCCTGAAAGGGATAGGCAAGTATCCAGTGTTCCACGAGTCTATCAGTATTTTCTGGCTCCAAAATGTCTATTTATCTAGCGCTTTGCAGCCTCTGCCAGCCATCAGCACCCACCCACAGTGGAAATCCTGTGGCCCAGGCAGTTTAAGTAATCAACCAAACATCTATGGGGCTCCTTACAGAAAGATCACAGGCAGTCAATAACATGTCTACTGTATTTTATTTCTGATACAAAATAAAACAATTTAAGCAAAATATTTTAAATAAAATGTAGCTTTCTATGAGGACTCTCTTAGTACTGAGGTAATTCTGAACATCAAGTTAAAATGTCTCTCAGGGGTAAAGAACAAAGGCCTACTTTGCAAGAAAAAAAAAGGAAAAAAAATGCAGTAAGATCAATTTCTTCCAGATACATAAATAGGGAAACTAAAAGGAAATTAAATACTATGATTAAGCTTTACTTTCTCTGAGGATACAGGATAGATTTTCAACTGATATAGTGTCTTTTAAAGCAATTTAAAAAATCCTTTTTCCTTAAAATTGACCTTAAAAAAAGTTTATCATACTAATAACATAGGGGAAAAAAGGTTCTTATCTATAGTTCTCACTAGATGGTAGATTATTCAGTGTACCAAAGACAAAACATAAACATGCCATATTTATCTTATTACTTTAAAACATGTATATTGTCATTGGAGCATGTTATAATGGTATTCATAATCCCATCTTAAAAAAAAAAACATTTAAGTAAAAATACATGCACTGAGCTTTCCCCCTTTAAAAATGAGTGTGGAGAAAATGTTTCCTTACCTGTCATAACAGTTGATATCATCCAGCCAACAGCCTTGCTTCACTATTTCAATGGAACCAGAAATATTCTTCCAGGTAGCAAAACAATGTCGCCTTTTATCTTTGTCACCATAACAGGGTTCAACACCAGTTCGATTGGTTCTATCTCTTTCCCAATTAGCATTATAGAAAATACACTCCTGAGTTTCTGATCTACCAAGTATAGCACCTATAAGATAATAAAACAACAACTTAATTTAACTGTATTAGCCCTTAAGAGATTGTCTCACCGTATACCAAACTCAAACTCAGGTGTGCCTCAAACATCAGGAACTTACTGTCTTCCTAAGTGTTGTAACACTGAGTTTAAGTTTCCACATCAATCTCCATACTTGAAGTATAATAATCATAGTAACAGAAAGTGACCAAATATATTTCAGATGATTTCTCTGAAAAAGGACAGTTTCACTTCATTTAAGAATGTCCCTGATGAAAAGCAGTAAAATTGTTGATTTAATTAAATCTTGACCCAGGATTGATTTCTTTTCAATATCCTGTGTGACAAAATGGGAACTAAGCAAAAGCAGTTCTGCTGCAAAATGAAGTACAATGTTTTGCCTCAAGATAAAGCCTTTGCATGACTGAGTGGGGAATTAAACCAACGATGGTTATTCAGACTTGGGTAACTGACAGACATGTTCTCAAAAATGAACCAACTAAACCTATTACTTCAAGAGAAACAAGTGACAGTATGCAATGCCAGTGATAAAATTTGATCTTCCAAGCAAAAAAGAAGGATTTTGGAAAATCTGTCACCACCATTAGCCTGACACTTTCCCAACACTTAAAGTGAATTCTCTCATGAGGGGCGCCTGGGTGGCTCAGTCAGATAAGCATCTGACTCTTGATTTCCGGTCCGGTCATGATCGCAAGGTCATGAGATCAAGCCCTGCTTCGGGCTCTGCCCTGGGCATGGAGTCTGCTTAAGGTTCTTTCTCCCCCTGTCCCTCTGCCCCTCCCCATCCCACTCCCACTGCAATGTGCCTGCATGAGCAGCACTCTCTCTCTTAAAAAAAAAAAAGAATTCTCTCAGGAGATCAGTGGAGATATTAATACATGTAACTTTCAAATACTGAATAAGGAAATGTGCCAATAATTAGGTCTATATAATTCAGAGAACCAATATTCTCTAAATGAATTACGTGTGATCTTATAAAAGCATTCGTGGGTTAAAAAAATCCATTCAATGTTCAAGATAGTCCCATAGATTTTAATGTTACAGAGGACAAAAAGTTCATTAATGGTTTCAGATTCTGCACTTTAAAACTAACTTTTAAAAAACTACCTCGTCTTATGCAGAAAAACAAGGTGCTGGAATACCCAAAATAATTCTGAAAAAGATGTACAAAGGAGAATTCATATTACCTGTTTTTAAAACTCACTATAAAGCTTCAGCAATCAAGCTAGTGTGGTCTCAGTGAGAAGACACACACTTCAATGGGACAGAACAGAGAATCCAGAAATAGACCCACATAACGTTCAGTTGACACACAGCAAAGGTGCCAACACATTTCAATAGAGAAAACACAGTTTTTTCAACAACTATGCTGGAACAATTGGACATCTTATGAACAAACAAGACAAACTTCAACTTGTATCTTACACCATTTACAAAAATTAACTCTAAACATCTCAAAGACCTAAAAAATCTAAAAGTATAAAACTGGTATAAGAAAACATGAAAAATCTTTGTGACCCTAAATTATGAAAGACTTCTTAGAACATGAAAGACATGAACTACAAAAGAAAGAACTGGTAAGTTACGTTTCATTAAAATTAAAACTTCTCTTTGAAAGTTCAAGGGGGAAAAAAGTCACAGACTTGGAGAAAATACCTGCAAATTATGTATCTAAAAAAAATGCTGACATTCAATATATAGAAAAACCTGTCACAACTCAATAATAATTTTTTAAAGCCACCAAATTTCTAAAAAAAATGGGCAAAAGATTCAAAATAACATGCTTTGCTGAAGATATATGAATGGAAAACACTAACATGAAACAATTCTCAGTATCATTAATCATTAGAGAAATGCAAACTGAAATTCTAATATTGATTAAAATGGCTAAAACAAAAACAACCTCAAATGTTGATAAATATGTAGAGCAACTGGGACTTTCACACATTGGTGGCTGTAATGCAAAATGGTCCACCCACTTTGGAAAGCCAGTTTGACAGCTTCTTATAGTAAACATACACCTACCATACTACCTACCAAGCAATACCATGCCTAGGCATTTACCTAAGAAATAAAAACATATGTTCATGCAAAAATCTGTACATGAATGCTTGGAATGGTTTTATTTATAATCAACCCAAAACTGGAAACTCAATATCCAGTACTGCTAAATGGATAAACATCCATACAATAAGAAGAAATGAACTAATGATAACTATAACAACATGGATGAATCGCAAACATATTATGCTATATGTGATTCCATTTATATGATATTCTGGAAAAGGTGAAACTATGGGGACAAAAATGAGATCAGACGTTGCCAGAAGCTGGGAGTGAGGGGAGAGGGCTGATTACAAAAGGGCTTGAGAAATTTTTCAGAGTGACCAAAATATTCTACATTGTAACTGTGGTCGGAGGTTAAATGTCTTATGGGTTAATCACACAGAATTGTTTTATCAAAAAAAAAAACATTTTATTCTATGGAAATTATACTTCAAAAAACCTGACTTTAAAAAAAAAGCAAAAAATCTACCATGTGTTGAGTTTTGGTGTAATATCAGAGAAAAACATTCACAATTATCTAAAAATACTCATTTTTTTCTAAAACTGTATCTGTGTATGACCAGATTTCCTTCATATCAAAGAACATATCACAGCAGACTTAATGGAGGAAGAGATACAAGAATCCAGCTGTCTTCCACGAAAACAATCATTAAAGAGATCTGCAAAAATTTCATTAATTTTTTTTTGTTTTGGAAAACATTTTTCATAAAAATGTTCTTTTGTGAACATGTAATGGATTACTGTTACCGTTAAATAAATATTTTTAAATTTTGTCAATTTCTAATGTGATAAGAATGATAGATAAAATCCCTATTTTAAAAAAAACTTTCTGGGGTTCTACATTTTTAAAAGTCTTAAAGTTGAAACCAAAAAGCATGAGAACTTGCTGCTGCTCTGCAGTGTCCTATAAGCTGCTAAAATCTGTGGCAGTATTAGTGCTCTGGACTTCCTCTCAACAACGGAAGAAATTAAAAGAGCAGACCTATTATAAACTAAGGCTGGTAATTCCATGTTCTTTGTAGTCTATAAAAAAAAAAGGTTGCTTCTACTATTTACCTGTATAAAAAAATACCTATTTTCTAAGTTATTCCTTTTCAGAAACTTGTTACTATAAACATAATAAAAAAATTTAAAAAAAAAGAAGAAACCTGTTGAAAATACCAGCAAAATAAGTTTCCTCCTTTACTATATAACCCAAAAACAATCATGCACTGTCACATTAATATCTGAAAACAAGGTATGGCAAACATTTTCTGTAAAGGGCCAGACAAGTAAATATTTTCGGCTTTGCAGACCACGTGGTTTCTGTCACAACTACTCCATTCTGCCATTATAGCACAAAAGCATCCACAGGACAGTATAGGAATGAGCATGGTTATGTTCCAATAAAACTTTATTTATAGACACTAAAAATGAAATTTCAGGTAATTGTTACATGTCCCAAAATACTGTTCTTTTTTCAGCCATTTAAAAATGTAAAAATCATTCTTAGTTTACAGGCTATAAATCTAGCTCACAGGCTGTGTGGCCAGCTATCTCTTAAAACAATGTCCTAATTTCAACAGTCTAGCTAACCTGCCTTTTGTTTGATTTGTTTTGTTTTGTGGGGGACAGGTCCTCTGTAAATTATCATTCATGTAATTTGTGTTAAAAGCCACTATTTATTATTTTTAATTTCCAAAGAAAATGCCACTGAAGCATAGGAACACTATAACACCATTTAAACTAAACAAAACTGACAAAAATAAAATAAAATACTGCCTAGAGCAGAAAAGCCAAATAGGTTTCATCTTCGTGTCAATTCCAATAAATTAACAGTAGTGGCCTGGAGTAGCATATTGAGAAGGATTTTGAAGTAAAAGAGTCTTGAAATTAGTATTTGCCACGTCTGTTCTAGAGAAAAGATGAACACATGACCATTTCTTCATTTAAAAAAATACTTTCTTCACTTATAATTTAAAGGCAAACAAGATTTCAGCATGGCTTTCCAGATCTAGACTATCACTTGATTGATGTTTTCCAAAGATAGAAAGAATCCTGCTTATATGGAAAACTGTGACAATCTCATCACCCCCTCCTCAAGCTGATCCTGTAATCAGTCTCTAGCCCATCATATCTCTAACTGAACACAAAATAACATAATTATAAAAATAAAATCAAATTATACATTTTTTATGTTCTTAAGCTTGCACTGTGACTTTAAAGGTGCAATTTTTTAAAAAATTGGCAAAAGTTGCTTATATGTATGAATTTTTAACAGTAACTCCCAATTTAAAATTTTCTGAAACTTAAAACTTCTACCAAAGTAATTCCAAATAGTTCATACTATTTTCAAAAGAAATAAACAGATATAAAAGGTATGTGTTCATGGTTTAGTATAATGGTTCTTAACTAATTATGTACAACAGAATCCCCTATGTTTTCTCAAATTCTTGTCTGAGTGTCATTTGGAGCCCTGGGGATGATGATGGAAGGTATATATCCAAGAGAAAGTGTGTGTGTGTGTGTGTGTGTGTGTGTGTGTGCATGTGTGTTCTTTTTCTTTTTGACAAAGACCCACTGGTGATCTAATGTTCCTCTCTAGTTAAGTACCTCTGGCTTAACAGATTGTGACCTGAATTTGGAATTTAGTTCACAAACTGTGGCCTTGAATAAATTACCAAAACTTTCATTACCCTGTTTCCACAACTGATTCAATTTCCATAATACTTTTGTAATTATTATGGATAATTCCATCATTTCAAAATTCACATTAGCCTAGTTATAGTAAATCAATAAGTCTAATCACAGAATCTAGTATCAGAGTTAATTTAGATAACAGTTCTATTTCCAAAGTACTACTTATTTTAATGACTAGTACCATTTTTCCCACCATGAAAAAAAAACCCAACACATTTGATCTGAAATTTGGTAGAACATCTGACAATAAAATAGCCCTGCAAAAGTCATATTTAAATCTAAAATACCCCTCCTATGATGAAAAAGCAAATTTCACCTGAAGTGACTACATCTGAGGACAATCAGGCTTTTATTTTTTAAAAGCAGTGAATAGTAATATAATACACCCACACTAATTTTACACAAACTCTTCCAGAAACAGAAAAGAGGGACTACTGCAACTGATTTTATGAGGCCACTATTACCTTGATAACAAAAACAAAAACAGCACAAAAAGAGAAATACGGACCAATATCTCTTATTAACTTACACGTTAAAGTCCTCAGCAAAATTTTGGCAAACAGAATCCAACAGTATATTTAAAAAAAAAATAATAATCCACACCAAGTAGGATTTATTTCAGGTACGTAAGGTTAGTTCAATATTCAAAAATCAATCAATGCAATCTGCCAAATCAAGAAACTAAAAGACAAAAATCATACAATCTATCAGTATACCAGGAATAGAGGGGAACTTCCTCAAACTCACAAAGAGCACCTACAAAAACACCAACAACTAACCTCATACTTAATGGCAAAAGACTAAATGCTTCCCCTCTAAGATCAAAAACGAAATAATGATGTCTACTCCCATTACTCTTAACACTGTACTGAAAATTCTAGCTATTGCAATAAGACAAGAAAAAGGAATTAAAGGCATACCAATTGGAAAAGAATATATAACTATTTCTATTTGCAGATGAGATGACTGTCTTTGGAGAGAATCCCAAGGAATCATCAAACAAAATGTTAGAATGAATTCAATAAGGTCACAGGATATAAGATCAATATACAAAAAGTGCATTTCTATATACTAACAATGAAGTGGTAGAAATGAAATTTAAAATGTAATACCAGTGTGGTGCCTGGGTGGCTCAGTCAGTCAAGCATCCAGCTCTTGATTTTGGCTCAGGTCGTGGTCTTGGGCTCCTGAGATCGAGCCCAGCATCGGACTCCCCAGTGAGCACAGAATCTGCTTGGGATTCGTTCCCTTTACCTCCCCTTCCCCTCTACCCCTCCCTCCTCTTGTGCACAACTGTGTGCACTTGAGTACTCTCTCTCTCAAATAAGTAAAACTTTTTAAAAAATTTTTTTAAAAATTGTAACTGTAAAACCAGTTACAATTGCTCCTGAGTTTAAAAATACCTAAAATATAATCTGACAAAATGTACAAATCTATGTGATAAAAATTATAAAATGTTGATAAAAGAAATAAAAAGAAGACTTGAACACTTGGAGAGACATACCATGATAATGTATAGGTTTAATCCAATTCATATCAAAATCACATCAAATTTTCTTGTAGACATAAATGAACTTATTCCAAACATTTTTGAAAAGAATAAAGTGGGAGAATTCACACTTACTGATGTTAAAGCTTACCATAAAGCTGAAGTATGACCATGTGGTAATACAGGCAGGACAGACACAGATCAATGGAACACAGAATACCCAGGAAGAGATCCACACAAATATGCCTGATTAATTTTGGACAAATAAACAAAAGCAATTCTACAGAAGAGGGAAAGCCTTTTCAATAAACAGCACTAGAGCAATGGGGATATGGTTCAAGCAAATATTTCTTAAATGCCCTCCCCTTTGCTATCTATCATCATTTTAATAGTTCCTGAAAGCCGAGCTCTTGCAAAAAAACCTCCTAGGCTAAATCTCACATGTGACAATTTTCATGTTTTTTCAAGGTAGATAAACAAAATCCTAGAAGTCCTTTAATCAGAATTACTCCTTCCCCCAAAATGTACACCACTTGCAATCCAACATAAAATGTATTCTTTTACATTTATTTAGTGTTTTTGATCAATTGCCTATATACATTCATTTACATGTCAGAATGCCAGTGAGTCTAAAACTATCCATCTTACTTGCCCTCCAAATACATCCAGTATTTAATGGATGATAAAATGTAAACAAGCAATGTAACAACTGAATAAAAAACCCAACAACTACTACTGCTTCCCAGCTTCAAACAGGTAGCTGGAATTAAAATATCTTTAACTAAGAATTACATTAATTTCTTTTCTGATTAAGATGACAATGTTTTTCATAGTCCTGTGACCTGCATCACCCTATCACAATTTTCCTATGTACACAACCAACGTTAAACAGAAAGAATTGTTTTGACATCTTACAAATATGAGGATCACTTCCTTTTTTTAAAAAAAGATTTATTTGAAAGAGAGAGAGCACGAGAGGGTGAGGGTCAGAGGGAGAAGCAGACTCCCTGCTGAGCAGGGAGCCCTGCAGGGGCTCCATCCTGGAACTCCAGGATCATGATCTGAGCCTCCTGAGCTGAAAGCAGACACTTAACCAACTGGGCTACCCACGTGCCCTGGGGCTCACTTCTGAAAAAGTTTTCTAATGGTGTCTGACACTATCAATAAGTCACTGAGAATACAGTATAAACAGGCATGCAACTGAACGCCTTCCCCAAACCTGTTCCTCCTATAGGCAAACTAGTCCTCTAGGAAGGGTTAATGAAGTTTCAAAAATAATAAAACTTGATAAGCAATTCTTGTTTCCCTTTCACATATTATTGCTTCCTGCCACTCTAAGGGTAGAACACGCATCCAAAGAGAATTAGCAACAGCAGGTAGATTAAACTGAATGATGCTTTTAATCCAAAACATTTTGTAGTATAAATTAAAAAAACAATAGTATCAAAAGCATTATACAAAAGAATTTTAGATAAGTAATTGGGAAATTCTAGTATAGTACAACCCTTTATGGCACCAAGAAACCTTAAAATAAGTAAATATATGCAACATTTTATTAGTTCAATGGGGATTATTTAACAGTCTTTCACTAGGCTAAGTAATCATCTAACTACCCAGAAACTTGCAACTTGAATATCATAAAATCCTCAATTTGAAGGATTTCCCAATTTCCCCCATAAGGTATTTTTTAAATTTTGACCAACCTGAAATACACAAACCTTCGTATATTTATACGAAACAGCCCAATGTATACTTATTTTAATGAATTTAGTTTTACAAATATTTTAAAATCATAAAGCAAAAAAATTTTACAAAACAATTTTGTTCAAATTTCACATGCATCTCCCAACAAGTGTCCTCTTTCTTTTTGAGTCATCGAAAACTATCAAAACATGGATCATCTTCACTTCCATTTAAGTTGCTTGAAAAGCAATACGTTTTAAAGTCATACAGAATATTGTCACTGGAAATGTTTTTCCAAACCAATATCTGTTCACATAATACTAAGACAGTGATTTTTTTCACTGTTCTATAGGTGTATTTTGTGATCTTCAGAAAGTAACTACTTACAATATTGCTTTTTAAAACGAGCTTTTAAAGTTTTTTCTTTTATAGCCTCTGTAAATAGTTTACAACAAATGATAGTAACACTATCAACACTATGACCACCCCCAAGAATAATTTGTTTAAACTCTTTATTCCCTTCTACCTATTCCCTTAGGAAACTGACATAAACATTCACTCTAGCACTGACTGGCATCATTTCAAGCTTCTCTGCCTTTTCCAAACATATTTTCATTCAAAATAAAATTGAGAGAGCCTCAAAATACGAAAAACTTTGAAAGGATTCAAATATAAAACTACTCTTCTTCTGAGGAATAATCCTTTAGAGAAAACTATGCTTTATATTGAGCATTTACAGATAAAAAAAATTGACCATATGCTTGTACTATCAATTAACACACCAAGATAAGGGCTACAGATAAATGCTGTAGGAATTAGGGATGATAACCTAGGACCTCCGCCCTGTTACCCCTTCTGTATCACCAGTGCCCAACACAATACAGGAACTCAATAAATGTATTTAAAATCAATTCACACAGAAAAGAAAAAAGAAAGGCTTTACGGAGGAAGTGGGACTAAAGCAAACTATTAAGGAGAGACAAAACTATGGCAAACAAAGGCAGGGAAGATAATGACCAAATAAACAGGGATGTGAATAATCAGTGTTTGACAAGCCTGCTCTTAATAGACATGAGCATTCCATATTGTTTAGTATTGGGTATAATCAAGGCAGGTTTGCAAGACATCAGAAGTTAAGAAAAAGAACAGAAGTGATATTTCTAAGATTAATCTGAATACAGTGAGTATTAAAGTGTGTTGGAATGGAAAGAAACTCAGTAAGCCACACTAACTACCCAATAAAAAGCAAGGATCTACAGTGTCACATGATAACCAGACAGCCACAAGTATCAAAAGGATTGCCAAATTAGAAGACATAGGTAAATTTTTGCTTTCCAGAGTCCCTTATTTGGTCCCTCTCAGTGTAAGAAAGTAAAGGATAAAAGTGATTCGGTTTATAAAAGTGATTTGGGTTTAGATGGTTGGCTGTTTCTAAATGCTTATCTTGTATCATCTGACAAAACAAAGCTGGCTTCCATACTATCTATCCTTTGTTTCTCTTTGTTGCTAACTCTCATCCTGATATTTATTCCTACTGTCATGAGAGATACGTATTTTCAGGGATAAGATATCTTCAAAGATGAAGCACAACAGCAAAGTGTTTTTGCCTACAGCCACAAAACGTGTGGGATATCTATAAATGCCCAGGATGCAAGATTAAAATAGTTCTACCCAGTTCTCTGGCACTCATTCGAAATATGAATTACATCAAAACAAATACAAGTAGATACAAGTATTACCTAGACTGTGTAAAATAGATTTCTGTTATTAGATGTTCATCTTGTGAGGGCAGGGGAGATCACGGTGACTGCAGCTAGAGGCCAGTACTCCCATCAGAATTAATGGGCCATTTTAGAAATTGTACAAAAGCCAAAACCGAGCATAAATTTAGAATAGTAAGAGATAAAAGGTAAATTCTCAAAATCAGAACAGATCTCTTAATATAGATTAAGGAAACACACACAGAGTAGTTCCTACTAAAAACAATCTACACGTCTCAATTACAGTGAGAAGACATCATGTATATTAAGGTTTTTGTAGTGCTTTATTTACTTGGAAGATGCAGCCTTTTTTTTAGTAAATCATCAAACTCTGTCTGATGCAAAAAGACTAAAAATGGATCATTTCAGCCGCTACGAAAGTAATGTGAAATATCACCCTTGAGGAGCCAGTAGTACCAAGAGTGAGAAACTGAAAAAACAAAACAAAAACAAAAAACCACCTCATCACAAAAGTTTCCATCAAAGTAATTGGCAGGTTAAAACCAGCAACTGAAGAAAATTAGCAATACTTACTAGAGTAGCTTTAACTAGCAATACAATTCTATTAAAGGAAAAGAAGGAAGACTGAAAACGAACTGACATTAAATAACAACGGATATAGAATCAACCTAACTAGCCTTAAATCACCAACAGTTTTTCATATTTATAACCAAGATTCCTAGTATTAAGAAAAAAATCTAAAATTCTTGTTTATTACTTTTGTGTTATGTAATTTCTGTCCCACTTCAAAACTCATTTTAATAATATTTCTATGCAACTATAAACACATCATAGGTCTTCCAGCATCCTTTCCTTTCTATATTAACACACATCATAGAAGACAAGTCACCTTCCCTATTTGGTTGCCCTGGGCTGCTTTTAAGTATTAGGAAGAAAAATCCACAATGTGCCAAAAGCCTTCTGATAAACATGTTAGAAATATGAGGAGAATAAATTTTCAAATAAAATTTCTGCATGATAATAAAAACATTTTAGGTCCTGTCAATCTTTTTTTTTTTAAACTAAGCACCTCCTTACTACCAATCACCTCTAAAGGAAAACACACTTTCCGACATTCTTCCCAGATTTTTTTTTTTTGCCTTACCTGTTATACTCTGTACTTAGTACTGTCAGTCTGACAAAATATTACAAGATTCTGTCCATCTAGCTCAAGTAATATAAACTAGAAACACAACTACTATGGAATAAACTAAAAATCCAAACGTTGTAATGCTGTGATACCAGACACAGTGTGCGCATGCGTGTGTAATAAGCAGTAAAAGTACTTATAAGTCAACATTTAACCACTGGTTATTTAAGGACTCCTAACGTTAATTCCTGACAAATTACTAAGATAACCACCTAAAATGTATTACAACATTGTTAACTCGTAAGTGACTAATTTTTCCTATATAGTTCCAAAATAAGTATATATCTACTGTGTAAGGACCAAGATTTTCTTATTTTTTTATGTTATGTTAATCACCATACATTACATCATTAGTTTCTGATGTAGTGTTCCATGATTCATTGTTTGCATATAACACCCAGTGCTCCATTCAGTATGTGCCCCCTTTAATACCCATCACCAGGCTAACCCATCCTCCCACCCCCCTCCCCTCTAGAACCCTCAGTTTGTTTTTCAGAGTCCATCCTCTCTCATGGTTCATCTCCCCCTCCGATTTCCCCCCCTTCATTATTCCCCTCCTGCTATCTTCTTCTTTTTTTTTTTTAACATATAATGTATTATTTGTTTCAGAGGTACAGATTTTAATTCCATACAGTTAACAGTGTTATATTAGTTTCAGGTGTACCATGTAGTGATTCAGCAATTTCATACATCACTTGCTGCTCACCACAACTGCACTCCTTAATCCCCATCATTTATTTGACCCATGACCCCACCCACCTCCCCTCTGGTAACCATCAGTTTTTTCTCCAGAGTGAATAAAGACCAAGGGGCACCTGAGTGGCTCAGTCAGTTAAGCATCCAACTCTTTATTTTGGCTCAGGTTGTGATCTCAGGGTCCTGAGACTGAGCCCCGGGTCAGGCTCCATGGTGAGCATAGAGCCTGCTTAAGATTCTCCCTCTCCCTCCGCCCCTCCCCCTGCTTGCAAGTGTGTGTGCGTGTGCATGCTCTCTCTCTAAATAAAATCTTTCTTTAAAAAAAGACCAAGATTTGAAGAAAAACATCAATTTATCAATTTCTCAAACCTCTTTCTTAAAAAGCCTCTACATAAAGTTTTAAAGCCCCAAAGAGATCACCAAATTTGTAATAGTAGAATTTCCTTTTATGAAAGAGGCAAACAGCTCTCTTTAATTCCTAACAAAAATTTCTCATTTTTTGAGTCACTTAATTATACAAAAAAGTGCATTTCTTTATTAGCAAAACTTTTACAGGACCTCATTTCTTAAACTCTTTCCTAAATACAGAAGATACGCTACAAAGGTTATGTTCAATAAAAGACACTGCACTCGATTACTAAACTAACTAACTACAGCCACCCATTATAATGTTTTCTCCCAAAAGAAAAATACTTTGCATTGGTATATTTGGTTGGTCGCCAAGAATAAAACATTGATTTTATCATCCACTACCAAAGAACTTCACTTTCCTGAATATATAAAGTATATATAGAATAACAGGAACCAAGAAAAGAGCAAATCACAAAACTCCAAATTTCTGATTCAACTGACCAGCACTTGGGACCACATTTAAGACTACTTTTCTAAGACAGTCCAAGAAAACCTGGCAAACTTCCAAACCTCAACCTCCTAATTAAAAGGGGAGCAGGGGTAATGGTTATAAGAAAAGACCGGCTTTCTTCTCATTTTAAACAATATAAGTAGGTTTCTTATAACATTACTGGGGAGAGAGTTCCATCAAAAAAGAACAGGAAAGGGTGGCTGGGTGATAGACACTGGGAAGGGTATGTGCTATGGTGAGCTCTGTGAACTGTGATAAGACTGTTCAATCACAGACCTGTACCTCTGAAACAAATAATACATTATATGTTAAAAAAAAAAAAAGATAGCAGAAGGGGAAGAATGAAGGTGGGAAATCAGAGGGGGAGATGAACCCTGAGAGACGATGGACTCTGAGAAACAAACTGAGGGTTCTAGAGGGGAGGGGGGTGGGGGAATGGGTTAGCCTGGTGATGGGTATTAAGGAGGGCACATTCCGCATGGAGCACTGGGTGCTATAAGCAAACAATGAATCATGGAACACTACATCAAAAACTAATGATGTATGGTGATTAACATAACATAAAAAAAAACAACAGGAAAAATAAAGAGCCCAATGTTTTCCCCTTCATCAATGAGAAAATTCTACCCTTTTGCCCCTTCTGTCCCTGGCAGGACACTGTAAAGTCTATTTTGGTGGCATGCTACATGAAATCTTAGAGGATATTATGTCTTTCTACAGCCAACAAATATATACAGTGCGGGCATACTATGTGCCAGGCACTTTGACATCTGGGTACTTAGCAGAAATAGTGAAAAATAAAGCATTTTCAAAATCTGAGAAATCTTTAACCTCAATCTGGGAAGAAGAGAAAAAAATGAGAGGCTGAATTTTCAAAACAAGACACTACAGTAGAAAGTAAGAGAGAAACACACATTACCTTTAGATATTTCTGAATTTCAATTGAAGCTTATTCTAATTTCTCCAGTAAGGTTAAGTGGAAAGGCAGCACAGATTAATAATCAGAGGATCACAAAGACTAGGGAATTTCAAGTATGCTTCTTTATCAATGTATTTTATTTAAAGGAAAAAATCATGTTAATGCCTCTAAAAATGTAGACTTTGTCTTGAAACTGAATTTACAAGACAAAATGATGAATAAAGAAATATAAGGGCACCTGGGTGGCTCAGTAGGTTAAGCCTCCAACTCTTGATTTTGCCTCAGGTCATGATCTCAGGGTTCTAAGATCTAGCCCTGTGTTGGGCTCCCTGCTCAGTCGGGAGTCTGCTTCTCTCCCTCTCCCCCTGCCCCTCCCCACGTCTCTAAAATAAATAAATAAATCTTTAAAAAAGAAAAAAAAAGGAAATATAAAAATCAAGTGAGATATCCTGACTTGCATACAAAAATGCTCCCTACTAATCACTGCTTGATATTAAAGCAGCCACATCAACTCCTTATTGTGTAGTAAGGACACTTTAAAAAGTAAATAAACCCTCTACAGATGCATTCATACTAACTATAAAGAAACCATCCATTCATATTAGCACCCCTAATTGAATAAAACAATAAAATAATGCCACCCAGCTTGTCAAAAGAATATTTATAGATAACTAAAATTTTAAAAGAAAAGAACAAAATCAGGTCAGAGATTTAAGTTATAAGCAATAGAATTTGAGAAAATCTAAGCTAGTTTTTGAAGGAGGTGTCAATGGAATAAGAAGGTTATTACTTCAAGTTACCAATATATCTTCCTAGGTTAGAGCAATGGCTTCCCTAACTGATCTCCCAGCTTTCACTTCTATCTCATTTAAGCAGTTCATCCAGAAGTCAGATCCTTTTTTAAAGCAAACAAAATCAAGTCACTCCCCCAACTTAACGCCATTCAATGGTCTCCCACTGCCCTGGGCCTTAAAATAAAACTTGAACAAATCTTCTAAAAGGCCTTCCACAATCTGGCTCCTCTTCAGCCTCAATTCACACCAAAGAACAAACTCTTTCAGACCTTGATACATTCCTTCTACCACTCCCTCCCTATTTCAAGACCCCTTTTAATGTTTTAGCTAACGGAGTGGAGTAAAACATTAAGAAAATGCTTGAAAAAGTTGAAGAAAAGTTACCAGATCGGGGCAAAATATCAACTCTAATTTGGAGATAGTTCTCAAACCCTGAGAACACAGTTTGATTACATTTAGTATGTTTTTAAAAAATATATATTTACCATCAAATTTTCCATTCCCAAGAAACTACTGATCTCTAAGCTCTCAAAAATAATCAGTTATTTTTCTACGATATTTCTAATAGCCATTCTCCATCCCTCTTAAAAAGAAAACTTATTTGCTACTTGATTCATAAGAGACAAAGGAAAGACCTTAAATCTAATAACCTTTCTCTAAAAATCCCTAGGCACAATAATACAAAGTATGCACTCTTCCTCTTAAACCCAGAGAAAGCTAAGCAAAAATTTCAGATAAACATTCCAAATCAAATAAGTATCTGAATCTAGTTTAGTTACTGGCCTCTTGCTTATTAGTAAAAATATAGAAGTTCTATTTATAAAAGTCACATTTGTCCCCTTTAAAGATAAACACATCTATCCAGTATCTTTCAATAATTATCAAAGCTGTTTTAAGATATTGGCTTGTCTGATGCTATGAAAGAGTAGCATGAATAATAAAATTAGATAAACACATTTTTATTTAATATTACAAAATATATTTAATCTAAATCCTTCATGTTTACAACTTTAAAACATTTCTTCCAGATGTAGCTTAAATCTTTACCTTCTAAACCGAAAGAAAAATCTTTTTCTTCAACACTTTAATAGTCTTGCTATATTAATACCGCTCAAAATACAATTTTGCTCTATGCTAATTACCACAAAAGAATTATTTTAATAGTATTTCAATAGAGTTTTCCCTCCATAACTTAATACAATAAAATACATATACTACAGGCATCAATTTTTACCGTAAGTATTCATATTTCTCTGTATAACCAGAAATAGGGTTTTCAAAGAATAAAAAAAGGAACATGATAAATGTAATACCAACAGTTTTAATCAAGGATCAAAGATACAGCAAAACACAGTCTACAATGAGCCTCCTTCAGAAAGCTTTCACATAAACATCTGTAAAGCCTATTTACTTACATTTAGTACACAAATTTTATCACCCTCACTAATGTTCACTTGAAATGTCATGTTTACACTGAAAACAAGCCACGATTACTTCAACAATAATCCATAACTGATCGGTTTTGCTATGTGCATTATTATTTTCTTATATGCCACCACCTATATCTCATTAATGAAACCAGAAAAACTACTGTTCACTTAAGCTAATAGTAAAAGGAACTTTTTGTGTTCAGGAGTATGACAGACTATCTTGGAAAAGTAAAACTGAAGAACAGTAAATAAACTATTTACTTTTAAATCCAATAGTGGAAGAGAGTTAACACCTCGATGTATCTGTGCTTATGTCCTAATAAGTTAAATATCTTGAAAAGAATTCTGTTAGCCCACCTTGAACTTGAACGGTGTTTCACTACTTCTTCAACGTCCTCCCTCCTAGAGATGTTTATACCCATCGTAAGCATGTTGAAAGAACAAAGACCTACAGAAGCCTAACAATTATTGGGGCTGTTTGCAGTCCTCTATTTGTGAAACATTTAAACATAAGGCAAAAATTCTTACTAATGAGCTACTGAATGATACCTATAAAATAAGATTCAAAGATATTCAAATATAGGGCACTTTTCTCCCAAGTCAAGAGCTACTTTCCCAGTGCCAGAAACTAAGGTCACAGCTGGCCAGTGTTTAGGTTCAGATCAACCTTTCAGAACTGAAGTCTGGGATCAAGATGTGTACCAGAAAGCAAAGGAATTCATAGACACAGAAACTTTAATAATAATGCTACTATTGTTACCCCTTTTCATACTCAGTGATGTATTTGTGCACTGAAGAGACTGAGAAAGGGACAGGAGCAACCGGACAGAAGAAAAGGATGGAGACAAGAAGCAGTTGAAAGGACATGGGCAACAACTGCACCCATCAGAGTTGTTCTCAGTTAAGCAGCTGGCCGGCTGCTGACTCAGGGGCCAACAATTCTAATCCCTGGCCTTCCACTAAGTCTGAAGACCAATTCCTGGTGGAATTCACACACCCTCCTCCCGTTTAGCACTTAAACCCACCTGCCCCAATTTTCAGTGAAGAACAATTTTGCTTCTTAAAAACAAATTAAGAATGGGAACAACTGCAATGAAACTTTGAACCCAACAGGAACTTCCGTATCTTTAGGTATTAAAAAAAAGCCTCGTAAGTCTAACGAAGAGAACGACAGCGACAGGCTGATGAGAATTATGTCCTAGGTGCCACACAATCCAAGATCCATCTTTAATATTAGCATTTTCAATTATAAGTAAGCATTTATGGCATATTCCTAACACCTGAGGAGACATCTGGGTTAAATACCGAAGAGACATAGAAGCAGCACCGGTGTAAGGAAAGAAAATTTCAAACTTTAGTTTTTTGCTTACTTTGGTACTTTGAAATTTTAAATTTTTTATCAACTGTTTCACTCATTTTTATCATTATTTCATTCAGTAAAAAGGGAAACCAGTAAAGGAGAAGAGAGACAAAAAATGACACAAGAAAAACAGAAACAACGAGTGAACAGACTGCCCAAATGAAAAATAGGGGAAGAAAGACCAAAACCAGGATTGTTCATGGGAGTGAAGGTATTTAACCTTTTCAAGAGGTGAGACCTAGTGTTGCAGATGATGCTTGCAGGAGCAACCAGAACTAGACATACAATAACGCTCATTTTTCTTAAAAGAAGTACCAGACACTGCCTATCTTATTTTCTGCTTTCCTATTTATTTTGCCAGATAATCTTAACAGTTTTTACCAGTGGACTGTAACACTTTTGGATCCCTGAAACTAACTTAAAAAGGAAGGCTGAGAAGTACAGACTCGTTTTAGATTTTCTTTTTTAAAAAATGCTTTCTGTGATCCTAATGTTTTCTGTGCCTTAACCAGCAGGTGATGGGTTTGTCCCCCAATTTGACATCTATGTTAGTATCATTTTGAGTCTTTTGGGCACACGCACGCGCACGCGCGCACACACACACACACACACGCATGCAGTTCTGATGCGCAACATTTTTACGTTCATTTTCATGCTGTAAACACTATTCCTAATTTATGCCATGCAGCCAATGCCTACAATTTATGCCTCTGGAGGCAACCAAAAACTCAGCAGTGTTTCTAAAGTGTGGGCCCTGTACCAAAATGCTGATTTTTGGACCCCAATCCAGACCCACTAAATCAAGTTAAAAGTGTGTTGTCTTATCTGTTATGCTGCATTTTTAATAAGCATTTCTATATATTATGCGTAGGGATGAGATACAAAAATAACAATTTTTAAAGCCTGAAACACTGTATCTAACACAGAATAGATGTTCAATAATAATGTGCTCCCTCTGGAAATGGAGAAAATGTGGAATTATATTTTATTATCCCCAGAGGGTACCCTAGCAGTAGGGGTGGCTTTTTGTTCTAGGTTGGTATTTTTTGTTTGTTGATGGTAAAGAGTATTAAAGGCAGACTTCAAATAATCCCTAAACAAGATTTCTATCTAAACAGGTCACAGAAATTACTTCTTAGTAATTACTATTCCTAATATTAATATTCCTAACATTAAACACTTTAAGCCTCTATATTTAAAACTTAGAATGGACATTAGTCTTTCCTTCGAATTATATATTCACTTGGTTTGAGTATCTGTAATCCTGCTTAGCCTCTATGCAATTTATAAAAGCAAAAAATTAAATGGAAATGGGGGAGATTAAAAAAACTCATTATTTTGTACATTAAGAAATCTGGTATCAAATACTTAATAAGACCTGTGATCTACCAAGACCCACCTAATACAGAAATCATGATTGATTTACAGCTAAGAGTCACTGTCTATATACACATATAAAATACACGTGTTATATATTATAATGTATCCATATGTACTGTGTATTATATGTTATGACCTACAGAGATCTAAAATGTAATTACCTTTATACTTAAACTGATTTTTACAAGGATATCTTACTTGATCCTCACAACAATCCTACCAACTCCTAGTGTAGACTTATAATAAAATCAGAAGATTCATACTTGAACCAAAGCAGATCTTAGAATCATCCAGTACATCATTTCCAGTGCTTCTCAAACTGGATGTGGTGTGGATCAGTTATACTTGAGTGTTACATAAAACTTCCTTAGCTCTACCCTCAGATTGATTCAGTGGGTCTACGGTAGAGCTCAAGAATCTGCATTTTTATCCAAGTACTCAAGGTGATTCTAATGCTGGAAGTACCAAAGAGATGAAGTGATTAGGTCATTGGTGGAGTTGGTACTCAATCCCAGACTTCTATTCTCATTTTCACTATGTACACCATTCACAAAACAAGACTTAGAAAGTCTTTCTTCACTTAATAGGAATTCTGTGTAAAGAAATTTTCACCAACTATTAATCAAGGTGTTTCACCAAGCTGAACTCTGAAAACTGCTTTAAGGAGTCACAGTTTAGAAAATGTGGTATGAACATGTATTCCAAGAAAACACTATGGTAACTCTTCTTCCTCCATATGGATATTCCAAACTAAGAGAAAGAACAGAAAGATCATACCAGTCAAGATCACTACATGCAGGGCGCCTGGGTGGCTCAGTTGGTTAAGCGACTGCCTTCGGCTCAGGTCATGATCCTGGAGTCCCGGGATCGAGTCCCGCATCGGGCTCCCTGCTCAGCAGGGAGTCTGCTTCTCCCTCAGACCCTCTTCCCTCTCATGCTCTCTATCTCTCATTCTCTCTCTCTCAAATAAATAAATAAAAAATCTAAAAAAAAAAAAAGATCACTACATGCATACTCATTTAACCCACATATATCAATGAAATAGATATTATTTCTGCCCATCCTGTGGATGAAGAAACTGACACTTGGGTGGTTTGTAATTTGCCAAGGAATATAAAATTCAGTGGTAAGGCCAGGACTGACTAAAGTTAAAAGTATGAGCCCTTAACATCACTTATATACTGTGATCAATGTCCTTATCACGAGGTCCTCTTAATTCACTGCCTAAGCAATAAATTTTGATCTAGTATTGTGCATAATCTTTCACTTGCTCTTAAGTCACCAAGAACTTTGTTCAGTTCTTATTTCATTAAAATCAATCTTTACCTCAGACCCTCTCTACTATATTAGTGTAAATCATCTTCCCCTGCCTCACTGCTACCCACATTGTTTCTTTGCAATCAGTTTTATCTGCTAATCTCAATGGTTTCTCTTGGATGTCATTATGAGTAACTATTGCTCTCCAGGAGTGACACAGCCTAGGCTAAAAAGCCCCTGGTTGGAAAAGATGTTTTCCTTAAAATGATATTTTATTCTTCTTATAGAATACTGTCCACTGTCAAGTCCTGCCATTTCCTATTTTCATCTTCTTTTGAATCTTTTTTTCTCATCTCGCAGATGTTTTTCCCACCATCTACTAAAAAGTTCTGGTTCACACTAGTTTCTCAATCTCTCTCCTGAAATTACACACCATTTCATACAGAAATCCTGCACTAAGTCTGTCTTAAAAGATTCATGTTTGTTCATCTCATGCCTTCACCAATTTCCTGGCATTACCGTAATTTCACTAAACACTCTAGACCTGAGCTATCTGATACAGTAGTCACTAGCTATGTGTGGTTACTGAGCACTAGAAATATGGCTAATCTGAACTGAGATGTGCCATAACTATAAAACATATACCAGATTTCAAAGACTTAGTACTGGGTTAAATAAAGTATATTATTAAAATTAATTTCATTTTGGGGGTTTTGCTTTGTTTTTGTACCTTTTTTAATGTGGCCACTAGAAAATCTAAAATTATATTTTGTGGTTCACAGCTCTGTCTTGCATTATATTTTCTTTGCAGTACTGCTTTATGCACTCCACAATCCTGAGTCTGACTGGCCCAAAACCCTCATTATAACACATCATATGAGACCTTTTTAAAATATACCCACTCTCTCTGTTCAACCATCTCCTCAAAGCTATTATCAATTAGTTCATCCCATTAAAAAAATCTAAAACAGTATTTCATCACAAATTGTATACATGTGCATTTCAAGGAACACCATCTAGAAATGAAGCTACCATGAATGTCTTCAAAGTGGGAACTACAAGTTAGGTGTCAAGTAAACGAGCTATTTAAAAGCAAATAAACTACCCTGCCTATTCTAAAAACTGTCCTCTCCTATACTTGGAACTTTTCTTATCGCCTTCTCTCCTGTGTACTTAAAAGCTACCCCAAGAAGGTAAGGCAATGCTACCTCTAACAAATGAGCAAGGAAAACCCTAGAAACTATAGAAAGACAAGTATAACTTCTATCACTAAGATATCCGTATGTAAAACAAAATGTATGTAAAATTAGAAGAGTTAGAAGATATTTTCTTTATTAGGAAAGAAAATCATTGTAACTTTCAGAAAAAATGCACAAATCCTGCTCAACCAGATAACCTGGAGACAAAGGCAGGTGACTAAGACTCCTACCATGGTTGTCATCTAGTAGCATTTCTGCCAAAGGAAGAAGTCACACTAATATTCTTCTAATGTATGAGCGAGGAAATGCATCAATGACAACTTCCCTGAATTTGCAGAAGTGGCAGTGATAAATCAAAACATCATATAAAAACCATGGCAGTCTGTTGATGTCAGACTGGGAAAGGAGCAAAAGAGGTTTCTGTTGAGAAATACTCTGCAAATACAAAGTACAACAAAATGAAAGCCATTGATGCTTTAAATCAGCTACTCAATGTGTTGATTATCCATGGAACCCAACTTTCCATTAAGACAGAAGAAGAAGCTCTTTTGCATCAAGGCACATTTTATTTTTAATTGGGCTTTACATATTATGTTCTTTGTGGAAAAAATAACGTATGACTACTTTTTGGATAAAACACAGGTGAGACACATTTAAGAAGTGAGCTATTAATCATTAAAATTTTACTGTGGTGCAGTACAGACATACTAAAACATGGGCTCCATGTTTTCAATGTGAATTCAAAAGAGTTGGAATGGAAAGTATGTGATTGTGTTTGCCACTATATGGGGTAAAAAAAAACCTTGTATCAGAGAACAAGCTCCACCAATAAGAACCCCTAATACAGTAGGCGCTCAACAAATTGTTTTTCTCCTACTTATGCCAAAGACCAGCAAACAAAATCAAGTCACAAGATATGTAAACAGGAGGAAGTGACAAGAGCAGAAAAATTAACAAGATGTGAACTTGAAGAAGAACAAGAAGGCAATGTGAGCAGCAATTTAAGATGTCCCAAAAAGCAGGAGGCAAGTTTTTCTTTAAAATGAAATCTTAACAGATGGTTAAGTAGGGGACTTAGTCCTCAGAATATTTATGAGTTCTTCAGTATATATCTGCTCAATTCCACTGACACTAAAGGCTTAAAAGCAGCTATTCCACACTTTTGCTTGTTAAAACTTACCTGAAGCAGACAGCACAGCTTTTTATTTTTTCCTCCACAAAATATTGATACGTTATCTGTCAAAATTTATTTATAATTAAATATATCATATATACTTAAACACACAAGCACCTAGGCTAGATATTTGCAAATTTTCCTATGAGAGATAACATATAAAATTTTTATTTAAATAAAACCCTGATTTAAAAAGCTGACCGAATTATTTATTGATGTTCCTTAAGGTCCTTAGAATTTAAGTATTAGAATTCAAAAGTGATTAGCGAAGGTAAGTGTAAGAAAAAGCTTATTAAATTAATTAGTAATAATGTACTGAACTTGGCATTTACTCAATATTGACCAAAAGCAAGGAAAAAATGTCTTAACAAATTTTTATTATCATAAAACAACCACAAGTATAAGAACCAGAACTTGTGACATAGCAGGGGAAACACCTTCCAACACATGGGCTTTGGGCACTAGAGAGGAGTACCAATCATCAGACAATAACCGTATCTAAGTACTCAGAACACTCAAAACATTAGAGAAATACACCACAAGTCTTTTTTTTTTTTTTGCCCTTGGGGAATCTGCAATCCATTCTGCATTATCAAACATATCAAAAATTTATCAGTTATTTAAAGTAATTTGTGTGCTTATTTGCAAGCCAAATACATGAGAAATGTGAGGATTTCATGAGGAATGTGAAGATTTAAAGGGATACATAGAATATAAAGGATTAGAAAAGGTTTCATAGGAAAAGTTTATGGAAAAGATTCTTGCTAAACCTGGAAAAGTAAAGATACCTGATCATCTAAAGAAAGAAGAGGGTAGTCAGGGAAAAGAAGGGCCTACATGCAGAAAGCAGTCTGCACGGAGAAGTAATGAAAAAGGAAGCTCATTCTTTAAAAGGGTTCGGAGTCAGTGGAGAAAGAAATGAGAAAAATCAGGGTAAACAGTTCTTGTAACTAAAAGACTTATGATAATTACCTATGATATTGAGAGTCACTGCATATTGACTTTATAAATTAGGCCGGAGGGTGTAAAGGGTAAAACTCCATCCTAGGTAGCCTACAAGGTACTGGAAAGGCCAAAGAACTGAATAAACTGTGCCACCTTTCAAGTTGCAAACAAGAAAAATCAGATGTGGCTTATTAAATTTGGCATTCTGGCAAAGTATAGAGACATTCAGAAGAAGCACAGATAGAGTTATTTGAAATGAAAAGTATGTTTTGATTAAAGAAGTAGCAGACATGACCAAGTAGAATATTAAAGGGAGGAAGAAATAGGCCAACACTGAATTTGATGCTATGCTATGTAAGAGTACCACAATGACTAACAGACATGTCTAAATATTAAAGGTTTGCTTATACTTGAGACATTTTTCACTCTACAACCTTTTTTGCCTTGAAGAGTACACTTATACCCTCCACCCACACCCTCCCCCTCCCACAAATACCCCAATCTTTTCTCACAGAGCCCACAATACCCTCAACACCCCTACACATACCTTCCTCTTACAGACCCCTACACACCTTCATAACTCATAACACCCTCACATCCCCTCCTCTCACACAAACCCACAACCTCCACACCCCCACAGAGCTCTCACATCCCCCACACTCACCCTCTCTTACACCCCAAAGCACATTTGTACCTCATTCAACACAAATTCCGTCCAATATCCGTATCTTAGTTCATGTCCCTACACTCACTTCTTAACCGCCCCCCACCCACCCACCCACCCACACACACACACCCCACTTTCCCAACTATCTAAATTTTAATTCATCTTTCAAGGTCCACTGAAGTCCCATTTCCTTTATGAAGCTTTCCAGGCTACTTTGCCTCTTGATGAGTTTTCTTGGTCCTGAATTTCTTAGTTACTCAGCTGGTATTCAGCTGGTTTCTCAAGCAATTCAGCATTTAAATATAAACTACATTGTAACATTTACTGTTGATTTATATATAGAATTCTCTCCAACTAGAGCATAAGCATAGACCACAGCTTTCTGTTTGCTCTACAGAAACACAATACAGGGCACGCACACGCACACACACAACCCCCGTTTGAATGGCTGTTACTCTATGCTATTCCCCATTTTGATCTAATAGTGTCTAATAGTTCCCCCCCAAATACATTCAATCCCTGGATTTCCTTCTGCAATCTCCCAATATCATATTTAAACAGGTAACTAAGAGGGTCTTGCAGTCATAAATTGGATATAGGCTTAGGGAATACACAAAAGGCAAGAATGAATAGTCAGTCTCCCTTATGAATGAAGCAAAATCAATTTTAACATTTTTACAAATAATCTGGAAAAGTACGTGTACAGCAGAACCTTCAGACTTAGAGATTTCAACAAGCAATTCTAAGAGGCAAGTTACCATGCCAAAAGGGAGCAATTTTACAAAGTTCTTTTAAGGGTATAAAAATGTAATATTAGAATATTTTCTAATATTAAGACAAGAATACAAGCTATCCTTTTAATTTACCCATTTAATAACAGATTATCCCTGAGGGAAAAACATCTAGAAGTCATCAAGGATTGCTTTTAAAGGTATTAAGAGACAATGACAGAAAGTACTGATCTAAGTACAAAGGGCAATATAATCTTTAGGAAAGGAATAAAAAAAAAAACAAAAAACCCCACAAAAAACAGAAATCACTAAAACCTTAAACAAAAAATACAGGTTCTCTACATCTACTATTTCAAGAAGATATATAGAGTCTTTCCACAAAATTCAAGAGTTGGTGTTACTTCCCAGTTTAACAATCCAAAAGGCATGCTACAGGGGAAAAATAAATAAATAAAATCTTAAAGCAAAGACCTAAGACTTGATTTCATCTGTACCCAACTTATTTTTCTAACCCTATCTCCCATGATATTTCCTACCTCTTCTCTCCTGTCTAAAAGGGGTATTCAGCATATCTATAAATATTATCATATTTACTGCCTCAATGCTCTTGCATGTGCCGGCCCTCTGTATAGAATCTTTTTCCCCATCAAAGGCCAATGGGATTACACTTGGTGGAAATCCTACCATTCTTCCCAGGTCAGGTCAAATGCCACTACTTCTACATATAATTCTTTTTATGACTAATCATTGAGCATGAGCTGAGCAACTACCTACCTACTCCAGCAGCACTGAGCTAGGCACCAAAAATTCAGAGATGAATTAGACAAACACCTCACAGGTCTAATGGGAAAAGAGAAAATACCATTAATGTAGGAAGTATAACAATCACTAAATCAATAAGATGGTATGGAAGCACAGAAAGGAGTACCTAACAACTTCCTAGGGGAGGTCCCACAGGAACTGCAGGAAGTACAAAATGAGTGGAGTTTGGAGGCAAAATCAAAGTATATGGGGGGGAGGGGACAGAGTAGAAGTTTTTTTAGTGTCACAGGATCAAAGTAGGAGACAGTAAGTGGCAGGAAATGAAGTTGGAAAGAAAGAGTCCCAGGGGGTACTGTATGTCATGTTAAAAAGCTTGGCCTTCATCCTGTGTAGGTGATAAGTCAGTGCAGGGGATTTAAGCAGGTGAGTGTCAGGGTCAGATCTCCACATACATGACAGATCTCTTAGTTTCTGTAGTCTCCATGGTTTCCAGCAAATTGTGTGGAAGACAGGTTTTCTTTTTCCCTGGTGCTTTTTTGTTTGCTTTGTTTGGTGGGGGGCAGTCCATTTAAGAGTCCAGGGAAGGGATGGTAAGGGTAGAACACTCTGGTAATGGGAATGGGCAAGCAAAAATAGATTCAAGAAATATTCAGAAAGTAAAATTTACAGGATTTAGTAATTTCATGGATTTGGCAAAACACTAAGAAGTGTTGAAGATGGCACCCAAGTTTCTGGTTCCAAAAGGTTTAAATTTTAGTCTTCCCCTTTCTATAATTTCTCTCCTGAACCAACTCCTCAAGCACATAAACATCTCAATTTTAGCTTTCTTTCCATCTCTTTCCATCCCTTCTCAGCTTATATTTCTTAAGAAGTTATGGACCACAGCTGAACCCACTTCCTCATCTACATTTCACTCATTTTCTTCAATGGTTCTTGTCATCACCATTATACTGAAATGTCTCTTGCTAAAGTTACAAATAATCTCCAAACCGACAAATCTAGTATTGACTTTTCAGGTTCTACCTCACTTGGTCTCTCTGGCACTGCTGAATATTCCCTCCATCTAGATTTCTTACAAGGACACTGTATTTGTTTCCTTCTACCTTCCTGACTACATCTTGGTCTCCTCTCTAAGTTCTTCCTTATCCTCTCTCCCTACCCAGAAAATGTTAGTGTTCCCCAGTTTGACCTTTAGAACTCTTTATTCTTCTAAAAAAAAAAAAAAACTCTTTATTCTTCCTTCTGCTAGTTGATTTCATGCCTATAGGTCTATTAGCTGATGACTCAAATCTCTCTCCAGTTAAGATCTGTATCATCAACTACTTATTTGATATCCCTATCAGGATAAGCTACAAGTACTTTTCAACTTCAAATTGATGAAAACTTAACAGATCTTTTTATGCTAAAGTTCTAATTTGATAAAGCACTCTCCAGCTCAAAATGGCCCTTCACGGCCTTCAGCATGAAGTTAACATTCTGGCACAAAACAAGCCCTTCATGATCTGATCCCTGTCCGTCTCTGCAGACTCATCACTGAGCCCATCACTGCTTCATGCCCCATGTCTCATGATCTAGGTCTCATGAACTAATTCCAGTTTCTCAAAGATGTAATCATGATCTATGTCCGTGTATAAGCTGTTTCCTCTGCAGGTTTCGGGCCATTCTTGGCTCTTTTAGTCCCTTTCCACTCCAAGTACAGGGACAGACAGCACAGATTCACTAGGAATTTGTTAGAAATATAGAACCTCAGGCCTCATTCCAAACATACTGAATCAAAAATCTGCATTTTTAACATTATCTCCAAATGATTTATATGCATATTAAAGCCTGAGAAGTACTGCTTTAATTTATCAAAACCGCTACTACAATGTACAACAGGTAACACAGAAAAGGACAAATCTCACACATTACTTCCAGTCTTAATCGAAATTATTCCTTTACACACACTGCTTTTGACTGAGTAGTAATGGACTTTGTTATTAACTCTCCACTTCTTACCGTCTCTTCTCTCCCTCTGGATTTAGTGCTTGATACCATTTTGCTGGCCATGACATTGGCTCCCCTGACGATGCTCACTCTCTGCCCTGAGGCTGTTTGTTCTTGGAGGCTTCCATAATGGGATGTCTCAACACCAGGAAGCATACCCACCAGACCTGACAAAGACAACATAAAATATTCTTCCCACTCTGTTCCCCTTGTGAACTCCTAAACACCCTTCAAAAACACTATAAGCATCATTGAGGGAAAACATTACCTGACTCCCTCCAAACTGAATTTAGGCCTCCTTTTTTGGTGGTCCCAAGGCACTCTAATATAGAAACAATGTGCTGCATAATTGCTACTTTACTAATCATTCCCCAACAAAACTGAGTCCTCTAGAGTAAAGGCTGTGTCTTTTTCATCCCCATATTCCCAGTTCTGACATATATTTAATGTTTACTGGATGACTAATAAGTAAGTCTGGAGCTAAGAACGAGATTAAAGTGAGAGATATAATTCTGGACATCTACATTTAGTTAAAAAATGAGAAATGGGATTATTTCAGCAGGGAAGGATATGTAGATTAAGAATTCCATAAGGACTTAACTCTTAAGAAACACAACACTAAAAGGATGGGCAGACTGAGTACTGAGGGGGCTATCATCAGAAAAACTGGGAGAATAAAAAAAAACAAAAGAATTTCAAGACAGGTAAGACAATAGCATCAAAGTTATAGGAAAGTCAAGTAGTAACCAACTACAGGTAAGAATCCTTCAGATTAGCCAATTAGATAATCATTAATCTTTAAGGGAATTATCTCACTTACTTCAGGGTTAAAGAGAAAACAAAAGTACAGATATGAAGCCAAAGTAGGATAGAAACCTTTCAAGAACTCCGACAGTGAGAGGAAAAAGGGAGACCCTTTCACATTAATTTACTCAAAAAACACTGAGCATTGGACAGTAGGAATGCAACGATAAACATGAAGGCCATAATCCCTATCCTCATGGTGCTTTTATTGAAGCAGCACTAAATTCTGGAAGAAACAAAGCAAAGAAGGACTCAAAAAGATTAGACCAAGGAGAATCTGAAAGGCATCCCTTACCTAGTAAAGTCCTAAAAGATAGCCAAAGCCTCCAAAGAAAAAAAAAAAGAGAGAGAGAGAAAGAGAAATGTCCCTTAGTGCCTAAACACCATTAATTTTAGTAATTGTGTCAAATGTTTTTGTACTACATTTTAAGTTTCAAAATGTGTATTACGTTTTAGAGTATAAGGTTTATCATTCCAAAGTGACTATTTCTTAAACAAAGACTTAATATTCCTTTTGCAACCTCCATAGTACCTGGCATACTAAGACGCACACAGAAGGTACCCTCCAAGTGTTGGCTGATTTCAATTATAGCAAAATAAAGAACAGGACAATATTCGTTTTTCTATAAATTCAGTCACCAAATTCAAACCAAATCCCTATGGATTTATTAGTTTTGACTACTCATTTGTCACCTTTTACCCATTCTTCCTAATCTAAGAAACCCAGAATAAATAAGGGATTTCCTTTTCTTCCTATTCTCCTCATCATTATTCAGTTTTCTGCAGGCTAAACTATAATTTAAAAGTTATAGTAACAGAAAAATTAAGTCCTTGGATTTTGCAAAACAAAGTATGTGTTTTATCTTTTCATCAATCTGTCTTAATATGAATGTGGGCAAAGAAACCACAAATCCAAATGCCAGAACCATTCATACTTATCTAGTATGTTCTTTCCCACTCTCCCAGCATAGGTAACAGGCACCAAGTGAGCAATTAACTGCTACTACCATTAAATTATTTTCCAAATATCAGTCAAAAAGAATCTGGATTTGTTTTGTTCTACAGAAGCAAATTTCAATTAATTCATCCTCTCTGAATCAAAATATAATCATTTTTAAAAGATGCATTTAGGGGCGCCTGGGTGGCTCAGTTGGTTCAGCGACTGCCTTCGGCTCAGGTCATGATCCTGGAGTCCCGGGATCGAGTCCCGCATCAGGCTCCCTGCTCGGCAGGGAGTCTGCTTCTCCCTCTGACCATCTTCCCTCTCATGCTCTCTGTCTCTCATTCTCTCTCTCTCAAATAAATAAATAAAATCTTTAAAAAAAAAATAAAAAAAAATAAAAGATGCATTTACTTTGATCCTTTCATTCACTAATTACGCAAGTAGTAGAGCAAATGAACCCTGACCTAGTTCTGATTCTGGCTCATTGTATAGCCAAAAGAACAACTTCTGTTCCTCAGTCTTTAAACAGCTGTGGACTTTTACTGCCGAGGTAGAGAAAGCTCTGCTTTATCAGCTACAGGAACCATGGTAGACCATCAAAAACTCAATCTGGTAACTCGGCCCTGTTTACTACACCGGAGGTTGTAAGGGTTAACAGCAACAGCAGCTATGTCAGGGTGGGAACATGGGGCAGGAACCCTGGCAGAACAGGTCCAAAGAAAATCACACTGCCCCGGAATTGGTAACTTCTGTTTTAACATACATTTCAAAACATTTTTTGATTCAATAGAAGGAACAGATTTAAACCCTGCAGACCAATGTAACATACCCTGGATCTGCAATCTGTTTAGTTATGTAGCCTTAGGCAAGTCTCAGTCTCGGGTTCTTCATCTATAAAATGGGAATAATATCTATCTTGTAAGGTGAGTCACACACATTATCACTAAAATTTAAAAGCACTTAGCCCAGGGCATACAGTAAGTGGTGGCTATTAATAATGGCAGCTTTAACAAATGTTAATCATTAATAACATTATCATTTTACATAATGACTGAGCTGTGACATAACTTGCCAGTTCCAATTTGACCAAAGAATGTAATACTGTAAAATTCTGGCATATGTGTAATGGGACTCATCTATTAATGACCCACTAGGAACAAAATTCTTCATCAAAAGCAAAGTGATTGAGAAAAGCACATCTGCAGCAATCAAAGGCAGCATTTACCCACAGCAACAATTAACATGTGTGCATTTGTGGTTGCCATCTAGCAAGCTATCAAGCAAAGAGCCAAACCACCTCAGCCCTGAAATTGGCGCTCACTTTGGTGTTTCTTACTGCTGTATTGCTGCTTCTGGCTCCCCACTTCCCCAGGAAGCAGGGGTTTCTCAAAAGGTAGTACAAGGATTATTTACAAAACAATTACCTCTATAAAGGACTATAAAGATTTCCCCCCACTAAGGGTGGGAAATGGCAGAGGAGGATGAGAAAAAAGTTAGTAAGCATTCTTTGCTTTTACAAAAGAACACTGAACTTAAAAATGAGGGTTTAAGCTCTAGCTCCACTGATTAGTGAATTCAAGCAAATTCTGTTATCTCAGGGTCTGACTTAAACTAAAAAACAAAACAAAACATGAAACATATCTCAAACAGGTTCAAATATGATCAAAGAGGAACATACATGAAATCACTTAGAAAATTAGAAAACTTTTAAATAGAAGTTATCTTGCCAGAAATGTTGATACTCAAATACTGAAAAAAATCAAGTAAGATACATTTTTGGAAATTTCATTTATTTCCCCTACCACACTGACTTCCCTTTTGTCTTCATCTCATTTTGGAAAGATTCTGAGGTGCTCCGCTTTGGGAATGTACTACTGAATGACACACTACTCCATTCTATAGTTTTCTGAAAAGATCCCCCCAAATCTCTAAATAAAATACCACCAAATTACATAATTGAAAATGTTAGTGCTCTTCCCTGAAAAACAAATTATTTTCTAGAATTAAACCAGAATCCAATAAACATGTAACTATTATAAGTAAAACAAACACTATTGTATCCTGAACAGCATGGCCATCTGCAAAAGTAGTTTCTCACTAAATATACCGGAATTCCCTCAATTTTAGATTTACTACACTGTACTTGTTCATGTTCAATAAATAGTTCAAGCTAGACACTATGCTAGACAAAAACAATAAGCAGCAGCAGCAACTTTTTGAGACTTAATTTTACAGTTTTAGGTTCACAACAAAATGAAAGTACAGAGATTTCTCATATACTCCCTGACCCCACACGTGCATAGCTTCCTGCATTACCAACATCACTCACTAGAATGCTACATTTGTAACAAAGGATGAACCTTGACACATCAGAATCACCCAAAGCCCATAGTTTACCTTAGGGGTTCACTCTTGGTGTTGCATGTTCTATGGGTTTTGACATATGTATAATAACACATATCCATCATTAGAACACCATACAGAGTATTTTCACCACCCCCAAAATCCTCTGCGCTTTGCTTATTCATCCCTTCCACCCCTGGCAACCACTGATCTTTTTACTAGTCTCCAGAATTTTGCCTTTTCCAACTGTCATATGGTTGGAATCATACAGTATATAGCCTTCCTAAACGGGCCTCTTTCACTTAGTTACATGCATTTAAGCGCCTTGTGTGTCTTTTCATGACTTGATGGCTCATTTCTTTTTAGTGCTGAATAATATTCCATTGTTTAGATGTATCACAGTTTATGTATCCATTCACCTACTAAAGGACATCTTGGTTCTTTGTTTTTGTATGGACTTAAGTTTTCAATTCCTTGGGTAAATACCAAGCGGCATGATTGCTGAATCCTATGGTAAGAGTATGTAAGAAGCGACCAAATTATCTTCCAAAGTAGCTATGCCACTTAACATTTCCAATAAATGAGAGTTCATATTGCTCTACCTCCCTCCCAGAATTTGGTTCCAGAATTTGACCTTTGCAATAGGTATGTGGTATTGTCTCACTGTTTTAATTTGTATTTGCCTGATGACTTATGATGTAAGAGCACCACCTCACGTGCTTCTTTATCATCTGTACATCTTCTTTGCTGAGGTGTCTGTAAAGGTCTTTGGTCCACTTCTAAATCTGGTCGTTCGTTTTCTTCTTCTTGAGTTCTAAGAGTTCTTTGTTTATTTTGGACAATAGTCCTTCATCAGATATTATCAAATACTGCAAATATTTTCTCCCCATCTTATCTTTTTTTATAGATTTTATTCATTTATTTGACAGAGAGAGAGAGACAGCAAGAGAGGGAACACAAGCAGGGGGAGTGGGAGAGGGAGAAGCAGGCCCCCCACCGAGCAGGGAACCCAATGCAGGGCTCAATCGCAGGACCCCGAGACCATGACCAGAGCCGAAGGCAGTCACTTAACTAACTGAGCCATCCAGGCGCCCCTCCAATCTTGTCTTTCAACTAAGGTTTCTGAGTTATTTGGAACGCTTACTACGTGCCAGATAATCATTCAAAGCACTCATCTACACTTTATAACAGCTGTATAAAGTACTATTATTATCTTCATTTTCCAGAAGAGAAAAATAACTTGATCACAGAGCTAGAAAATAATGGAAACAAGATACAAAACCAGGAGCTCTGGCTCCAGTGCTCTTAAACCTACATGGAATACCAAGCACTACACTGAAAGAATCTAAAAGAACTCAGGGTCAGGTGATATAGGTGGGCACATTAACAAGCAATTCTAATAGAGAATATGGTAAGCAGTACCATAGGGGTAACCAAGAGGGCTAAAAATATGAAGTCCAAGTTTTTGGATATTACCAGTTGAAAATAATTCTATATAAATTAGTAATTCCCATTGTAAAATCAAGACCCCCAACTCAGCCTGAGAAAGATTAACATGTTTTACAAGGGCTTGTCATCTTTCCATTCAATTAACCAGGTATCTGCTAGGTTTTGTTACTTTTCTAGTTAAGAACGATAGCCTTCCTATCAATCCTTTTCTTCCCAAGACAATTCCAAATCAGGTTAGAGATCAGAATTAGCATAAATTAGTTTTCACCATACTTGCTAACAAAATATATAAGAGAAACAGAGATGTCTTAAACATTTAATATAATTTTAAGTATGTAAAATCGGTAACTAAATCTGGACTGAGTATTGTTTAAGAGAAGCTTCTCCTTAATAACTAGAAAAGAACTATTTTCAATTAGCATATCAAAGCTACTTGTCTCCAATGCCAAGATTTCTGCTTGTAACATGATTAACAGCAGTCTCTGTTTTACCTATACCCACTTATAAATCGCCACCTGGGAATAGCCAATCCATTCAGGTGGCCAGGTGGCCCTGCTACTTGGGTTTCCCTCCTTATTCTCCTTTCAACTAAAGACAAGATTGTATTACTCTTCCTCACTAAACCTCATCCTCAAGCCCTTGTCGTTTCTGGTATGAGTTAAGAGCCCACACGGGTGGTAAGGTATGAAGGAGCGAGGCAGGCAGTACAGAGGAGGAAGAAGAAAAAAATAAATGCAAAATGACAGAGCCTCCTCCTTTCTTACACATCATATCATTCTTCACACAGAGTTTCTAACCATTTTCTTCCAGTGGCCCTGTCCTAATACTTAAGCCAATGCCTTGTCTCAAGAAATCTGGTGAGTTGCCACCTATTAAGATGTTTTTTGTCCTCTGAAACGCAATGGAAGTCCTACATAGCTTCTTTCCCTAAAGTAAAAACAACATGGTATAATGGAAGAAGTGCATGTTCTAAAATAAGGTAAGTGTCTGTATGAATCTCACTTGTGAAGCTGATTAGTTTAAGACCCTGGCTTCTCATCTATAAAACAGGTAACTACCTCATAAAGTAACTTGGTACCCAAAACACACTATAGGCAAGCAGTAAAGACTTCCTTTCAATTTTCCATTTGGGTCTTATACATATATATACATATATATCTATATCTATACATATATAGATATAGATATATATAATAAGGGGGGGGAGATCTCAGGATCAGTACCTCAAGCCCTTAAAGTACAGGCTTTCAAACTTTCTGACCACAAACTGCAGTAAGAAAGACATTTTTCAGGGCACCTGGGGGGCTCAGTCGTTAAGCGTCTGCCTTCAGCTTGGGTCATGGTCCCAGGGTCCTGGAATCAAGCCCCGCATAGGGCTCTCTGCTCGGCGGGAGGCCTGCTTCTCCCTCTCCCAATCCCCCTGCTTGTGTTCTCTCTCTCGCTGTCTCTTTCTCTGTCAAATAAATAAATAAAATCTTTTAAAAAAATATATTTTTCATTGTGATCCAGTACATATATACATATAATCACACACATAACTGAAGTTTCACAAAATACTACCCTTACTACGTATAATCACCCTAATATTTTCTATTATCTTTCTTCTCTCTGCTCCCCCTCCAACCCCTTTCCCTCCATGCCCTCCTCCCTAATCACTGAAAGAATCTAAAAGAATCTCAGTCTTGTCATCATACCACCCTACTGGAGCCCCAGAAAGCCAGACACTTTCAAGGATGCAAAGCCCAGCAGGCAGAAAAAGAGGGACCCTGGGAGAAGGAAATTCTGATAGGTGCTGAAGAGAGTCTGTCTTTCTTCTGGTCCAAGAAATAATACTGTATCCATTTTCTCTCAGAGACAGTATTACTGCTGGGGGGCAAAGTTGTACTGCTAGAATAAAGAACACCAGAGGTAAAAAAAAAAAAAAAAAAAAAAAAAATGGCTTGTAGATGAGTCTGCAAACCTACCCAACATATATGATAATGATCCTATAAGAAAATTCTTCCTAGGTTCCAAACAAAGTTTTTAAAACATAAAATAGTTCTATGTCGGGAGGAGGGGTGCTATTTATACCTTGTCTTCTGTTTGAAGCCACTAAACCACTGCCTCTGGGTCAAATCCAGCCTGCAGCCATCAAACAATAGTTTTTACATTTTTAAATTGTTGATAAAAATCAAAAGAATATTTTATGACACATGAAAAGTACATAAAATTCAAATTCCAGTATCTATAAAGTTTTATTAGAACAGTCACACTGATTCATTTATGTACTGTTTATAACGCTTTTGTGTTAAAACTGGCGGAGCTGATACTTGCAAAAGAGACTGCCTAAAATATTTACTATCTGGCCCTTTACAAAAAAACTTTGTGAACGCCTTAGTATTTGAAAGCATTCAACATTCATTCACAAATATTGGTTAAACACCTTTTATGTGTCAGATGCTGGGGAAACTACAGTGAATAAGTCAGATATGGTTCCCAGCTCAGAGAAGGCAAGTGAAAACAAAAGCTCCTAGGAATAAAAAGCATTTGGTTTGTTGTAGGAACCAATATGGCAAAAGATGAGACTGGAGAAAGGCTATATCAAGCAATGCCCTTACGGTCACTATAAGGGTCAGACATTCTTCTAATATTTTACTGTATATTCAGTTGTTTATAGAATTAAACCCTTTCTCACAATGTAGAGATAAATGTCTACTGATGAAGAATCACAAAGTCTGAATTAGAACTATTATTACAGTTCACTTGAACCTAGAATTCTACTGCTCTCCTTAAAAAAAAATCACAGCATTAATTAAAAATATATGGAATAATAATTCAAAGTTTAAAAAGTTTCGAGTGAGGGACGCCTGGGTGGCTCAGTCGGTTAAGCGGCTGCCTTCGGTCCAGGTCATGATCCCAGGGTCCTGGGATCGAGTCCTACATTGGGCTCCTTGCTCAGCAGGGAGACTGCTTCTCCCTCTCTCTCCCTCTGCTTGTGCTCTCTCTGTCAAATAAATAAAATCTTTAAAAAAATAAATAAATAAATAAGATAAATAAAAAGTTTCGAATGAATATGTGAATGGGCTTGTGTTTATGTATGCAGCCTTTGATCCTCACTGTACCTTTGTCAGGTAGATATTATAAACTCCACTTTCAGATGAAGAAATTACAGTTATGGAATTTTCCCAAGTTCAAATGGTTTATCACACCATGGTTAAAAAAAAAAAAGGCCCAACACCCAAGTTTTCTCCCTACAGAATGTCTGCTCTTTCTACTATACCAGTCCAAGAGCTGCATAATTAATTACTTCCACTGAATTTGAGATGAAGACTTTCTTACCGCTATTTGTTTGTTTTTGAGAAAATCATTCTTTCTAACCAACAGCTGCATTTGTACCAACAAGATTAGCTTTTATTTCTGTTAACTAGCCCTACTGGCCAACAACAGACAATGGTAGAAAGTTTATAATCTGTAACAGGCAAGGCTCTTCTGATTTCTTCTGCTCTCTGGCTTAATGAGCTGTTATCTTTCCCTATCATAGAAACAAGACTAGATATTAATTTAAAAATACTGTTTAATCAAAGCTGCTAAATACATGTTGCTAACTAGGAATTACAATTCTTAGTGTGGGGCTATTCTCCAGCTACAATAGTGAAAGCAGATCTGTGGACAAAAGATCAAAACCACCCTTCACTGATTCAAAAAGAAGAAAGTATAACCAATACTCTTCTTCTTTGACCCTAATCTTTTAATTTTACTCCATCTTTCTGAAGTGAGGATCAGTTTGAGTGGCTTATGCCTCATAAAAATCATTCTGACAGAGGTAGTTACTCGAAAAAAACAGTACCTGACAGTCTGTTAGGCCCTCTCAGCAGTTAAAGCCTCCTAATTTAATCGTTTCTATTATTTCTAGCCCTGTCAACTAATAGATAATCTCTATTTACATTTCAACAATTAGCAATGAATTTCTTAATTCAACACCCAAACCAGCTTTATGAATCAATAAAGAAATAAGTAAGAGAGGGCGCCTGGGTGGCTCAGTCGGTTAAGCGTCTGCCTTTGGGGCTCAGGTCAGGATCCCAGGGTCCTGGGTTCAAGCCCCACATCGGGCTCCCTGCTCAGCGGGGAGTCTGCTTCTCCCTCTCCCTCTGCCTGCCACTCCTCCTGCTTATGCTCTACCTCCCCCCGCCCCGTCAAATAAATAAAATCTTAAAAAAAAAGATAATAAAAAAGAAAAATTTAAGAATTTTAAAAAGAAAATAAAAAAATACCAGTCAGCTGATCAGATCTGTTATGTAACATTTATGCAGAATAAAAGGATGATCAGTAGCTATTTAATCATTTTCCCACTCACAAAGAAAGGTGTTTTAGTCTACTTCTGAATGCCTACTAATCAAATTGCTTTACTACTGCCCTGCCCATCTTGTGTAAGTTAGTATCTCACAACTGCCCTTATTATTTATCATTCTCTTTTAACTCTGACTTTTCATTTCTCCCCATACCATTTTAAAGTGTACTTGCACAAGTAATTTCAAGTCTTAGCTTAAATAAAAACAAATAGCAAATTCTATTCACAAATAATGCAGTATGAAACTCCAGTACCAATGAACACAAAACCTAGCAAACGTTATTTTTCTACAACTACTTTACTTAAGGTAATAATAAATAAAATGGCCTATAATATTTACAGGGTGGGGCGCCTGGGTGGCTCAGATGGTTAAGCGTCTGCCTTCGGCTCAGGTCATGATCCCAGGGTCCTGGGATCGAGTCCCGCATCAGGCTCCCTACTCCTTGGGAGCCTGCTTCTCCCTCTGCCTCTCTCTCTCTCTCTCTGTCTCTCATGAATAAATAAATAAATAAATAAATAAATATTTACAGGGTGAAACTCACTTCTTTATGGAAAGTGGCTTACCAAAGATAGTTAGCTTTACCTGTTTCCATAATGAGAGAAACCAAATGAAAAGAGGCAGCCACCATTATATTTTTAAATTCAGTAAAGTTTAATGTCTCTTCTGGTTTTATCTCTATGTAATAATACAGTTTTTCCTAGTCAGAGATGATGCTGCTGAACTTCTGCCAATATAGAGTTGATTTCCCTGTGCCAAGCACCACCTCCCCCTCCTACCAACAGTACAGGCTTGAAATCTTTCACAGATAAAAATATTCAAGCTGACTACTTAAGAGTTAGAGGCCATAGCCCTCAGTAAAAATAAGAACCCATAGTATTAACTATCCTTTCAGCCTTTAAGACCTTGATAACCTGTGAAGATAGCAAATTCCTAAGAATTAAGATACAAAATATACTGTTTCTACTTTTGAATTTTCAACCGTACCAGCAATACATTACATGTTTAAAATAAAGAGATGATCTTGTGAAAAAATAGGCATATGAAAAGGAGTAAAGTTTCACAGAGAAATAGGAATGCTTAGTAAATAAGAATATAAATTAGCAAATGCACAAAATCTAAATATAGGAACTTGCCACAAAAATTCAATAAACTCTGGTCTGCATTTTATTATCTCTTTTTTTAGGGTTTTTTTTTTTGAGATGTTGTATTCAAAGTTTTCAGGTGCACAATAAGCCTATCCATTTCTTTTTCAGAAATAATAAGTAGGATAAATACAGGGTGACTAAGAAAATCTGAGAGGAAGACTGGTTAAGTGTAGGCAAGCTTTAGAATACTGAGAATGTTCAAAGCTAGAAGGGGTCTTGGAGAGTCTCTCTAGTTTAGGTTGATGTAACACCCTCCTACTCTCACCTCTTCACTCCTACACACCTCCAGTTTATTCTCCAGATAGCTGCCCAAGTGATATTAACATATAACCCATATTTAGCTCCTCCTTATAACTCTTTGCTTTCCCACTGCCCATTGGATTTTATTCTAACTCCTTCCCACATTAGATCAAAGCCCTGAATGATCTGGTCCCTGTCTATCTCTCCAGTCCCAAGTCTGCATTCACTTCTTCAAGCAGGCAGGCAGGCATTTATTGAGCTTCTACTTTGGGCCAGAAACTGCTATCCCTAGAGGATACTATGAAAAAGGTGACACACCCCTCTTAAGAGCTTATATTCCCGTAGTGGAAAGTGCAGACAATAAATAGGTAGATAAGCTAAGTAACTAGAGATTTGTGGTATGGATGTGAAGCCAATAGCTATCCTGTGAGTACCCTGTTTGCTTCTGTCAGAACTCATATGACGATCTGTAATTATTTTATTCACTTGGCTACTGACTTTAAGACTGTAAGCTCCATAAGCACATAATCATATGTCTTGTTCACTGCTGCATCCCAAGCACTTAGCAGTGTCTAGCATGTAATTCAACATTTGTTAATAAATGAATACTTATTTCATCCTCTGTAATTTAAAGATGAGTAAAGTGAGGTCTTAGTGATTGCCGAGGTCAAAGAAGAGTAAGTAGCAAAGTAGAACTTTGAATGAGATTCTTAAGTTTTAGTCCAAGATACTATTATATCACATTTAAAATATTGATCCCAAAACTTGAATGATTATGTTTTCAAAGCTTTTAGCTGTTAACCAAAAACAGACTTGGAAATCTTTCAAGACTTTACTCTTACATGAAAAATTTTATTTTTATTTTTTTATTTTTTTTAAAGATTTTATTTATTTATTTGACAGAGAGAGACACAGCGAGAGAGGGAACACAAGCAGGGGGAGTGGGAGAGGGAGAAGCAGGCTTCCCGCGGAACAGAGAGCCCGATGCAGGGCTCGATCCCAAGACCCAAGACCCTGGGATCATGACCTGAGCCAAAGGCAGACGCTTAACGACTGAGCCACCCAGGCGCCCCTACATGAAAAATTTTAAAACACTTAAGTTTTAAGTGAAATTGTCTAAGAAAATACTTTAAGTTCCAATAAATAGAAATGAAAATTTATCCAATGTTTCCTTTTAATGCATGCTACAACAACGAGACCTTAAAGAACTCTGTAAAAAAAAAAAAAATCTTATCTGAATGTTCTAGATATTTCCTGGCTCCTTTTTGGCACTCTATATTGATATTTTCTTTGGCTAAATCGTTTGTCAGAATATTATTTCACATAAACTGATATGTAATTTACAGGAAATTTAAAAATATCTCCCAAGAACTGAATCTATATTTTTAAATGTTTTATACACTACATTCTTAACAAGACTTAAAGATAGGTTACAAATGAATTATGTGTATGCAATATCTACTATGAACCAGCTACTGTGTTATATGGCATATTACTTCATTAAATACATCTTGGTTTACAAATCTAAAAAATTAATCTAAGAGTTTTAGAAACTTGCCAAGATCTCATAATTTATCCATGCCCCCTCCTCTTAAAATAATGCTTTGGAAGAAGCTTGATATATCATGTATAATCATAAAGAAGTGAAGATCATGTGTAATCATACAGATGAGAAGATCATGTATAATCATAAAGATGTGAAGACCAACAGATTTTTCCTAATAAAGGTTTCTTTCTGTAAAATATATATTGTAAAGTTACTACTCATAAGTAGGAAAACTCTCCTCCTTCAAAGTTTTATATATGGATAGGCTTACTTTTATTACAATATGTAAAGATGGTTCATTTTTTAAAATATTTTAAAAAGCAACCACTCCCTCATGGGAACTTGCTAATAATTATCTTATTGCTTTACATTTATTTCCTTCAGCAAATTTGAGAATAAAATGATGCCCAATGTGACTATAGCTACTAAGAAAATAATCAACCAAAGGAAAAAGTGCTTATATCTAGTCCAAAAGAACAGTATTGAAAAGGTTTAGGATTCAGACATGAATAACATCTACCAAGTCAAAAAAGTTTCTAAATCTACTTCTATACAACAGTATAATTAATTTACTGTAAGGAAAATGCCTTATGTAGATTTCAGAGAATGTAATCTGGATGGCCAGTATGAGCAATAATTGCGACTACTGTAATCTGACCATTATTTAAACACAAACAACATACTGAGCCACAAGTGCTCAGAATTCTTTTCACAATGAAGTCATATCCATCATAGTGTCTCTGCCCCATAAAAGAATACTACATGTGCTCATCTTTTCTATGTACTCTTATTTTTTCCAAATCTGTGTCTTTATTTTCATTCATGCTTATAACCTACAACCATATCTGTCTGTAGAATTTCTTTAGTTATGAAAATGCTTCCTATTTTCTTCTGGTTTGGTATTTCTTTACCAATTTTATTTAGTAGCACTACCATCCTACTTTAATCTTCAAACTGCTCTTCTATCCTATATTCTACATATATATACATTTGGGACATCCACCAATATCTGTATCTCTCCTAGTTTTAATTACTTTTCCTCTGATTTAACCCCCTCAAATGAGATTGTTTTACTTCTTCAAGCAATTATAAACATCTTCTCATCACATAAATCTCTTCCCCAGATTTAGTCAAAATACCTTCATCTCCACTTGCCTTCCATCCATGGTCAAGTTTACTGGCGAATGCTCTCTGTGTTCCTGGATCCTATTTTGTGCCTTTTCTTTATTAAGATGAAAATCCCTCTCAGCCACTGCCAAGACATTTTTTTCCCCTATTATTAGGATCTGTGTCCTCCAGCAAGCCTTTCCTAAATTATGAAAAATCTGAACTCTTCAAAATTACAATCTAATTTTCTTTTAGCACCTTTGTGTATACTTAATTTGTCCACAGAATCCAGAAGAGAGAAGAGCTCAGCCAGGGCAGGTCCATGTTCTCTCGGGATCAGTTTTCTCTATATTCTGTACCTAAGTACACATTCTCTGTTATGGATTAAACAATGAGCACATTTTTCAGTACACATATTTTTCACTGCACAGGTTTACTGTGCAGCTTCCTTCTCAGAGAACTGGGTAGAGAGAATAAGGGATTGCTGAACTAGGTCACTACTTCTTCGGAGTTTAGAACCCATCAGTTGATCACTGAATTAATTAATGGATCACAATAAAAAATTCTTCTGGTGAAACAGAATATAAAAATAAAAGTCTTACACACAGCAAGAGTTCACAAAACTTCTATTTCTGTTATACATACATATTTATGTATATGGGAACTGAGTTATGATGCAATATGTATTTCTTACTATGGGTTATGAACAAAAAAGCTGAAAGCCACAGAACTTAAAGATCTCTAAAATGCCTTCTAAACCTGTGTGATTCAAGTTATATTAAAAGATTTAATCTAAGGATCAGAAACACAGCATTTAAAAAAAAATGAAGAGAACTTAAGGATACCCTAAACTCTAATCTTAAGATTATAAAATCAAAAAGCTTTTAGAGGAGGAAAAAAGTTCAGAAATAATCTAATCCAAGTTTATTGCTTTAATACATAAAAGCAAAACCCCCAGTCCAGAAATGAAAAAAAATTCGCTTCATTCATTCACTAAACATTTCCTCAGCACCTACTGTGTGCCAGGTTCTATGACTGGGTCTGTAGATAAAGAGAAGATGTCTTCGAAGAGCTCACAGTCTAACATGTATAGAGGTAAATAAACATTTGCAGTGATTACTGGAATCAAGGTCATTTAGAAGAACAGAAAGCAACTAACTCAATCTGGGTTGGGTGGCAGAAAAACTGTTTCTAAAAAGGTGATACTTCTGTCTTCAAAATAAGGAGTGAGCCAGGTAAAGGAGGAAGAACTAACTTATACAAAGGTACCATACTGATATACAATAAAGGACAACACATTCAAAAAACTGCAAGTCAGGTTTGTATAGCTGGAATATAGGGCTCATGCTAAGGAGAAGCCCAGCAGAATACCTAGTATTTATGTGATATTTAATCTTCAAACCACTCTCTGAGGTAGTCACTATTAATATCCCCATTTTGTAGATGATAAAACTGAAGCACAAAAGGTGAAGTGATTTGCCCAAGGTTAAACCATGAAGCCAGTTTGTAAACCAGTGAAGTCTAACCCCAGAGCCTATCTTCTTAGCCACTATACCAAGAGGTTAGAGAACACAAGCAGGAACCAAATGATAAAGCACCATTCTAAGGACACGCCTTTCTAAGACTTTAGATTTTATGCTCTAAAGGTGACTCACAGTGAAATGTTTAAAGCAGAAGTGACATGTTTAGATTTATTTTTTTAATGAGGTCAATCTGGAAGTCATAATGTGGACAGACTGGAAGAGGAAGTAGTGTCAGGGACCTAGTCTTAACTAGGTCCTTAACTAGAAAAGTACTATAATAATTCAGGTAAGAAAAATGATAGATGAGCTAGACAGTGGCAGTGATGACACCACAAACAAAGTCTACTGACCACTGTGATCACATTCTTGTCCAGTATCCATAAGAACCTCCAAATTTTTTCCTTTAAGTCCCCCATTCTAACAGTTTTTAAAAATCCAACCTCAGAAACAATACATTCCCTTTAGACCCTTCATTAAACAAAATGCAACTACTAGATGCATTTGGATATATGAAAGTCACTAACAGAAATCCAGTTGGAGAATGACAGAAAGTCAATTGCTATCTATTTTCTTACCTTCTTGACTTCTCCTTCTTCTTTCTCTATACACTATTCCTGGAACTTTCATGTTCAATAGTCAATTTGAAATCAATGTTCTGTCTAGACATGACTATTATAACCTAACAAAATTAAATCTACCACAGAGGAAGTTTGATGTGGTCCCAGCTGTGGCAATAAATATATTCCCTGGTCTGGTCAAATTTTGGCTTAAACAGAGATGATGAATGAATAATAACAAAAGACAGACTTTTTGAAAACAGCAAAGAGTTCAAGAAAACTAGAATATTAAAAAGGGGGTAAGAGTGGGGCGCCTGGGTGCCTCAGTGGGTTAAGTGATAGATTCTTGATTTCGGCTCAGGTCATGAGATGGAGCCCTGTGTTGGGCCCCACATAAGATTCTCTCTCTCCCCTCCCTTTGCCCCTCCCCGCATCAAAAAAAGTTGGGTGGGGGGAGTGTAAGAGCACTCTACAGTTGAAGCCATTTGATTCCAAAAAATAACACTACTCCCAAGTGTGTGTGTGGTATTCCAGAAACCAACAAATGAGAGAACAGTGGAAAAGACTATCTGGTCAATTCTCAAACGTTCTAAATTGCATCTGTTTTCATTTAAACCATGTGTGAGCCCTCTTGAGCTACCTCTGATGCTAAGCAACAAGTGGGTTCCACAAGCAAGCTACAATACAGGGACGTAAAGAAGGAAAAAAGAATAAACAAAGAAGGCATAAAGTGGAAAGGGAAGCATAATGAAAGGCAATGGAAGAAATTATGAGTTATAGAATATGGAATAAAAAGTGAAAGAGTACTAGTGACTCTAGTATCATTCATTGCTAACCTTACCTAACTTACTATCTAAGAGGAACCATGCAGGTCAAGTGGCAACATAAGAAAGCATGAAAAGACAAATATAATGCACAGATTTTTGAGACATCGAAGATGAGAAGTAAGAGTATACTGCTTACAAAAGTAAAAGAGCAACAAATAGTTCTAGAATCTAAAGAACTTTAGAGATTATTAAAATCTCATTTGGTTTAGTTATGCTTTATTTCTTATGAAACAGTGAACCCAAAAGGTGAAGATGTCAGGAGTACCAGAGATATATATGTATGGAGAGGTGTGTTACAAAGATAGTATGAGGCTTATTTGCATACTTTTTGTGGGAGTGATTTCAGAATTTTTCCTTTCAATGGTGTAATGCTACTTACACTTTTTCACTTTAATTCTTATCCTGGCTGAGTTCACTTCCTTAAAACCAGAGTTCAAAACAATGTAAGCACTAATTAATTATGGTCAAATTTTAACCTTAAAAAGGACAAGGGTCTGTGATAGATCATAGAATATTAATTAGTATAGCCTAAACGAGTCTAATGATAACCAAAAACCAGCCAATGATTCTCCAGAAAATTATGTAATTAGGAAACCACTTGAAAACTTTCTTCAAATTAAAATTAGCTAAAAGAAAAGAAGAAGAAATAATATCCTTTAAAAAAACCTGATTTTATACTCTGAAACCTTTCAGGGACATGTAATAGTGTACATAGTTCTTCCATACGAAACTTACAAAACTTTCCTGCACCATGTTGATCTGTCTCTCCCTCTTTCTCTCTCTCATACACACAACCCTGCTGCCACCACACAGTCCAGACAATGATTTTAATAAGGATAAAAGGAAATATCCTTAAAGATGATTATCACAGCAGAGAGACTACTGGATCAAAAGCAAATATAATTAAACCTGATACTTTGACCAATTATTCATCCTATTCAGGAATATAGTTTTCATGGGCTCTCCATCATAGCAAAACAATGGGTTTGGAGAGTTTATTCATAACTCAGCAAAATATTTTTATTAAAGTACATTAAGATGAAATAATGTGTACACCTACAGTCTGTTTTTCTAATATAATCATTCTAATTTTAAAAGATAATGAAAAGATGAAAGCTCTCAATACAAAGTTACCTGAAGATCAATAGCATATCCTTGTAAAATTTGGATGATTGACTGACTGTGGGAGTGGGAAGCAGGACCTTTTTACTAATATACTAATACTTTTAAAAATGAAGAGTTTAAAATAAGGCTTCTCAACCTCAACACTATTGACATTTTAAGCCAGATAACTCTTTACTGTGTAAGGTGTCCTGTGCATTACGGGATGATCAGCAGCAGCCATACCGTCCTCCAGAGTTGTGACAACCAAAAATGTCTTCAAATGTTCCCTGGGGAAGAGGTGCAGGGGCAGGGAGCAAAAGACACCCAAGCTTGAGAACTACTGGCTTATAAATAGAAAAAAATTCAACAAGAATTGGTAGGGGAGAAGTCTGATGTTCCAATATATTGTATTTGAATTTGATCACGGACTACATTTAAGAAATTCTGCCTGTAGAAAACAAAGCATTTAATAACTATCACTTATTAGCCAAAGTTCAGCCGAGTCCCAGAAGAGTCACTGCACTGCCAATTCTCCCTCCAACAGCACATATACTCACTCACAGAAACATACACAGGAGCGCGTGAACACACGCACACACAATTGCCTAGCTGAAGTAAAGGAAATACACATAATTACTTTATTTCCATTTCTTATTTCATCAACTATATGGACCAAACTGCTCCAGTTCCCACAGAAACCCAAACAAATTCTCAACTTATTCAGTGCAACTCAAATACAATAGCTGCATCATTCTAGGTAGGATAAACCTAAGTACTAGAGCAAGTATCAAACTCACAGTTTAACAAATGGTGAAGAAAGATACAAATTAGCCACAATGCTTTAAAAACAAACAAAAATAATCTAAGAAATACATTTGTGTTTTGAAACAAAATTTGAGGAAGGACAAGAAGAATTAAAAAATTCAAATACAGAAGAAATCTGTAGGCATTTGAGGATGAGGGCAAAACTCAAAAATGCTTCCCTTGGAATTACATTAAGAAATTACATACTTGGCCATATCCTACAGGAATAGTCTGCAAAAAGAGCCTCCAGTATATATACCATGGGATGGAAACTGAAAAATCAAAGTCTGCAAAATACTAAAGAAAACAGTAAACATCCATCCTAAAAACCTGAAATACAACAGCTCTTTACTACCATCTTTCATTCGCTTAAAAAAAAGAAATCAAATATCCAGGAATAAAAACCGACAACTTGAGAAATTTTTAAATTCTCATAAAAATAGCCATTCTGATGCTTCCAGCATGCCAGATTACATATTACATAAAAAAATCAATTAGGAAAAGAAATATAATAATCTTTTAGAGTTCATTTGATTCATAACAAAAGCCTTTTAAAAAATCAGATATTTTAAGTACTAAAAATCTTCATACAGAAATGTGGATTAAAGTCTTTAAGATGATTTCAATTATCTTCAATAGAATTATATTTTAGTTCAACTAGGAATTATTTGAAAAAAAACTATGCAACAATATTTATTATCAGTTTTATGTAATTCTGCGTGCTATATATGTATATGCTCTATAGCAAGAAAATTACTGTATTTCAAAATTTTAGCCATTAATCTCCTGGCCCACGGAAAATAATCCTACAAAAAACTAATGCTCGATTCTCTTTACTTCTAAACCAAGCAGAGGAAGCTGTAAGATCTGTAGCGACAGCCTGCTTTTCCAGAAGTAGTACCTTGAGACTGCTCAAGAATAACCTCCTTCACCAATTAGTGTGACTCAGGTGGGTTTGGGAGGGAATAATGTCCACAATTCCTTGGTCAGTAGCCATGATGCCCCTCCTCCTCAAGGGCAGGAGATCAGAGAAAGGGATATGAAAAAGAGGAGTTCACCAACCAGAACATACAGGAACACAGGAGAGAGAGTACTACCGGAAAAATAAAAAACTACACAGTTAAGTCATGTCACAAAAGCAAGGGGTTTAATGTTATCAAGGTATTCATTCATTTCACAGACACCATTGTTTATCTTCCTCCCCAAACCGTGCACAAAAAGAACTGTCAGCATGCCTTAAGCATGTTCCTTCTTCCATTTAAACAGACATGATTCTTTGGTTAATCTCTGGCAATGATCGCCATTTCACAACACATTTAGCCCACCCGGAACTGATCAATACCACCACAGACATAAGACTAGACTTTATCCATTTATTAACCACAAGGAAATGTACCATTCAGCAAAATTCTATACATTACAAAAGATTCTATTAAAATAGGGGGTTGGGAGGATGGACACACACACACACACACACACACACACACACACACACACACACACACACCACAGAGGTACACAAAGAAAAGACTAACACCCTCTGATTTCCCTGTAGCAAATGAGATAAAGACATGGCCATGAAACCTGTCAATTCGTTCCCCCCCTATAATTCTCTCTCTCACAACCTAGTAACTGAATATTTAATTTTATGATAAACAGATCCATTGCGACTTTAAAATTGTTTCATCTATCATACCAACTCTCCTGTTATGTACATTTGCACACCTTTGAGCTAGGTTGTATTCATTTACAGAATTTCAAATACAAAAGACTAGACAGTTTTCCAACCACTGGTTGCAAGCATAGAACGTTCTCACAAAAATCAAAATTTCAAATATAAAGAGACCAAAATATTCTTCCAGCCTTGGGCCAAAACCTATTTTATGACTATAATGTATTTGACAGTATGAACAATCTCAAATGGCTGCTCTAAACCAAAAACAATGCTTCAATACAACGCGTTTAAAATAAGTATTCCGTAGGTAAGCAAAATCTATGCCAGAAAAGAGCACATAAATGGTGGTTGAAAGCCAGCACATTACCAACACACAGCGGCATACCTCTTCTGCGCTGGGTTATTGTTAATACTCCAACAACAACAACTACAACTATTTTTAACACTGCTGGACAGTGAAGTTGAAGAAAACGTAAGGGGAGACCCAGATGAAATTGCTGATATGATGCATTGTTTCTCACGGTCAAAATTAAGTAATAACTCGCTAGATCTCCGTCGTGATAGTCACTGGTGAAGCACTAATTAAAAGACGATTAAAATAAAACACCCTTATTTCGGAGAATGCTACACTAAATGACATTTTGGAAAACGCCTTTCGGGTCTCAAACCTTTGCACAGATTGTCACTTGTGGTATTTGTGGCTTAACTGCAACCCGACCAGCGCTGTCATCCAATGTTACGGCCACAAACCATGACTTTCTCACTTCCACAACAGAGCAGTCACTCTTATCAGCTCGCCAACGTAACTCAAAACGAGAAAAATTCATGGAGATTTCCAGATCACAATCAGACCTGGGGGGTCGCAGCCGAGGGGCTCCGGGTCGGGAAAAACGTCCCCCGGCTCCACTGGAGCTCGCCGACCCAACAACAACCGCGGCCAACAACAACCGCGGCCGCCAGCAGCAGCGGCGGCGGCAGCAGCGGCTAGCAGCAGCCCCGCCGCGCCGCTCTCCATGCACCTACCTGAAGAACAAGAGATAAGAAAGACGGCAAACGCCAACTTTGCAGCAGCTCCCATTTTCCCGAGGCGCCGGGGAATCCGTAGGAAGTTCTCGCTAGATATCCAGTTCCCTGGGTCTTCCTCGGAGACAAACCTCCTGGTGTAAAATCAACCGTCATAAAACATATTCGGAAGCCCCGACCAAAAAAACGTTCACGGGGTTAAGAAAAAGAAAAAAAAGGGGGGGGCGGAAAGAGAGAACAACAATAAAAAAAAAAAAGGCACCACGGGGGGAAAACCGCCACACACACGCACAACACACAAAACCAAACAACGAAAAGCCAACAACAACAAAAGCGGGTTTAAATCACTGTCAAAATCACTGTCAGCTCCGCTCGCCTCTCGGGTCTCTCGGAACAAAACGCCAGGCTGAGGCGACGAGGAGGCGGCGGCGGTGGCGTCCGCTGCCGCCCGGACAGTCCGGGAACCGAGCTGGGTCCGACGTCCGGACCGACCTTCAACCCGGACACCCAAAGTCCACGGACCAGTGGCGGCCGAGCTCGGGGCCGTGCCGGCCGAGGCAGCTGTGGCGCAGGGAAGGAGCAGCGGGCGGCGGCGGCGGCAGCGGTGCAAGCGGCGGCCAAGTTCTGGTCCAGGCTCTGGCTCCGGCTCCGGGCTCCGGGCTCGGCCGCGTTTTCGGTCCCCTGGCCTCCGCCGGCCCCGCCCCCCAGACTTCCGGTTCCGGCCCGAAGCTGGAAGCCAGGCACCGCGGAGAAACGCTCCGCCGCGGCGACCGCGGCGACCGCGGCGGCGGCGGCGGCGGCGGCGGCGGCGGCGGCAGCGGCGGCCGGGTGCAGCGCGCGTGCCGGGCCGGGAGCGCGAGGAGATTGCCGGGGAAGTGAGGCGGGAGCGGGGGAGGGGTGAGTGCGAGGGCGGGGCCGGCTGGAGGGCGAGGAGGCGGGGCGGATGGAGGCTCGTTACCGCGAGGCCTCGGCGTCCGGCCTGCTTGGCCTGCTGGGCTGTGGGGCTGGAGTGGGTGGGTGACTAGATGCGGTCGGGGACGTGGAGCGCCTGGTTTTCTAATCGCGCCCCACTGGCCTCTCTGGAACGTACACCCGCCTGATCAATGGGAACGCAAGAGGAACAGGAGCCTGAGGCGGGGCGGGTGGCCGGTGACTCCGAGGGGCGTCTGCGGCGCCCTGTCTTTCCTCTGGGGGGACGCCTCGTCCGCGCGGAGACTCCGGGCGCTGAGAAGCCAGGGGTGTGAGCCGGCCCGCCGCGCCCGCAGAGCTGCCCTAGCGAGCTCAGTGCGCGCGAGCTGGTGGTTGCTGTGCCCCCAAGTCTAAGCTCCGCGTCCCACCCCTGTAGCTACAGCTTAAGCGTTTTGTCTTTCGACTAAAAGAGAAAAGAAGGGAAAAAAAACTCGCGGAGGATGGGCTGTCAACCCGGTCAGGAGAATGTCCATGGCAATTATCACCGTGTGCAACTTGAGTCCATTGCTACCATCCCTTTCATACACAAAGCGTTATGTTGAGAACTGTTCTGCACGTAATAGGTTCGCAAACATTAGGGGCCAAAGAGATTTGATGGTCAGACAAGTGTTTACTTTTTCAAATTTTAGTTTTTTTGGGGGGGGGGCTTATTTTTACCCCTTAATCCAAGTTGATTGTTTACAAGATGCTGTGCTAGGCACGGAATGGGATCCCAAATGTAAAAATAGGATCCCTACCTCAAGGAACTCACAGTATTTGCTGTACTTGAAGTTGGCTACAGAATACAAACTAAAGACAGTGTTAAAGGTACTAGCTTTCTCATTTGCCACACGTTAGCGAACTCCGTGAAGGTAGGGATCCTATGTCTTCTCCATTTTATGCCAACACTCAAAGTGTCTAGGATGTGATAGGTGGTTACTAAATAATTGTATAGATGACTAGGGGATTACTGCCTTTTTCTTAGATACAATATTCTTGCATGTACTCTACAAATTTTTTATTTTTATTAATAAAAAATAATAAAGCAACTGTACTGTATGGCTAACTCATGTTTTACTGGTGGTTTACTGAATCCCACATTTTTCCCACAAAGCCAAGCCTTCTCCTTTGTATTTATAGTGTTTTATTTTTCTCTTCCTCAAAATTACTCTATATTTCTGTCTATTAAGTTCATCCTGTAATTATCTGCCCATTTCTACAACTTGTCAAGGTTATTAGTAATTACTATGACTCTTTAAACTCTTTCCAAGATTTCCAGTTCTCAAGTTGTGGTGCTCAGAATTTGACTGCTATTGTGCAACAGTTAAGAAAAGTTCCAAGTTGGTCTTCAAGGTGTCTAAATGATCTCATATTATGTAATTCTCTGGACTTTATGAGCTGGTTAGAGGAATAGATATAAACCCTCTTTCCATTCTCTACTTGCACGAGAAGTTGCCACTAATGTTTCTGGAATGGAAGAGTGTATTTAGTTCATTCAGGAATTTGATGTCGGTTATACCCTGGATCAGGCCTCACTGTTGTCTTTTCTCTGCATCACTTCCATATTTCTTGAATTGTGAAACCAGAGCAAGTGGAATAACTGGAATAACCAGTATTAGGACTAAAACTCGAAAATGTATTCCTTATTTACCACCAAAATTTGCCAGGAAAAGAATGTAAGAGAAGAAGGAAATCATTTTTCTGTAGTATGAAAGGGGAGCAACAAGCTGAAGCCCTCACTAGTCTTATAAAGAGTTTAACCCCATGGGAGAAGTTATTAATATCCAGTAACAGTAGTTACCTATTTTTTTCCTAAAATCCCCCATCCTCTGTATATTTTTAAAAACTCAAAAATAATTTAACCTAATAAGACATGAGAGTATGACTAATTCCCACTGGAATTCCAAAGCTTAAAAAGAAGACAGAGGTAGCTGCAGGTAACCCTACTGCCCCTCTTGCTTTCCTATTTCTAGAATCACTTTCTCTTAATCTACAAATCCAACATCTCTCTAACAGCGCAAGCTGTGCAAGCTGAGTTTAGGAAGGAAGGAGAAGAAAGGGAAGGGAAACCTGAAAGGAACTCTGGTCGGCCAGAGCGTTAGACAATTATGTGTCAGACATCTTTAGCTAACATCACTCAATCCCCATACCACAAACCCCGTCTTAGAGCCACTCGAATGCTAGAATTTCAGGTCCAGAGTTCTGACAAGAAATTCAATTGAACTGCAAGTCTTTCCCAGCTGGAAGAATCTTGAGAGGCCAATTTAATCTAGAAATTCAAGTGTGTGTTGGCTAGATGAGGAGACCGCGGTAAACAAGTGTTCTAGACCGCTTCCAAAATAAAGGACGATTTTTTTTTTTTGCTAGGAACTTGTATGGCTCAAAAAGGTATAGCTTAAGTTTAAATCTTCAGCTCTGAAATAGGGCTGGAATTGAATTAGGCCAGATTTGAACTTGCCTTTGAGATTGGATGGTATGCCATATATTGTGAAAAAATTCACTGTAAGATATTCACCCACCTTTGGACATACCAACAGCCACGTATAAGCGTAGACATGCCAAATCTCTCTTCATCTTCAGAAAGATGACTAAATTCCTTTGGAGTATGAAGGATGTTGGATTTCCGTTAGATGAAGGATTTAAAAGTATTTCTGCTGCTTTCTATACACTATAAAAGTATACATTTGTATAAGTATATAAAAGTATACTATAAAGGTACTATAAAAGTCTACTCCTGTGTTCAAATTTCAAATAACATTTCCTGAAGTGGCATAAGTAATGAATTTCTCATATACCAATGCTGTAAGGCATAATACATGGGGAAAAACTTGGTAATGTGGTAAGTCAAAGGAAGGCAAATAATAGCATATCTCCAATGAACATTCTCTTCTCCCTAAATGCTCAAGGTGGGAATTAAATTCCCTATACCCTAGCTTTTGCTACTGTTATTCCTCCCTTTTTACTTAGGTCTAGTCGTAGCATCGCACTATGCCAATGGTGGAGTGGAGGGGAGACATAATGAGAAGAATAAGGATGTGGGAATGGATGAGGCACAAAACATTAAGGCAGAATACTTTAGGGCAGGAAAATGAGAAGAGTTAGGAGAAACTAATTGTGGTAGAAATAATGTGTCTAGCACTTTGATAAAAAGGCTGTATTAACCCAAACTAGTAATAGAAATAACAACCAATTGTTTCCTGTGGAACATCCCAAGGGTAATATTTGACTTTTCTCCACTCTCACCTCCTTCAAACTCCAGTCAAGGTATCTGGGGAAGGTATTTTCCCACCCTGCAATTTATATTCATGACCACAGAGACTTAGTTTTCTGTTTAATTTCTACAATATGAGAACTTTAGTTTCTAATAATTTTCTATTTTACTTCTAAATTCTTCAACTGTTTTATAAATTTTATAACTTTTATTTCTTAGCTTTGTTTTATTTTTAATACTTTTCAACTCTTCTTTCTATAACAGAGAATAGACTGAGCTTTGAGATACAGTGCATAAATCAATCCCAATGACCTCATCATTCATTCAAGTTGGAGTAAAACAACACTACTCAAAAGTGCAGTTCTCAGACCAATGTTGGTCTCAAACTTTGTTAATGATCTTTAATGAGATTAGCATAGACATTGACAACTGATTAAAAAGTTCTATAGAGGGGCGCCTGGGTGGCTCAGTCGTTGAGCGTCTGCCTTCGGCTCAGGTCATGATCCCAGGGTCTTGGGATCGAGCCCCACATCGGGCTCCCTGCTCTGCGGGAAGCCTGCTTCGCTTCTCCCTCTCCCACTCCTCCTGCTTGTGTTCCCTCTCTCACTGTGTCTCTCTCTGTCAAATAAATAAATAAAAATCTTTAAAAAAAAAAAAGTTCTATAGAGGGGCACCTGGGTGGCTCAGCCGGTTAAGTGGCTGACTCTTGATTTTGGCTCAGGTCAGGATCTCAGGGTCATGATCTCAGGGTCAGGAGACAGAGCCCAGGGTCGGACTCCACACTGGGCATGGAGCCTGCTTAAGATTCTCTCTCTTCGTCTCCCCTTCCCCTCTCTCCCTTCCTCTCTTAAAAAAAAAAAAAAAAAAAAATATATATATATATATATATATATAGTAGAAACTTAACAGAATAATGTTAAAGTTAATAAAAACAAGTGGGCTTATATTTTGTTTTTGTTTTTATTTCATGTTTTTGATAATTCAGTTTTATTGCATTTTATAAAAGTCTCATAGATTGGGAATTCACCATAGATAACTTGAGAGGCACTGGAGTAGAAAATGGACTATATACCTAAGACTCTCCCTCAAAAATAGTGCTCTCCATCCATTTCGACAAATGCTTGAAATCTTGAATAAAACTTTGATGCTATAGTCCTAAAATGTTCTATGATGCAACACTGCACAAGAATCAGTCATTTTCGGGTGCATGGGTGGCTCAGTCGTTAAACATCTGCCTTCGGCTCAGGTCATGATCCCGGGGTCCTGGGATCGAGCCCCTCATCAGGCTCCCTGCTTGGCGGGAAGCCTGCTTCTCCCTCTCCCACTTCCCCCTGCTTGTGTTCCCTCTCTTGCGGTGTCTCTCTCTGTCAAACAGATAAATAAAATCTTTAAAAAAAAAAAAGGAATCAATCATTTTCATCACATTATCCATCTTTATCTGTGGTATTTATTTATTCAACAAGTTTATTCAACTAGCTGCAGGACTGTCCTAGGTGTTGGTTGTATAGTGATAAAAGAAATGGATATCATCTCTGCCCTCATTGAGCTTATAGTATCATAAGGAAGACAGAAAAATAGCAGTTAAACAAGTAATTATGAAATGGGAAGGATTATTTATAAAAGCAGACAGGGTGCTGAGATAAAGAAGAGTGGTGGAATTGGTGAGGAAAAGTACACTATTTAGAGAGAATGACTCAGGAAGGACTTACTAAGGAAGTGGCATTAAGCTGAACCCACAAGATGAAAAGGAGATAGCCATGAATGGAGCTAGTTAAGGAGGAACAGTATGTACAAAGCCTATGATGTGTTCCAGAAATTGAAAGGAAATTCTTGTGGCTATGAATACAGTGATATGAATAAGGAGAAAGAGGAATACAAGCCCCAGACAACAATATCTTATAGGCCAAAGTAAGGTTGTTGGATTTTATTCAAAGTGAAGCATCAAGCCATTGGAGGTTTTTAAGTAAGGAAGTTATGTGTTCTAACTTAGGTCCTTAAAGATTATTCTTGTTCTTATATGAAGAACAGGTTGCAAGAAATTACCAAAGAAAGCAGAGAAACTAGTAAGAAAAGTGTTGTAGTAAGTCAGGCAAGTGATTATGGTACTGTGAACTAATATGTAAAGAAGTGGACTGACTCAAGATATACTTTGGAAGAAGAATTTGCTGATGAATTGGATGACTCCTACTTTTTTCTTAAGCAAATATGCAGAGGTAGTGTCATTTGTTGAGATGGGAGAGATTTGGAGGGAATATAGAGAAGGCAGTAGAGAGACGAATAATGAAAAAACTCTATTTTGAAAACGTTAAATTTCAGATGCCTGCAAGACATCTAAATGGAGATATCAGGTAAGCAATTGGATGTGACCGAAGTTCGGAGGAATAGGCAATGCCGTGGATATAAATTATCAGCACATAAATGGGATTTAAGGCCATGGAAATGAATGAAAGCATCCAAATAGAGAGTGGACGGAGAAGAAATTTAGCAAGTGGAGGAGTAAGAGCCAGGAAAGGGGATGAAAAAGTAGCAGCCAGAGAGATGAGATAAAAACTGAGAAAGATATCATACATGAGAGTGTCCTACAAAAGGGAGATAGGAACAATATTGAGTCCTATGGAGACATCAATAAATTGAAGATCAAAAAATTAAGGAGCCATTGGATGTGGCATCATGGAGAGAGAATCCATCTCCTTGATAGTCATTTCAGCGGAAGCCAGATTGAGGCAGGCAGGAGGAAGGAAGTGCAAGCAGAAGCAGGTAAGTTTGTAGAACTAGACACGAGGGTGATGGTATTTACAGTGAGAGCTCTAATTTCCACAAATTATAAAGCAAGTTTCTAGCTTAAAGTGGAAGAGGCGTGATGAAAAGTTGTGAAATAGTCCTAATTGAGGTTGGAGAGCAAAGCGTTATAGTAGAATTCTCAGGGTTGATTACCTATTTGAGGTTGGAGATCATGTTTGTCATTACTCCAGTCTATCCAGCTGTGTGTGTGGTTATTTCCTGAAATGCACAGGGGGCTTTCAGGCACAGAGCTGTCAGGCAGTTGATTGAGTTCCACCATGGTTGGGTTTGTTAAGTAAGTGATTTTGAGGAAAAGAAAAACAAGAAAGGTATGGGAATTGAATTGAAACACTGAATAAAGGAATTTTGAGTTGGGCAGGAACAAAATGTAGTCTAGAAGAGGCTGTTGTGGGTAGGGGAGTGATAGGAGCAATGGATCAGAAGCCTGGCTGGCACCATTAAGAGGATTTGTTACTGCCTGGTCAATATTTAAGCAACTTGAAGGATAGGAGCTAAGATCTAAGAATAAGAATTCAAGATTTTGGAGGGGAGTTGTGTCTGGCCAAGGAGTTACCATTGCTGTGATAGAAGAAAATGGTCACTGGCAATGAGGAGATCCAAAAATGGGATGTCAAAGCATCCAGTGATCAGAAGGTTGAAACTACCAAGAATGGTGACAAATATCAGACAAGTGAGTAAAAACATTTTAAGACTTCAAAAACACGGAGATGTTTCTTGGAGTCTGTTGGATGACAGTATTCCTCAATGTTATCTTCAACAAGACAAATGGTTTTCAAAGTTTTGTTATGCATACTTACTTGATTTTCATTACAACTTTGTTAAATAAGTAGCTTTGGTAATATAATTAGCATTTTGTAGATTAAAAAAATGAGTCTCAGAGAAACTGCAAGTGTATTAGAAATAGTTATAAGGAGGGGTGCTGGGGTGGCTCAGTAGGTTAAGCATCTGCCTTTGGCTCAGGTCATGATCCCAGGGTCCTAAGCTCGAACCCCACATTGGGCTCCCTGCTCAGTGGAGAGCCTGTTTCTCCCTCTCCCTCTGCCCTTCTCCCTCCCTCCTCCCAGCTCATGCTCTCTCTCTCTCTGGCTTGCTCTTTATCTCAAGTAAATAATATCTTTAAAAAAAGAGTTGTAAGGAGATACATGGTAAAGAGAGTCAATTTATTGTCCTCTATTTTAAATTAAACTTAAATTTATGAAATAAATTGAGGATGATTTATTATATTTTTAAAGGCATTCTTTTTAAGGCTTCCTTTCAATGGAAACTTTCCTAAGTACAAGCATATTTTAAATTTCTCTGTATTAAAAAAAGTCAATCTTCACATTTTTCAGAAGCATGTATTATGCAAAGTACCAGGCAAAGGAATTATCTGAATATTTGCTCCCTTTTATGATATGGTGAGGGCATTTTAAAAAAAATCTGTGTTGAGATAAAATTATAAAATTTAACAGTAATTATTATTACAACTCAATTTCTAAAGAATTATAAATAAGGAAAGAGTAGATGTGAGTTTATTGTTATTATTGTGTGTAAATGTGAATTTTTGCACTTAGGCAATAGAGAATAATACATGTGTATAACAGATAATACTTTTATAATTAAAAAACAGTGGGGAAACAAAAATTATTTTTCTCTTTATTTCTAAAAAATTTTTTTCTCTGGCTAAACTACACTGGATTTTCCCATCTGTTTAAGCATGCAAATTAAAACCCTTAACTGCACTTTACTGTGCTTCATTTTAACTTAGATCAGAAGAATTTTAATCAAAACAATACTGAGGCTTTAGGGGAAACTGAATTGTAGGAATGTTTGTAGTAATTTTAACTAGTCACAATATATTGTATGCATTTCTTTATAGTCAAAATCAGTTATTACTAGCTACTCGTGCAAATAAGTGATAATTTTATCCCATTTTTTAGGTGAACAAATGCAAAGGTTAAATGGTTTGCCCAGGGACATAAATTGAATCAGTAGCAGAAGTAGGATTATAACTCGAAACTACTGACTCAAAGCTTAGTCCAATGAGCCATGCTGTTTCTCAAGTAGTAAGCATATTAATTGCCCCTCCAAGCAGGAAACAGAGCTCTAAATGGAGCACGTCCCATCCAGAAGACCTACACAACATAGTAAGGAGACCTATTTCTTTCACTTAAAAAAAAACTTACATGCCAAACTGTCAAACTTACCTTTCCATAAAGAGGCAATATATGTTAGAAATTCAAAAAGTAATACAAAATATATGCTATAGAAAGATACTAAGTTTTATACTTATAAAACCAAAAGGGTGTTTTAATTTTGTTGTTCAATACTGACATTAGACCTGGGATATACAGAATGTGAATTTGCAGTATTAGACTAATACCTACATAATTCAGGAATCCATTTCCCTTTGTTATTTAGGCTAACCATAGATAAACAGCAATTATATAAATTTTATTTAATATTTGAATAAATGCTTTCCTGACTCATTTTTCTTATTCCAAGTTCATCCAGGTACATACTTTTTCTGATTCAGTTTTAACTCTCCAGTTTTAAAACCACAAATGAAAGACTATATTGAAAGTAGAGATTACGGAAATTGCAAATTAAAAGTGAATGATTCGACTTCCACTTCTAGCTAAGATACAATAGCTTGTAATATTTTAACTCCTGTTGAGAACAACTATTTAAAAATAATATATATAACTATTTGAAGTCACTAGAGAAGAACTAAGGAAGCCAGTACTGGAGATCCAAGATCCCAGAGAAGAGAAAACTGTAATGAGTTGAGCCCCACATTCACTTCAGCTTTTCACTTGTATTGGCAGATTCCTGGCATGGATAATGGAGGCCAATACGAAAGTGTCAGCCTGGGCTTATGGCAGTCTCACTGGATTATGGAGAAAGATGCTATAGTTTGAGGCTACCGAGGTGATTGGGACTTGAGAGACTAATATCCAGGAGTTGAGAAAACCACAGAGGAGTGAGCTCAAAATTATGAATAATGTCCCCTAAGGCATGTGCTGACTCGTAAACTGTGCAGGGTAAAATGCAGAGAAACTAAGTGTGAAGGAATAGCTTGGATGTTAAATAGCTAAGCAGAGATTTTGGCAGCCTCATAGAACTTGGGAGACAGAGATGAAAATTTAGAAACCACCAAGGTGCTAGAGCCTAAGTAAACAATTCAGGATTTTAGAGGAGAATCTAAGAATGCCACTCCTAAATAATTAAAGGCTATGTTTTAAGAGTTAGAACAAACTGGAAATCAATGAGACTAACAAAGTCTGAAACCCAGCATTGACTTGAGTAATGTGATCAATCCATACATTGTATAACTGGAGCATATTAAATCCTTTCTGGAAAAAGGATAACTTCATGTAGTGTCTTTGCAAATTTTCACACATGACATTTAGCATCCAATTTAAAAATTACCAAGTGTGTAAAAAACAGGACCAAATGGAAATGCTAGAAGGAAAAGTTACAAGAACTAAAACAAATTATAAGATGGGTTGATAATAGATTAGGCACATCAGAGAGAATAGTGAAATAAGGGAGAAGTAGAAAATGTTCAAATTTAAGTATAAAGATTAAAAGCGATGAAAAATACAGAAGAGAAAATAAGAGCTATGTGGAACAGCATTTAAAAGTTTGATACACCAATAATTGGAGTCCCAGAAGAACAGGAAAGCATGAATTGAAAAAAAGCAACATTTCAAATCTATTGGCAACTAACTTTACAAAACTGATGAAAGACAGCAAGTCATGAATTCAAAAACTCCACAAACCACATGCAGGATAAATACAAGGAAGCTACATCTAGAGTATCATAGTCAAACATCTAAAAAACAATGATGAAAAAAAATATATATATATATATAAAACTTTCAAAGGAGCAAAGACTTCAGCTGACTTTTTAATGGAAACCATGGAATACAAAAGACAATGGAATGACATTTTAAAGTTCTGAAAGACCAAAACTGCCAACCAAGAATTCTATGCCTATGAACATATTCATCAGAAAGGAATGTGAAATACATTTTCAGACAAACAAAAGCAGAGAAAATTTGTTCCTAGTAGATGTACATTACAAAAGTCTAAAGGGATTTCTTTTTTTCAGATTTACACATGGAACTGCAGGAAAAATATTAACACAGGGAATGGTAAATGAGTAAATCTAAACACAAATAATAGTAAGTAAAGCACTATGGGGTTTAAAATAGCTATGGGATTAACATACGTAACACACAAAAATATTATCCAAGAAATTGTAAATGTACAAACTTAAAGTAGACTGCAGTGAACAAAGAATGAATCTTGGAATCTCTTATTTTAGGGTAACCAATAAAATAATAAATATATCATTAACAATATAATAGACAGGGCAAGTGGAATAATAAACACTTGATTAATCTAAAAGAAGATGGTACAATACGAAATATATAGTAGGAAGTTACATTTAAATACAAATACATCATAATTACACTTAAGTAGTTGGATTAATACTCTAATTAAATGACAAAGATGGTCAAAGTAGACAGACAATAATCAATCATATGCTGCTCATAAAAGATATACCTTAAATATAAGGACTATTAAAGGTTGAAAGTAATAGTATGAAAAATATAATAGGAAATGATAACCAAAGGAAAATGGTGTAGCTACGCTGATATCAGGCAAAGCAAACTCTAAGGCAAAAGGTATTACTACAGAAAAACATAGTGTTTCATAATAATAAAGGAATCAATAAGAATATAAACTTAAATTTAAATGTACCTAATAACATAGTCTTAAAATATGTAAATTACTATAAGATATATTCTAATTTTCCCTGTGATTTTTTTTTTTGACCCTTTGGTATTCAGAAGTGTTTTGCTTAATTTCCACACATTTGTAAATTCCTTAAATTTTTTTCCAGTTATTGATTTTCTGGTATTTATTTATTTATTGAAGTACTTGACATACAATGTTACCTTTTGTTACTGATTTTTTAAAAATATGTGTTTATTTATTTTAGAGAAAGAACAGAGGGAGGGGCAGAGGGAAAGGGAGAGAGAATTCTAGAGCAGACTCCCTGCTGAGTGCAGAGTCTGGTATGGGGCTAGATCCAAGACCTGAGATCATGACCTGAACTGAAATCAAGAGTCAGCTGCTTAACCAACTGAGCCACCTGGGTGCCCCTGTTATTGATTTTTAATATCAATCCATTGATTATATTGTATGATTTCAGTTATTTTACATTCATTGTAGTTTTATGGCCTAACATATGGTCAATCCCGGAGAATTATTCCATGTGCACTTGAGAAGAATGTGAATTCTTCTGTTTTTGGGTAGAGTGTTCTATAGATGTTTGTTAGGTCTAGTTGGCTTGTAGTGTTAGTTACACTTTTCTATTTTCTTCTTGGTCTTCTCTCTTTTTGTTATAGCCATTATTAAAAGTGGGGTATGGGGGTCTCAAACTATTATTTTTTAATTATCCGTTTCTTCAATTCTGTAAGCTTTTACCTTGAGTACTTTGGAGTCTACTGCTAGGTGCATATTTATTTATAATTGATATGCCATCCTGATGAATTGACTCACTTTTTATTATAAAATGTGATAGGTATTTTCTAGTGTCCTATTTTAATTCCCTTGTTGATTCTTCTATTATATTATTGGGATTAATTTTCTTAGTGGTTTCCATGGGAATTATAATTAGCATGCTAATTTAAAACAATCTACTTCAGGGTGCCTGGGTGGCTCAGTTGTTAAGCATCTGCCTTCTCCTTGGGTCGTGGTCCCAGGGTCCTGGGAGCGAGTGCCACCCACATCAAGCTTCCTGCTTGGTGGGAAGCCTGCTTCTCCCTCTCCCACTCCCCCTGCTTGTGTTCTCTCTCTTGCTGTGTCTCTCTCTGTCAAATAAATAAAATCTTTAAAAAATTAAAAAAACCTACTTCAGATTAAAACCAATTTAATTACAATAATGTACAAAATTATTAGTTCCTTTATTGTACAATAATGTACAAAATTATTTAGTTAGTTCCTTTCTGCTTCCCATTTTTGGTGCTATTATTGTCAAACAAGTTATATTTTTATATATTAAAGCCCATTAACAAAGTTTCATAATTTATGCACATATCTTTTAATTCATATAAAAGAGGAAAAATGTTATAAACAAAACTGCATTTTTACTCTTTGTCTTTTGACAGTGTGACTATCATTTATCCATGTGACAGAATAGATCTCAGCGTCCCTGGGTGGCTTAGTTGGTTAAGTGACCAACTCTTGATTTCGGCTCATGTCATGATCTCAGGGTTGTGAGGTTGAGCCCTAGGTCAGGCTCTGTGCTCAGTGCACAGTCTGCTTGTCCCTCTCCCTCTGCTCCTCCCTGCCCCGAACTCACACTCTCTCTCTCTCAAATAAATAAATAAAATCTTAAAAAAAAAAAAATAGATCACTTTATGTTCACCATACTTTGGGTTTGTTGAGCTTCCTGGATCTATAGATGAATGTTTTACATCAAATTTGGGAAATGTCTGTCCATTGTTTCTCCAAATATTCTTTCTGTCTTCTCTTGCTTTCCTTCTGAGATTCCCATCATGCATATATTTCTACTTTTCATGGTGTTCTGTGGATCTGTGAGGCTGTTTTGTTTTTTTTCATTTAAAAAAATTTCTGTTTCTCAGACTGGATGGTCTATATTGGCCTGTCTTCATGTTTGCCCATTCTACTTTGCAAGTTCAAAAATGATCTTCAGCTCCTCTAGTGAATTTTTTTTTTTTTAGTTAATGTACTTTTCAATTCCAAATTTATATTTGGATATATAGATATAGATATATCCCCCAATCTTTTGTTGATATTCTCTATTTGATGAGTCATCTTTCTCTTTGATTCCTTAGCTATGATTTCCTTTAATCATTTAAACATGTTTATAGTAGATGAGTTTAATTCTTTGTCTAGTAAGTGTAACATCTAAGAGTCCTCAGGGGTAGGACCTATTAATGGCTGTTTACTCCTGTGTATGGGCCATACTTCCTGTGTCTTAGAAAATCTTGTAATTATTTTTGTTGTCGAAAACTGGAATTTTATGCAATACAATGTGGTATCTTCATACCTCAGGATTTATTATAGTTGTTATTTGTTTTTGCTATTTTTTTTTGTTTGTTTAGTGACTTTCCTGGACTAATTCTATAAAATTTGTATTTTTTTGTTATATGTAGCTATTGAAGTCTCTGCTTGGTGAACTTAGTGGTCAGCTAACAATTGCAGGATGATTTTTTTAAAAAAGCCTTGAAACAGTAAGTGTTCAAGATTTTGCCAAGAGATTCTGTGTGTATTTGTGTTGGGGTATGCCTTCAATGCTCTGGCATTTTATGTCTGCCTTAACCTTCACTTCCTGTTTGCACAGGGCCTCAGGTTGTGTTAGAGGTGAGAAAATAGGGCCTTGTGCCTTTTGTGAGGTATGCACACAACCCTCCACAAGCATTTGTCCTTCTAGATCCCCAGGAATATTTTGGAGCTTTTCAAAATCCGCTATGCACATCTCATTTCCAGATTTCCCTTTTAACTTTTGACAAGCCTTTTATTTTTGTCAAGTGGTCTTTCTTTCTTTCTTTCTTTCTTTCTTTCTTTCTTTCTTTCTTTCTTTCTTTCTTTTTCTTTCTTTCTTTTTCTTTCTTTCTCTTTCTTCCTTCCTTCCTTCCTTCCTTCCTTCCTTCCTTCCTTCCTTCCTTCCTTCCTTCCTTCCTTTCTTCCTTTCTTTCTTTCTTTCTTTCTTTCTTTCTTTCTTTCTTTCTTTCTTTCTTTCTTTCTTTCTTTCTTTCTTTCTCTCTCTCTCTCTCTCTCTCTTTCTTTCTTTCTTTCTTTCTTTCTTTCTTTCTTTCTATCTCTCTCTCTTTCTTTCTTTCTTTCTTTCTTTCTTCTTTTTCTTTCCTTTGTCAAGTGATATTTCTGTTTTAGGTAGCTGCGATGTTAAAAAATTGCTACCGAATGTTTTTGACAATGCCTTGGGGATAGAAACCTCTTCTCTGAACAAACTCTGGTTCAGGTATGATAAAGTCAAGTCTTATGAATGGGGCTCTTCCAGGTAGTTGCTGCATTGGTCAAATAGTGACAATTGGCTGGGGATTTGGGGGGATCTCCAAACTCATTCTGCCCCCTTCAGTGTCTGTTAGGGTGGTTTTCATATCTACTATGGTGTTAGGCTACTGATTTTCAGGGCTACCATTGATCTGAGGAGAGGGAAACCAGATAGGGCAAGTTAAAATGCCACAAAGCTCACTGTTTTTACCAAAATTCAGTAGTTTTTCTTGAATAAATGCTCTTTAGATTGCTGCAAGTCTTGGGTTTATTTCTAGAGGTCTGAAAAAGTTAATTTTGACAATTTTTATGAGTGTTCTCATTGCTTTTATAGAAGAGAACCAGAGGTCCTTCCTCTGCCATTCCAGAAGTGCTTTTGTTTTGAGATTTTGTTGAAGTGCAGTAGTTATACAGAAATAAAAATAATGAATAATGTTTCATGTAACCACATAGATGAATCTCCCAGAAATGACATTGAGCCAAAGAAAACACACAAAGAGTACATATTGTTTGATTTTACTTATGTGACATTCCAAAAGAAGTTAAAACGAGTCTGTAGGGCGCCTGGATGGCTCAGTTGGTTAAGCAACTGCCTTCAGCTCAGGTCATGATCCTGGAGTCCCGGGATCGAGTCCCGCATCGGGGTCCCTGCTCAGCGGGGAATCTGCTTCTCCCTCTGACCCTCCCCTCTCTCATGTGCTCTCTCTCTCTCTCTCTCATTCTCTTTCTCAAATAAATAAACAAAATCTTTAAAAGAAAATGAGTCTGTAGTGATGAAAGTGAGAATATTAGTTATCTTTGGGATGGTTAACTGGAATAGGACATGAAAGAACATTGTAGGTTGTTGGTAATGTTCTATATCGACCTGGGTAATGGTTACACAGATGTATTCATTTACTAAAATTCTTTGAGCAATACACGGTGAGAATTTTATTGTATGAATGTATCCTCTTGTAAAAAAGAAACTTTAAAAACAAATAAAAGTAAATGGTTAACCTCAGGCCCTTCTTTAATTCTTGGATAGAGATTCCCTTTCAGAGTGTTATGCAGAGTGAAAGTTCTCATATTTGTGGTTAAGAGAGTTGTATATGTACCACTGGAACATAGGAATGATTTGTTCCTAATATTGTTGTTAGTGCTAATTATAGAAGCATATATGTCTGCACAGCTCTGATTCTTAAACTGCTTTCACAAACATTATCTTGTCATCTGTACAGCTATTGAAGTTTGGAGGTCAAGTGCTATATTTTCCAAATGAGGAGACTCACATGTAGAATCAGAATTTGTGAATAATAGAGTCAGGATTGATACTTTATGTGTCTAACTCCTAGATTATTATGCTTCTTTATGACACGGTCTTCAGAATATTGCTAGCCACCAACTTATCAAAATTAGATGTGTGCCCATGGTTTTAGAATTCTCTAAAATTCTCTTGAAGCATTCTTAAAGGATTATATTAATTCTTGAATCTATAGGTAATCCCAATATTCTAAAAATAGAATTTTGAACTTCCTCTTTTAAGTTTCTCTGTGAGATACAAGAGTATTTATTATACAACCTTAAAATATTTATTTATTTATTTGAGAAAGAGAGAGAGAGCAAATGGTGGGGAGGAGGGACAGAGGGAGAGAACCTTCAAGCAGACTCCCTGCTGAGCGCAGAGCCTGATGTGAGGCTCGATCCCATGATCCATGAGATCACCACCTGAGCTAAAACCAGGAGTCTGACACTCAACCAACTGAGCCACCCAGGCACCCCAAACATATCTTTTGATGAGATTTCACAATGCTCACTTATTATACATCACATACTTTTTATGATAAGGATCTCATCGCATTGTTATACTAAGTTTCTGTTTCTGCAGCCCGCTTTTTCCCTGACTTCTACTCAAATACAGAATAATTGATCACAATCTATGATTCCTTTCTAAATATTTGAGGAATATTAAAAGCTATCCTCATATTAGCAATCTTTTCCTTACTTCATTTAGGCTTTCCTCCTATCATTTACTAAACATTTGCATATTGTTTGAATTTCTCCCTATCAGAAAAGATCCTTATCTTGTCATTTCCTCTCTGCTATGAAGCTTTATCCTAGAAAACGGTACTCTGATTATGTCCTGGTCAATGTTAATGTAAAGATTTTGTTGTTTTTATTGTTTCTGAAATATCATGATTACTATATAATATTCTGCCATGTTTATGTAAATTTCTAACATCTATTTCTTTTATTTAGGTGTTTTAATCTGCATTTGTTCTTTGAATTAAAGGTCATTAGATTTGTGAAGATGACTTTGAATTCAATTGTGTTTTTTTAAGAAATAGGCATGACAGCTAACTTTGCATCTTTCGTTAGTTTAATAAATATATTCTCAACATAAATCCTGGGATCACAAATGAGAATAATAAATAAAACAGGACCCAAAAGCTGCTATGTATTTGTGAATAGCTACTAGAAAGCCTTAATTTGCTTTTCAGGAAAATGAAGAACAGCATACAAGTGAGAAAGTGCTATTTATAAAGAGAATAAGGGGCTTGGAGAATTTATTTATGCTTTTGCAATTAAGTTCTAAATGGCTGATGAAATGCCACTCCGGATCTCAAACAGAAAGCGACTTTAGCTGGATTTTCTCTCCCCCGCATCTTGAGCCAAAAACTTAACTTCTCAACCACTTAAAGACTTAAGGGGGTGGTGGCAATTTTTCCTACAAATATCTCTCTCCAGCTGTACCCCCCCCCAACTGGAGCACACCTTTCCCATGATATCCACCAAAATACAGTACACAAAATCTGTTTGGTCCCACAACTAATACTACTATCCCCTTGGGCAATTTTAGGAAAAGCTATGGATAGATGAGGTGAGTTACTGGGGTACATTGCTTCATCAGCTCAGTACAGCCTGAAAACAGTAACCCTTCTCTCCCAAGCTAGGTCACTTGTTTCGTTTGCTGCCCTCTCCTTGAGTCCAAACCCTTAAAGTCACTGCCTTTCTTCCTAGTTCAGTCTGCTTCCATTCTCAAACTGGGGACAGACAAATCTTCCTTTTCTTCTTCTTCTTCTTCTTCTTTTTTTTTTTAGAAAACTTTATCCTTGAAGGCAGGGTTCTTTTCTGCCTGGATCAATTTATGTTTAAAACTGCTGTTCGTGTAGGCATTGAGTATTCAACCTGTGCAGGAACATTAGGATCGAACCCACAGAAATCCCATGATCAACCTGCTTCCCTTTATTCTGGACATGTGATAATATGCAGAGATTGCCTGAGTTCAGCTTTTCATTATCAGTCTTTCCTGGGTTTGTTTTTTTCCCTTCTTTTCTCATATTCTTTACCATCTGGACCCAGAGTTTCTTTAAAACCTTATTTCTTTGTAGCACCCATGTGCAGTCCATACCTTGTTTCCTTCCCCTCCTCTATACATATAAACAAGATAATCGACACACCTCAGTAGCCCCCAGTTTCCAGCATTCAGGGATACCACCACTTTGCTAATATCTCTCTACTTTTCTAATCATATTATCAAATACAGAAAAATAATAACACATTTTACTTCAATTACGCTTTCATCTCTGTCTCTGGACGTAGATTCCATTTGGGGGATGAAGCCAAGGATAATTTAGAGGATATCTGAAAAGATACACCACAGCAAAAAAGATTGAGAATATACTTTAATGTGTACTTATTTCAATTTTTTGTTGTGGAAAATGTTAAAAATATATCAAAGTAGAGGCATTTTATATTGAACACAGTAAAAAAATAAAACAATAAAAATAATAAAATAAAAAAGTTAGGGGTAGAAAAAAAAAGGAACAAATTGAATACAGTTCTTTTAATTCCTGGAGTATCTCTTCCATATTATCTTTACAATACAAGACAAGTTGCAACATAAAATGTCTTATAAATTCTAAATGGCTGAAGGGAATTCTAGCTTATTGGAGTTGCTTTGCTTTCACCACACTAGTGTTGTCATGGGTACCCTACCTTGTATTCTTCAGTGAAACCTTTGGACAAAGAATGAATCAGTTTCAATCTAAGGCAGGTTATATCTAGGCTGGGGATATCTGCAGCATCTGCAGGAAGAGAAGAAGGCTTCCAAGAACTAAAGTAATGAAGTCTAGTTTATACCACTTCCAGGCAACTGAACAATTTGACAAAGTTACAGGAAAGAGTAGTTAACCATGCTTCTGTTTCTAGATGAGGTGAATCAAACCACAATTAGTAGAAACATGCTATGAGGATAGTTTTCTTCATATCTTTATTGATATCATGGATAAAAGATTCAGAGCATATTGTGAGACTCACAGGAACTGAATTAGGTGGTTTGCTCAGATCCTAGAACAGAGAGAGAAATGACTTGAAAGTTGAAAAAATGTTAGTCTGAAAACAAAGTGTGAAATCAGAGGTGACAAATACAAGGTGAGGTTAAACTTCAAAGAAACTCCCATGAATTCAAGTTGACAGATAATCCTTCCACTATACTTTTCATTTGACAGACTTGTACTAAAACAATGCATACATCTGAATCGGAAAACTTTAAGATTTTGTAGACAAAGAAGTTTCAAAGATTAGTGGCGAAGTCAACACAAGTTGAGAAAAACTTGGCTTACAAAATAAAATTTAAAATGCATAAAGTACATAATGAGTAATGCTATGGTCTGAATGTATGTATCCCCCCCAAATTCATGTGTTGAAATCCTACCCCTCCACAAGGTGGGGGTATTAGGAGGTGGGGCCTTTGGGAGGTGATTAGGTCATGAGGGTGGAGCCCTCACGAATGAAATTAATGCCCTTATAAAAGTTTCCAGAGATATCCCTAGCTCCTTCCACCATGTGAGGATACAATGAAAAGTCTGTGACCTGGAAGAGGGCCCTCATCCAACCATCTTGGCACTCTGATCTCAGACTTCCAGGCTCCAGAACTGTGAGAAATAAATTTCTGTTGTTGATAAGCCAGTCTGTAGTATTTTGCTAAAGCAGCCGAATGTACTAAGACAAGTAAAAGACTGAATGGTTTATGTGTGTGTGTGTGTGTGCACTTAAAAAGGATTAAAAAGAAGAGACTTAGAGGAGGACACACTGTATTGGGGCCTAATTCCCTTTATCTTTCAATAAAGCAGCAAAAATAAGTGAAAAATGTGTTTTCTTGGTTCTCCTTCCAAAGTGTGGTTTTCATGGTGTACTTTTTAATAGAAAGAATCCTCTGGTAATGAAAAAGAGTCTTAATTGACTTCCCACACTCTCCCCAGCAGCAAATGATTTGCTGGTGACCAGCTTCCCACCTCTCTCACCCTAAAATGGCAAATATTCACATAGAGCAAACTTCTCAAAAATGTAAAAAGACTACAGTGAAAAGTTGTGTTCTCATCCCGTCCACTGTTTACATAGCTCTCTTTTACATGTGCGTGTGCACACACCCACCCGCACACACACACACACAGAGCCATAATTAATTCTTACATATTCTTGGCAGATTTCTTTATGCATTGACTAGAAAATATGAATATATAGTGTTATTCTTCCTCTTTTTATAAAAAGTAATATGCACTGTTTTATACATTATTTTTGTGCGTTTAACAGTACATCTTGATGATCAATACTGGAGAGCTTCCTCATTTTTTTAAAATCGCTGTGTAGTACTTCACTCTGTAAATGTTCAATGACTTTTTAACTAGTCTCCTAATCATGAGTGTGTGAGTTGTTTCCAGTTCTTTAGGCAATACTGGCCTCGATAACATTACACATAATGTCATTTCACATGTGGGCAAGTGTATCTGCAGGATAAATTCCTAAAAGTGCAATGTATACGCAGTTTTGATAAACCTTGCAAAATGTTTTCCCATCGGAGCTATACCAATCTCAATTCTCCCTAATGTATGAGAAAGCCTGTCTTCCTACAAACAATAAAATGTGTTGTCAAGCTCTTAGACCATTACCAAACTGGAAAGTGATAGATCAGTGTAGTTTTAACAATGTATTCCTCGTATTACAAGTGGACTTGATCATCTATTTATATTTACAAGCCATTTCAATTTTTTCCTGTGACTTCAATATATATATATTTCTGCCTATTTTTCTAGTATGTGGTTAGTCTTTTATTGGTTTCTAGTAGCTTTTCATATGTTAGGGAGGTTAGTATTTGTCTATGACATAAATTTCTCAGTTTGCCATTTATCTTTTGACTTTGTTTATGGTTTTATATGTAGTTAAATTTTTTTTATTTCATGGGTTCTAGATTTTGAGTGATAAAGACCTTCTTCACTGAAATATTAAAAAGGAACTTCCTGTGCTTTCTTCTAATACTTATATACTCTCATTATTTTGTATGAACATATTCGATTCAAATGAAATTTATCCTAGTTTTATTAGATCACTAGAGTATGATATGGGGTATGAGTACAACATCCTTACCCACACATTCTATCACCATTTATTGAAGTGTTTGTATTTTTCCCATTGATTTAAAATGCTATCTTTTTCATCTGATGAATTGCAGTATGCATTTGGAATTATTTCTGGACTTTGTATAATACCTATTTGTCAGTCTGTCTAATGATGAGCCAGTCCCATGCTGTTTGAAGTGTTCAGGTTTTTATGTTTATGTTTTTATAAGACATATAGTGAAAATTCCGCCTCATTGCCCTTCCCCTCTGCCAGTTTTCCTTTCCATTTTGGTAATTTTTCCATATAAACTTTATGATCACTTTGCCTAGCTTCAAAAACCCACCGTAAACATTTTTCTTTTAGGGCGCCTGTTGAAATTATAATTAACTCAGAAAGAATTGACATCTTTTTGTTGTTAACTCTAACGACTAGATACATCTTCACTTTGTACAAAATTTCTGTGTGTCCTCCACTAGGGTTTTAAGACTTCTTAGTAAGTTGATTCCCCTGCCTTTTATCTTCTTTTCTTTCTTAGATGAGTATTTTTTTCCACTATATATTCATACAGTTTGTTGTATTTATTTTGTATATTAATTTTGTGCCCCACTACTTTGCTAAATAGCTTTTCGGTTGAGTCTCTTGAGTTTTCCAGGTATATAATTGTTTTTTTTTTTTAAAGATTTTATTTATTTATTTGAGAGAGAGATAGCACGAGAGGGAAGAGGGTCAGAGGGAGAAGCAGACTCCCTGCCGAGCAGGGAACCCGATGCGGGACTCGATCCCGGGACTCCAGGATCATGACTTGAGCCAAAGGCAGTCGCTTAACCAGCTGAGCCACCCAGGCGCCCCTCCAGGTATATAATTGTAATACCTGGCAGGAAGTTTCCTAATGGATGCAGTGGAGGAGAAGAAATTGTGCTTTTCAGTTTAGTGGATGGAAGTTCCTTCTGATAAATCTCAGGAAGGACAAATATAGATACATTCTGGACTCTTGGGTGTTCTAGACCAGACCAGGTGATGAATGCCTAGTGTTCAAAAACTGTAGTGTCATTTTACAAGGGATATACTGGAATGAGGATCGTTTTAAAACAAATAATTCATTATTATCTTAATCTTAGTCATTATAATTGCCATCACATCTGAAATTTATAGAGAGCAGTTTATTTTTAAAAATCACTAATACATAGCTACTTATTTGTTATCACTTTTGTTATTACAAAGTATTTCAAAAATACTTTTAAGATATCCATGTATAGCTCATGGAGTTTAATACAGCATGATAAAGAAAAAAATCCAGGGGTATGCAAGCAACCACCCATCAGTCTTGAAGTGGGATTTGTATTTAAGTAGCTTAAATGAGTTGATTTGTGTTTATGATGGGCACAGCAAATCCTCCTTGCTGATTGCTAAACCCTCCTCAACTAACACTGATCTTCTTTGTTGATCTTCAGGGCATGGTATCTCATCTGTTTAGTTTGGCCTTTTATTTGACTTTCATTGACTTTGCGGCCAAGCCTGTTTTCTTTGTTTGATATGTTAGCTCAAATATGTAGGTGAACTCAGCTGTTTAGTGATAGGCATATAATTTTAAAAAACAACACGTACTGGATTTGATGAGAGAATATAATTTTCCCGTGCAAATGGAGAAGCAAATGTTTGACTTTTGAGCAATATCTTGTTGTCTTTTAGAGGAGTTGTCCAGCTGTCTTTTGCTAGGAGACATAGACTTCTGATTGCTGAATTTCAGCCAGCCTTTTTTCTATATGCAGTGCTCAACCTTAGATTAGGTAGAGACACTTTTAAATCTTCTTTAAGTGCTTCCTAAGACATTAGCACCTTTCATTGCTAGTTTCTGAAGTGCTGCAGCTGTCACCCAAGTCTTAGTATTGAGCTAGCCACTATAACATGAAATTTGGTGTGTTGAAATATCTTCTCATCTGAGGTATATCACAGACTGTGCCATGTTTCTAACCATTAGAAAAAATGTAAATATACATATTGGGCTGTATGTCAATGAACATAAAAGATGTACAACAGAGAAACCAAAGATTGTGAATATGTACATTTGTACCTGTTGGTACCGAAACCCTGATTTTGCTTAGTAAATTCAACTTTATTGCCTTCCCTCTGGTGTGGTTGAATCTCAGTATTTTACTTCTTTTCTGCTAAATTCTCTTTTAAAAAGCCAAGATACAAAATGCTTTTAAAATCCTAAACTTTTATATAAATTTCAGTTTTCTCTGAGGTGTTAATTCTGATATAAAACCAGTGGAACTTCAGACTGAATAATACAAGGTATTGAAATCTTAAGGGACTTATTCTGTGTGTGTTGAGAGATACTGGCGAATGGAATAGTCTCATCAATAGGAGGGCTCTGTTGGTTCCAAACGTGAATTACTTATGTAAATGTCCCTTTAGAACCTCTGTTTATATGATAGAGATCTTAGGGGATATTAGAAAGAATGTTGTCTTGTCTTATAGACTTTCTGATGTGCTAACATACTTGAAGTTTCAATATTCGAAAGTCATTCACTGAAACTTTTTTTTTAATTGATGTGGTTTTGAAAAGTTTCAGATACTTGCTTACATTTCCCAAGAACATTTCCTTGTGTTTGGGGTATACTATGACATTTACCCTCTTTCTTTTTCTTTTCTGGAATATTTTTTTAACGTAGTGCATCTTTCAAAGAAATAAGACAAAGAAGAAGCGATAAAACCCATCCCCTGGCTGGCCTGCAGAAGAGCAAAGGAAGGCCCCCTCTACTATTTTCTAATTGACCAAGATAAAAGAATTCTTTAATAAAAAGGGCCCTAATTTTATTCCTGGAATTATTTATCTCGGTTTTCTGATGCAAATTGATATCAAATCAATTAGCAAGAATTTGGAACCATCTCCTATCCTTTTGTGCAGTGGGAGTACAGGGCAGCTGGTAGATCACAGGGATAGGGTTGGGGAGAGGGTTTTTTTTTTTAGTAATTTGTATAATGAAGGTTGTATATAAGATTACTTTATTCCTGCATCTTCTCAGTTGTTGCTTCTTTATATTTGCACTTTTCCATTTCCACCTGACAAAATTTGGCTTTACATTCAAAGATTTTCTTGCTGTGTTTGTCCAGTTTTAGCCTAGTGATAACCACCTTGCAGGGCTGAGTGCCCACATGGACAGCCGTGTCATTGGCTTCTCCTGTTGCACATGTTCAATGTAGATGGCACATTTCTTTCTGTAAACTTGGACTACTTTGCCAATTTGCTGACCTTTGTAGTGTCCTCATACAACCTGAACTTTATCATGCTTTCATATGAACACGGATGGAACATTGTACTTCTCTCTCAGCTCTTTGGAAAGAGGGAAAGACACAATCTTCCTGCAAATGTGGGAAGGTGCATTCAAATTGCCTTTTGTGGTTCTTGCCCTGGTCAGAAGTCACAAACGGATTGAACCTCATTTCAGCTACTGCTGCTTCAACAGTGGTCATAAAAGAAAAAAAAAAAAAGATGGGGTTTCCAGAGTAGTTCTTTAACTACAATCTCATGGTCTGCTTGAGTGTGTGATTCTGCCTTTCTAATCTCCATTCAGCATTTTGCCTGGCCTATTCAGTGTTTTTTCTTCTAAAAGCTAGGATTTATAATTTTCATACACTTGGAATCCTAGTCAGGCATTTAGTTGCCCCCCTCTTTTTTTTAAGATTTTATTTATTTGACAGAGAGAGACATAGCAAGAGAGGGAACACAAGCAGGGGGAGTGGGAGAGGGAGAAGCAGGCTTCCCGTGGAGCAAGGAGTCCTATGTGGGGCTCAGTCCCAGAACCCTGGGATCATGACCTGAGCCAAAGGCAGATGCTTAAGGACTGAGCCACCCAGGTGCCCCTAGTTGCCCCCCTTTTAAATGAAGTTTTGATTTCATCTTTTTTATCACTGTTGTTGATATTTTTAAGTTTAAAGAGGCATGTTTTAATCATATCAGAAAGAAAATGGACTCTGCTGTCAGACATGTCAGTATCTGAACCCATAGTCCCCATGTTCTGACTTTCTCACCTCTTAAACTAGTTATATAACATTTTGTCTGCAAGTTACTTATAATAAGACCAACCATGTAAGATCTGCTATGAAAATTCCTTGAGCTCATGCTTGTAAAGTGCTACCCAGAACCTAACACACGGTTAGCACTCTATACATACGGGTTTCTTTTAAATTTATTTGAGGTATTCTAATGCCTATTTATTTTTTTGTGAAAGGCTTTATGTTTAAAAAAATAAGAGAATATATACTTTCATTCATTTACCAAATATTTGTTGTGTACTTTTTAAATGCCGGGCATAGATTTAAGAGCTGGGAATATGTAGTGAGTAAAACTGAGAATATTTAAGAAATACTAAGTTTATACAAGACCTTCATTCTCATGGGGAAGACAGATAATGAACAAAATAAATATGTGAAATATATAACATGTTGAATGATGATAATTACTATGGTTGTACCCTGAGCAGGTAATGCTTGAGCAGAGACTAGAAGGAGGTGAGAGAGTGAGCCATGTGGATACCTAAGGCAAGAGTGGATGGCAGGGGTGTTATCCTGAAACAAGGAGGCCAGTGTGTCTGCAGTGGAGTAGAACATGTGCCCAGAGAGACAACAGAGGCTGTCCTGTAGGACCTTATAGGCTATGTATCATGTATCACGTAGGACCTTGTAGGCTATGTGTAAGAAATTTGTGTGTCCCTCTGAATCAAAGTGGAGCTAGGAGAAGACTTTGAACAGAGAAATGACATCATCTGACTAAGATTTAAAAAGGAAGCCACTCAGGCTGCTCTATTAAGAAAAGGAGAACTGAATGTTATATGCAAACAATGAATCATGGAACACTACATCAAAAACTAATGATGTAGTGTATGGTGATTAACATAACAATAAAAAATTTAAAAAGAATAAAAAAAAAGAAGTAGGAAGGGAAAAATGAAGGAGGGGAAATCGGAGGGGGAGATGAACCATGAGAGACTACGGACTCTGGGAAACAAACTGAGGGTTCTAGAGGGGAGGGGGCGGTGGAAGGATGGGTTAGCCTGGTGATGGGTATTAAAGAGGGCACGTATTGCATGGAGCACTGGGTGTTATACGCAAACAATGAATCATGGAACACTACATAAAAAAAAATAATTAATTAATTAAAAAAAAAAAGAAAAGAAAAGACTATCAGAAGGATGAGGGCAGAGGCAGGGGAGACCAATGAGGAGGCTACTGTAGTGAACTGTAGTGGCCTGGACTAGAACAGTAGGTAGCAGAGAAAGTGGTGAGAAGTGATTGCAATCTGGATATATTTAGTATATAGGGCTGACATGACTTTTTGAAGGAGTTTTGTAGAGTGTGGAAAAAAAAAAGAGGTGAGTAAAAGATGTCTCCAAATTTTGAGCCCAAGAAACTGGAGCTTCTGAGAGAACACGACTGGAACATGAACGTATTTGGAGTGGGGATGAAGAGGGAAATCCAAAGTTTGGATTTGGTTATGTTAATTTTGAGATTAAAAATACTTAAAAGTAGAAAGGTTCCTTAGGCTTATAAAGTCATGAGACTGGGGGGGGCCTGGGTGGCTCAGTTGGTTAAACATCTGCCTTGGGCTCTCGTCATGATCTCAGGTCCTGGGATTGAGCCCCACATCCACCCAGCTCCCTGCTCAGTGGGGAGTCTGCTTCTTCCTCTCCCTCTGCCCCTCCCCCCTCTCGTGCTCTCTTTTTTTTTCTCTCTGTCTCTCTCCTCTCAAATAAATAAATAAATAAATAAATTTTTTAAAAAGTCATGAAACTGGATGAGAACTACCAGGGAAAGAGTATACATAGACAAGAGACTAAGTCCTGGGTCTCTCTTGCATCAAGAGATGCTGGAGATGAGAGGAACTATCTGATTTGTTTCTCAGAGTGTAAGTATAGAGGAATACATTTTGAGGAAATTTATCTATATTCACTTTACACTTGTTTCCATAAAAAATTTATAATAAGGTTTTGTGAAAAGTCAAAGTATTGTGACAATTTCAGCACCAGAAGACCCTTGAACAATTGTAAATTGAATAGTATACTCCCAATCTCCAATGTTAATTCTTTAAAAAACAAAACAAAACATTCACCATTTTTCCCCTTTCCTTTTTTTTTTTTTGGCCTTATTGTTTTGTTTGTTTGTTTTGTTTTGACAAAGTTCTGCCCGAATTTGTTGTTCAACATTTATAAAGACCTTGACTTGCCTCTTCCCATTTAAAAAGAATCTGCTAAACTGGGTACCAGGTTTTAAGCAATACCAAGTCTTGGTTAGCTGCAGCACTGTGCACATAGTTATGTCTTCAATATTAATACCCTAGCTTAACTTTTCTTCCTGTTAGTTGTAATTGGATAACTTGTCACGAGAGATAGGGAGTTAAAATCTCATGGTAGCAAAATAGTCATTCTCTAAATGGTAATTTCTCCCCTTCCATACACTGCTTCTTGTTGACTCCAATATCTGCAACCATTCTCCTTATGACTCTAAAACCTTCTTACCATAGACATCTAATGAACATTTTCAGGCCAACTATGTAAGTAGAATTAGTAAGATGAGGTAGAGGCTAAAGAAAACATATCACAAAATTACAACATTAAGGATGTGTAAAGTTATCCTGAAAATTATCTTAGAACAAACTTCTTAATCTATTAAGAATATGCAAATCACTTGCAAAGATCCATTATTTTTTCCCATGTGCATGTAGAGACTGCTTAAGGACTGTTAAGGACTGCTAACTCTCTCCTAATATTGATTCACTCCTTGTTTCTTTAGTATTAGAACCCTCAACATTTAGCTGAGCATCCGGCCACCCAGATAAAGACTACATTTCCAGGCTACTCTTGCTGCCATGTTCGGCCATATATTTTAGGATCTGGCCAATAGTATGTGAGTAGAATCCAGCCACACTGGTGAGAGCTGCAAAAGCCATCTTAGCAGGGGCTAAGCCATATCTTGAGATTGGTAGAACAACAAAGTAGAAAGTGCCTGAGTCCTCAAGACTGAGGAGCTGCCATACAACCTCTGGACTATTTGTGCTCCAGCTCTTAAGTGAGAAAGAAATCAATGTCTATTTGTTTGAGCTATTATTTTTTTGGCCTTTGTGACAGCAGGCAGACTTGTATTCCAGTTTACTCAGGGCCCTTCTACTAGAGGCCAGTGTGCTGAAGCACAATAGTGGTTGTCCTCTATTATCTGTTGATAGAGAATAGACATAATGACAAAGAGCTATTATAGATACAGGAAGACTTTAAATGGATTTTTATTTCATTAATCCCAGCTATGTACATTTGAAAAACAGTAGTCCTTACCTAGGTGAGATATATTGCTTAGTCACTCTCTTGATAATGCTTGGACTGGTATGTGGATTTAAGGACTTTGTGTCAGGCCCCTTCCCCAAACTACTTTTTGAAGTCCATGGACTTAGGCATTAGAGTTAAAAATGAGGTTAGACAGAATAGGGTCCAGCTCAGAAGATGCGAAGAAAATCTGAAATGCCAGGTCAACTATGCAACTGTTGCCTAGAACAGGTAAAAAGAGAGCTGAGGACTGGAGGGTCCAGCATCTCGTGGACATTGTGGGAACTTCCCCAACATCACTTTGCCACTTTCCCATCACATAGCAGCCATCCCCGTTGGAGGGATATACTGTGTTGAAAATGTCCCTCCCAAATTCATGTTCACTTGGAACCTGTGAATATGACCTTATTTGGAAATAGGGTCTTTGTAAATAAAATCAAGTTAAAATGAGGTCATGCTGGATTAAGGTGGGACTTAATCCAGTGACTGGTGTCCTTATGAGAAGAGGGAAATTTAGGCATGAACACATAGACAATCATCGTGTGACAATAGAGGCCAAGACTGGAGTTATGTTACTATAAACCAAATAATACCAAGGACTGCCGGCAACTACCGGAAGCTAGAAGAGGCAAAGAGAGAGTCTTCTGTAGAGCCTCTGGAGGGAACATGGCTCAGCCAACACCTGGATTCTGAATTTCTCGAGAATTATAAGAGAATAAATTGTTGTTGTTTTAACCCACCCAGTTTGTGGTACTTTGTTATGGCAGCCCTAGGAAACTAATACAGAGGGGTTGGCAATGCCCTCAGGTGTAGGCTGAGATTATATTCAATATGTTTCACAACCAGGATATGATCCATCCAAACAGGAGAGATGCCTGCTGCATTGCCGGAGCAGGCACCAAATGGATCCTCGCTTTGCAGATGTTAACTTTGTCTTTGCTGGATAGAGGTAAGTCAGGAGGATTCCAGAATGGATTGCTGATGCAGTGAGGAACATGTAGGAGGTCACAGAAACTTGGCTACTTATCATCTGGTTTAGAAGCCTTTCAGTATTTAAAAAAACCTGTGGAATTATGTCAGTGCGTGCCAAGCACATGCCTTGGTTGGTCTAAACCAATACATCTTTCCTTCTTGCCATTACAGATGATCCAAGAGGGGTCAGTCAGAATGAAGGTCAGGACTTTCTTTCTCTGGGTGGGTAAGAACATGCCCTATCTTGGGAAATGTGAATGGGAAAGAAGATGATCCTGGTTGCTGTGAGCTAAAATCTTGTAACCTACCCTTGTAAGCCCAGGACACAAGCCATAACCAAAGGAGGGAAGAACTGCGACAACTGCAGCCAAATCATCTGGACTCTGGTCATTTGCACCTGAGTCTCTCCCATGCTCTGGACTATTAGTTACATGAGCCAATTAATGCTCTTTATCGTTTATGCAAGTTTGGGTAGGGTTTTCTGTTGCTTATAACTAGAAGCATCCTAACTGATATGGTCCCTGTGACTTTCTTGGCAGATATTTAAGTCTTTTCCTCTGAAACATTTTATTTTGGTATCTGCTAGTGTGATTATTTTGTAATTACCTTTTATGTTTGTGTTCTGTTAGTAAATGAAACACCAGCCAAGTTTCAAGGAAATAAGATTTTGCTGAAAGACTATTATCAATTTTATACTGAATTCTTATTTTAGAATACAACCTAAAATCAAACAGGTACACAAGCACTTCCATGTGTGTCTGTGCGCACACATGTGCACACACACAAACACACACACATCTGCAATTTCCCTCACTGCATTCCTTGCCATACATAATAAAAACTAACTTGTATTACAGATGCTATTGATGGGCGAAATGGTACAAGCAAACGGGAGAGAATCTGTAATCTGTGGGGGATAGTGGAAAAATAAAGGAAAGTATTAACTCAAAGAAATATGGTTTTGTGAATGAAATTCTCTTCTATAAGAATAACTCCAGAATAAATGCAATGGTAGTGCAAGGGCCAATTTAAATACAGAGGCTAGCAAAGGAATGGAGCTGGAGAGAGATGAATAGATGCAGCCAGGGAAAAATCATGAAGTTTAAACTCCTTTTCCTCTGTCTCAGTCTTCAAAATAAATCTTTCTTTTGCAGTTATAGGGGCCATTTCAAACACAGGGCTAAGCAGGGGCAGAAACAAAGCACTAGTGTCCTCAGTGGCCCCCTAAAAATGAAAAATTTGAGGTGACTCAATTGATTTGGGTTACCTCGGATTACTGTTCATCTGTTTGCATACTGAATTTGACGCTTCTGCTTTATACTCCCCGTGGCAGTTGTTGTCTATACCTCGTTAACAATAAATATTAGAAAATGCACTTCCAGATTTAGCCAACATTTCAGTTACCTTTGGCTGATTTTGAAATTAGGATATTGCTTTCAATAACAAGGGGGAAAAATTTAGAAAGGAGACTGTAAAAATGCTAAAGTAGCTTTTCTTAGTATGCAATTCATGTTAAATCTCTGGTGTCTGAAGAATACAGAACTGAGATTTTATCAATACATGCAGTACCACACATTTCCTATTTTAGTTGCTAATTAGTATTCAGGTGTGCAGTGGAATACATGAAATTAAATGCTAATGCTGTTTCATTTGTGATTTAACATGTACAAGTTGTTACTATGTGCACATTACCCTGTCAATGCACATGTATAATTGTTGCTTTTTTCTTTTTTCTTTGTAATCATCATATCTTCATGTATTCATTTGATTCAATCTTCTAAGGGCATGATATGAATAAATCCTGGTTACAAATAAATGATTACTTTTTGCAGTTTAGAAATGAAAATAAGAGATACCTGAGAGTCATTTTTAAAAGGCTTCAGTTGAGGCCTTACTTTATTGACCGACTAGTATAGAAATCGTAGTTTTTCCCTTTATTTTGTTTCACTTCATTTATGATTAACAGCTGCATAAAATTGTGAACTGTCTAATGGAAGTAGTTTTATAAATATTGCATGCCTTTTTATGTTCTTCAATTTGTACTTCCCTTATCAAGTATTTTTATGTTAAAAAATTTCAAAGTTAATGTATGAGGAAGTAACTAGCTACTTTAGTTAGTTAGATTTCTCTTCCTTGAAGAAAATTACTATAATGGTTACTTTTGCTAAAATGCAATTACTGTCACTGTAAAAATCAATCATATTTTTATATAAGAACCTTTAACAACTTTTGAATGCATTAAGAAAAGTAAATGAAAAAGACTCAGTGTGCAGTAAGACTAGACAGCCAAACCCCCACCCCTGACATCTGATGTGAAAAAATACCCAGCTACCTTTCTTGTAATTCATGTTCATGCCTTAGCTAAGATCACTGTAAAAGTTTTATAATACAGTAGTAAGCAAGTTTCTCAGAACATTATTGAAAAACGCAACGTATATGCAACAACTAGTAGCTATTATTGTTTCTGGCGAATAGTTTACTCCTAATCTGTCAGAATTTGTAGTCTTGGAGTCTCACAAATCAAACCAAAAGACATCATTTGTAAAGGTTTAGCATTGTTATACTCCTGGAGCTGAAAATATCTCCACATGAAAAGGGAAGGTTAGGAAGTATGAACTGTATCATTTCTCGGCTTTGAGGAGATCACTTGTTGAGGTTAGGAAGATGTTTTTTGTCTCAAAATATTACACAGTCACATGGACACAGTATATTCCCCCCAAGGCATCTATAATATACTCATAAACTGGAATACTAAACATAACATGAGATTTCTGTCCTGCTACTCAGAATATTATACCCCTCATGCAATGTTAGAAACACAGAAACAGATGACATGGTCTGTACTGTTACTTAATAACATATGTCTTGACAGGATGAATACATTTAAAAGGAGGCATTAATCAAAACCTATTAAATAATAACATGGTATGGGTAAAACAGATTATTTGATATAGCTATGTACTAAGACACCCAATTAATGTCTGGGCACATCGGCAATCACAGCTCCGTTCTCTCCTACTCCATCCCAGACCAGCTCGTGTCTGTTTTTGTTTGTTTGTTTGTTTTCCCTACTATCATTAATGGTCTCTCCATCCAGCTAGTCTCCTAAACTAGATACAGGAGAGGTATTTTGATTCCTCCCTCTTCCTTAGCCCCTTCATTCCCTCCATTGCTAGTCATCTCCAGTCTCCCTTCCGGCCCCATCTCAGCCTTCCTAGTACCCTCCTAAGGCCCCAGCGTAATCAGTCTCTCTCCTTTGTCACTCACCTTCTTCCCTGCTTCCAGAGTTACCTTTTCAAACTCCATGGCATGACATACAATTCCTGTCCTCTTTTGTCTGGTCTCACCCTGTTAGGTTCCTGGGCATTCCTTCCCACTGTGCCCTGTCCGGCCAGGGACACGATTAATCCACAGAGTCCAGTAACAGTGGGTGCTGCCTTTGCTTCCTGGAATATTATTTTCTAGGGCCTCTGATTAGAAAATTACTATTTCTCCATCAGAACCTGGATCTAAAAGGCCTTCTCTGACACCCCCATGCAAAATTTCATCACTTGCTCCTTTGTGCTGTCATAACTGTCCGCACATAAGAGGTTTGTAGCACTGTCTGGGCTTCTTGAGCTTTCCTCCGCTACACTAGAAGCTTCGCTAGGGCAAGGACATGTCTTACTCTTTTTGGTATCCTTAGCACTTAGTTCAGTGCATGATAATACAGTGGGCTGTCAATACAGAGTGAAGGAATGAGGGAATGAACACATCCTTTAGTACTTTTAGTTGTGAACTGATTTCAGTTTATTACTCATGGATTCACATTTTGTCTGAAAAAAGAAACCATTAAGAAAAATAATAATTTTAAGTCATGCTATAAAAATTAGCTTTTAGCAAATTTACCTGAAAGGAACATCCATTACAGTGAGAGGTCATTCTTCATTATTAGAAATCTTCTCCATTCTTAGGGATTCTTTTCTTTTCTTTCTTTTTTTTTTTTTTTGGTATTAAAAAATGTGAGTTGTGACTGACCAATGTGTAAGAGCTGCACACACGGTGATTAGTTAAAAAATATCCCCAGCAAAGGCAAACCATTACAGGATATCTATTGGACATTTGATTTTTTTTTTATTTCCCTCAAAGCTAAAGCTGGTCATAAAGTTCATCTGGTGGCAATTTTTTCAATGTATTTTAAATTGAGATAGCAGCCGGCCAGTGCTACCTATAGAAAACTGCATTTGGTTCTATTGCCAATATGTGCTGCTTTTTTTTTTTTTCTACGCTCCGTTTGTTGTCAGGTGCTTCTTTATGTCACTGTCATGCTTTCTAGAAAAGAGGAAAGCTTAATAGCATAAACTCAACATCTTCCTTAACGAACACCCTGCAATTATTTGATTTGAGGTACATTTGCCTTAACCATCAGTCATTTTAATCTGGCCAGAACCACTGTGTTATTTGAGGAATGGCTTCTCCCTCTTCCTACGGGTTTGGTGGAAAGGACAGTCTCAGTGTCTTGTCAGCTTCTGCTGCAGGAGTGGGTAGCAGGCCCAAGCCTGTCCAATCATGGTATCTCATCCTTCTGCCTTACAGTGTTTGATGCAAGTGGTGGTCCTATGACCCAGACAAGGCAACTTGGAAAGTGTGTGTGTGTGTGTGTGTGTGTGTGTGTGTGTGTGTGTGTTGAAAGAAAAGGCTTGTTTATTTTTTGCATCTCAAGATTTTAAGATGCACACTTGGAGATCCTGGCACTTATGTTTTCTGACATGTGAAGATAGTCTGTTCAGAGTAGGAAAACATGTATCTTATATACCAAGGGAAGCAGAGACTAGCAGGGCTGAGAGATGTTAAGTAAACCTTAACGATACTATTTACACCCTTGTACCTAGCCATTCCTGAAGTGAGAGTCATCTTTAAATTTCCAGGTATATGAGCCAACAAATTCCTTCTTTTCTGCTTAAGCTGATTTGAATTCTTCCAACCAAAATAGTATATATCAGAGTGACATTATGCTGAGAAAAACTAAGTGTTATGGCTCCTTAAGTATGAAATGTCAGGGTTAAATAAATACAAAGTGCTCACGATCTGTCACTGCATGGGAAGAAGCTTCTGGACATGAATTCCCTGACATCTCCCTGTATTTTCCACTCTAGACATTTGAAAGTTCTAGAAAATCATTTTATTTCAAATGCAAGACTTCAAATACTGAGACTGTCCTTTCCACCAAAACCCATAGGAAGAGGGAAAAGCCACTCCTCAAATAACACAGCGGTTCTGGCCAGATTAAAATGACTGATGTTAATGCAAATGTACCTTAAATCAAATAATTGCAGAGTGTTCATTAAGGAAGATGTTGAAGTTTATGCTATTGACCTTTTCCCTTTTCTAGAAAGCATGACAGTGACATAAAGAAGCACCTGATCACAGACTTTTAGTTAACTCACAGCAAAAGAACTAACATGGTGTGATGGCTTTGTACCATGTCAATTTCCCCAAATTCTCTTCCCATAATGGTTCCAGGTTAGGATTTGCCATGACAGAAATTTGTGCAGGATTTGGCACTGAAGGGCACCCATTTCTAGGTTCTGAAGATTGCTGTAGGGCGGGCACTGTTGGGGTTTGTTCACGTTGTCATGGATCTGCTGTTGGCAAGGGGCAGCTGCTGGGCCCATAGCTCCTCTAGCCTCTGTCAAACTCCTTCAGTCTCTGAGAATCCTGGGCTAGGGGCATGTACAGCTCTGTGGTAAAAGATGCTGGCTTATTCCACAAGTTGCCCAAATTGTCATGACAGAAGGCAGTGGTTAGGTGATCTTTCAGTTTTTCCTAATGGGTTCTGGTTTGTCCTTGGTTGCACCTACTTTGTGCCCACCTTCTCTTTCTGACTGCTGATGCTTGGGCTTGGTACCAGACCTATAGGCAGCAGATATCTATGACTGCATATGGGCTAATGCTTGTGAGAGTGAATTCCTTGTTTTCTATCACTCATTGGTTCTGCCTGCCTGGTTGAACTCTAACTGATGGGTGGTCTATTTTTGTTATTTACTTCTTAAGCATTATGAGAGTTTATTTATTACTGGGAATCAACTTTGGTGAGGTTGAAAGAATTTAGGCTTTATACTCACTCTTCACATTCTACCTTTGCCACTTGGTATCTGTATGACTTTGACCAAGGTGTTTGATCTTTTGATGTCTTAGTTTCTTTAGCTATCAAATGGGGAAGAATATATCTACCAATGGGATTGCTATTAAGATTTATAAGGAAATAACATTGTTTTGACACAGGACTGTTGTTCATTATTGCAATCCCAGCATCTAGCTAAAAAATCAGTATATTATACCTACTTCACAATCTTTTCTAAATTGATGGATAAAGAGGTTTGTGCTTAATACATGTTAACTTCTTCTCTTCCATTCTTTATTTGAGGAGTTATGGTAGAGTAAATATTTCTCAGATAATATTTAGTTTCTTCTCCCAAAAAACCTCCGTGGGAGAAGTAGATTTCCCTATCTCATTAATGTTGATCTTGGCCATGTGACTTACCTTGGGCAATAGGTTGTTAGAATATATAGCAGGTAGCCACTGCTCCTTCAGACTGGGCTTCTAAATGAGACCAGTAAAACAAAGCATTTCTGGTGTAGTCTGAAGCAAAGACACTCCAGCTGACGCATAGATGCGTGACTAAGAATCAAAGCTTATTATTCTATGACTTGAGTATTGGGGTAGTTTGTTATGGAACAATCACTGACTGCTGCAGAGGGGCTTAATTATAAAGATAGAATCAATATTTATAGATTTAGCATGTAAACAAACTTTACAACTCAGTTGGGTTTATGTGCCTATTATAAATTAGATAAACAGATCTGAAAAAAAGTTTAGAACAGTCTTTGGCCAGATTAATCCATCCACTAACATAAACCATGAGTACAATTCGGGTGGTCGTTCTGGCACGGCTGTAACATGTATTTGAAGAGCACAAGAGTTGGTAGCCATCCTCAGCGAGTACATGAATATGTCCTCAAGAAAAGTGGGATCTTTTTCTCTCATCTCAGAGCCCTGCAACTGGCTCAGTATAGGGTCATTGTGTTGCTTATCATTTGAAAATGTAGAAAGAATTCTGCACTACTTAGAGCCTGTGACCTTGGAGAAGAAGAAACTCAACTTCATTTCCTCATCTTTAAAAGGTGGATAATAATAGTTACCACCCAATGGAATTGTGAGACCTAAATGAAAGCATGCGTACAAAGCTCTTAGCACACTGTCTGGCACATAACAAGCCGTCAATAGGAGTTAGCCCTTGTTACAGTTGTTATGATTGTGAGTGACAGAATGCTTAGGCAAGTTGCCAGGTTAATTCTGCCCCTCTAAGCCACTCACACAGTGAAGTGATAGAGCATTCCAGCTTGGCTCCATGATTGGACAGGGAGTCTCACAGCAAGAAGAATTCATTAAGGGGACAATCTAGGAGAGCAGCATTTAGTCCTTATGAAAGAGAAAATAATGTAGGTCATAATTTTTTTATAAGTATTCTAATGGAGTCTTTTGGATCAGATTTCAGATTTCCTTTCCTTGGGCTAAGGAATTCAAATACATTTGTTAACTTTGTTGCTCACCTATGAATTGCCTATTGATTTTTCATATTTCTCATTTTATTTTGTGAAGACTATGCACCAAGGAAGGTCTGATTTGAGCCAACCAGGGTGGAACAAGAATAGGTGGGTACAGAGTACATACCTGACTACTTAATTTTACTATTTTGTTTTATTTTATCTTGCAGTATTCATTACCATTGTATCTTCTCTATTCTTAGTCCGTGATTTGGTAGATGGCAATGACCGTATTCTTAGCCCTAGACTGGGTCTTGTTTGGCTTATCAATATCTCATTGCTGTGGTTCTTGTGATTGGTTCAGAGTTAGGCATATGGTCCATTCTGGGCCAAGGAAATCCTGAAACAAAAATTTGTATTTAATTGTTGGAGTCTTTCTTTTCTTTGCCGGAGTGATATGAAGATACCACATTTGTAGTTGCTATAGATGGGCCCACTAGGGGCAAATATGTGGAACTGGAGAATAAAATCAATAGTGAGGAAGATAAAGCATGGGAGATAGAGACAAATCAGCTCATTGGTAAAATCAATGAAGCTGCTAAATTCAGTCTTACCTGAAGTCAGAACTGCCCCCGGATTTCAGCTCCTTAAGTACTGTTCAAGGCAGTTTGAATTTGGTTTTCTGTTATCTGCAGCATAAAGAGTAATGTACCTACATGCCACACCCTTATTCATATGCCCTATGAAGAGCTCAAGTGATCAGTAATAATGATTAAGTTAACAAATTTTTATAAATAAAAGTCCTGCTTAGCATTGTGGCACATTCAGCTGGCTGCCCCCCCCCTTTTTTTACTATCCTTTTTCCTTCCTTTTGACTTGGGGTGTGTAGCAGAATAAGGATCCTTTAATTACCTTTCAAAACACTTTCTTAAGAAATAGAATATAAGCTGGAGTGGTGGGGGGGTGGGAGGGATGGGGTGGCTAGGTGATAGACATTGGGGAGGGTATGTGCTATGGTGAGTGCTGTGAATTGTGTAAGACTGTTGAATCACAGACCTGTACCTCTGAAACAAATAATACATTATATGTTAAAAAAAAAAAGAAGAAGAATAAGATAGCAGGAGGGGAAGAATGAAGGGGGGGAAATTGGAGGGGGAGATGAACCATAAGAGACTACGGACTCTGAGAAACAAATTGAGGGTTCTAGAGGGAAGGGGGGGTGGGGGAATGGGTTAGCCTGGTCATGGGTATTAAAGAGAGCACGTACTGAATGGAGCACTGGGTGTTATATGCAAACAATGAATCATGGAACATTACATCAAAAACTAATGATGTAGTGTATGGTGATTAACATAACATAACAAAAAAAGTCTCAAAAAAAAGAGAAATAGAATATAAGATGTAATGTTAGATGAAGAAAGCAGGGCAAAAATATTCTATCTATATACATATACATATATAATACATGTATAATTCTATATATAGTATAATCTCAACTAAGTGGACATACAAAGGAAAATACTACTTCCATAATAAAAAATAAATATTATTAAAAATACTCTTTCCTACCATGGCACTATTAATATAGGATGTTGTCTTTTTAGGTATGAAACACCCCTTCACTATCTAGATGGTCCTTGTGACATTTATGTTATGCTCATTTGTCACACAATCATTTCCCTTAACAACTAGATTGTGATCAAACATTACAGCACGTTAATTCCCTAGTGAGACAAGTTAGAATATAGTGTGCCCTGCTGTTTTGTCACATTTTCCTCTTTTTATTGTAACTTTCTTTTAACATCACCAAATTTGGTGCTTTTATCAAAATGATTGACTCTTAAATTGGAAGATTTGTTTGATGGTTAGGCTCCATATCTTGGAGATTATAAGATTTATAAGAGCCTGAGAATGGCATTATCTTCACTGGCCTTACGTAACACGCATATCAGCTACTAGATTTCTCATTCCTGAAGTTGTGAGTTCAAAAACAAGGAGAAAGTGAAGGAAAAACTTTCCACTCGAAGGTAAGTGTAAAGTGTCTTAACGATTTTCTATACACTCTCTAATCATTATGAAATTTTATTGTTCCTACCTTGGCATATACCTTTAAAAGAGTTGCCTTTCTGACAAAGCAAAGGAAATGAGTTATTCCAAGTCAAGGGCTAATAAAGCAGACATTAATATGATAAAAATTTTGAAATATCATTGACATGGGTTGATTTGTAAGCTCCATGACTAATTTGGTTGTTTTTAACTGCCAGGAGAGTATGTTTACACTTCCAGGAGTCCAGATGAAGTGATGGAATTGTTACCAGGAGGGAAGAAAGTAACAAAAAGGTATAAGGCATACATCTTCCTAGTGAGTGATAGAATCGCTAGGGTGTTTTTAAAACTGTGAGTTCTTTTCTTTTTTCTTTTTTTTTGTGAGTTATTTTCTAATGTCTTTGACCATATGTGGCTTCTTAGGACTGCATTTTGAGGGGATGAGGTGGTGGGAGGAGGGGAGGGAATGTGGTAAGAGAAGATGGCCGGAGAAGGAGAAGGGAGCCTTGGGGATTTGCTCTGTATTGGTTCAATAGGGAGAATTCTGTAGCTTTCTCAACATTGGACTTTTAAAGCACTGATGATACAACGGAGCCACTGTTATAACATTGGTGACAGAGATAAAATTTACATTCATCATTTAGGGTTTTCTCTGCATTTTAATGAAAAAGATCCTCAAGGTCATTATTTCAACTAAAGTATAAACCTGATCCACAGTAAAATGAAATTATTGCAGGATGATACTATACTTTGATTCTGCCTAGATGTTAAGTCATGTATCTTGGCACATTAAATTATGGTAAATGTGCATTTCCTTTTCTATCAAGATATTTGTAGTAATATACTCAATTATAGATAAGATGATAGGCAAAATTTTAAACAATATTTTTCTTCTTGCCAAAGATTCATAACAGAAATTCAGTAGATGCTGTGTGCATGGAGAAGGCTTACTGGATATCCACTGAATTTACTATGAAATTTGAAACCATAAATTTTGACCAAGGTTAGTTAGATTTCATTCTTTCCTGATGTGAGTGTTCTATTCCACTTGTTCTTAGCTTATACTATATAACACATACACACACAAATCTTTAGGTTACTTTGCATATCTAAAGAAAAAATTTTACATATGGCATTTTTTTCCCACTCAGTGTTAGGTTTAACAGTTGTTTTAGAAGTTATTAACAAATTGACACATTAAAAATTCAAAAAATTAACTGTGGTTAGTATCAGAGAATATTTTTAATATATGTGCATTTAAAATAATTATTGAGCATTAAAATCCATCTTGAAAATATGAAATCTATCATTTTCCCAAATCTGAAATGGTGCCAGAACTTGAGCTCATTTTCTATATTCATAATTAAGTATGTTTAAGACTTTGAAGAGGCACGAACAGATTGTATCCTAATAACTGTCCACGGACCTTTAACCTACAATCTTTTTAAAAAAATAATTTACTCTCAGTTGTGATTTTAATGGTATACGATAGAATTTAAGAACAAGAAGTCTGGAACCAGGCTGCCTGGCTGAGCTCCCTACTAGCTATCTAACTGAGTTCATATTATCTAACCTCCTTTCTCTCAGTTTCCTCATCTGTGATATGGACATAATTATATACTTCATTATAGGGCTGTTGCCAGGATTAAATGAGCTGATAAATGTAAACCACTTAGAGTTGTGCCTGGCATAGAGGAGGTTCAATAAATATTAGCAATTTTGATGATTTTTTACCCTCTCTCAAGGGTTGATTTAAAATAATCCAATTAATATTACTTTAGTATGCTTTCAAATCACAGTATGTCACACCAAATATACATTGAGTCTCATGCTCTATATTATTCTATTTAAATGAAATTAAAGGGTATCTAATCAATACTTTCAATAACACTTTCTATTGCATTATGGAAAGAAGATAGTCAATTAGTGAAAATGGTATTTTCTTCATCTGTGTCACTAATATTCTGAGGAACTAAAAAACAAAACATTTAATATACATGTTACAGGAAGCACATAAGTCTAATGTAATAACTTTCTCATTCCCAGGGTGCTTGTGATGTTTAATTAGTTAACATTTGAAAAGTGCTTTGTGGATTAAAAGTGCTACATAAGTGCTAAATCTTTATTGTTTGTAACAAAAGACCGAGTTTGAAAGAACACATCAAGCATATTTTACAAAGGAATTGTATTTTATTGTAATTTTTACTTTTCAACTTTGTACAAAACTGTCATTAAAGTTTATTCTTGTAAGAGTTAAAAGCAGAGTACTCCCACTGAAAAGCTCAGCTCAGTTAACCCAGTGATAATGGTGGGACTTTGACTAAGTCACCCCAAACCAATGTCTTTTACTTTCATTATTACTGAAGTGAAGATAATCATACTTAACCCCTACCTACTTAACGCAGACATGAAAATAAAGACTCCTGGAAGTATTAGTTAACATTAGCTTTGAGTTCTTTGCAGGACAGTGCAATTTATAATTGTTCTGAGTAGTGCTCCGTGACACCGTGCTTACAAAGTTGAAGCAGCTAAACCGTCTTTGCCTACAGCCCCGATTGCAGAACCAGGCAATCTCCTGTCCATTACCTTCCATCACCTCATGAAGAGAGTAAGTGGGATGGCACAGCAAGATGGAGAATCCCTGAGCTGCATATGCCTTGAGACCACCTAATCCAATGCTTTCATTCCCCATTCCCCAGACACAGGTAAAACCCACTTTGAAAAGAAAACAGTAATTGTACACTTTACATGGGTAAACTATAGGGGCGCCTGGGTGGCTCAATTGGTTGTGTCTGCTTTCAGCTCAGGTCATGATCCCGGAGTCCTGGGATTGAGCCCCGCATCTCGGGCTCCCTGCTCAGTGGGGAGCCTGCTTCTCCCTCTCCCTCTTCCCCACCCCCACTTGTTCTCTCTCTCTCGCTTACTCTCTCTCAAGTATATAAATAAAATCTTTAAAAAAATAGATGGATGAACTATATGGTATATGGATGATACAGCAATAAAACTGTTTTTTAAAAAACACTTGCATGAGCAAATATGTTTGTGTGGTGTGTATAAATGTCTGCTTCTCTGTCCATTCTCTAAGCTGCATGGCAAACCTACTTCACTGACCTTGTTCTCATTCTTTTGTGGTCTTTGATGTATTCTGGAATGCAGTGATGTTTGTCAGACGAGAACCCTAGATGATCTCTTCTTTCTTAAGAGCTAAAGGCAAGCAATGAAGAAAAGTTATTTAGGCTTTTCTCTTTATCAGATGGCATTGACTTTTCAGGGGTTCTGAGGAGGTCTTGCTAACCTATCAAACTTTCCTTTTTACACTCTTTCCCAACTCAGTTTCTTACCCAGTCCCTAGCTGTTGGTTTCTGACATTTCACCTGTGAGTTCGCTTCCTTTAGTTCAATTATTCTCAACCAGGAGTTTCTTTTTTTTTATTTTTTATTGTTATGTTAATCACCACACATTACATCATTAGTTATTGATGTAGTGTTCCATGATTCACTGTTTGTGCATAACACCCAGTGCTCCATGTAGAATGTGCCCTCTTTAATACCCATCACCAGGCTAACCCATCCCCCCACCCCCTCCCCTCTAGAACCCTCAGTTTGTTTCTCAGAGTCCATCGTCTCTCATGGTACGTCTCCCCCTCTGACTTACTCCCCCTCATTCTTCCCCTCCTGCTATCTTCTTCTTTTTCTTTTTTCTTAACATCAACCAGGAGTTTCTTATGAGCATCTGGTATAGAGAGGAGACCTTTTGGATTACTACAATCAATTGGAGCAGGGGACAGGGAGAAAGATAAATGTCTCTCATGAGCAGTCAGTCATGAAGGTCAAAGAATTATCCTACCCAAATGCTAACAGTGCACGTAGTGAGAGATAATGACAGTCTAGCTTAAAATTTTGGTTCCTTTTAACTTGTAAATATAGTAATCTCCCTTTATTCACAGTTTCACTTTCCGTGGTTTTGGTTACCTGTGGCCACCTGTGATCTGGAAGCAGATGATCCTCCTTTTGACGAATCATCAGAAGGTCAATCAGTAGCCTAACAGCAGGTCAAGGCGCCTACATCTTTCACCTCACGTCATCTCATCACGCAGGCATTTTATCATCTCCCATCATCACAAGAAGAAAGGTGAGTACCGTACAGTAAGATATTTTGAGAGAGACCACAGTCACATAACTTTTATTATTGTTATGTATATTGTTATAATTCCTCTATTTTGTTATTAGTTATTGTTGTTAATCTCTTAGTATACCTAATGTATAAATTAAACTATCTTTGGTATGTACATATAGGAAAAACATCGTATACATAGGGTTCAGCACCATCTGCAGTTTCAGGCATCCACTAGGGGTCTTGGAACATATCCCCTATGGATAAGTGGGGACAACCGTACTGGAGTTGTCACTCAGAACTTAGCGTAAAGTCCATATTCTTTCCTTGGAACTGGTTTTGACGAACAGACTGGTAAGAGCTGGTGGGAAAAGCACATGTAAATGAATTTCTTGGAAGTAATGCTCTCATGGGAGCAAAGATGAGCCGGGAAGAATCTCTGTGTGGCAGGTACTGTTAGTTGACTCACAGCAATTTCCAACCCCCTTCTTGTTTCCTTTCACTAACGAGGCTGGAAAAAAACTGACTCCCTCAGCTTTTCTTATAGATGAGTGACCATGTGACAAAATGCTAACCCATAAGATATAAGTGAAAGTCTGCCCTGGATGGGAGGAGGGGCTTCTGGTAAAGTGTTGCTCTACTGGTAAAAGTCATGGTGCTGCTCTGTCCCCTTTTCCCTACCCTGAGTATAGATGGGATGTTCAGAGCCATCCTTTAACATAAGATGAAAATCATGCCAAAGAAAGGACAGTACATTGAGTATGGTAAAGAATAATAGAATGAGTCTGAACCACAGTTCATCCTGGAGCAGCCAAACTAATCCTGGCAACTGCTACCCTTGATCTTGTTATGTGAGAAAAAGAAACTCCTTATTGATTTGAGACAGTTGGGTTTTCTATTATTTCTAGCTGGACACATTGCTAACAATATAGAATCAAAGGAAAATTTCCTCTGTATGCATAATTTTGCCTATGTCTCTGTCTGTTTCTTCATCTTCCCAGAATATTCTGTCAATCAGGATCACCCTACTCTGTGCCCTAAAGAGTAGCTGAACTTGACAAGGCCCTCATTGAACTAATTTCAACCTTTATTGAGAGTCTACTACTTGAAAGGCAATATAGCCAAAATAAAAATGAATAAGATATAGTCCCTACCTCAGTGAGCTTGAATTTTGAGACAAATAAGGGAAACAAATGATTTTACTGAATCATTCTGATTCATTCTATATTAGAATCCTTAATATCATGGATTTGGAAAGCTGTGGTCTGGAGGTGGAGAGTTTGGACGCAGAGGGGCCAGGGAGGAACTTGCTGCTATCATTTAGATAAGGGCAGTGTCTACACTACAATCTCATTCAAGAGATGTCATTGCGCAATGGCCAAATATGATATAAAGCAGAGCTTCTGAGTTATCAAAGATACCCCCCTTTTTACTTGAACAATTGGCCTTTCAACTGCTTTCCCATATTTTCATGAACCTGTTCGCTGAAAGCATCTATTCTCATATCAAAGTTTGGTTAAACACCCACGGTATGCTTAGTGGAAGTGTTGCTTAGTGGTCAGGAGTATATACTCTGGCTTTGAATTCTAGCTCTGCTACTTACAAATGTGGATTTGTACTTAGGCCAGTTACTGAATATCTCTGTGCCTTAGTTCTATCCTCCATAAAGTGGGAATAAAATTAACACTACTTTATACCACTGTTGAAATGATTAAAAGTGATAATGTATGTTAAATGTGTAGAATATTGCCTGGCATATAGTAAGTGCTTAACAAATATTATGTATATGGCATTGGATGAAGTGACTGGGAATGGAAAGAGGGATACAAAGAATGTTAGGGCCATAAGCCTGCCACTTAGGGATTTAGCACTATGGGGGGAGGGGTATGAAGGGGGAGATACAGTTTGTTGAAGTTACCTGGAGGAAGGGGCAGAACTGAGGTAAGTCTTAACTGTAGCAATATAACATATACTACCTGGTTCTGTATGTACTTCAAGCTACGTTTTGTGTATGTACTTCAAGCTTGGTGATTTTTTTTTTAAAATTTTAATTCCAGTATAGTTAACATACAGTGTTGCATTAGTTTTAGTTGTACAATATAGTGATTCAAAAATTCTAGACATTACTCAGTGCTCATCGCAATAAGTGTACCCTTTAATTCCCATCACCTATTTCACCATCTCCCTTCCCACCTCTCCTCTGGTGACCATCAATTTGTTCTCTGTAGTTAAGAGTCTGTTTCTTGGTTTGTCTCTCTCTTTTTTCCCATTTGCTCATTTGCTTCTTAAATTCCACATATGGATGAAATCATATGACATTTGTCTTTCTCTGACTGACTTATTTTGCTTAGCATTATACTCTCTAGCTCCATCCATGTTGTTGTAAATGGCAAGATTTTATTCCTTTTATGGCTGAAAAATATTCCATTGTGTGTGTGTGTGTATATATGTGTGTGTGTATATATATATATATATATATATATCACATCTTCTTTACCCATTCATCAATCAATGGACACTGGGCTACTGCCATAATTTAGCTATTGCAAATAATGCTGCAATAAACATAGGGGTGCATATATCCTTTTGAATTAGCATTTTTTTATTCTTTGGGTAAATACCCAATAGTGCAATTGCTGGGTTGTAAAGTAGTTCAATTTTTAGTTTTTTGAGGAAACTCCATACTGGTTTCCAAAGTGGCTGTACTGGTTTATATTCCCACCATCAGTGCATGAAGGTTCCTTTTTCTCCACATCCTCACCAGCACTCGTTTTTTGTGTGTTTGATTTTAGCCATTGTGACAGATATGAGGTGATATCTCATGGTAGTTTTGATTTGTGTTTCCTGATGATGAGTGATGTTGAGCATCTTTTCCTGTGTCTGTTAGCCATTTGTTAGTCTTCTTTAGATAAATGTCTATTCATATCTTCTGCCCATTTTTTAATTGGATTATTTGTTTTTTGGGTGTTGAGTTGTGTAAGTTCTTTACGTATTTTGGATACTAACCCTTTATCGGATATGTCATTTATAAATATCTTCTCCCATTCAGTAGGTTGTCTTTTAGGTTTTTTTTAAATTTAATTTTAATTCCAATATAGTTAACATAGAGTATTATATTAGTTTCAGGTGTGCATCATAGCAATTTAACAATTCCATACATCACCCAGTGCTCATCATGACAAGTGCACTCCTTAATCCCTATCACCTATTTCACTCATCACTCTACCCATCTCCCCTCTGGTAACCATCAGTTTGTTCTCAATAGTTTAGAGCCTATATCTTGGCTTGTTTCTCTCTCTCTCTCTCTCTCAGTTGTCTTTTAGTTTTGTTGATTGTTTCCTTTGCTGTGCCGAAGCTTTTTATTTTGTAGTCTCAATAGTTTATTTTTACTTTTATTTCTCTTGCCTTAGGAAACATATCTAGAAAAATGTTGCTATAGCCAATGTCAGAGAAATTACTGCCTGCGCTCTCTTTGAGGATTTTTATGGTTTCAGGTTAATCAATTTTGGGTTTATTTTTCTGTATGGTGTAAGAAAGTGGTCCAGTTTCTTTCTTTTGCAGGTAGCTGTCCAACTTTCCCAACACCATTTGTTGAAGAGACTATCGTTTTCCCATTGCATGTTCTTGCTTCTTTCGTCAATGATTAATTGATCATATAGTTGCAGGTTCATTTCTGGACTTCATATCTTTTGCGTTGCTCTGTGTGTCTATTTTTATGCCAGTACAATACTGTTTTGATTACTACAGCTTTGCAGTATAACTTGAAATCTGGAATTGTGATACCTCCAGCTTTGTTTTTCTTTTTCAATATTGTTTTAAGCCTGGTGATTTTTGATACTCATAAACACATATACCACCCCAAAATCCTTTGCTGCAAATGTGAAGCTAAATGTGCTGACATGGGACTGAGTAATTTTCCTAAGGCAGCTGGGTGGTAAGCTTTGGACATAGACCCTCTGAACAAGGTAGAGTCAAGTCCACTTGTTTGTTAGGACTGGGGAAAGAGATGTGACTGGGTATACTTTCCTCATTGTTCAAAAAAGATTTGCAATGGCTTATACACAACACAATAGGACAAAAAGTAGAGGAAATTTTAGAGTAAAATAAAGAAATCGGAATAGAAAAACAAGATTTGGCCTGGATTAGTAAGGCTTGGAGAGAATTTGTTGGACTCTTAAAACTGGAAAGAGAAAAATGAGTAATTCAATTTTCATCTAACAGAGAATTGATCAAAATACTTGACATGAATGGCTGTCTTTGTCATTTTTTTCAAAAAGGTGGCAATATTTTTATTTATAAACAACGTGTATAGTTTTATATAAATAAATGTATGGTTAATCTTAGTGCTCAGGAATGCATATATCCCAACATCATCTTGTAAATGTATGAATTTTCTGAGATTGAATTACATCATTACGCCCACATAGATATGTAAACTTCATGCTGCATTTATTTAACACAACAAGACCCAGTTACTAAAACATCCTTTGTGTCTTTCAGTTCCACCACATGATATTGTTTAGAGTAGTGTTTTGGTTCCAAGTACATAAGACATTTTTTAAATAAACGAGAATTTATTTTCCTTGTGAGGATGTGGGTTGTCTATTTGAAGCATTAGCAAAGCCCCTCTTTGGGGCTTAATGTTTTCATTTACATAGAGACCTGTAGGAATGCACAGTAAATAAATAGTCAAAGGTGAGTATAAGGCAACTCTAAGTGTTCAAATAACCAGGATTGGAGATATCCCTTCTTTGTATTTCTTTCTCCTGCCCTCATACACATGAATGGAGCCATAAACAGATCCCATTTACTCAGCCATGGGTAGGTGTGGACGATCCTGTGACAGCCCCCTACCTGTTTTTACCACCTCCATTTGTGGACATATACAGGGCTGAGGGGAAAATACAAGGAAGACAAAACTAATCCCCCATTCAGAGATGGAGCCCCAGAACTTCATTCCTCCTGTCCCAAAAGGCACAGAGGGGTGCTTCTTTGGGATTTTGCATCTTTTAGCACATTTGGCTAGAGAGTTAGCCATTAGATAATGGGCAGATGATGGCTAAGCATCTGCCTTAGGCTCAGGTCGTGATCTCCAGGTCCTGGGACTGAGCCCCATGTTGGGCTCCCAGCTCAGAGGGAGTCTGCTTCTCTCTCTCCCTCTGCCTCTCCCCTTGCTTGTGTTCTCTCTCTCTCTCTCTCTGAAGTGAATAAATAAAATCTTAAAAAAAAGAATCAGATGCTTATATAATGGACAGATGAAAGTGCTGATGAGAAATTGTGCAAAAGCATTGCCATTGGTGTATCAGAGAAGTTTTATTGCAATGAATTGGAAAGAGATCATTGAAACAAGTTTTTTAAAAATATTTTTTGTCATTTATAAGATTTGAGATTGCCTTTTTTGTAATACAGCAAAGTTGAGGAAAAGAATTTCTAACAAAAACGTATTAAGCAGACTTTTATTTTTTTAAGCAGACTACAAGGTTTTGCTTGTTTCTAAGATTCACAAATGTTGATATTAATTCAGTTGGTGGTAAAGTTGTTAAATTGGAAAACAAAAGGAATAATAGAAACCAAAAGAATAGTTTTCTCCATTTTTGTGTGATAGAAGAAAATAGAGCTAAAAAACTTTGAAGGTGATCAGTGTGAGCTTTAGTTCTGTATTTAACAAACTACCCTCTGATGTGCTTTGAAATAACCTATAAATGGGTAGGCATGTTCTATAAATAAATAAGCTAACTCTACTTTTTCATCTTGTTGTTTAATCATATTTCATAATGAGGACACATAAATTATTTTATTTAAAAATTAAATAAAAATTTGTGAAGCTTGGTTTACTTTATATTTATAGTAAATTATTATACTATGGGAAAGAGAGAGGGAGAGAATGCTGCTAGTATTTGTCCTTTCCCTCTTTCTTTGAGTTGTCCTCATCCATAATGAAAGTTGGTGATTATGATGCATAAGCTAACTCCTCTAAATGCCTTTATATCTGTATTTGTATTTAAAAGGGAGGAATGAATGATTAATTTCCTTTATTTTCAGGAATAAGAAATCATTGAGATGTATGTCATTGTATTCACATCCATGGCCAGTTTTATGATTATTCCCAATGATTCTCCAGGTACTTTGTTCCATATCATTGAGTGATTGGGTTTCCCATAATTGGCATAATAAAATATTTCATGATGGAGTGGGGGAAGGCTTCTCAGCTTCTGGGCTGTAAGTGGCAATGGGAACATTTGAGGTTTGGTGAAGTTTTGTCTTCTATTTCTGAGGCTCATGAACAAATATTGAAGGGTTTCTGATATCAGTATTGAAGGACATTTGAGTATCAAAAATGCACATGGTACTTTCAAGAGTGTGGCAAGAAAATCAACAAGACATGATCTCCAGTTACCTGAGGCTCATAATAAAAAAATACAACCCGCCCATTTCCAGCTCTCTTTCAGAAGTGGTCAGCACCTACCTAGATTACTTCTAGGGTTTGGACCACTATGTTTGAGGCCCTGCCAGCCAGCAGACTTGCAGAGAAGGTAGATGCTTTTCATACTTGAATCTATTCATTACTTTTTTACTAGACTCACTTCCTGTTGAACAGAAAGTTACCCTCCAAAGCATTGCTTGTTGTTGTCTTTCTTATTAAATACTAACTCAGAAAACAGTTTTCTTTTGTTGTTGTTGTTGCAAGAATGAACTTTTTATATCAAGCAGCTGGCCAGCTTCTATATAATTATGCTGTTTAACCATAAAAAGCACAAAACCCAAAAGATCAAAACCAAAATAATTGTGAAAAACTACAATAGGAGTACAAGACCTCCAAACTAAAACTATTTCTATAGATTCCATGCTTTATGATGTTTTACTACTCAAATCAATATTAAGCAGGATATTCCCCCCTAACGTTGATGACATTCTATTGGACCACAGAATTTTGCTTATACACTTCTAGTTTCATCATTTGAAGGACATCAAAAGTTCTTTACATCCTGCCTCCTTCCTTCTAGTGTTACTTCACTGACTACAATTTGCATAAACAGCCCTGTATGTCATAAAATTGCAACCATGAAACTGCTGTGTTCAGCATATATATCTTTTTTTTTTAAGATTTTGTTTATCTATTTTAGAGAGAGAATGGGCAGGGGGGAGGAGCAGAAGAGGAGAGAAAGGGAGGGGAAAAGAATCTCAAGCAGACTGTGCTGAGCGTGGAACCTGACATAGGGTTCAGTCTCATGACACTGAGATCATGACCTGAGCCAAAATGAAGAGTCAGTTGCTTAACCAACTGAGCCACCCAGGCACCTCTCAACATATGTATCTTATTATAAATTTCTCTGATTAAATTTGGATACCTGGAAATGGGAGAGAGGACAGGTACATTTTTTTGGGAAAGAGATGAGGAAAAATGAGATGTCTGTGGCCACAGGGATTCTCTTATGGGGCCAAGGAAGCCCTGCTACACTCATAATGGGAGGAAGATACTATAAGGTTCATTAAAAAAAAAAGGCAAAAAATGCAGAAAAAGAGATTTGAAAGGGTATACAAGGTTATCTATTTCACATTTTTGACCAGAGAAGGCCATATCTAGACACCACACTGAAAAAAGATCTGCCAACTTATGACTTTGTAAGAAGTAAATGAGCAGATGATTCATGCAAATTTATTCTAACCACAAAATGAATTTTGAAAACCCCAGAAGTTTAGAAATATAAATATATGCTTTATTCTAAGTCCATTGAGCATAAAACAAAGTTATATAAGGTAAGTCTAAGGATGGTATGCCAAAATAATATAAATAGTGAGATCAGATAGTGGAGGCTTGAGGTAGGCTGAAATATGCAGGGGAAGATATGAGGAGGCCAGAGAAGAGATCTGAGGAATTGGTAGGATTTAAATAGATCAGCAGAGAGGAAAGGAGCTGATATTCCAGAAGGCAAGAAAAGCATGAGCAAACACAAGAGGATGGGTTTTCCATAGCATGTTTTGTGGACAGAATGGTGAACACAGCAGTCTTCTCAGTTGGGCAGCTCAGGTGGGATGAGCCAGTGTGTGGCAGTCATGTCTGATCACACAGTTGAGGAGTCTGCACTCAGTGGTGGTGCCACAGAACAGGTGATACATGTAATCATTAGAGGCACTTAAAATAATCATGCTTCTCGTAATGCACCTTTCACTTACAGTTTTAATATACTTGATTACCCTGTGTAATCTATGAAAACTACACTGGATATAAAAGCAAAGGGTGGAGTGAGATGACTAGCATTTATTATATGCCTGCCAGGCACTATATATATATATTAAAAGATACTGACTATTACTTACTAACTGTATGACTTATGTAAGTCAAACTTTCTGTGACTCTATTTACTTGTATATAAAGTAAGGATAATAATATCCCTACAACTATGTACCTACCTGTCCACTCATACATCTAATGGTTGGGGCAATTGTAAGGGAGAGTCTCCTTTGTGGTTAGCATGTATAATGAACTCAACAAATATTTGTTCAGTGGATACTTGAATGGGCTATTTTGAGGAATAAGTGCCTTGAGTACTAACTGAGAAAAGTATTTTATAAGTAGCGGAGTAATACATAAATGAAGGAAAAATCTCTTCCTTCTGCTTCTGTCCCAGGTCTCTGCAGAAATTTTACTAATTCCCGGTCTGAGCAGAGAGTCACTTCCACCTCAAATTCAGGCCACTCAACTTGAGCTAGTCCGCTGTAACAAGGACACTTTCATGGGCTCACCAAACCCTTTTCATTTTATTCCTGGCAAACAGCTAAACAGCATTTTCTGACCTTTCCTGCAGTAAAGTGAGGCCATGTGACTGAGTTATAGCTAATGTTATGTGAGTGAATATCATATACGGCCGTAGCCCCTCAAATCTCCAGGAATTTACCCTGAAGCCTCCTGCAAGATTCTCTACATTCTCTTTTTCCTCATCTGCTGGCTGGATGATACCTGGGGACTAAGAAGCCATATTAGTTTGCTAGGATGGCCAAAACAAAGTCTCATGGACAGGGTGGCTCAAACAGTAGATTTTATTTTCTCACAGTTTTGGAGGCTAGAAATCTGAGACCAAGGTAGGGTTGGTTCCTTCTGAAGGGTGTAAGAGAAGAGTCTGTTCCAGGCCTCTCTCCTTGGCTTGTACTGTGCATAGATGACTGTCTTTACCCTGTATCTTCACATCCCTCATAGTGTCTGACCAACAGGATTTTAGAATCATTTTAATTTAAATCAGCTTCTGTTTCCCAAATGGGAGTGTTTTTGGTGGTAATTCTGTGCCCATTCCACCACTGAGTTTTGGGAGTATGTGAGCTGAGAGGCAGATGACTTGTGCCTTCTTTTTAGTTCAGAGTTTATAAGAACTTGAGAAATCCCACCTGGAATTGATGGAGAGCTTGATCATTATTGGGAGATCCTGGCCTTTAGGCTGGATTCATTGATTGAATGGGAATTTGGGCTGCCTTTTATGGGGAAGTGATGGTTTTGTTCTGTGTTTGAGAGGAGATGATGAAATAAATATGCGATGACCAGGAGGGCAGAGTGTGACAGAAACATTTTCATGTGCTCACCAAATCTATTCTTTTTTTTTGTCCAACTGGCCTGCAACAAAATTATTTTTCCCAGCATTTTCTGCAGTTAGATGAAGCCATACAACTGAGGTCTGACCAGTAAAACGTGTGTAGGAACAATATATACTCTTTCTGGGCCTGACCTCTAAATGTCTTATAAATTCTCCACAATCTCTCTTTCCTCATCCTTTTGTTGGATGATACTAGAGTGGTCTTGACACCACAGTTGAAGAATGAAGAGATTGGGGCCACTGAATAGATACACGGAGCAGAGTCAAGCCCCTCACCTACCCTAACCCTTTGTTCCCTCTGAACCTTATTAACTCTCATTGAAATGTGACCTCAGCAAGAGATGCACTTATTATGTTAAGCCACTGAGATTTGGGGGCTGTTTGTTACAGCAGTTGATATAGTCTGACTGATAAAGCCACTGATGTTGCTATGATTCTTTTACTCCTTCCCAGTGTATTCCTTCTCAGGTTCCCCACAGTGACCTCTTCACATAGCTCATACATTCAAAGGAGGGGCAGAAAATTCAGCTAGCCTACCCTCACATTTAAGGGCCCAATTGATCTCAACCCCCCACTCTCTATATATCCAAATTCCCTGAGAAATAGTCTCATGTACTATTTTTAGTAGCTCTGTATAGATGACCCCACACCTACCTCTCCAATTTTGATTTCTCTCCTGAGTTCTAGACCTAAATTCCCAACTGACTAATGAGCATCTTTCTAAATCAAGTTGAATCTGATTTTCAATTAAGAAATATATCACTACAGTCATTGTCTTTCTCTCAAAATCTGGGCCTCCTTTTCAATGATCACAAATCTTCCTGAAATACAGCTTGAGGCTTGTGAGTCATTTTCAACCCCTCCTTCCATCTGACCCTCCATCTCTACTCTGACACTGGAGAGTTTTCTTTTGCTGTCCCATACATCTTTTCCTTCTTTCCCCTCCTTCAGTAATCAGGACCTCCCCATCTTATCTCTGGTCCATCAATGGCTTTACCTGACTCTAGTCTCTTCCCCATCAACTCCATCTTTCTAATGCTTTCAGAATTATATTTTTAAAATCGTGACACTCCTTTTCTAAGAAGCTCTGGTAGCATTTCATTATTTACAAAATAAATCCACATTCTTTAACTTACCATTTGAAAGTCTTTATTCATTTATCCCAACCTAACATTTTAGTCCCTACCTATATTCTCCAACCACACCAGTCTTCTCTGCATTACTCTGCATGCCTGTCTTTCTTGTAGCATAGCTAATAAAGATTCTCAATTACTCTCAATGATAGTCTACCTTGGAATCACTAGGGAACTTAAAAAAATTATATTCCCAGATGGCACCCTTATAGATATTGTGGTCCTCTTAATCTGTTTTACATTGTGCAATGCAAACAATCTCTTTTTGGAGATGGGAATAAGAATAAGAAAAAATTGTAGCAACTTTAAAAACAATACAGTTTTTTGGGTGTTCCAGGGACTACTGAATCAGAATCTGCAGGGGTAGTATTTCCCCAAGCATTTCTGATATGCAGGCTTAAGAACCCCTGATAGGCAAACTGGAAGTAAGAAAGAACAGAATAAGGCATTAAATATGTACTCCAAATAATATGGGACAAAAAAAGGAAATATTATGAAATCAGGGAAGATTTATTTGAGTCATCATGTTTACAAAGAACTAGATACATTGGGATATGGAGTTTGAAGAAGAGGGGTTTGCCTTACTCTTGTAGGATCTTCATCATTGGGAAGAATAGGAATAAAGGGAAAGTGACTTCCTTAAAGTAGGTAAATTGTGAAAATATACATTAAACTCAAACTGCATTTTGATAAATGCCATCGCTAGCAACAAAGAAGGCATATATGCTCAGGAAGCCTACCCTCTCAACAGACAAGAAACAAAAGTACTCTGACTAGTGGGTAAAGTGGGAAGGCATGAGGCAGCAAGATGACAACATTATTTGTGTCCAACTGGCTATCCTGTCAAGAGAGGAAGTGAGAGAGAAAGAGCCATTAAGGACTCTGCTCTTGCTGGCCTAGACCCTATGTTTGCCCTGAATGAAGAAAGAAAAACAGCAGTTGAATAGCTCATAATAACAAATGAACAAATGGGTGGCAGAAAGGACTGTGCCTTGCTAAGTAAGGAGTCTATGATGAGTCAGCCTCTATTTTGACCTCAACATATGAATAGGAGAATTATATCCATTTTGCTTTTGTTCTTGGCTTCAGCAATCTGTAAGCCATTGGACGCCGTACAGTAAGTAATTTAAGGTAGAATGCCGCCGCCACTGCGTGAATATCTTACGTTGAGATACCAGCAAATATTTGGATACAAAATGATTTTCTGTGATATTTTTTCTCTTTAACTTTGAGGATAATCATTTCAAGGAATTCTGCAACTTGAAAAGGATTAACGGTACAGTGTTTTGAAACCAGATCTGATCTGTTTTTTAAGCTGTGCTGTATTTAGTTAGAGATGTATTTAGTTGTGTGAATGTCTTAAGTCTATCATCAGAACTGGACTTTCCCATCAAAACCAGACACTGTTTCTTGAGGAGCCAGAATGTGTGCTCAGTGCTATTTGGTGGGATCGTTTTCATTTTGCCTTCCACTGTGAGAAGCAGCGTAGCAATGAGAGAGCTAATACCGTTCTTCTCTTTCTGTCTGGCCTGGAGAAGCTACCTCCAACTCTCAAGCAATGCAGGTTACCGAGTTTTGTTTGGGAATTGCCCTGACTTAGAAAATTCTTGAGGAGGAGCCGTGTAATTTAATCACTTTCAAAGTTTTTAAAGAGTGCAGAAATAGGAATTAAAAAGCATTATTTGGAGTTTAATTTATATTCTTTCCAGAGAAGAGCTTTTGACAATCGTTGGGGTCGAGGGGGATGTGATGAAGAAAAGTATTGAAGATTCTGGTGGTTCGAGATTCTATAAGGAGCCTCCAACTTGTCAAGAGGTGGGGACCCAAGATCTGAGGAGCTCAAGATTTTATCTGGGGTTGGAATAGACAAAAGCAAGAACCATTCTTTTTTCGGTTTGGCACTGAATTTTTAAATGGTCTAGGAATCATTGAGTATGGCAAAATCCTGGCACATATCTCATCTGATTGAATAGACAAAAAAAAATCATTTAGGGTAAAATGGTTTTCTATTGCTATTGTGTTTTTTTGTCCAATTTTTCCCCCCAAAGGTGTGATTTACATAACAAAGTTAGCAAAAAATTTCTAAGCCTAATTATCACTTTCAAAATAGAACCTGGAAATCAGCCATTGGTAACTGAAGATTACAGATTGTTTTTTAAAAAGCAAATCTTGAGTTCAGCTCAAATGTTACCCTTAAAACTGGATTGTATTATTTTGCCACATCAAATCAAATGCCTTTTTGGCATCAAAGAAAGCAGCTCCAAGCTAATTCATAACTCAAGTGCTGTCAGTTTAGGCTATATTAAAGCTTTAGCTTTTTTAAAGTTAAAGAAAAAAAATTGGGCCTATATTGTTTATAATGACAATTTGCCTGTGTGGCATTAGACATTAGTTAGAAACCAAAAATATGTTCTTCTTCTTCAGTCTATGCTCTGTTACAGAGACAGGAGAGGAAGTACTTATGAGCATAGGCTCTAAGTTAGATTTCCTGAATTCATATTCTGGCTCTCTCACTCCCCAGCTCTAAGTCCTTGGGCAGGTTTTGCAACCTCTCTGTGTCTCAGTTCTTTCATCTGTAAAAGGGAAGAGTAATGACACTTCTTTCATGGGGTTTGTTGACAGGAGTAAATGAGTCAATGCATGCAAAGCACTTAGCTCAGTGCCTACAAATAGAAAACATTCAATATTTATTATACTCTGGTATGTTCTCTACATTGAATTCAGGAAGATTCAGACTTCTGTGCATAAAAAGTCATACACATACTAAGCTAGCTGAGAATTTTTTTTAATGTAGAAATCCTAGAAATTAATACAAAAATATTTTTTTCAATGTGAATATGATTTAAGCAATTTGTTTACAAGGTTAAATAATTTAAAAGATACTACCAAATATAGGCTTTTATGCCCAATTTTTCTTTAATAAGAGTTTTTTCCCTAAAACATTTGGATAAAAGCCTAACTTGTATAGTTCAATTAAGAAATGATAAATAATTTTTCAGTACTTATGGAAGGCAAAGAGGTAGTGATAATTAAGGAAGTCACACATCTAAATAAATATACAACTGATCCTGCTCTACAGAAACTTATTCATTTTTGGTAATTTTATTCCTATCACAAACTATTGAGAATCCAAAATGCTTTAGATTGTACCATGAGTAAGAAATAAACTCTTTGTGTTGAACTTCTGAGGTGTGGAGTTTTTCTGTTATAGCCAATATAATTATTTACCTTAACAAATAAAGTTGGGTTTTGAACTAGTAGGACTAAGAATATAAGATTTGGAATTGCTGTTAAGTCCAGTTTTGTTGGGTCCCAAGAAATCCTGCCTCAACCGAGAAAACTCCTTTGTTCACATTTTGAAGTTTTGTTGCATACCTACTGCATAAGCAGGTGCTATGTAAGATGTTGGGGATAAAAAAAGAAGAAGGGGTGCCTGGCAGGCTCAGTCAGAAGAGCATGCAAGCCTTATGTTGGGTGTAGAGATTACTAAAAATAAATAAATAAATAAATAAATAAATAAATAAATAAATAAATAAATAAAAACAAAAAAAAGAAGACAGAATTGCTGTCCTCAAGGAGTCCATGAACTAACAGCAGCAGCAGTGAAAAATATAACATTTATTGAGTGACTCTGGCATGCCTTGCATTCATTATTTTCTTTATTCCTCATAAAAACTCTATTAGGTACTTATTCCTAGGCCCGTTTTGAAGAGGAGGAACATGGGCCCTAAAGAAGTTAAGGAACTTGAAAATATTTCAAATTCTACTACAGAAAAAATATGCAAATAAAAGACAATGGGATTAAAGCTAATTGAGTGCCTGCAATGCCTATGGTATGCTGGACATTATGCTCTATAATCTATAAGTATTGCATTTTACATATATAGTATTTCCCCAAATGTATGTATTATTATCCTTCAGTTACATGGAAGGAGTATAAGACTCGGAAAAGTTAAGTAAATTCCTCTAGATCACTCAGTTTGTAGTAGTGGAGTAAGAAATTTGAATCTGCATCTTTCTGTCTTCAAAATCCAAGTTTTCTTCACCACATCAAATGGTCTGTGTGAGGTTAGTGGAATGAGGGAGAACTGCAACAGACAAGGCCAGATCATGATGAACCTTGTGGGTGGTGAGAAACCATTGAAAGATTTTGGCAGAGGAACATCAGATTTGTTTTTCAGAAAGAGCAGGCTGGTAGCAGTTAAGAAGAACGATTATATCTTAAAAAGTTGTATAAATTGCAACTACTTTCTTTCTTGACTCACAAGCATCACCAAGATGAAGGTCATGGACAAGATGCTTTGTCATCCTCTCTCTTTTTGGGACTTAGATTCTGTACTTTCCCTTTTTCCAGGGGTAGCTGACTCATGCCCTGTTTCTACCCAGTCTTGAACTGAGGTTCCCAGCTTTTATGAGAGTGCCCACTACAGACCTACACCCTTTGCTGTGTGCACTTATTCCATTTCGTATCTTCTTTCCACATTCATTATATATATTATCATCTAGATTTGACTATGGATGATATTCTCAAATCAATGTTGTAAGAGAGGTATCTCTTGTGGTGTTATACTTGTGTAATAAGGTGGAATATGTGGTTGTTTGTTGAAATTATCAATGCTATATTATTTACCTAGCAGTGTATTATATTGATTAAGAACTAGGGCTCTATACAAGAATGGCCTGGGAGTAAGAATTCTGCCAAGCTGCTCACTAGCTGTTAGGCACTTTGCTCAAAGTCATTTAGTTTATGAAATAATTGGAACACAGTACAAAGAATATGCATATGCTGGACACTATGCTGCATGCTTCACATATCACATTGCATTTAATAAGAACATAGCAGACCTTGGTACATACATGCTTTATGTATAAACTCTTCACTTCATGAGAATATGGTGAACCTGGAAGTGGATATTATTTCCCAAGGTTGACCTCTTTGTGCATTACTTTCCTTATCTTTATAAGGATAGTAACAGTAAGTATCTCTTAGGATTATTATAAAGATTAAGTGAATTAATCCATTACTATGTGCCTAGCACATAGTAAGCTTTTAGTCAATATTAACTGTTACCTGAAGAGTCAAGGAATGATTCAAAATAAAAGCTCGTGGCCTTTGAGACACAATGATAAGGTATGAAAAAGGCATATTCATACACAAAAAAAAGAAAGAAAAAAATTTCAGCAGAGAGAAAACAGAACCATTTTTTTCCCCAGCTGGTTTATTAGATTAAAGTAGAGCAAGCTGACTAGCTGCAAAAATTGTGCTGTGTATCTATGACCGCAAGTACAGAAATAGCATCAGTTTTTAGATTTAAACATCCTTGATAATTTATTGAAAAATCTTATAAAATGAATACTTTAAGCAATTACATGTTCACTGATTAAACCACAGAAACTAAACTTTAATGAAAGAAAATCAGCTTAACTCTTAAGTGTACCAATCTAATGGAATCCAAGTCAGAAAATACTACATTTAAATTCTGTGAAACTGAAAAATAAGCAGATGAAATTGCGTGTAAATATCAATTGGATGTCATTTTGATTTTTTAACCAGTTTTACATATGTAAATAACATTAATTTGCATAAAGAGAATATTAGATGAAAATGCAACCTTATCAAGAAAACTTATAGGAAAACAATCTGTAGAAAGAAAAAGGGACAGTGCTCATCAAATCAGACAGAGCTGAATAAATGAGTGCCCTGAGCTCTCAGACATTCCTCTCATTAAATGTCGAATAATTTTCAAATTTTCCTCTACTAAACATTAAAATGATTCTTGACAAATGTGAGTGGCCATGCTGATCAGTTTTCCCATGCTGAGGCATGGTCCAGTGAGAGTTCTGTTTAAACTGGCCTTTTTTTCCCTGTAATAGATTATTGGGTCAAAAATACCAATCATTCTGCCTTCACTCTTCTGAGTATTCAAGAGCTATTCAACTCCTGATATATTGGTAACTTTAATTTCTTTATTCATTGGGTGTCCATTCAAAGAAGGAATTTCAGAGATAAGTTTCAAACTGTATTTTCTAACTAAGGAAAATTTGGTTAATTTTCTTATTTCAAATTATTTTCTTCATGTGTCTGGATTTCTATGCTGCTTTTGTGCTTGGAGTTTTTTCTCAAATATACATAGTCAGTTTGGGGAAGGATGAACCTCCAGAGTTTTAAAAAACTAAATGACTGGTTATGGGTTAGAGACAGTATAAATTAGGAGATGGTTCTATCTATTAATATTAAAAAATGAAGAAATAAAAAAGGGTTCAGAAGAGCCATTAGTGAGGAATTAACCCCTCTATCCCCAACCAGGTAATATTTGGGAATCAATAAAAAACTAGAGATGGTTGGTTTCTATTGTTTTGCCTTTTTCTCTAGCACCAACAGACATCTGGAGTTGGTGGTGGAAGGAAGGTATGTGAGTCTGTGAGTGTGTGTGTGTGTGTGTGTGCATGCATGCACATACCCACGCATATGCATGTGTAAAACCAAGGTAGGAGCTAAAGAAAGAGTTCTAAGGGGACCTTTCTTTGTGAAGGTTTAATTCTTGAGATGTTGTTTGTGAGGTGCACTGGACACTCAAGGAGGAAGTCTTAAGTTTGCTGGAATTTAACTTAATCAATTTATTTACTTTTTAAAAGATTTTATTTATTTATTTGGGATAGAGAGAACACAAACCAGTGGATAGAGAGGGAGAGGGAGAAGCAGGCTCCCCACTGAGCAAGGGCTCTATCCCAGGACCCTGGGATCATGACCTGAGCTGAAGGCAGATGCTTAACCAACTGAACCACCCAGGTGCCCCACTTTGCTGTAATTTTAATATTGGTACTACCTCTGTTTTTATTCCCTTCTGAAATTCCACTAATTCTTAGGGAAATTTGCTGGAGTCTATGGAGCCTGGTTAGTTATTCTTGTGGATACAGAAAGGCCAGTGTGGCAAAAGGAAGGGAGATCCATTTTATCTCTTCTTCTCCCAGGAATACTCTGCGTTGCAGATGGAGGTCTAGCACTGAAGGGCATCCCACAGAGAAGCCATCACGGAAGGAGCAGCTCCTGGGGAGGACATGGTAGTTAGAACAGGCTGAGATTGCAGCCACAGGACAGATACCACCATTTTCCTGAAAGAGGAAGTAGCAACCCCAGGGAACTCCTTGGGTTCCTTATAAATACTTCAGTTCTTGACCTGCTGCTAGTTGCTGGGCAACACATCTCCTCCCCCATTTCCTCATACGCTTCTCAAGAAGCATCTTACCTCTATGTGACATCTCTTCCTCTTCTTTTATCTTTCTAGATTGTCCTCAATGTTCATTTAGAGATAACATAAATTTTCATGTTAAAAAAATGTTATTTGCAAACATCACCTTCTCAGTGAGACCTTCCCTGGAAACCTTATTTATAATTGCAACCTCTCCTCTACCCTTCCCTGATAAATTTGTTCCATTGCATTTATCACCATTCTTATGTATTATATATTTTACTTACTGATCTATTTCTCCATATAAAAAGAAAGCTCCATGACAGCAGAGATTTTATCTTTTTTGCTCACTACTGTGTATCTCCAATGTCTAGAAAAATGTCCCGTTCTAGTGGTCATGCAATGAATATCTGAGGAATGTTGATGCAGATGACATATGAAAGTCCCCTGTTCCCTTCTGTTTATGCACAAAGCATTCAGGTGAGTCCCGGTCTTACATGGATAACTCCTTGAAAGTTAGTTTGAGCCATCTAATCCAATGGTGACAGTCATATTCTTCACAGGGTCAGTTTTTGCACGATTGTTTCCTTTAGCAAACTCTGCTTTCTGCGTTACTGTGGCTCCTTTGGTCTTTCAGCAGCCTCTTACCTGCTCAAATACCTGCTCTTACTTGCTGAAGGTAATGTGTTAGTACAACCGTTCGAGTTATCCCGGCTTCCCCTTTGTGGTCTCAGTCAGAGGTGTTGCTCCTGGAGCCGCTGATAGGTCTCCCTTTTTGGTGACCTCCTGGGGCTTTTACGGCTTGCCTTCAGCAATGTTCCCCACACCATCATCTTTGCCACCTCCCTCATCAATGCTCTTCCTCCTTCCCAGAGCTAATGGGTGCTTCTCTGATTCAGATGTTTGGAAGCAAGCAAAAACACCAAGCAAAAAACCGTTCCTAGAAGGGCATGCGCCTGGATTCTATATGCCCCCACTCTCATTCTGAAATCCTTGGGAACTAAGAAAACAGGAAGTCCAAATTGCCAGGGCCATTAACAGCTCCTTGCCTGCCGGTGGATTTGTGTATGGCACGCCAGCACGGACTTCCTTCCCTGGCTTCGCAGGGCTCTCTCTGACTCCTCTGGCCCTCTGCCTTCTATTGCAAATCTTGTGCTTGGAACTGTTTCTGGTTCTATGCTTGATCCCTGGGCTAGATGCTTTGGGCTCTCTGGTCTGGAATTAGGGCCTCTGAGTCCCCTCTGGCCACAGCCTCAAGCTAGCCCTGACTATTATTCTCCGAGATGCTACTACTCTTGGAGCTGGGGAGGTTGAACCCAAAGGGTGTCCGTCCCAGCCTTTCATTCCTTGTTGAGCCTGGCTGGTTTCAACTAGGGTGGAATAGAGATGGACAATGAGAAATCAAACACCGTAATCCATGTGTCCTGGAGCACTGGGTCTGCTGAAACACGGTGGACCCCAAGAAAATTTAGACAACCCCTCTACAGACTTAATGACATTCACCTCCAGCATTGCCCTAGACCAACTCTCAGCAGCTGAGAAGTCTGCCCTGCTCCAATTTGACCTGGGCTATGGGACGATCTTAAAGCACATGCACGTTGTCTAACAAACACTGCCTTTTCCTGTCCAGGGCAACAGTGGACTCCCTCACAGATTAGAGGCCTGGGGGCTTTCTCTGGGACTTTAAATGTCCTTGGAATAAGACACTGCTCACAGCTCAGCTCTCCCCACAGGAGCTCTCAGCCTTGGAGCACGTGGCCCGTATTTGGTATCAAGAGCGGACTTAGGGGCAAGGAGGAATGTTACATCATTCAATCACACAGCAGCTCTCAGTCCAGGTTGGGGGTAAGGGGGGAGTGGGCAAGGGATTACTCATATATCATATGCCCACTTGGGAATCTTGATGTCATCAGGTCTGTGATGGCCATGATCCCTTATCTTTGTATATATGGAAACAAATGCAGTCTCTCGCACACTTATTAAATTTTAAAATAGTTGTGGGGAAACATTTATTGAGCACCTACTATGTATATGTACATCATTGGGATGGGCGATGGAAGTGCTGAAGTTTATAATTAACAAAATCGATTCCCTGCTTTCCAAAGAGTTTCCTGTTTTGTGGGGGAGACAGATAAGCACAGAAATAATACAAAAGGGTAAAAAAGGGGCATGACAAGTGATGAGTGTGGAGGCTGAGAATGGAAGTAGCCAGCAAAAGTTTCTAATTTTGAGCATTAGTGTTACAGTGCATGTGGCTTTTATTTCTTTTGCAAAAGGAAGAATAAAAATTCTGTGATCTTTTTTTATAAGACTATTAAGCTAAACTACTTCCAACAACTTAGAGAAATTTGGTTATTCATGAGAATAACACCTTTTCTAAAAGAAATAAAGTTAATTTTCTACTCTTCTGCAAAGGAGGTCATTAATTATACATTTTAGATTTCATCAATTTCAGTTAGATGAGACTAACATTTTAACTAGATGTCAAGGAAGACATAAGATATTAAGTTTAAATACACTGGATGACAATAAATGGTTATTAAAGAACATAATTCTGTTACTCTCATAATTTTCTCACTTGGGTATCTAATTGAAGGCCTGAGTTTCACATTTAGGCAGATAAGTCAATGTATAGCAATCCTGTGAGCTTTAAACAAAAGCTTCTAAACCATTGAGTCATTTCCAAATTAAGGACAGATGGATGGCATTTTTTTTTAAGCACTTAAAAAAACAAAATCAACGAAACACTGGCATCCACAGTAGTAACCATCTATCTGCAAAAGAATCAACATACCTCTTATCCTGCTCCCACTAGGAATTTACTATTTTTGAGATAGGAACTTTATCTTGAAAAATTTTAATGCATGTGATTCTGTGTTTTGGTGACTCTCACTGCCAACAAATGTAGAAAAAGAAGGAAGGAAAAGCTAAGAGCACTAGCTGTTTGGCATGCTTGGTGATTTTCCCAGGTTGTTCTTCTGTGTTCATCTTCTACTGTTTTTTAAAAATTGCCCTGTTTGGACAGCCCCCTATCAGGAGAAACAGGAGAAGTAACACCACGATGCTGCCTGGGGGACCCAAAGCCATCTTTCTGTTTTTCACATTGTCTTCTGCTTGGTTGGCCCAGATTCACAAATGGAGAGTGGCTTCTTTTTAAAATTCTTTTTTCTTAAGGAATCCAATGAGACATATTAATGAATTTTGTTTTTATTAAACCAGCCGGGGGGGGGGGGGGCGGCACTCACGTTCCAATGAAGATTTGAATTAATTTCCAGAGTATAGTTTGGGGATTAAAAAGTTCCTTTAAACCCTTTGAATTCACACATCTGTAGTGACATTTGAATAGTTCAGACAACTGTGTGATGAAAGATTGATCCATGTGGGTTGCATCTGTTTGACCCTGCTTTCTTGTCCCATGATGTATTCTGTAAGTACAGGAAAGCATGAAGACTCACAGAAGTGAGAAGTGGGGTGAGCCGCGCCACCTAGAACTTAGGATGGTAAATCATGCTCATCTTTGATTTTGGTCCTGCATGGATACTCAGGCTGGCCATCCATATTTTCCCTATATTTTTGCATGTCACTGTTTTTGTATTTGTTCAGTCTCCATTAGGTTTGGTCTGTCCCTGTTAGATTTTGAGTTCCTCAAGAGGTATGGTTCTTATCTTCTGCTTCCTGTTTCCTCATGCAGAATCTATCCCAGTACTTTACACATCATGTCTATTTAATAGGTAATTATTAACAGACTGATCTTTTCCTTCCCAGTAACAGATTGAAATTGGGTTCTTTTTCCTTTTTTTTTCTTTTTTTCTTGTTTGCTTCATGTTGCTCTATGCAAAATCAGTGACCTTAATCTGCAGTGTGATACATAAAGAAAAGAGATCACTAGAGTTGACACGAATTTGAAACAGCAAAGAAATGGGTCATCCAAACTGAAGTCAACAATGTGGAGACCTTATGCATAAAAGAAGCCTCTGCTTTGTAAGTGACCACTTACTATTAGTAAATGTCACTTATTTTTTCTTTCCAACTATTATGGACTTGATTTTCTTCAGAGTGGCTTTGAAAGACCTCTAAGAGCAAACTCATTATTTAACAATGCATATTTATTCACAGTTTTGCCCTTTTTTCCAATGTGATGTACAGGCATTTAACTGGAAGATTCCTGTTAAATGTGGTTGGAGCCGAGGAGATAAATTCCCAGTACAATGAAGGGGTTAAAAAAAAAAAAGACTCTTTAATATTCTTTAAGAGGAAGAAACAATTCCAATTTTGGAGGTTTGGGAGAGTTTCCTTTCTTTTCCTTTTTCATTCTGTCATCATTTTTGTTTTATTAGAAAACAAGTACCATCTGTTTTTTATGAAAATGTTTCTTTATTGTATTTATATGCAAGCCAATAATTCCAAGCAACATGATTAATATAAAGCAATGAATGACTTCAAGAAAATACTTGTAAAGGCCACTACCCTTGAAGTTTCCAGTGTTTCTCACATCCTCAAGTTTCTTGGGCAAAATCATTCTTGATTTCCCAATTGTTACAAATTTTTATTGCAATTATTATTGAAAAAGGAAGGTCATTAGGAGAAAATTTAATCACTGCACAAAAGAGAAAATTTGTAGCAGCTACCTGAGCTATGGCTTATCTTTCTGAGGGCAATTGGGTAAAGCTAGAGCCAAAGAAACTAGTGTTTAAAAACTCTTTTTTAGTCATGTCCTCACAGGAAAAGCCTGTCTAGACAGCATGGCCTATTAGGTCAGGAAAAAGTCAGACTTTTCGGTTTGATAGAGATTTTCCCACATAATTATATTGTAATATGGAATCTAGAAATACTTATTCCAGTACATAAAATAGTTAAGATAATCCCACTGACTCTCACTGGCTAAATGTTTTAGTTCAACTCTTTGTTAGATGGTCCCTGTTGATTACTTCATTTGAAGAAGCTTTTCCTAGTGCATATAGTTGCTTATATAAGCAGAGCCATAAAGTTTTCAAAAAAAAATTCAGTTAAGGCAACTGTGGAATGAACATGAATTTTTTCCTCATCTTCTTTGTTCTAAAGTAAATAATAAAAATAGATTTCAGAAGGAAAAATATCTAGTTATTCAGAACATTTTGCTTTTTGGACCACCTCGAACACTTTGGAAATTTGAAATTTAGTTATAATGCATTTTTACATACAGTGGATAAATTGATCAGTGATAATCCACTATGAAAACATCATTTAATGTATAGTGCTTGTGCACCCTATAGATACCAAGGACTATGCTAACCTCTAGAGACAGTGTTTTTTTTTCCTTATAGAGGTTATAGGCTAGAGGTTCTGAAAGTAGAGAAATAAAATGGCACTTGAGATGTGTGTGAGCATTCTGGGAATTAAACTTCTGTCAATAGTTGTTCTTCCAATATTAACAGATGCCTTGAACAGGATATACGGTGCACTTCTAGGTACAAGTAAGATTATCTTAGTCTTAGTGAAGACAAATAGAAAAGAAACTTTAGATATCTTTGAACTTGGACTAAAGAAGGGCAGAACAGATATTTCACTATCTAGTTGAGGAAGTAGAAAGGAGACCTGAGAGAAGTGGATCATCATGTGTATAAGGTGGGGAAAGAAAATGGAATTAGAAAAAAAGGAGAATGGAATATATATTCAGCCTCATGTGTCCATATTTTATACCTGGCAATCTTGAAGAAAGCTTTTCTACCTTCAGTTGGTGTTCCAGTATGAAAAGCCAATAACAAAGGCAATAAATCCCCAACCCCATTTGATTCTGAAATCGTAGTCTCTTTTAGTTTATTAATGTGGCCTTGGAAACCCAATAAAATACGTACAGTTATTGGTGGTGAATGCTGTAGCTGAGACCAATATGTAATTTGGCTATTTATATAATATTAATATAATATTATATATATTGCTAATATATATGTAATTTAGCAATATATATATTTTTTTATTGTGGATTAATAGTTGTGTATGAATTCTTAATTTGTGTGTTCAAGCATATGTATACTTAAATCTCCTCTAGACATAATGATGGCTAGTATTAATAAGGATTAAAAAACACCAAATTAGCAAATTCACACATTTTCTCCATAACACATGGTTAATTACACAACTGAGGGATCAAAGTCCTGTGCTATGAAAGTATGTTTGCTTTTCACACCAGGGAGCAACTTTAGCAGCACTTGAGGAATTCAAACAGAACCTGCGTTTACTAGCCAGAGGTATGTAAAGGCAAAATCAGACAAATGCCTAGGGTATAGAAAGATAAACATAGGCAGCATCTCTCTGCATTTGCTTCTAGTTCTTTTTCCTCAGTGTCATTTACATCAATTCCCACCTTTCCTCTATAAATTGTTCAGAGTTTCTAGTTGCATGCCACAGAATCCACTCTGGCTAGTTTAAAGAGGAAGATTTATTAAAGTATTTCCGGTAGCTAATGCAACACATTCTCCAACAATGCAGCTTGGAGGTCTGCTTGGTTGCTGCAGGATTATTACTACCAAGACGCCACTGCCGCCTCCCTTCAGTGATTGTCCTAGGTGCCGTATGCCAGCACCTCCTGAAGGGTCAGATGCTTCCCCTCCCATGTTTACCTGAAGGTTCATCTCCCCACATAAGGCCACTGGTTCACGTTGCTACCATCCACATTTTACTTCCAGAGTCTTATAATAGGTATATTTGCTTGACACAATCTAGGTCTGCTGCTTGCACTGTGGCTACAAGTGAGACTAGAAGAAGTAACGGGTTTTTGTTTTTGTTTTTGTTTTTTTAATTTTACTTCGGCAAGACTGGATTCCTGATCTGAGAATCTATCAAAATATTGAGAATGTTTGAAAGATATCAGACGCTACAAATGACAAAGTTCCAAAGGCTATGACTAAAGAACCTCAGTGAGGACACATTTATTTCAGGATGAGCTAGAAATTAAAATTAGGTGACACATTAACAGGATGTGCTGACTGAAAGTTGGAGGCTAAAATCTTTTTTGAATCTTGATGTGTAGGATTGGGACAAATTATAATTTCTAAATTGCAAACATCCGAAATACCTAGGGATAAACTTAACATGAAATATGCATGACCTATGAAGAAAATGATAAAATGTGCTGAGGAGCATAAAAGATGACAAAAAATTAAAGACACCTTCTCTTGGCTAGAAACACTCTCACTAATATGATGATATCAATGATCTCAAAGTCAATCAATACATAAAGGTAATCCTAATCAAAACTCCAAATGGGTTTTTTGGAGGGAACTTGACTCAATGATTCTAAAGATTATATCAGATCATAAATATAGCCAACAATATTCTGAAAAATATAATAGTCAATGAATGTAATAGCCAACAAAATCCTGAAAAACAAAATTGATGGGGGTAATTGTCTCTGGGGTCAAGGCATTAACAAGGAAAGCGGTGTGGTCCTGCCAACACAGCAATACCTAGAAAGAGGAGGTAAGCAGTGAGTCTAGAAGAAGACTCAAGTTAGTAGGGGAATAAAATATAAAGGTGGCCGTACCAAAAAGATAGATTATTTAATAAATCATGTTAAGGTGACTAGTCATTCAGGAAAAAAAAGCTCACTACTGACTTCAATCACGGTGTTAATAGAGAATCCAAATGGATCAAAGATTTAGTTCAAAAACTGAACCATAAAATTAGAAAAACAGAACAAACAAAATAAAAACAAGGGTTGCTAGTATTATTATACCCTTGTGGTGAGAAAAGTCTTTAACCATCACATAGACACACATACACACACACACTCCCCCTCATATGCACTAAAGGAAGCTATTGAAGTATTTAAGTATGTAAAAAAAATTCAGTATAGCAAAGCACCATGAAAAACAGAAAGACAATGAAACAAATTGAGAAAAATATTTGAAACAAAGTTTTGAGAATGTGTGTGAAAATAAAATCAGGTGACAGTGCAGTCCTGTGTTTAAGGAGTTCTCAATCTTTTCACATATATATATCTGTATAAATATATATATAGATATATATGATATCTATATATCAATATATAGATATATGTATATATACATATATATTACATTTGTCTTTTCCATAATTTACTCTCTTTATAGAATTGCCATTGGCTGTATGTTTTATAGTACCTAATAAAGCAGCTATGCTGAAAAATTTTTAAAGATTTGGTTAATTCATCTGACAACTTTTTTAAGTTCAAGGAACACATTTCTTTAAAAAAAAAGAGTTGTGGTTCATTGTATTAAATCAAATTTTATATATTGAATATGTTTCCCTTAACAAAAAATCTTCGGATGAGTTGTGTTTCTGTAAAAAGTAATGAAAAGTCTTCTGGGGTTATATAGACTCTTCTAGCTTCTTTTGCTTTCCTGGATCCAAGGAAGAGAAAGCAGGATTTTTAAAAGGGGGATTGCATTCCCTTCAGATTGTTATTCTAAATCTGACTTGATGGCAGAATCCAAAGTACATCATCTCCCAAATAAAGCTAGCTGCTTGCCAGACTGGTCTGTTACAATTGAACTGTAAATGGCTCACATCAGCACATTCTGTCAACTTTATATAAACCCTACTTTATGTAATATGATTATAGATCCCCTGAATACAGTTCTGTACCTGCAACTTGCAGACTGATTCTCTTGATATTCTCTATCAGATATAATCACCATGAAAAGCAGCTTGGGCTGATGTTGAGGACACAGGCAGAGATAACAAGTGGCTAGTGCCTGGTAGTTTCATTTTTCTAGAAGCCTGTTACCTCATATGCAAAAGACAGGTAATTGTGTTCTTTCTCCTTTTCCCCTCAAGCCTTTACTCTTTGCTCTCAGTTTTTATCACATGTAGAGATGTCTGACTTTCTTTGACCAAAGGCCCTGAACACTCCACAAGAGCACAGAATTCATGTGGTCAGCATGCCCTTCTGTGCAATGTGATTTATCCAGAAAAGCTTCACTCTCCGTTTCTCTTTGACAATATGATTCCCATTGGACCATAATCAGGCTGACCTGGCAGCATGAAGAGTTCTTAGGAGATTCGGGTCAGATCGACAAGCATTTATTGAGCCTCTGCTGTGTTTAAGCACTGAATGAGGCACTGGGGATACCAAGACATATAATGCAAGACCGTTCTTTTGTGGAGGTGACAGCCTAGTGGGAAAACAGACAAAACCAGAGTTTCAATGCAATGTGATTAATGCCAAGGTAAGACTCCTGGATGCTGAATGCAGGCAAGGTACTTAGTCTAACCTGGGATCCAGAAAAGGTTTCCCAGGGAGATGATGCCTGAGCTGAGTCTGGAAGATTGAGAAAGAATTGTATAGGTGAGAAAAGAAATCTGTGCAAAAAGTAAAGCCTACAAAATATCACAAGGATGTGAAATGACTTGGGGATATGGGCATGGAAACTCCCAGAATTCAGCTATTGAAGGAAAATGTATCAGGTGTGGAATGGTGGGAGATGAGGCTGAGGAAGGAAACAGGTATCAGGTAAGGAAGGACCTGGATACTGTGCTATAAACTTAGGCCTTATTTTACAGGCAATGCCAAGTCCTTCATTCCCTACTCTCTCTCATACCTATTTTCAATCCTTCGGCAAACCATCTTGACCCACCACCATAACCAACTAGTCCAAGCTACCATGGATCATAGCAGTAGCTCTCCAATGATAGTGGGAATCAGTCTCCTTTCATTTCTGCCCTTCTGAGGTCTAACCTCTTCACAGAAGTGAGAACAGTCTCTCTAAAATATAAATCAGATAATGACATTCCCCAGTGAACACTCAAGCCTCGAAAGACTTCTGCACGTTTATAATAAAATCCACATTCTTTTTTTTTTCAAGATTTTATTTATTTATTTGACAGAGAGAGAGAGACAGCAAGAGAGGGAACACAAGCAGGGGGAGTGGGAGAGGGAGAAAGCAGGCTTCCCAGTGAGCAGGGAGCCCGATGTGGGGCTCGATCCCAGGACCCTGGGACCATGACCTGAGCCGAAGGCAGATGCCCAATGACGGAGCCACCCAGGCTCCCCTAAAATCCACATTCTTACCAAGGTGTAAAAGGCAAGTGCTTATTTGAATTGGCCCCTGCCTTGCTCCTCACTTCACCTTCAACCTCCTTACACATTGCATTCCAACCATGCAGGCCTCCTTAGTGTGCCTTGGACATGCTGGCGTAGCTCTGGCTTAGGGCCTTGCACTTGCTAATCCCTCTGCCTGAAGTGCTCTTCCTTCCATCCTTCTCATGGCTGACCCTCTTGGCTCGTTCCCCTCTGCTGAGAAAGGGCCCTCCTTCATTGACTACCCTCTATAAAGCTTATCCTCCACCTCCATTACTCTCTGCCTCTTTTTTTCTGCTATAGATATAGCAGGAAAAAAAATCTATATATCTGTCATTGTATAGTTGATTTCTATAGCCTGTCTTACAGGGATATAAGCTTCAAGAAGGCAAAGATGTGTGTGTTTTGTTTACTGTTATATTGCCAGTGTTGGAGCACTGGGCATTTGTTGAATAAATTGATGAATGAATTCAGAACCATTCAGAACTTGGGAGTGAAAGGATCAGGTGTGTGTTTTAGGCAGGTCACCCTGGCTGCAGTGTGGAAGATGTATGTAGGGGGGTAGATTTTGGTTGGGGAAGGTGGGTAGATAAGAGTTAGACCCATTTGGAAGTTCTTAAGTTATTCCAGGTCAGTGGAATGAAGGACTGAACTAAGGCAGTGGTATTTTGCACGAAGAAAGAGGAGATAGATTTCAGAAGTGTTTTGGAGATAAAATTGGCCAAACATGATCAAATTACATCTGGGCCTCCCTTCAGACTCTTGACTACATGAGGGATGATAAAGGATGCTGGAGCTGGATGTGGTCCAGAATCAGAGGGAGCAGGATGATGTTGCCTGAGTGCCTACTGGGACTTGTGCTTTTCCATTTCAGTATTTCCCTGGGTTAAAATTTTCAAGGCATTCATGTGTCCCTTGTGAAGCACAGAAGCATTGTCTTGCTGCAGATCTGAATGACTACAATGAGTTGGATGTACTTTTGGCACCAGATAGATGTTCAATAATAGTTTTAATGATAGTTTCTACAGCAATTGCGTTTACCCTGGAGGCTGTCCATCTCTCTAATGACTAGGGCCAAGTCGGCTTAGTTTATAAAATCTGGCAAAATTACAGTGTGAACTGGTAATGCCGTGGGCTGTTATACAAATTATACCAGGTCTGTCTTTGAGAAACTTCTCCCAGCCCAGTGCCTCCAGGTACTTCAAGAATACTGACTTCAAAGGAAGTACCATGTTGTTATGAACACCACATAGCAAAACAAGAAAGGGACCCATGGTGCGTAACTGGTGGAAGTATTTGATCAGCTTGAAATTTTTTTAAAAAGTGTTTGAGCTGTTGAAATTGACAGAGCATTACAATTTTGTTTTCAACATGGTTTGGGAAAGTTCCTTTTAGTATGGGAAAATTTATTATCTTAGCCAAGGAAAGAATTATGTATAGGCCTCAAATCTATAAACTCTCAATCCAAGAGAGATTATGAAATTATTTTGGATGGTTGAGACAGAAGTGTTTCCAAAGAAAAGGTTTATCACATGGGTGATTTAAAACACTACTAAAATTGCCTCTCCAAGCGATGACCTAGAAATCTGACAATGCGATAATGAATTCTCAAACAAACAAAACAAACAAACACAAGAATCACATTGGAACATTTCACAATTGGCAGGGTGAAAACTGGCAACAATGACTTCTGGGAAAGTGAGTTGGATCTTAGAGCATTAAGATGAATTTTGGGACTATAACATCAAGTCAACACTTTTGTGAGAATTTTGGAATGCTCAATTTCCCACAATCTCATCATTTCTCTGCCTGACAATTGTAATTATTCTTCATCAACTTGACAGTCAAATTTGCTTCCTGTAGTGATAATATACCTGCTACCATCCTGACCATATTGGAGAAATAGCTTTTTCTTTCATAGGTTTGTTCATTTCAAAGCTAATTTCCTGTTATTCTAACCACTTTCTTACATTATTCTTTAACTAATCACCATTCATGTTTCTGACAGTAGTTTGTAACTTTGGAAAAAATGAGGAGATACACAAGTGTCAGCCTGATTATGAAGAAAAGAATACTTTACTTACTTCACAAATTGAAATTAATGAATTACTTGGCCAAAGTATGCCATACGACTTCAGAAAATATTGGACATTATTGTATGTTTCCAAAACATCCTAGGTCATTAAGTAATTGTGGGATTTAATGTATGAAACATTATAAAGGAATCTCATTTTGTACAGGTTGAGAAAAGATGCATGGGACATTAAGACCTGGTCACATGTGTTAAAAAGAACAACGATAGGGAAAAGAGAATAGTTATAAAGTAAAAGTGCTGGCTGGTTATAAAAGATATTGATTTGAAATCTCTTCACTTAATTATTTATTCAGTAAGTTTCTACTCCTTTCTGAGAAGGTGACATTTGGGTAAAACTTAAAGGAGGTGATGAAGTGCACCTTGCTATTACCTGCAGAAACCACTTTCCAAACAGAGGGAACTGCAAAGGCCTTGTGGTGGGGGTGGGATCGGGCCTGGGGTTTCGGAGGTGATGCAGGGAAGAGGGCAGAGGCTGTGGGCTGGAGCAGAGCTGCGTGTGTGTGTGTGGAGGGGGCAGACAGGAGATCAGGTGGCAACTGGGGGTCTGTACAAGCCAACCTGGGGATATTGGCTTCTAGTCTGTGTGAAATGGGGAGCACTTGCAGTGTTTTCAAGTAAGTTTTAAAAGATTCAGTCTGCCTGGTGCATTGGGAGTAGATTACAGAGGATCACAGAGACTCTAAGGGGCTGATATAGGACAATGGCTTCACCCAGGCAGAGAAGTGGAAGTGCTAAGAGGTGGTCAGCCTCGTGGTACACGTTAAACATAGTGCTGTTGGATGAATTGGCAGTATGAAAAAAAAAAAAGTCTGGGACTGAGGGGGTTTTGGTGAGCAACTGGAAGGGAAAAGTTGTCATTTGTGTTAGATTTGGGGAGATGCTGTAAAAAAATTACCACAAACTGGGTGACTTACAATGACAGAAATGTAGTTTGGAGGTCCCACATCCAGGTGTTGGCAAGCCTGCACTCTCTCTGAAGACTCTATGGGAGAATCCATTCTTTGTGTCTTCCAGTTTGGGTGGTTGTTGGCTTCCACTGGCATGCCTTGGCTGCATGACTCTCGTCTCTGCCTCTGTGGTCATGTTGCCTCTTGCTCTTCTGTCTCTTAGGACCCACATGGAGAAATCTAAGATGATCATATCACAGGATCCTTAACTTGATTATTCCTGCAAAGTCCCCTTTACCAAATAAGGTAACATTCATAGGTTCCAAGGATTTGGATTTGGATCTATTTGGCGGGGGGCATCGTTCAAACTAGTACACCATTCACTGAAATAGAGGAGATTGTGGGTAAAGCAGGGGGCGGGTGAGAGGGAAGAATGTATATAATTTTCCTTTTACCTGACTGAAGACCTGATTATAGCCTGAGTTGTTGAATTAAATAACCAGGTATTATTATTAAAGATATTCATTATACTGGTCATGTAAAATAATAGATTATTAAATCTCTATAAAAATCCAATATTCTGCTCAAAGTTTGCCATCATCCTCATTCTTTATGAGGTATGTTACCTCAAACTGTTAAAACAAGTCAATTGTTCATGTTTGAATTTTATTTCCTCTCCCTTTCACCAGTCTATGGAAAAAAATGTATTTATTCAACAGATATTTATTTAGTGTCTAGAGTGTGCAGTTTACTGTGCTAGGCAATTCAGAGATACAAAGATTATTAAGAAATAGTTTCCATCATTAAAGAACTTAAATATAATAATTTGGCTCAAACTAGTACCCCCATCCTTTCTAATGTGGCTTATTAAGCATATAGCTTACTTACAGTAGGTGTTTTATGAGCAAGAACACAGGTATTAAGTCTCCTTTGCTAGTCAAGGTTGAGAGTGGTCACAAAATCTTTCTCTTGCTTTTGGTTTCCCAACTGCTTTCTCTCTTTACATTGAGAAAGTTTAGGTGATCATGGACAGTGAGCTGCCAGTCCCAGAAATGCTTCAAAATGCAGAAATAAGACTCCAGAATGAGTACATAGCGAGGGGAAATCAGTTTACTTGGAGGAGCTTTTCCTAGAAATAACCTCCACTACTGATTTGGAGGAGAGAGAGTTTGCTCAAGAGACGGAAGTGGGGGGGAAAGGGTCACCGTAAAATGTAACGAATGTAAAAGAAACTATAATCTTGGAGGTAGAAGGGTGTTCGGGGCAAAGAGCCCTTATGGAGTTTAGGAAAGGAAAGATGGGGAGTGAGTATGTTTATCTGTGACCACTGAACAAGAGGAAGAGACTCTGTTTGATGTCACTAGTAATCTGAACGCTTGAAAAGTGACGAATTCTCTGATCTCTCAGATAGCCTGATTTAAATAGTTCCCAGAACTATCCAACCTCCTCTGCAGCGAATCTGGGCTCAGCAGACACCAGATTATTATTGTAAAGAGCTTAAGGGGCAGCACCTGACACATCATGCAAGTTCCACAAAGATTAGCTATTATCATAAGTTATTATTTTATTTTCCTTGCTACTTGATCATTTCTTGCGGTGTAATCACACTGTTGACGGTGTAGCTGATGAAACTGAATGTATAAGCCTTCTTGACCCTGTCTAAACTATGATGATTCTGGTCAAGATGTGATCGATTATTTAACTAGCCACCCTGAAACAGTCTACTAGTTCTCTCCTAATATTGCAACTGGAATATTTCTCCACATTGAGACTATATTTGCCCATCCTTGTCATGTACCATCACCTAACTATTGTCTCCTTTTGTAATCACACTGAAGCTCTGTTTGCCCATGCCCTTCTTCCTCAAACACCTTTCAATAGATCACTGGTATCTAACACACTGTCTGAACTCCTTAAAATAGCATTCAAGACCTGCTTATTACCATTTGATTCCAACCTGGTTCCAACTGACTTTTCCTACCACTCCGCCATATTATTTCTCGGTTACCACACAAAAAGATTATTGTCTCTTTTACAAAACGTATGTTCTCCCACCTCTGGGCCACCTGCCTCCTGGAATGATCCAACTTCTTACAGTTACTCAGCTCCTATTAGACTCCTTGCCATTGCTCAGGGGCCAGCTCAAAGGCCATCTCCTCCACCAAACACTCCCAGTTCCCTCTGGCTGCAAATGACTGCCATAACAACCTGCAGTTCGCGGGTCTGCTTTTAGGATGTTTTCCCTGTCACAGTAATTTGTGTATTGTGGGAGATGCAGTGTAATATCACAGAGGGGAGCTAATGCTCCTTGGGGTCAGACCAACAAGCCCTACTTTACTAGTTTTATAACCTTGAACCACTTATTTAAACTCTGTGAGCTTGGTTTTCTTATCTGTAAAATAAGCATAATAATACCTACCTTGTAGTGTTACGATGAGGATTAAATGAAATCCCTCTATGTGCAATAAAGCTCTTGGCCCGACACTTATATGACCCAACATGTGTTTGAAATTATTATTTTATTGCTATTATTATGTCCTTTCCTACTTAAAGATTATGGTCATTTTGAGGTCAAGGACATGGAGTCCCATTCCTCTTTATTCTGCTTAGCGTAATGTCTTGTGCAAAGGCCCCCGTTGGCTAAATTTGTGCGTGTTTGTCTATCAGTTTTGCCTCTCCAACTATATCATATGTTTCCAGAAGTCAGGGACAATGCCATGTATACTATAGTACAGTTAAAGGCTGGCATAGTATGTATTTGCCTGGGTAGGAATACGATCTGTTCAAGCACCCTCTGCTAACAGTGACACTTATTTTTTGTTTTAAAATTTAATTAATTTATTTCTTTGAGAGAGAGAGAGGGAGAGAAAAGAGAACAAAAGCCGGGGGGGGGGGCAGAGAAGGAGAGGGGCAAACAGACACCATGTTGAGCATGGAGCCTGACCAGGGGCTTGATCCCACGACCCTGAGATCATGACCTGAGCTGAACTCAAGAGTGAGATGCTTAACCAACTGAGCCATCCAGGAGCCCCTGGGCAGCTGAATCTTGACTGTGGTTTTTAAGTGGGCTCTTGAGAATCACCTCTTCTAGACAACGTTCTTTAATAAGCTTTGAAAGAATTGTGTATAGCTGAGAATATAAATCCATGGTATGAATTTAGTACTACTATACTTAAAATTAAGTTGTGCTTAAATACATAGACAACAAATAACAATGAATATTGAACGTCATTCTGACAGTGACATTCATCTCTTCCCATGAAGAAATCGTGGAATCTTAGGTAAGTGTGGATCAGAGAAGTATCTCCGACCTAGCGTTGGACCCTTTGCATGGCTCCATTTCTGGGTCCTATACTCTATATGTTCTACAACTGCCTGCCTCGGGATGGGCGTGTATTGCCTCAGACTCAAGATTACTATTGTGAGAGAATGTTTGTTTGCTGCATTTACAGTTGCATAGGAAAGCCTTTAAGTAGAGTTTTCATAAGCCATTTCCTTAGGTAATCATGTCAGATGTAATTTGCATCAAATTCACTACCTAACAAATTTAAAGGGGATTCCTGTGCTTCCCCCATATTTTACAAAGTCCTTGGAGTGGAATTGTTCTTTGCAAGCATTGCTGCAACTTTCTTTCTCTGAGAGTTTTTTGATTTGCCCTATATTGAGGGACTGGAAAAAATTATATATTTTCCATGGATTTGTGACATAATGGAGCAGCTAGTGGTTGGACTCAAACTGAAAAAGAGTTCTCTGTTGTAGAGATATAATTTCTATGGCTTCCTGTGTGTCATAGTCAAACATCTTCTATGCCTACCTCTAATTAAAAAAAAAAAAAGCATTGCTTGAGTTACATGACACTACCCAACTTTCAATATTTATTGAATAACTTCGGAGTTTATGTTATTATTCTTAGTTTATAAGATATCTGAACCCTAAGTATAACAAAATTGCTACATATTTACTATGTAAATTCACAGAATCTGAAAAGTGTCTTATAACAGCCATGTAAACTATATATTACCCTCACAGATGAGGTGAAGGCAATTATGTATCATTATGACAGTGGAAAGATTACTAACTAATTGTATTAAGTCTGGTGGTGATAACATTATCATAGTATGAAGGAGTAAATTCAGAGATGAAGGTGAAATGGTGAAAGGAAATTAATAAGAAACCTGAAATCATTTAAACTTTTTCTTTGATGGATTGTTCCCCAATGTCTCTCTTTCATCAGTCATGTGATATACATTATACATGGTTTTGCAACATTAAAACCATCTCTCCTATATGTACTGGAATTTATTTATTTCTGGCAACAAAACTGGATTTTTGTTTGGAAAAGATAATTTTTGAAAGGGAAGGGGAGTTATAATTCAATCATCTCTTCACAGCTGGACGGAAATTAATTTTAGCTGGTGTCAGAAAAATTAAGTGCTATAACATTCTTTTTGCTTTGACTAAATGGAATATTAACTCTGAGGGTGAGTCTGTAGTCCACCTGTCTCATTTTAACACATGCAAGAGACAGATATTCAAAGACACACAATGAGTTGTAATACAACTCAAATCTCTTGACTTCTAATCCAGGGCATTTTTCACTACTTTTCATTCTCTATAATTCTTTTAATTGTACAATTACATCAGACATGACCAGTGTTATGGACTGAATGTTTATATCTCCCCCAAATTTATATGTTGAAGCCTTAAACTCCAGTGTGACTGTATTTGGAGATGGAGCCTTTATGGAAGCAATTCAGGTTACATGAGGTCATGAGTATGCGGCCCTCATGATGGGATTAGTGCCCTTATAAAAAGAGATACCAGAAAGCTTGCTGGGTCTCTGTCATGTGAGAACACAGGGAGATGAAAGTGGCTGTCTGCAAGACAAGAAGAGAGCCAGCATTAAAAAGCGACCAGGCCAGGACATTGATCTTGGACTTCTCAGCCTCCTAAACTATGAAAGAATAAACTTCTGTTGTTTAAGCCACCCAGTCAATGCTATTTTGTTATGGCAGCCCAAGCAGACTCATACAACGAATAAAAGAAAAAATACTTTTTTTATATGGCCAAATTTAGCTACTTTCCCATTGGTTTAGCATTGTTGCAAGTACCGATGTTGCCCTGATGAAGTACAATTAGGTGAGAAAGAAAACAGAAGTCTTTATCTTTACCCCTGCAATGCTAAGTTTCTGTAACTCGTAAATTCACATTCATAGATAGAGATGTGTTGCATGATTCATGCGCAAATTCTATCTTGGACCTGCCCTGGAGATGGAGCTGCTTATGCAAACACAGATTAATTTGATTAAAAAGAATATTTATTATGTCTTAAAATTTTTCTTTCAAGTGGGAATATATTATTCACTACCGAATGTTCAGGGCTAAATTAGGTGCTTCCTAATTATCTTGGTCAAAGGGGTTAGTAGCAAAGGGAGTTTTACATTTTTTATTCTGCAGGGCATCTATTCATACTATTGCCCCAGCTTCCAATGAGATAGGAACTAGCTGGCAAGGTAAAATTAGCTCTACAACTTCTACTCAACATTTAGGAAGTCTAAACATTTAGGAATGAACTAAAATCAAAATTGTTTCTTTCCAACTTTTAATATGGGTTTTCTTCATAACAGAAAAAGTGTTCTTGATGTTTTTCATTGTGAGTCAAATCTTGATGGCTAATGTGTTTAGAGGGGACACTGTAGCTAATATTTTAGTTTTGTATTGAGAAATGTCAGGAGGGGTCAATTCCTGAATAAATATGTATAAGGATATTGATTCTAATAGAGAAATATCTGAAAGGATTTAAAAAGCATGCTAGTTAATAGTGGTTTTCTCTGGGAAGTGAGATACTACAATATTTTATTTTTTATGATATATGTATATTTGTATTATCAAACTAATGCTAAAGCAAAGATAACCAATAGGATTTTTTAGCTTTTTCTTTTTAAAGCTATAGCTTCAAAATCAATGAGTTTTAAGCCAGAAATAAAACATATTTTATTTGGAAAAGAGAGGCATTTGAGAAAGCAGCAATATCACAAAGTAGACACATCTAGAATGTAAATAGATTACATTATAAAAATGGACCAGTGGAGCAAACACTGAATCTCAAACTTTCCATAATATTTCCCTTAGGATTTTTTTTTTTTTTTTTTTTTTTTTTTTTTTTTTATTGGGCGCCTGCATGGCTCAGTCGGTTGGGCGACTGCCTTCGGCTCAGGTCATGGTCCTGGAGTCCCGGGATCGAGTCCCGCATCGGGCTCCCTGCTCAGCAGGAAGTCTGCTTCTCCCTCTGACCCTCCCCCTCTCGTGCTCTCTGTCTCTCATTGTCTCGCTCTCAAAAAAATAAATAAAAATCTTTAAAAAAAAAAAAGGATTTTTTTTTTCCTGCAGTACAAGGTAGTGGTAACAATACTGTTACGTCTTACCTAATTGGGTTTCATAGCTTACCAACTAAAGAGCATTCTCTTATTTGAGCCAACAACAATACTCTCCAGTAGGCAGGGCAAATGTAACTCTGTTCATCTTAGTAATTAAGTAACTGGGACTCACAGAAAGTAAGTGACTTGTTCAGGTTGAAAGGGTAAGAAACGGTTGGGTCAGAAGTAGAGATAATGTCATGTTCTTTCCAGCATAGAACTCTATATTCACGATCACCACTTAACTTAGCCTCCCACTCACTTAAATCTCACTGGGTTTTCATCCATACCACTCCAGTGGACTCTCCCTTACAAAGATCATCAAGGAACTCCATCTTGCCTTGTGATTTTCAATCCTCATTTTACTTGACCTCTTGGCAACACCCTTTCCTCAAAAATTTAGAAATACTTAAAAAATAGATAACACATGTAAATGTTATAAAATTCAAAGCGTATGAAAGAATATAAAGCAAAAGTAAGTCTCTCTTCCACCTCACACAGTTCTCATGCCCAGAGACAACCTTGTCATAAGATTATTGTATATCCTTTCACAGATATTCTAGGCATATACAAAGATATATATATATATATATACACACACACACATATATATATATTATTTACTTACACAAGAGATAGGTAATATACCAAAGATACTAATCTAAACTGTGATTTGTTTCACTTAATCATATATCTTCAGGAACCTTCCATATGGTACCTATAGAGCTGCTCCATTTTTTTTTTGCCTCATTTTCTTAAATAGCTGAATAGTATTCCAGAATGAGCCATAATTTATTTAACCATTCTGATACTTTTATTATTTATTTCAGGATGAATCATATATTTAGCCAGTTCCCTGATGATCTATACAAGTTGTTTCCAACCTTTTACTGTTGAGTATAGTTTTTCAATGTATGTCCTTGTACATTTATCATTTTGTACAAGTCTAAATATACAAGATCAATTCCCAGAAGTAGAATTTCTTGGTCAAAGGGTATATTTACACTTAAAATTTTGATATTGCCAAGTTGCTCTCCAAAGAGAATGGGCCAGTTTGTAATCCCATCTATAATTTATGAGACTGCTTCTCTACAATCTTACCAATGTGGTGTGTTATTAAATTTTTTGATCTTTGCTAATCAAATGGGTGAACAATGATCTTGCAATGGTCTTTAAATTTTATTTTCTTTGAGCATCTTTTCTTTCCTAGGATCCATTTGTACTTCATTTTGCATGCACTGTATTTCCATATCCTTTACTCATTTGTTTTTTTCTATGATTCTTGATTTCTCACCCTCCTGGTTTTTCTGCTGCTAAACTGGTTGTTCCTTCTTAGTCTCTTGAGCTGGGTTTTCCTCTTTTATAGATCTCTAAATGGTAGAATGTCCCAGAGCTCAGTCTTCAGCCCTCTTTTATTTTCTACTCATTATCTAGCCATCTCCTCCTGTTCCATATAAGAGCTGATACTTTCTAAACTTACACCTCCAACTCCAGTCTCTTCCCCAGCATTTTGTCTAACTGCTTGTCCATGTAGTTGTCTACTAGGCATCTCACATTTAACATGTCAAAAGTATAACTCTTGGTTAGCCCCTTTTCTCTCCAAATCCTTATTTCAATGAAGAGAAACTGCCACTCCACCAGTTGAGCAAGCTAAAACACAACTTATCCTTGATTTCTCTCTGTCTCATTCCCAACAGCCAATTCATCAGTAGGTCTACCATCTCTAACGTTAGAATATATCCTGAAACCTACCAATTATGAATACTACTCTTGCTACCATTTCTTCTACTACGGCTATGGCCTCTACTCCACTAGTCCAGTCCAACCACACTCTTGCAGCTTTATCCATGTGTGGAGATACAGTGTGTGTGTTCTCACATGGATCAAAGAAATCACTGACCACATGCTCCAGTTTCATTATGGAACATCAGAAGGAAGCTGAAATAACACCTGGAGAAGAGTGCTTGATATACAGATTCCTGGTTGCCAAAAGATTCCCACTGCTTTTTAGATTGGGAGCGTTTTGAGAGCCATGCAAGACTGGCTTAATCATCTCTTTACCCACAGCACTCAGAATAGGGGCCAGTATGTAGTTCAATTAATGTTGGTAGAATAAATAAATGACCTGACTATTGGTAGGAGGTGACAGGCATCATGCTAGAGAGCTTAAGGATTCATTGGCCACAAACCATTCATTCAACAGATATTTAGTAAGATGTCTAGAGCATAAGCTCACCTCACAGTCTGCATTCCAGGTCATTTAATGTTAGCAGAAAGCACAGGCAATCAGAGCAAAGCACTCTGATTTCTTGACTCCATAGTTCCTTTGATTGTCCTAGATTGAACCTCTGCAGTAAGTCTGCCATCATGAGCCTGTTTTTATTAGGGTCATTTTTGTTAAGGGATTGATTCAGGAACTCACGTGTTCAGCTTGCTGGTCCACCTCTTACCTTTTGTGGTAGGGCTAATAACCAGGCTCTTGTTTTGCTTCAGTACCCAATTTCAGTAACCAAGTCCCTGCCATGTGGTACCTTGATCGTTTGTCTGATATAGCAATTGCTCTGGGATATTTCTTACTTTAGAACTGTTTCCAGGTTTCTAGAGTCCTCTGGTCTCCATGCCTGTGGCTGAATACTTCATACTAGGTAGCAGACCTAATCATCTCTTTTCCTAGACCCATGCTTATTGCCTGTTGCCTGACTCCTTAAAACTTGCCCATCATCCCAGGCTTCCTTCCTTCCTTCTTGGCCATGTCTGTTTCTCCAAGTCCTGCCACCTCTGGTTTGGCTTTTCAGTCAGCCTCCCCTGACTTCCTCTTTGCCTCCCTATACTGAGGTACAATGAGTAAAAAAGTCAACTTGGATCTCTTTTTAGCCTGGGCATGATCCTGGAGGAAAAAAATCATGGAGATGAAGGAAAGAAGCTCTATCTCCTTCATCCAAGTTCACAAGTGCTATGAACATTAACTGCTTTGAACTCTGGATTGCTTTCTGCTGTTGTCGAACTCCTACAACACATTCTGGATGTCTCAAAGTGTATTATCATCACTTAGATGTTCTGTGTGAGTTAGTGGTCTCTTCCCAACAAGATGGTAAGGTTCTTACAAATATATATCTCAAGCCTTCTTATTCCAACATCACTTCCAACATCAGTATCAAGTACCATTTTTGAGCACTTACTGTATGCTAGACACTGTGCTAAGTGCTTTATTTACAATAACTTATTTAGTCTTTGGAATGATCTTATAAGGAAGATGTGAATATAAGGGAAGTTGTTATTTAATGGGTATAGACTTTCAGTTTTACAAGATGAAAATTTCTGCAGACCTGTTGTCCAACAATGTGAAAATACTTAATATTTAACTGTATACTTAAAAATTGTTAAGATGGTAAATTTCATGTTATGTGTATCTTACCACAGTTTAAAAAATTCTTACACATAGAAGGTAGACTGAAATACTATACAGTATTGTGCTATGCCCAACAATATATACACAATGTAATTTTGTTATTAAAGATGGTAGTTTTCATGATGACAATGGTCAAATCCTTACACAATACAATTGTTCTAAATTCTGGACTTAAAATTTACTATGTTAAAATGCATATGGGCAATTTTTATAAATATCATCATGGTGTTGAATAATTGTTAAGAAAAATTAGTGAAAGCTCAAGACATCATTGTCTCACATCTCTAAAACTTGGTTGGCTGTGGTTACTGGGGGGGCACATAAATACATCATGTGCATGCAGACACATAGCTATACCACACATATTCTGACCCTTTAACTTACTCTGCAAATGTATATTATTTAGTGAGTTAGTACCTTCCCTGTGTGGCAAATGTGCGTGTTTACGCTTTCTTTTCTTATATCTGGAAAAATTACACGTCTGGTGCCAAATATCATGGTTAGACTTATATATTTCATTACATTTGAAAAGAATATATTCTCAAGCTTATATAATACATTAAAACATAGAAAAAACCCCACATTTTTAGTGAGAAAATGCCCTTTATTTCATAGTTTTTAGTATATTGAATAGGTATTCCCATTGTCTGTTATTTTCCATTAATGAAAGTTCCTATTGCTTTGGTTTTTATAATATCAAAATGTATTATTTCTGATTCTTAAAATGCCCAAAAGTTTGAAGTGTTTCACTTTATGTAGTGGGAATAGATGCCTGTGGATCGACAGGAAGCTGGGAAGTTTCCCTGCTCAATGATACAGGCCTACTGTGGATATTTGAAATGCCACCACTAATGACTCGTTACTTTCTGTTAAGCTTTTCCCTCATATAGTGGTTCTTTTCTAAATTGCAAATACTCCAGGAAGGAGTAATATACTGGGCAACTCACACCTTATTATGAAATAATTGATCATATCTCTTCTTTGATGGGAGGAACTATGCGGGAAGTACGGACACAGGACCTGTGAAAGAAGAGTAGCTAAAGATGGTTCTGATCAGGTAAAATAGAGCCTGTAGAGGACTTCTTCCACTTGAACAGAAGCTGAGTTCCTGATTCTTTTTAAAAATGAGTTTCTCCATTGCAAGTTTAAGTTTTGTGGATACAAGCGAAGTGTAATGGAAATCTGGGACAATTACCTAAATTATTTCATTTTTAAAAACCTTCAATAAATCTAAACAGGGATTTTTGGCTTAAATTATTCAACAGGACTAACTGCATTAAAATTATCTAAAATTGCCTTGTTCTCTATTTCACCTTATCTGTTTAGAGAGACAGACCTTAGGCTGTGTCTGCTTCACCCTGTATGGATTGATTTGGGGCCAAAAAATTCAATTAATTCTATTCACAGAGGACCATCGTGGTACTGAGCAAATGGCAAAATTAACGCTTCTGATTTCTTGCTGCCCCATTCCACTGTCAAGTCTGGGAGGGACTGAGCCTGACATATTTAATGATCCCAGTTCACTCGGTTCACTGTGTGTTTGTGTGGGTTTCTACTTGACATCTTATTTTAAAGATACTGGCTTCAAAAACTGTTTTGCTTTGGGATAATCAGCAGAGCCAGTTCATTGTTTGGGGAGCAAAGAAAGCAAATTGAGGCAGTGTGTTGCTAGCTAACCTCTACTGTGTGCTTATCATGTGCTAGGTATTTATTAACTCATTAATCTGAGGTTTATTGTAAGTGGTGCCGCAGCTTCAATGCTAGGTGGTTTAACTCTATAACCTGTGTACTTAAGTGCAGCTCTATGCTGAAAGTCAGTGGAGCATGCTGGTCAAGAGTGTGGGCTCCAGATTCAGGTTGCTGAGTTATATAACCTCATGCCTCAGTTTCCCTTATTGTAAAATGAGGGTAGTCACACTTCCTATCTCATTGGGTTGTGGGGAGGATAGTTAATACATGTAAAGCACTTAAAAGAGTGCTTAGTGCATAGTAAATTACTTAATAGATATTACCTATTATTCTTAATGACATTATTATGATAGTGTCTATAGTCAATGAAACAATGCTCTGAAAGGGAACATGTGGAAATCCCTCTCTCTTGCTGCTGAATTTACCCCTCCCCTAACATTTTACTCTTTCCTCCACCACTCTCACCCACCCACCATTACATATTCTTCAGAATTAAGGTTGGATTTAAGACCGTAAATTTAGGCAGAGTTATAAATGAAGACCAAATGAGCTATTTTGGTTTGTGTGTGAGTCATATGCTTATTATCTTTTTACTTAAAAAATAATCATAAACGTCATTATGATGATGGGATTTGTGTAGCACTTCATGGTGTTGGTATATTTTTATATTCATCTCGTCTGATGTAGCAGTGCTCTGCAGAAGATTGTGCAGATGTGACTTCCATCAATAGAAATTGTAACACGGAGAAATCGAGTCATTTGCAGAAGGGGAGGGAATGCAGGGACTTCCCAAGTGTCTGGGGCAGGAGAAGTTGAGGGAGGGAGCATGAGAAAAGTTTGGAATTAGTCTGGGAGTTTGGAGTTATTGGGATTGTCAATGTCAGGCTTATGGCTAAGGACAGGGGTGTGGGAATCTTCAGAAAGGACAAAAAGAGAGTAGACAAGAGAGGCCAGAAAGGGAAAGAAAAAGCAAACAGGGAAAAGAGGTGGACAGTCTGGGAAGAATAGAGTGCTAACAGCAGTTTCTTCCAAGATGCTGACTATTCACATCTAAAAATGGAGGTTCCTCAATGGCAGGGTCTTTATCTAGGTCCTTAATTTCTTCACCTGGCATTTAGTGTAGTATTGTTGAGCACCTAATGAATGGTCCTCTCTTGTGCAAAGGACTTCCACTGCAGCAGCAACTGTGAGCTTAAATGATGGGAAATGGTTCATTTGTCCCATTGAGGAGAAAGAAGACCTCCTATGAAGTCAAGGAATTGGTTGAAAATGATGGGTATTCTCTGGGGTGGTTGAAATTAGAGCTCTGTGGTCCGGAAAATAAACTGCTTCAGTACAGATACATTTATGGAAACATCAATAAACACTGTGATTAAACTGCAGATAGGATTCCATCAGAGAGAACAATTCAAATGGTACACAAAGTTATTTTAAACCCCTATTCATATTTGCAGGTAAAAATTCCACGTTAATTAACTAGATGGGTTAATTTAGATGGTTTTGTTAAATTTAAATTAGGTGTTAAAGTAAAAACCTTGCGCTGCAGGGTATGGAAAGTTTAGTTGTTCCCCTTTTGCTTTGGTGTGCACTCTTTGCAAATAATAGCTTCCTAACATTGAAAGTTTTGATGGGAGCATGGATTCTTTCCTTCCACACGCAATCATTAAGTAGCTATTGTGTGGTGAGCTTTAGGTTTATGTTGAGGAAATCCTGACAGAGTTCTCGCTCCTGAGGAGATTAAAATCTTCTGGAGATTTAAAAAACAGTGTGACAATGACAAGGGCTCCTCTAGAGAGAAAGGCTCAAAGGATGATGGGAACTCAGGGGAGGGGCAATCAGGAGAATGTTCCTGATCTGTGCCCTAGCTCTGTGTCTGGGAGGATGAGTTGGTGAGGGTGACAAGCCATTCTTTGCAGAGAGCTGTGCATGTGCAAAGTTACAGAGATGAGAACATTCGGGAGCTGAGGATGCTGGCTGGAGGGGAGATAGGGACTGGAAAGAGAGACGGGAGGAAAGATGAAGCTGGTATTGTAGGTGGGGTCCAGCCTTAGATTGTCTTGTCTGTCATTCTAAAAGTTTGAAGTTTATTCGGAATGCCGTAGGGGTGCCCCGAAGGCACTGGGGCAACATGTCAGCACTGGCGGCAGGAGGAGGGGGCAAAAAGATGGGAGTAGAGAGTGGGTGTAGATGCACTTAGGTGATAAATGTTACGTTTTAAGTAAAAGCCCTCTGGGCTGCTGGGTGAAGAATGGATTGGATGAGGGTGTGAGCGAGGGCAGTGGGAGGTGGTGGGAGGACTCGGCGTGAGAGGTGATGGCAGTAACTGAGAGAAGGGAACGGGTTTGAGCAACAGTAAAGTGAAAGAGTTACTGGAACTTGGTGATTGACTCAATGCCAGTGAGTGAGAGAGAGGAGTCTAGAAGACTCACAGATTTAAGGCTTGAGAATCCAGTGGTTTCTTGAATTGAGAGAGGTATACTGGGGGAGGAGAGGGAGTGAGGTAGAAGATGATTTAAGATGACTGCGTTGAGGGAAGAACTGTTGAAATTAGCAGGGCCTGGAATGGTAAGCATCAGCGTTTCCTGATTTCTGCTTTCTGGTACCTGTCCCTGAAATGTTGGCTGTGGTTGTCCTGCCCGGCTTTCCTTTTCTCCCCGGCACCCCCCTTCCTCTCACCTTACACCACTGCTGTTTTCTTTCATCCTTACCTGGCTCTGCTAATGCTTCTTTCTCCATTCTCTCCAGCCACTCCCTCCCCCCCCCCCCCCCCCCCCCCCCCGCCTCCAGCCCACCCCCCACTGAGACTCAGCAAACCCACACACTTATAACAGATAGAACAAATACTGAACCAACATTTTTGTTAAATAGCTTGACTGCTTTGTGGACAGGGATTTGTCAACACATCTGTTCTAAAGGATTTTCTTTTAATAGATTTGTGTGTGTGTGTGTGTGTGTGTGTGTGTGTGTGTGTGTGTGTGTGTGTGTGTGAAAACCAGATCAGCAAAGCACTGTTACCATGGTCTATCCTTAGAGACCTGGAAATTGCTATACTAAGCAGAACTGATTAAATGGTATTTTACCTGTTTGGAATAAAACTCACAATCTGTTCCTGAAAATCATTGCCATTACTTGGCTAAAGGTAATTGAGGAGAGGAATATACTATTTGTTGTATTCTGAGACTGCGATCTGTGATCTATGTCTACGGACAATGGGCTCCCTCCTTAAACTGGGTAAATGCAAACTGTGAACGTTGAAGGGGACCCGTTCAGAACAGAGGGAACCCTGCCAGAGGGGGAATCAAAGCTGACTATTGGTGGAACTAGGAACACTACCAGGTACAGATCTGGGGCGCAGGTCTAGTGCAAGACAACCTGGACCCAGCATGGATGATGTAGTGCTTCTTAGACATACCATTCATGTGATGCTGTGTAGGGGCCTTGATTACAAACGCAAGAAAAAGTGAAAGATGGATCACCTGGATGTGGAAGTTCTAAAGATGTTTGACCCACAGGGTGAAGGTTATCCTGCCTCGGGAAAGCAGAGGGATAAGGAGAGGCGGCCAGCTCTAACACTCTTACTGCGGGAAAACCGCAGCCGCGTCCAGTCTTCACCCAAACACGGACACATCCCCTAGAGGTGGTGGGGTAGGAATTGAGCTTGATCTGTCCAGGCAGCCTGACACAAGCAGATTTAAGAGCAAGGACTCTGGCAGACAGGGTCCAGCTTGGCCCTGCCTCCCTCCCTCGCTTCCCAGCAGTGTAACTTTGAGTAAGTTACTTAACCTCTCCAAGCCTCACTTTCCTCTCCGTATAAGGAGAAGAATGTTACTCATCGCAGGGGGTTGTGGTGAAGAGGAACAGCCTTGGTGCTTACCGTGCTTAGCACGTTGTCTGTCATGTAATGAGAGAGAGCTTAATAAATGCTAGCTGATATTCTTAGTGGCTATCTGATGGGAAGATGAAGTTGGAACTAGAGAACAGTAATGAAGGGCTTTGTAAAACAAAGATGTTTTCCTGTCATGGCATTAAGAAATGGGTCTTTGGGGATTTGGTTACAGTGAATTTGCTACAAGGAATAAGCTTATACTACAAAAGCATTCTTGGGGTTTGTAGAAGTCTTGTTTTCTCTCTGCTCATGGTTCACTGTGTTCACCAGTGTTCTGTAAACTGCTGTCATTTAAAGTCCATTCCTGTCTCTATCTCTGATCACCCTTCACCCACAACCAATTACCAACTCGCACAGGGAGTTTCTACAGGACATGTGAAGGGTCTGCCATGGAAGCCAGGATCCTGATTCTGGTTTTGCCCATCTCTGGCCTCTCTTTTTCCCTTTCTTTCTTAACCTGCATTGCAAGGGAAATTAAGCATCTTCTGGAAGAGAATAGAGCCGTGGTCCTCAATTCTGGCTGCATCCCGATCACCTATAGAGCCGTTAATAAACTGTAGATGCCCAGGTGCCTGTTGCTGAATGCACAGAGGGCAGCTTACCTAATTCACTCTAGAACCCCACTGTGATGTCCTTGTCAAATCAGAAGCAGCCAAGGACCGCCTACAGTTGTATTAAGCAATCAAGGAAAGTTGTAAGCATCCGCCTGTAGTTATAAGGCTCTACATGTGCCTCTCGGAGCTAGCGCACCCATATAGGAATCAGTCCTGTTTGGACATTACCTCTCCAGTACAGTACTTCCTGCTTCATCCATGACCTCTCTCTGTCAATTGCATTTGTCTTTGACTCAAACTTTTCCCTTTGCTCTTGTACAAATGTATCGAATGGGAGGAATGTAAGATATGTGTTTTCCCTCTAATGTGGATAACTCTTTAAAACAGGCTTACACCAAAACTTTCTTCCATATCTGAAATAAATCTGCGAGGAGTTAACTGGGCAGAGAGGAGATGATCTCCTGTCTGCATTTGTCCTGGAAGATTTCCCCTTATTGGTCAGAAGCCTTTTTCTCTGTGGCAGTTTACTGTTTCAAGCTATCAAAGGCATGCCCCTCCTCCACCCCCAAACTGTAACAGCCTATGTTACAGCCTGTTCCCTTGGGAGGAAAGCATGCCTCACTGGGGCCCTGCCTTTTAACAGCTTAATGCCAACATCTATTAAAGCTAGAGCTGCTTCCTCCCTGTGAAGTTTATTCACAGGTAAATTTTAAGGTTACAATGTTTTTATCAGTACTGATTTGAAGGTTGTCATTTTTTTTCATAGATTATGTTGCGTTTCCTTCTTTGGCCCAAATTAAAACAGACCTGTGAGCATTTCTCAAAAAACGTTCCTTTGTTCCAGGGTGTTTATAAGTGTTACCGAAAAAGGAAAATGCTTCCTGGTGAACAAAACTTGGGGAAATACTAGAAATACAAGTTGGTTTCTCCTCTATAGAAGCATTTAACATGGTAATATTCATCGTGTATGCAATATTTTCCCATAAAACTTTTTATTCACAAGGCATCTCTCAGGACTAGGTTTTGGGGAAAGCACTTTGGACAATGGTGTCCTAAATTTCTTAAACAAGAACCATGGAGCAGAGAAGAGAGAAGAGACATATCTTGAAACAAAAACTGATACACATGATCTGACATGTCCTCAGATAATAAGACAATTTGAAACTGGATCTGCCTCAAATAATTCAGAACTTTGGATCAATGTGTGCCTCACGCCACGAGGGTGATGGGATTTAGCACAGCCTTTTCCAGGCAGCCTCCAGAAAACAAGGGTCTTCGATGTTTTTGTCCTCAGTTGGTGGCATCATCAAAAAAAGTGGGTGCACAGTACTGAAAATGGGGTGATCCAGACCAACCTCCTAATCCTAGCACCGTTGCCTAGGGAGTTGAGATTTGGAACAGAAACCATGGGGCCTTTCAAAAATAGTCATGCCGTTCAATTGCATCAGAGATAAGTGGGCAACTTGTCAAGTGTGGGACAGCTGTTGTGGTTGGTACTGCTCAGTAGACAGGCAGAATTATTGGGTCATCTCCTTGGTTAGCATCAGCATAGCCAACTATTAAGAAGGGATTACATTCCTGTTGTTCCTGTTCAAAGCATCCACTGATTCACTCCATAAATACATATTGGATCCCTGCAAAGTAGTAGGTGCTCTTCTGGTCACTTGGGCTAGAGGACTGACAAAATAGATCAAGTCCCTAAACTAATAGGTTTACTGTCTAGTTTAATCTTTATAATGCCCCCACTTAATAGGTGAGAAAAGTATTCTAAGAGATTTTATGAGATGGAGACTATAGATTTTCAAGTCTGGAAGGTACTTTAGAAAACATTTTGAGTCAAACTTGGCATTTGACCCATGAAGAAATATGTTTAAAGGGCGACTCTTTTTGATTGAAAGTAGGGAAGTGACAGCTAGGACCAAAAGCCAGGTCTTCTACCTTGCAGCTCTGGCCTTCGCCTGTTGTCATAAGCTGCCTAGAAAATTGATGTGGTTGTGTATGAGGCAGGCATTCAGTTGAGGTGTGACTCTCAGAGAGTGGGCACATTCTCTGCCCTAACACAGTCGGAATTTGACACTGTCAGCTCAAGCTGCTAACTGAAAATCCAAAAGCAGCAGTGGCTTAAGGACCATGCCAAATAGTATTTCTCGGGGTAAAGAGGGAAAGGGACCCCCATTAACTGAGAAGGATGAGATAAATGGTCCCAGAACTCTTACTTGCATCTTGCTGGATTATGAAAGCACAGTGGATGTGCTCCAATTTAAACTTGGCCAGACGCTGGGGGATGAAGTGTCATGACACAGGAGTTGGTATTGTAATCCTTGTAGGTTCTCCGTGAGAAGATGGAACTCTTATATGTCATTACATGTAAGGAAGCGATTTAAGGACCATATTTCTGTTACAAACTGTATTAGAAATAAGTATTTCATTTCCTCTTGATTGTAGCACTAAATCTAGGAATGTCGAGGGAGAGAATGTACTTCATGGAAAGCAGAAAACTTTGTTAAAAAAAACCCTTGATTTGTAAAAGTGTATCAAAGAAAGCATATAAAACAAACAGCACATATTTCATATTTCAATTTTTTATTTGAGTTCTCTAAATGGATGTTAGATCGACTGATTGATTTCATGCATGAAAGGGCTATTAGATGACTATTAATCAACAGACATGTATTGAGCATCTACTGTGCAAAGCATCATTAGATAGTAAGAAATACAAAGATGAATAAATCCTGACCCCTGAGAGATGATAAATGCTGCGGTACAACGATGAAAACTGTCATGTTCATTAGAGAAGTATGACATGTTCGGGAGAACAAAACTATTTCTCACTATGGGAAATATATCATAAAATAGTGAGCAAACGTTTGTTGCCTATGAGAATGTTTGGCCTTAAGAAACTGGTGAGGAATATGCCACCAAAATTATGGAATTATGTGATTTACCTTTTGGAAACTGAATTTGGTATGGATGGTATGATTCAAACTACCATTTGCAGTATGATCTATAATAATAGCTGTTATTTTTTGAGATGATGTTATATTGGCCCGGATCCTTCTGAAGTCGGTTCTGACATTTATAAGGGAGCAGTTAGCTCCTTTGCAGACAGCAAGCTCACCATCCTTGCATACTTGTATCTAAAATAGTCCTAAAATTCTCTTTATTGCCACTACACTGTTTCCCAAAATGAAGCATGAGATCATGGTAGTATTTAGTTATTGGTTCAGTTTCCTGTCTTCTTAGATCTTTTTAAAGCTCCTACGTCCTTACAGAATGACCTCCTAGCTTAATGTCTGATCACGTGATCAGCTATTTACAAAGTACTGCTGTTCTAATTTGATTCCTTTTGATAACATAAGAGAACATTTAGTTGTATGGTCTGTGGTGAGTATAATTTATTTCATACTCTCAGAGTCTTCTGAGACTGCAATGGCAGAAAGCAGACCAACTAAATAGTAACATTCTTTGAGAAATTAAATCAGCCTTTCTGTAAAGGAATTTCTTCCATTTCCCCTATTGATTATATAGTTCTAAATGAAATAGATAAAAAAATTCAGCCAGTGAATGCCAAGCCATGCTTTGTCAACTTTATTATAAAAAGATGTTAAATATCTATGGATCACAGACATCACATCTTATTTGCGTAGAAATATATACACTTTAAGATAAATTTTAAAAAATTTTTACTGAGAGTATTTGTCAAGTCTTAGTTACTAAAATTCTTATCCTAGAACTCATGGCTGAAGGTTCCTTTAAGGCAAGCTTGTTAAATACCAGTCCCCAATTTTATTGCAAACCTATTATGCATACATAATGCATTCCACACTCCTGCAAGATGCAAGTCACTACTCCCCAGTAACATTCTTACGCACAACCTTACTTTTTTTTTCTTTGTAGGAATGAAATATCCTCCTGAGTTTGCATTATCTTGTTTCGTGAAAATTTGTGAATTTTACCTATGACCTTAGCGAACTGGTTGTGATTTTATTGAAAAAAATGTAGCACATTATTCTTATGCAAGCCTCCATGAGTGGCTATTTTTGTTCTCCGTTCTCAACAGGAACAAGTAAATATTGCAGTATGAGTTATTTTTAAAGCCTTTTAAATAATGTTTGTTATTTCAAGGCATTAACGAGTGAAACTTCTTAGAAAATACTGGTCAGTTGTGTTTATTGCCTTATGTCAACACGCTTGTCATTTTGAGAAAGTGTCATAATCCTAGAAGATGGTTCCCACTCCTTGAGTCTGATTCTGAGAAGTGTTCTGTGTATCCCTGTGTATCTCTCAACAGATCTGTGGCTGCACATCTGTAAGCATCTTGCTTCTCATAGCAGAGCACATGCATGTTGGGAAGACTCAGATTCTTTTCTTTGGCAGTATGAAAGAATGGAAGGTTCCGTATCCATCTGTATTTGTTTTTCCTCTTTTTTCCTCTCTGCAGTCTTCATATTATTCACCTATTTAGGGTACACCAGTTTTACTGAGTGGGATGGACTGAATACAGAGATCTGGATTCCAGGCCTGGACTTGCCCACAGGCAGTTATTGGACCTTGAGTGTAAACTTCTTGAGCCCCAGTGTCCTCATGGTGTGAAGGGAGAGATTTGTAAACTGCTGGTTCATGGCTTAAATCTAACGTGCACAGGTGTTTTGCGTGGGCCACTTACCACTTTAAAAGTCAGGAGATTTTACATATGATTTCTAGCATAAAATGGGAAGATCTGGCAACATGGGGCCTGCATTTTCAAACAGCACCAGTTTTCTGGGCCCTGTATGTTCCTCAGTTTGCTATCCTTGCACTTGACCAGGTTTTGTTCCCTTGATCCTCTAAAACGGTGTGATTCTTTAGGCTTTGTTTCAAGAAACATTGTGGGAAAAATTTAGTTCATTTTAAAATTCATTAGACACGTTACCTTCTTTTCTACCTTATGAAAACTTAGTTTTCCTCTGGTTCCTTTCTGACCCAACACTGACAAAGGAAACAATATGCCCCCTGTGTATGTTCAGTTCTGCCTGGATATGGCTTGTCCTTCTCTGCCTCCTCTTTAAGGACAATGGTTGGGGAGTAACCTTGGCTTTCTTTTTTTCATACAATTTAACTTTTCTCCTTCCATAATAATTTTACTTCCAGATGTATAATGTAAAATAATTTATCATTGCTTCTGTGGAAATTAGAGAAACAATGCCTTTCTACTCATGAAATGCAGAAAGTATGTGGAACTGAGAATGGAATAGTAAATCTCACATTCTGAAGCTGTGCTTGTTCACATTTTTTTGGTTACCACACTGTATCTAATCAGATTCTTGCAAAGCAATGCTATGCATGCAACAATTCTCCTATAACTCTCTTTGGAGATGGAGTCCAGCTGCTGTGGTAAGGGTTAGTTCCTTCTTATGGCTTGGGATCATCTTTCATTAACGATCACAGATGGTTGTATATCCATCTTAGTACAAGAACTGATATATGCTTTGGTCAGCAAAGGAGGACTGCATGACCACAAAGAGCTTCTTTAAGTGCAGCATCCCTGAATCATGTCCAGTGGTGATGTATCCGCATGACCAGATTCTTGAATCCCCATCCCAGATTCTTGGAGAAAATCAATATAGTCAATACAAATCTAGGGTAATAAGATAACTTTGGATCTATAGGTGGGGCGGGTGGAGAGTGATCAATGAAATAAATTTACTTTTAATTGTTTTATTAAGAGTTGAATTTGTACAGAAAAAGCAGTTAATATTAGAGAGATGGTTTAGAGAAAGACAATGCTTATTTGTTAAAATAAAGCCTTGGTTTCTTAATCGGTTCTTACAACATGGCTACTCTTCAACAGTTTTAGAGCAAAACTAATGTTGCTTATTGTCAAATGTGATCCTTGAGCTTGGTTATTGACAGCTAAGGACCATTTAAAGATAATACATGTTTTGCAAGATGATTCTCTTTCACCTGCTGTTTAAATTGTGAAAAATCTGAGCCCAAATGCAAATTTCCCTTCTCCTGTTTTACTAGAAAGGCTCCCAGGACTAGACTAGAGATAATACAAATTAGAGAATTTCCACCAGTTGACTTAGGGAAATAGCTAGCTTGAAAAATAAACCTCTCAGCAGTGAGGTTCTGCAGAAAAATACAAAAGTAGGAGTTTTGATTCAGTTAATGAGCACTGGGGGCAGAAAGATTCCTTTTCTGAAACTGGGTAGTTATTACTCAATATATGGAGCAGATTGACCAGATTCTCAATTTGTGAGCTTATTCTCTTGTTTTTCTCCTCATGTCTTGTTTGGCTTCCCTTTGCTCAATGTTGACTGCTGAAAGTGAGAACACCTTAGGGTAGACCCTCTACCTCGGCTTTTACAGAATGCCTTTCCCTGAGTCCCTCATTGGGAAATGCATTCCAAAATAATGTTGGAAGCATAAGGGGATACATTTTGTGAGGCACACAGGCAGTGAATAACTTAAGTAGAAAAGGCTGGTGATCTCTGCTTCATTTCTGACTAAACCTTTTAAGAACTCCATGGAAAGTGGGTAGAATATTTTGAGTATCTTGTTATGAACACTCAGACATGAGTCCACAGAAAATGAAGATGTCTGGAAAAAGGCATTTTTGTGGATGTTAATCTCAAGCTTTTTCATATCCAGTCATGATTTGACTCTGGAAGTTCTTTAATAATATAAAGAATTTGGTAAAATTTAGCAAGGAATAAAATATAGCAAGTTGCTCCCCATTGTCTTTGGAGACCTCATGATCTGCTGTAGGATTATCATCTGCCAAACTGTTCAGGGAGGGTAACAATCAGTCCTGGGCAAACACTTAAAAATGCTTTATTAATTAGCATTTTAAAAAATTGAGGGGGGCTGAATACTATTTTATAAGCTTCATTTATATTTAAGTTTGAAAGGGGACTTGGGGGCAGATGGACTAACACCTTCATTTTACAGATGAGAAAACTGAGGACCAAGGAATATAAATGCCATAATTTAGGTTACATAACTTCTCAGCTGCAGAATCAGAATGAATTCTTGATTCCCAGCCCAAGGCTTTGTTATTAGGGCATGCTGCCTTAGATTTTCCCACCAGATCAAGCTGCCGGCTTGGGTAGAATTCTAATAATTGATATTTCATTTTTGATAAAAGTTTGTTTTGTTAAGCCTGCATCACATTATGTCCTTTCAGCACTGTAAAAAGGAGCTTAATTTGAATGTCCTTGTAGCATACTGCACCGACGAAGTGTACCAGCTTAGCCAGTACAGTACTATCACCAGGCTCCAAGAACACTGTGTAACTTTTCCCACCTGATGCTAGCCCCTATCTGTCATGTTCAGCTTCAGTTTTGAAAAGCTGCCCAATTCCTCCTGTATCTGACTAATCTTACAGAAAGATACTGCCTTTAGTGTATGGTGATTTTTCAAGGAATCCTCCCCCCAAAACCTGCTTCAGATTAATGCACATAAGTAGATGGAGTTATTTTTTCCATAGAAAACATCAGCATAAATAAGTTGACCATTATGTTGAGACATCTACGTTTACATAAAAATTGCTATTGTGCTAAATCATGGAGCCAAAGCCAACTATGTATATGAGACCTAGCCTTTGGATTTCTTAAGCTGTCTGTTGAATGTTAGGCGTCTTGAAATTGTCACAATTGTCATTTTGGATGTCCAACTTATCTCTCTCTCTCTCTCTCTTTTTTAAGATTTATAAAGTCGGACTGCTCAGTGGGAAAAAAGAAATCTTTCTTAAGAAAGGAAGGGTGGAGATCTGAACATGGAGAAAGTCCATCTGAAAATATCTGTGACTCAAAGACTATCTTTGAGTATTATTTCTGGGCCTGAGTGAGCTTCATGGGTTTTGGGTGCCACAAAAGTCATGGTCTGGTTGAAGGAAAAGGTAGTGATGAAGGATTAAAACAAAAAACAAACAAACAAACAAACAAAAAACAAAGGAGAGAGTAAAAGGAGAGAATGGGAGTGGCAGAGTACTCCCAGAAATGGTTCCAAATACGTATGTATGTGTTGTGTTCTCTTATTCTTGGGTTTTTTTTTTTTAAACAGCTTTATTGAGTTATAATTTATTTGTCTCAAACTTCATCTGTTGCACTTGCACAATTCAATAATTTTTAAGTACTTTGCCATTTAAGTCTGTCACTTGGCCTCCATTGTGTCTAATGAGAGGTTAGTCATTAACTGCATTGTTCTCTTTTCCTCTCTATTCTTCAGATTGGATAATTTCTGTGGCTCTATTGTCAAATTCCCACATTTTTCTTCCATATTACATTTTTAGGTGAAACCTGTTTGTGAAGTTTTCATTTCAGTTATTGTACTTTTCAACTCTAGAATTTCCATCTAGTTCTTTTTGTAATTTGCATCTTTTTATTGAGATTCTCTATTTGCTGAAACATTGTCATATTTTCTTTTAATTCTTGTTTCTTTTCATTCATTAAATATATTTATACCACTTGTGAGTCTTTGTCTGCTAAGTCCAAAACATCTGGATTCCCTCAGATATAATTTCTATAGACTACTTCCCCCTTCCCTCCCTGCTGCAAGGATGGGTCATAATTTCTTATTTCTTTGCACATCTCATAATTTCTTTGTTGACTATTGGACATTTTAGATAATTTCTTGCAGCAGCTCCGGATTCTGACTTTTTTCCCCTGATGGACTTGTTGTTTGTTGAATAACTTGCTTGGTCTACCTCTATGAAGTTTCTCTCTTCTGCAGGGGGTGCCCTTGATGCCTCTAGTCTGTTTCTTTCCTCCTCTCCTTCACCTGTTCCTTCTTCTTCTCTTCCCTATTGTTATTGTTCAGTCTGACTCTCCAGGGATCATCTCTATAAGGAGGAAAGAGAGTTCAATTCTGGCATATGCCTACGAAGCTTAGGGTTAGCCAACAATTGGTCAGAGGCTGTGCTCAAACACCTTGAATCAGCATGGCTTCCATCATCTCCTGTTGGATCTGTGTAGGCTCGGGAGTATATTCAAACTTCAGGTCACTTTCAAGTCTGCATCATCTTTTGCCTTCTGCTGACCTCTTTTGAATCTCCTTTCCATGTGCCCAGACTCTGCTCTGTCAATTAGGAACAGTGTAAGTGGCTGTGTAGGTGCACAGCCTCTGGTCAATTCAGGATATTTGAAGAGTTTATCACATCCCCTATGGAGGTCTCATTTTCCCGTTAACTATGGGTTTAAACTCTGGCTAGTCCCCCAGTCCAGTGCTTGCCCCAAATAGGCCAGCAACCTGAGGCTAATGGAGCCCTGGCCCTCCCTTGCCACCAGATCTCCTCTTTAACTGATGATGCTCCAAATCAAGTGAACCCCCTCCAGCAGCAGTAGCAGCAACAGCTTATAATTTTCATGGCCTGCCCCACTCTGGCTGTACGACCAGGCTGAGACCTGAGGAGAGATGATTGCAGTCTCGGGCAAAATGCCACGGACTTGTGCTCTTCTTACCCGAAGTTTAGTAGTTGTCATGAATAAATGCTTCTCAGTTTGTTATATGTCTTTGGTCAAATTCCAGGGTGCTGAGATGATTGGTTTTGATGATTTTGTCCAGCTTTATAGTTACTTTTGGAAGAGAGGATTTTTTTGACTTTTTAAAAAAATTCTTGACTTATTTTATTCTGTCATGGTGGAAGTTGGAAGTCTCTTAAGCTTTATTCTAATGACAATATCTTCATTGAAGATATTGGGCCCATACCCTTTGCGTGTGGATATAAAAGTTCAGCACATGTTCCAAAGGACATGCGCTATATTTGATTATATGCCCCAAGCCAGGAAATACTCCATCCATTGCCCATCTTTTAAGAAGCAGATGGGTTTGAGGCTCTACCCACACCTCCACCTCTATTTCCTTGTGAATGAACACTGATGTTTTCATTTCTGAGCGCTGACAATCAAGGTGCAGAGAATGCTTCTTCTCCTTGGCAATAATAGCAGTCACTTAGCTTGTGGGTTGAGAGAGTGACAATGGAAGGGCTTTGTCTTTCTGCCTTCTTAGTGATAAATATTTAAAGAGTAATAAGAATGTCTACCATTTAGTGAGAGCTTACTATGTGCCAGGTACTTTGTTAGGCATTTCACAATTTTGTGTATCTTTATCTCCTTTGTAAGACTTAGAAAAGTTAAGTAACTTGCCTGAGGCCACTCAGCCTGCAAGGTGTGGAGAAAGGATTCAAATCCAGGTCAGCTGGATACCTAATTCCATGTTACTAATGACCAGGCTAATACTCCTTTGAGACATCACTACTCCCAGACATCAAGCCAACAAATTAGGTTCATACTTGTTTTGAGAGACTGGCTTTCAATAAGGCGGCATTGCTGATGATCTGCCCCTGGTGATTCTTGTCTGTTTCAACTGAAATCTTCCTTCTCCAGACCTTCTTTACTAGCTCACTAAATTTAGTTATAATTTGGGTAATGGAGGAGAGGGTTCAAGGAATTGTGCTTAACAATGTATTATTTTTCTAAATCTTTAATTTTCTCAACTGAAGGGTACATCTTGTTGCAGGCTGGATCCCCTGGGAAGTAGCATCTAAAATGGAGATAAGTATACAAGAGATTTATTAGGGAGTGCTCTTGGGATCAATACATTAAAAGGGAATGGAAGGAGGCAGAACTGGGCTGAGGAAAGAAATGGAGCCATGGAGGAATTTCAACAGAGTTCTCACACAGCCCTGGTTCTGAAGCTAGGATTACCTTTTTAGAGTTCATGGGTAGTGGCTGGGCCTTTTATACCCACAAAGATCTATCACTGGGTATGGGCCACCCTGGGAGGACAGGGTGTGGCTTGGGGTGAGGCGGCACTCCCAAAGCGGGGGCTGATCATTGAGAGTTATCAGCCAACAGCACCTGCTCGCAGTTGGGGAAAATACATCTTTTGTTCCTTAAGGAAGATCTGGGCAGTTTACTGGAGTGCCCAGCACAACTGTTTACATGCATACCTTTTTTTTCCCTGTAGTTATTATTATTTCTTTAATTTGGCAAAATTGTTTATTGGGAAAAGGATTTTTTCTTTTTGTTGAGATATAACTGACATAATACTGTATTCATTTTAGGTGTACATTAGAATGTTTGATATATGTATCATAGTTCTTTATTCTTTCACTTATTCAAGCAACATAATTTTAAGTGTGAAAGTTTTACATGGGCGCTGTATGAGAGGCTGAAGATATGACAATGAAAAATATTTACAAAGCTCCTGTTCTTATAATGTTTATAGCGTGGGGGAGGCTATTTGTATTTAATTTTCTTCCTTGAAGTCTCTTGTTTAATCAGAAATTGGTTCTAGGTCAATAACTCAATGTGGCCTAATTTAAGCCAATTTTAATCCCTTATCCAAGCCTTAAGCACTTGGTTGTTGTTTCCCAAATCCTTTTAAATCAGAGGATATCTTTCTTGGAATTATACTAGACAATGTTTAGAAGTTTTAACCATTCGTAAAGTTACAATTCCCAGTTTAATGGACTGTAAGCTGAGGGAAAGGAGCCTCTGTGTTTCCTTTTTTTTTTAAAGGCATTAAAATTAATTATAATTCTTGACAGAAAGTGGAGATAGCAGCAGTTGAATTTGTTGCTCAAGATTACCCTAGCTTCTTAGTGTTATCCTATTATCCTTTAAAAAGAAATAGTGTGTTTTAATTGTAATTACTTTTGATAATTTTTTTTTTACCCTAGGAGGTAAATTATTAATTAGGGTGTGCATTATAAATTACTTTTTTATTAGGTGATTTCTGTCTGACAATAGTTTCTAGTTTTTTTTAATTAAACTATGTCTCTAGGATTTATTATTAATAGCTTTGGGTTCTATTAAGAGGGAGGCTAATCCGATTTCCACCTTATGACGCGACATACAACTGGAAAAATGATTCTGCCCAGCTGAGATAACTGGTGAATTATGTGTGGCCAATACGAATGGCTCTGCATGAGGAATCCTTTTTATTTTTTAATTTTATTTACTATTGTTTTTTAAGAGATTGTATTTGTTTATTTGTCAGAGACAGAGAGAGAGAGAGAGAGAGAGAGAGAGCACAAGTAGAGGGAGAAGCAGGCTCCCTGCTTAGCAGGGAGCCTGATGAGGGGCTCGATCCCAGGACCCCGGGATCATGACCTGAGCCAGAGGCAGACGCTTAACTGACTGAGCCACCCAGGCATCCCGAGGAATCATTTCTAAATGAATATTTCCTTTCACATTTTTCCACCATGGTATTTCACTATAGATTTTAAGTTAATTTGCCTCACCATTACACATGTCAGGAGAAATAGCTCTTTAAAGAACTAATCCAGGCATAAAAAGAAATCAGGGAGAGAACAAGAAAACTCAATGTAGAATCAAATCTAAGTGATAAAACAGATAAATGAATAGATCACTAATAATGTTACCATTTCTGTATAAATGGGGTACCTTGGCTAAAACTGAATACTAAGACTTTTTTTTTCTTCTGAAATTTCATAGGTGTAAGTGGAAAAAAACAAAACAAGACAAGCCACGACCAGTAAAAACCTCCAACAGCAAAACTGCCCTTAAAATAGGACTATTTAAAAGTATAAATTAGTTTTTTCTTCATTTTACCTTTTGAGCAACCAATCTTTTGTTCTGAGAAAACTCTTTGAACAAATGGGGTCTTAGAGGAATATATATTTCATATAGGTCTGGGACAGTACCTCATAACCAAACTATTATTTCTACACCTAAGTAGATAAATAAAGACCATATGCAGCTGCAGTCTGTTCAGGTCAGATTTGCTACCTAATGAGTCAGCCACAAACTTAGGAAAACAACATTTGGTTTTTAGAGATCTTTGGATTTCAGAATTGGGTAAGAGATTGTGCACCTGTGCTAATGAGGTGTCTTTCTATCACTAGAAACCTAGCGTCATTTACTCCCAGGGAAATATTCTGAGACCTCATCACTTAAATAATTGAACTAACCTAGGAGGAAAGTGAAGGCTTTTGACATGGGTGCAGGTGCTCTTCTTCTTTGTTTGGGGGGTAGGTAGGGATAGGGTTTCAAGCCTTAGAGTTGGCTCTTACCCTCACTCCCTAAATGAAGCCTGCATGTTTCTGTCTCAGTCCTCTATTAGGTTTCCTACTCAGAGGAGAACTCTCCCAAGAAGTAGATTGGTTTGCGCTGCAACAGTGGGACCCTCAGCAGCCTTTTAATCCTTTTTTCTTAAGTGTGATAAGACAGCCAAGGAACACAGAAATCTAGCAGCATGAAAAAGAAAGCCCAAGATAAGCAAAAAGTGAAACCTGAAGGAAACCTCGATCATTTAGGAAACAGAATAAAACTTTAAAAGAAAAATACGCACAGTCAAGAAAATATTACATAAAATAAGATCACTCAGCGAAGTAAGAGCTCTTAAAGAATAGAAATATTATTGCCTATATGAAAAGGATGTAATGCAAGAGCTGGAAAATGAAGTAGAGGAAATCTGCTGGAATGTGAAGCAGTAATACAACGAGAAGGAACAGATGAAAATGCATGAGATAAGGGGCCAAACCAGGAGGTCCAGCATCTTCAGAGAAAAAGAACAGGGAAAGTGAAGGGGAGGAAACAAAGCAGTAAGAGAAAATAGTTTTCCAGAGTCAGCTTGAAAGTGCCTACTCAGTGAATGAAGAAAGTCTGTGTCTGGAGTACTTTTGGAGGACAAAGAGGAAGAGTGAGGCCTGGAGTCTTGTCTTTGAAGAGCCCAGTAGTAGATGGGAGTTAGACCTGGCCCTTTTGGTGGATTGTTCTGAGTCTAGTCGTAGAGTGAATTACGATTTCTTTCTCTCTATCATTCTCACCAAGTGGTGGTGGTGGTGGGGTGAGAGAGAGAGAGTCCAGAAAAGCACAAAATGTTAGATTCAGACCCTGCTAGCATTTATTAGGGCACTTAAAAGAAAGAGCTTTGAGTGCCCTTATTAATTCAAGAGTACAGGGAAAAAACAGATTACCACATAGAATGTACTCGTGGTCTCATTGTATAGGCATGCAAGCTTAGAAAGTAATCTAGAAGGCTATATATATATCCCATCTCTGGATGGTGGGATGATGGATGATTTTTATTTTCTTCTTTATAATTTGCTATATTTTATGAAATAAGTTTGTATTTGTTTTGCAAAGAAAAATACTAAACTTGCTTCCATGTGTGGAGGGTGGGGTGGGGAACTTTCTGTATGTAAATTGCAAATTCTCTTGGGAGAAGGTGAACACTTGAGGAGAATAGCCTGTGGAGGTAGGAGTAGGAGATATCCCTCCGGGTGCTGAGAAGGAAGGCCTGGAGCAGGAGAAACTGTGCAGAAGGGGAAGGTTGTAACCCCCCAAAGGTTAAGCTAAAGATAAGCTTCATCTACCTTGCGGTTCATGCAAGACCCGTCTTAACAAATTTCTGAACTGAGATAAATAATTTTTTTACACTGAGGACTCATTGCTTGAGGGCTGATGCTATCCAAGGTTATCTACAAGGGGCAGAAGAAACAGAACCAGATCTGGAAAGAGTCTGGCCAGGGCTCAACCGTGAGGGGGAAGAGAAGGAGCCCAGGGTTTATGGTGAGGTGGTTGGGGCTTGGCTCACATAAGGCATTCTGTGAGCACAGGAAATCTTTCAACTTCTCTTAAATTTATTTGAAAATAGATACAGAATGCTTTGCTGACCATTCCAGCATCCTGAAAGAATATTTCTGTAGCCATTGTCCCTATTGTCATCATGGAGATACATTTATTCTCAACTGATGCATGGGGAAGGCTATTTGGGGCACTTTGAAAAGCAGGTTAATAAAGTAGAAATGGTTTCTTCCTTTTTTTTCCCCTAAGAACTTGCAGACTGTGAAAGAGAACAATTTAAAAGCTTACTTTATGTAAACAGAGATTATAAAATGTAGCTTCTCACAGGGAAGCCCTGCCTGAACGACCATGTGATGATCCAATTGGTTAAAAACATCCTTTAATTGAGTTTAGGTCACTAACTTTGGCCTTGCCCCCGCCGCCCCCACCATGGTAGCCCAGATGTCCAGAATATTCAATACTAAATGCGTCTGGATTAATTTGATAATCCAGTTAAGATAAAAATGATGGAGAATTGTCATAAAATTTTCCATCCAGGTTAAATTTTTTTCTACAAAAAAGCATTACGTTTCTAAGATTAAAAACAAATAATTCAAGCTCTAAAAGTTACTTTTCCCTACAAAAATACTATTATGGAATTCTATTTTTTTTTTCCAAAGCAGAGAGTAACAAAAGCAGGGGGAAGGTAGGAAAGGAACAGAAAAGTGGGCTTAAAAGATAATGTATTGCATTTAAAGAACTCGAATGCCATTACTTTTCATCACTTAACTTTTCAAAGAACACTTTCAGCTTCCTTATTTGCATGTTTCATTGTTTTCCAGCCTTTACACTCTATGCTTAAAATGCAAATGGAATAATATAAGAATAATGAGAAGTAATACTTGGAAATGTTCTGAGAAAATGTTGAAAAAGGGCCTGGTTTCCATCTGATTGAAAGGAGGTGAGACTTGAGAGAGCAGGCAGACTAGATATAATTTTATCTGAAGCTCTAACTAGCTGCACCATTGCTAGCCTTCTTTCTCCTGTATACTGTTGAAAATTAGTTCATATTTCTCTTTCATGACTCTCTTATTCTTTGTCCACTTCTCTTATTCTTCACATTTGGTGTCTGTTAATCAGTTAACCTCAATTCAATGAACATTTACTGAGCACTTATTAACTAGTCATAGCCATATCTGGAATGTAGAATAAATAGCTCTTTAATAAGAAAAGCAGGGTTTGGGGCACCTGGGTGGCTTCGTCAGTTAAGCCTTTGACTCTTGATTTCAGCTCAGGTCATGATCTCAGGGTTGTGGGATTGAACCCTGCATTGGGCTCTGTGCTCAGGGTGGAGTCTGCCTGAGATTCTCTCTCTCCCTCTGCTTCTGCCCCTCCCCCCATTTGTGCACCCCCACACTCTATCTCTCAAATAAGTAAATAATATCTTTAAAAAAAAAAAAGAAAAGGAGGGTTTGGCTAAGGGACACACATGGGGAAGCATTTGTCAGCCTCCTGCTCCAACTCCTTTTGATATCTGACTCTCCATTGGATGGGCTAGAAAATCAGATATCTTGGGTTCCAGTCCCGCTCTGCCATTTCCCGAACATGCTACTTACCTTCTCTGAGCCTCACTTTCTTCATCTGTAAAAGAGACTAATAATGCCTTTCTCATTGGAGGCTGTGATAATTGAGATAATACAAATAAGGTGCTTATAGAAATAGCTCAGATGATCTTTGTCCTTTGGTTTGTGATACAACAAAGGAAGTGTAGGATGACCAGCCACCATAGTTTGCCTGAGACTGATGAGTTTCCTGGGACAGGGTTCTGTCAGTTTTAAAAATGGAATGGTGCCATACAAATCTGGATGAAGTGGTCACCCTAAAGATAGAAGAACATATATTCTGTTAGTCTTTTTTTTTTAATTTTTTTATTTATTTGAGAGAGAAAGCACACAAGCAGCAAGGAGAGGTGCAGGGAGGGGGAAAGAATCTCAAGCCGACTCTGAGTGGAGTTCAGAGCCCTACAAGGAGCTCCATCTCACAACCCTGAAATCATGACCTAAGCTGAAATCAAGAGTGGGCTGCTTAACCGACTGAGCCACCCAGACGCCTCTATATTCAGTTAGTCTTAATCCCAAATCGAATGAATCAAATTACATTCTAGAAGCACAAAGTTATACTGGGGCATAGGGCAAAGCATGGCAAATTCCTTCACAGAGAAGAAGAAAGAGCATTTAATACAGAGGAAACTGAAGAAGCAAAGGCATGGAAGTGAGAAACTGCAGGGCTTGCTTGTGGAAGCCTTAAGCAGTCTGATGTGGGAAGCATAAGAATATAAGAGAGGGTGTAGTGAGTTAAAGTTTCAAAAGAGCATGGGATGGCCAGACTATCCGAGGCCTTGAATGTTGGGCTGAGGACTGTGGATTTGTTCAGAGGTAATGGGGAAATGGCCCTGAAGGGCGATAGAACAGAGGTATGACATATACTTCTCAGACCTTAGTTTAACCCTGCAAGAGAAAGAGCTCATGTGACCTCTTCAAATAGATTAAAATGAACAATTTGTCTATAGCTCTCACTTTGTTATTAAGTAATCACAAATTTTCCATTACATCAAGTGTTTAAGATGGCTCTCCTGTATACTGTTGGCAGACAAATGGTGCAAAGTCATTTTTGCTACCTTCCACATTCAAACTTTGGGGCATCTTGATTCTCCCCTTCCCATTATCCTCCTTATCTAATCAGTGGCACAATATGTTGGTTTTTGTCCTCACTGCCAACTTTTCTTCCTCTGCATTCACTAGCTCAGGTCCTAATCATGTTCCTCTAGATTCAGGAAACAATCATATGTGGCCCATGTTCCCAGCCTCTCTCTGGATGTAAATGTTCATCCTGAATACTGTGCCCAATTAATCTTGTTAAACAACATTTTTGTCATGTCACTCTCTTATTCAAGAACCTATCATGGCTTCCTATTAACACCTGGATGTAGGCCACTTTTGTTAGCCTGCCTTTAAAATTTCTTCATCAATGGGCCCTTCCCTACAACTAAATGCTCAAGTTCCCAGAAACCATTTGTGCTATCCACAACCATCTTCTCTTTGTCCTTCTTGTTTTGTTTGTTCTTGTTTTTAAATTTTTAATTGTGGTAAAATACACATAACACAAAATTTGCCATCTTCAGCATTTTTAAGTGTACAGTTCAGTAGTGTTAAATATATTCACATTGTTGTGCAACCACAAATCTCCAGAAACTTTTCATCTCTTTTTGTCTATAACACCAGGCCTTCCTCACAAATCCAGCCCTTCCATCTGTTTCAAACCGCTTGCCACACATGGAATTGAGTTTCTTTTCTTTCTTTCTTCCTGTTTAAATCCACAGCCAAACTCCAAGAAGAGAAATCCTATGTAAAGTCTAAAAAAGAGTAGGTGCTCAATAAATAGTTCAAGTTCAAGTACTATTGTTCTGTTTTTGTCTTGGGCTGTAGTTATAGCTTGTATATAGAGAACACATTGTCATTCACAGGTCTCAGGCACAGAGGTCATCTCAGCTGGTCCTCACCACTGCCCCGGATGGTAGATAAAGTAGATGTTCTTACATGTGGTTTTCAGATGAGGAATCCAAGAATGACTAAGGTACTTGTCCAGGGTGATACAGTTAGTAAGTGGCAGACCTGGTAGTAGAATCCAAGTATTCTGGCTCCTAACACAAAGCTATTTCTACTGTGTCTAGCTGCCTTGTTCCTTTGAAGCATATCTTGTCTCCCCAACAAGAGTGAAAGTTCTCCAAGAGAAGGAACTACAAGAATTATCTTCAGCAACCCTAGCATATGGCTGAGTCTTGGGCACAAAGATTCTGTTTCCTAAGGTACGTATCAGTTTATTGATAATTCGCCTCACTGTTATGTATGGTTTCTAAAATATTTAAATCATTTTATATACAGTTCATGTGTTTCCTCACATAACTCAGCAAAAGAGACTTTCAGTTCTCACCTAATTCTTCTAGGTACATGGGAAAACTGTACCTTCCTTGCCTCCCGGTCACTCTTGGGAGAGGTCAGATGATGAGTTCTGGCCAACAGGCTGTGAGAGGTGGTGCCACGGATCTCTCCAATCTCTTTTCTCCTGCCACCCCCATTATGGAGGGGTACTTGTGTAGCAATAGTAGAGTCCCAGGATCTGAGCATCAGGGATGATCTGTTGAGACTTGTAGAATAGCTACCCTGGAGAGTGGCCTGGGTCTGTCATGTAGTTTGTGAGATAATCAACTTGTATCATGTTAAAACCCAAAGATTTTAGTTTAGTTTTCTCTTTTGACCTCAGCATAATCTACCCTATTCTGACAGTACAACATGGAAATGTTTAATGGCCAGCCTATTAACATCTCAAACTCTCAGAGTTGCCTTGGAAAAATCATAAGGAATTGTTCTTCTTAATTTATGTTTGGAAAAAAACTAGGGTACAGAGAGATCAAAGGAATGACCTTGAGCCACTCCTCAGGTCAGTCTCTTAATCCAAGTTGGATCTTTCCCCACATACTTAAGGACTACTATATAAGAAATATAAATCAGGTGCAGAAAAATGCAGACTAATACGCCAACCCTCTCTGCTTGTAGACTAACCTCCTCTAGCCTCAGCTTTCTGCCCTGCTTCACAGCCATCTTCCGTTTTCTGTCTGGTTTCCTACTTAACTGCTGTTGATGCCTTTACCAGGGCAGGCTATGTTGAAAGAGGCATTATTATTTATCACTGTGTTGCCGGAGTAACACCAGCCTGCACAAAGATGCAGTTGAAGAACTGGCATGTGTACAAAAGATAGCTCTGCTGGTCTTGTGTAGACTTCTCGGTCCCCATCTCGTACCCTTAGCCTGTGTGAGGAAAAAAGAGGGATCAAGCTTGCTGTCTTTTTGAGGAGGAGCATATCTCTAAGAAAGGAGAGAGAGAGAGCTTGCATAATCTCATAGTAAGTTTCAGTTCAGTGATGGTCGTTACAGTTTTCCCATTGTTTCCACGTAAATCCTTTCCTAATCAAATCAGTTCTTCTTCATAACTCCAAGTAAAATCCAATTACCAGAGTTTAGGGTCTTCTTTTCATCTTTTTCCCAATTTCGGTTGAAATTTAGACTTTTGTACAACCTGATTTCCCTAAAGTTTTACACACACTCACACACATACACATCCCTCTTACATAATATATAAAACTTTATGCACACAAAGTGTATAATATTTTTTCAAATTTCCTTTCTTTTTTCTTTTTTTTTTTTTGAGACTGGATTTTGGGGGTGTTGGAGGGATGGTGATTAAGACATTAAGCCTTGGACCCAGACTAATTTTTCTGTATAAATTTGCACGGCCTACCAGGAAGTTACTAATGTTTCTTTTCAGCGTTATAAAGTTGAACAGATTATTCAATTCATATTTTAACCTCAAAATTTACAACTATTAGGAAAAAGCTGAGAGGGAAGCTGAAAAGATGTTCCTTGGGGGAATTTTCATTGCTGAAATAAAAGATACCAATAGACTCACAAAAAGTTCCATAAAACAAATGGGAAAAAAATGTTACACTGAAGATACAGATAATTTGGGAAGCTGCAGCCATCTGGTTATGGTCAAAATAGCTGCTTCTGATGTCCTTAGATGGTACAAATTACTGGCAGACCTCAAAAACCAAAACAGGAATCCATTTTGAGATCAGATTCCTTTTGCCTTCAAGACATGTTTATAAAGAAATCAAGATTAGAGGAAACAGAGGAAGAACTGAAGTGTGGAGAGAACATATCACCAAAGGGCTACTTAATTTGGCCAGTGATTAACATGAGCTGCATTTGGATGAGAGGGCAGGTGGCTGTCAAACCCCAGGTCGTTCATTTGGCTTTTTCATCTTATGATAGCCATCAGTGCCCCCAGCTCCCCACATGGGAGCTGTTGGGTGATCTCGTAAGAGCTCTGTTACCAGTGGCAACCAAGAGGCTTCTTGGGATAGGGTAGTGGACATTAACCAGAGAGGACATCCACTGGTGACTAGTGGACAGTTGCTTCTAAGCACTTAGGACTCACTCCTTTGGAGGCTCCTCCAAAAATGTGGGGGGAGCACTTTGCAGGGTTTGGGAGGAGAACTTCATTTGTAGGAAGTGCTAACATGATTTGAGCATTTAAAGTAAACGTACTCTAAAAAAAAATTAAAAGTAAGTGAATTTATAATTCCCAGGTCAACAAAATCTTAGTATACTGGTCTCATTACTGAACTGCCTCAAGCAGCCTATGAGGGGATTGTCCACTGACTCATCCTCCCTTCAGTCACTGCACAACTAGCTGGGGCACACCCTCATATCCCCCTTCCAATCCTGTGTTCCCTGGTTGTGTGAGCATGGCACTTTCTTTCCCTTGTTTCTAAGCTTAGATAACCTTTCCTTCCCCTCATATCTTCTCTTCTATCTTCCTCATCTCCCTCCCCAATTTCTAGGACTGTTCTCTGCTCAGGTCCCTATTCTGATTTCCTGTTCCAACAATCTGTGAGGTCAGAAACTAAGAAATCAAATAACTTCCTCAAAATACTTGTTTTTCAGTAATGCGGAGGGGAGAATGAGGAAGAGGGGGGTTGATATTCTTGTATGTAAAAAAAAGCAATTTTCATACTTTAACAGATAATTTAAGCATGCTATTTATGCAGATTTTAAAAATCATTTGAAAACTTTTTTTGAAACCACTTAAAAAATATTTCAGAGTAATTGCATGGAATGTTGAAGAAAATAGCATCTACCTTACGCTGGTTATATGCGCATTGTTTTCGACTTGGTCTTTAAGCTGTTCAAAACACTGGATATCCTTTTTATGTCTTCAGTTGCGATGGGAATTGATGCATAATGTGTGTAAATAAAACAATCTTACTGAAACAGTAACTATATGGCATCACAGAAATTCCCTTGTGAGGTTCCTGGGGGCCACTTCAAAGACACAGGTATTCATTCTCCAGATAGGCTGCAACGGAGCCAAGCCGGAGCCCCATCATTAGAAAACTCCTGGCCTGTGAATTAAGAAGGGTACTTTGCATGTGTCAAGGTTCCCTGAGAGAAAACCAACAGTTGTTTCAAAACGAGTCTTACGTGAAAAATCTCAAGGGCACACGTTCTGATTTATAGATGTTGATTCAGAGTCAAGCTACTCTGTGTAGCTGGGCTTCTAGGTAAATAACAGAACTTATCTATAGGTGGTTAATGCTTCTGCTGAGTAATACCCAGGAGGTCAGTCAAAACTGAAATGATTTTTAACAAATTTGGAGCTGATTTTTGCCTGAAAAATGTGTCTGTATTAGGTAGGATAGGCGAATTGCCATAAGAATAGACCCGAAAATATATTATGGCTAAGACACCATAGAAGTATATTTCTTGCTCGTATGATGATACTGGGCAAGCGAACAAGCCAGAAGTGTGGCTGTCTTCCATGAAGTTATGTAGGGCCTGGGCCGACGGAGGCTGTGCCATCTTCAGGTGCCTCCAAATGCACAGCTGGTAAGGGCCAGACTCAGAGGAGCACGCATGGAAGGCTTTTGTGGTGGGCCGGGCCTTGAAGTGGCACGCATCACTTCTGCCCACATTTCACGGCTCCACGGCCATACCTAACTGCGGAGGAGGGTGGGAAATAGGGTCAACCTGTGATCCCAGGGAGAAGTGGATACCCGGGTGTGAGTAGCAGCCAGTGGTCTCTACCAGTGTCTGTTTATTCATCGGTGGCTGTTGTGACCTCCAGGAATAGACATATTTCATTCAAGAGGGGGAAATTTGTCAAAACAGCGTAAAAGGGAGCTCTCTTTTCCAAAGCATTCAGATAAGTGAGACGTCCTCCAAGGAGAAATGTTTATTTAATATACAAAGTTACAAAACATCAGCACTCCATGCTGCCCCAGCTCTGTCTGCCCAGCCCCAAACCCAGCAGGAACAGCATGCTGTCTTCCTTCCCCAGGGCAGCCATTTAATATCCTGAGGCTAATACCCAGTTTTTTTTAACAACGTCTTTAACAAAGCTTTACTTAATTCAATATAGTATCATTGAAAACATTTGTTTGAGTATGTATTTGTGTGTGTGTGTGTGTGTGTGTGTGTGTATTTTCTGTCGTTGAGACTATGGTTTATATCCAGGGAATGACATAACTCCGAACCCAAGTCACTTGTACTGAAGCTACTCCATTTACAGTCCACTCATTATTAAGATGAACATAATATCCTCCTTTGGACTTTTCTGGCATTTGAAAATGAATAAACACACCCTGGTTGGATAGGCAGTGGGAATAAGAGACCTTAAAATAACTTAATGACCTTGTTCTTTACTGGCCTTAAATTGTATTTAATCTAAGGGTGGGCCCTTGCTGCTGGGTGACTTGCAGAACCAGTTATGTTTCATATAGAATGACTTTGTTCATCTAAAACCAGAGGTGAAGTCTTTGTCTAGGCTAATTAGGTGGGTAAAAGGGCAAAGCAAACAAAACTGCTTTGGAGCCAACTTGATTATGCAGGTTTATGAAGAACGGTGAATACTTTTGATAACTGAAACATTCAGATAATCCCTAAATCTCAGTCTACCCATTGGTTTTAATTACTTCCTCCATGGGTTTGGTACCAGGTGCATCAGGTCAATCACTTTGTTTTTCCTATTTCCCCTGCCCTTGGCACAGCCACCTTCCGCCCCCACATACACAGCTGTGGGCTTGCTTTTCTAAGGGAGGGTCTAACAATGGGTGCTAGGAAGAAAATGGTAAGGCTGGGTAGTCCATAAACTGTGTGCGAGGCCTCGGGCAACTGAGGATTGCCAGCAATTGATCTTTTATCACTGAGTTTATGGCACAAACCAGGAGAAAGAAATGGGGTATGGGTTCTGAACCCAGACACACCTTGGTGCAAATCTCACTGACACTACTTATCAGCTATGTGATTTCAACGAATTATTTGACTTCTCTGAGCCCTAGCTTCCCCATCTACAAAAGGAGACTGAAATTGTCCCTTTCTCAAAGAGTTGTGGTAAGGATTAAATGAAATCATGTGTGTTACATTCCTAGTCTGGTGCCTGGCATGCAGTAAGCGCTTAATCAGTGTTAGTTACAATTATTATCTAAGAAAAATTCGGCTGTCCCGTTCTTCCCTTCACGTTCCACGCTGGTCTCTATTCCTGATAAGAATCAAAGGGGCACATATTGTTGAAATTCCTCACCCAGGTGCTGTTTTAGTAGTTAATGCAGTAGCCCCCAATGCCCTTTATGACCTTAGGGATGAAACAGCTTGGTGGTTCAGAGCAGCCCTTTCTTCTCAGCTCTATTTTGTTCTTGATATAGCTGTTCTATTCACACACCTTGCAATCTGTGAAGTTAAAATTAACCTATTTGCCAACCTGCGTCTCAGTGAGAAACTGAAAAATTACACCTTCTCTACGCACTAGACAGTGTTTTCTAGTGCATCTTTGATGAAGAATATGTTAAAGGAAGAGATGGCTTAAAGGGAAAAGACTGAGTTCTATCTGCGCTTAGTTTATTTCCTTGGAAGAGTACTCTGCAAATGTCAAAAGCTGGATTGAGAGAACAGGATGTGACATGGAAGTCGCTCAGTTGTGTCTCCACACACGTTTTTGAAATGGGGAATCAAAGTGTGCCAGTGTAACTGTCAGATTTGGGCATATGGAACAATCTAAGGAATCTGACTCTTTCCAGTAACAAGTTTAGCAACTTCCTTCTAAGAGAGAGAGAAAGAAAAACACTCACTGCACTCACAACCAATGGTTATCTTCAGTCAACAGTTCAAAGGAGTCTACTTTCCATTCTGTATCTGAGCTGACATTTCCCTGGCTCTGGGTAGGAGTAGAATAGCTGACCTGGATGTTGCCACTCTTTGATCTTAGGGGCCCTGGAGTAACCTGGTAGTCTTCTGCCTCCCTATTATTTCAGAGCCATGATAGGTAGCCAAGGGTGGCTCTGTTTGCCTTGACCTTGTCCTGGAGGGCAGTAGGGTAATATTATTTGTCTCCGAGATGGCCTGGACCATGGCACTAGGCTGTGCAGATGTACACTCTTCTATTTCCTGTCTCCTTCAGGGAGCCATTGTGAGTTATTCCTCAGTCCTTTCTGGACTTATTTCCCTGTTTTCCCCCACCTTTCCCCAATAATTCTTAGAGACTCTGAAGTTTCAGGTTCTAGAGACTAAAATCAGTGGGGATGGGGCACAAACTTTGAGGGAGTGGTGTTCAAGGCCCGGGCCCAAGAATTCCTAAGCCATCAGAAAGCTACTTGAGACTAGACCCTTAGAGATATGATAAGAGGAGAGGAAGGGTTAGAAATATCTGCTTCTTGCCTGGCACGGGGAACCCAAAATCAGGGTGAGTAGGTGTCTGTATAGTGGGTAGATTGAAGTATTAGGCATAGCTCTCTGCCCTGAAATATTCTGTTAATATCTATAATTTTACTACTGGAGACTTATTCTTTGGATCTGGAGATGTTTTACTTTCCAAACGGTCTTTGTCTACATCTGTTTGGGAAATAAAATTTTAAAAGTACTTTCACATATATTAATCCAATCCTTAAAACAACTATGTGAGTTAAGTACTATTATTATCCCCATTTTACAGATGAGAAACCTGAGGCACAGAGGCATTAGCCACTTTCTCAAGATCCCACAGCTGGGAAGTGGTGGGGCAAGAACTTGAACCCAGGCAGTGTAGTTCCCAGAGCCCCAGCTCTTAGCCCCAATGCCTTTCTGTTCTACACCGACAGCATTAATTCTTACTTTGCTAGCTCTAACATCTAACTGCTATCACAGAAACTCCAGTCTCCAGCAAAGCTCCCACGGCTCCCACCCTCAATTATTTCTGGGAATTCCCAGAGACTAGTAGGTGTGGGTCAGTGGATATCCATATAATGTAGAGTACCTACCAAAACCCTTTCTCCTATTTGGGTGTCCCCTGGATAGTATCTTGCTGCTGTCTCTATATTGCAACAGTTTAACCTAAGAAGGTTTTGTTCTTTATAGTCTCCAGTGAGCTCAAACCAGGTGGTGTTCCATACTGAAGGAGTGAGGATTTATGTGAGATATTGGGGCTTTGAGCAGCACTGTGCTGTGCCCAGCTGTAAAGGACTTCTGGCATGTGGGCTTGTCTGCCAGGATCCCTTTGCTAAAAATTGCCCCCATCCCCACCCCTTCCCCCCATCCTCATAGTTAACATAGGAATGAACACCTTAGGTATCCTTTCATGTTCCCAGGCCCCCTGGCAGGTCCACCATGGAAAGTGGGCCAATCCCAGCAGTCCCCCTTCTGGACCCAGATAATGGCCCAAGGCTGATTCAAACTGGGCTAATGAGTCCTTTCCTTGGGGGGACCAGTGTCCAGAGAGAGCTTGAGGGCCTCTTTCTAGGGATTAAATCTATAAGATGTAAAACTTAACAACTCTCGAAGGTCATGGATCCTCACATTCAAAGAAAATCATTCTGCAGGGGGAGAGGATCCAGTGGATGGGCAGAGAGGCAGCAATGAGGAACAGAGTAAAAGCTCAGTGTGCACTTGAATTCCTGATTCCAGTAACTTCGGAGGTTCAGCAGTATCCCCACTCTCGCCATGTCTTACTGTTGTTCCTTTCTTGAATTACCATGAACCAGCAAAGTCCCCTGTTTACTTAAGCTGATTTGAGTTGTGTTTTTGTCCCTTGCAACTAAAACAAATATAAAAGTCAAGCAGGTGACAGTTTCTGGCTTAAGTATCTTGATATTTATTTGCAACTCTCCCTTGAGCTTTAACAACCGGAATGGGCCAAATGAGAATTTTCCACCAAAACACTTTCCTAAATTCCATTCTACTCCCCCCCTCCATATTATAATTAGTTCCTTAGACCTAAGGCTGATGATTTTAAAGCTTTCACTTATATATGCAAATACACCTGGGAAAAGAAACACCTTAAACCAATATCAGCTAAAAGCCATTATCTGTAGAGAGACTAGCTGACAGCTAAGAATAAGACTTCTGGGAAATGAAAACTAGTCAGAGAGAAGCAGAAGTTTGATGTGTAAGTCAGGGAAGGGGAAGACAGAATTTGTCAAGGACAAGCCTTGCTTTCTGGATGTCCTTACTTTAGCAGAGTAAACCCAGGCATTTGTATGTTGTACTTCTCTTCCTACTGAGAATGTGATTAAATTAAGACAAAATATGACAAAATATGTATTTTTTGCTGTACTTGAATAAAACAAGGGGATTGTTGTTTATTTTATTGTACATACTTTAAGTTTGGGCCTTTTAAAACTTAATATTTAGACACTCCAAATGGGATGCAAATTGGTAATATGTTCTTTTTGAACCAAAGCCTCTGGAACTTTAAAAGAATCAGATTACAATGCTTCAAATCTACCTTCCTCATCACGATTTCATATTCACTGAACTGGGAAAATGGCTGGGGCTAGGAATCCTGTAAATAAGTACCTTTGATTTTCTCCTGGGTTGCTAATCAGCCTGCCTAAAACCAAATCTTTGTCTCTTTCTCTTGAAGACAAATGGAAAAACCAAAGAGAATGTAGCTATCCTGAGTTTTGCTTGCTTGATGCCTCCTTGAAGGCTCCCCCAGCTTCTTGTGTTGTTTAGGGAACATTTATTACTAGAGAGTTTATACACCTATGTTTCCTGACCCACTCATTTTATCCACCCGTGGAATTTTAGATCTGAAAGGGACTTCAGGGATTTCAGGGACTGAGTGCTCCAAATCTTTTCATCATAGACCTTAGAAAATTGAGCTAGTTTGATCAGAGTCCCAGCCATTTAGAGGTCTTTAACTCCTAGGACAGTGCTCTTTCCAGGTAAAACACAGGATTTTCCAAATTAGATCTGGTGATCATATATCAATGTCAAATTTATGTTCAGTCTACATTTGTTTCCTTTGCTTACCTTTCATGGCAGAGCTGACAGAACTCATTTTTGCTAATTTTTGATCCCCCTCTAGGTTCAAGGAACTTGACCTGGGCTCGTAGGACTGGGGGAGGTGGGGAGCACTGGGTAGGTGGGATTGGCTCACTGATTGCCTGAAGTAAAGCCAAGGGAGCCCCAAAAGCCTGTCCAGATGAGGAGCTGATGTTCAGTCCAAACCGAAATTTCCATTTCTAGGAACTGAGTGGAGATGGAGATCAAAGGCCATATGATGCAGGCTAGAAACCAGTGAGGAGCAGGAAGTTGGGAAGGGAGTTCTGGAAGGCAGAGCTGGAGGAAGTGCCTGAAGCCTTAGAGCTGGGGAGCTTCCTTCCCACATCCCCCTGCCTGCACCCTTCCTTGAGGATGTGGGGGAACTGATCTGTACCCACAAGACCTCAGTGATTAAATAAAACAGAAACCTCCTTTATCAGAAAAACTGTGATTCTGAATGGTATTTTTGCATGAATATTTGTCAGTCTTGTTTATCCTGGTTGGAAAGCCCATGATCATGCCTGAGAAGCCGTCTTAAGTCCATGGGTCTATTATAAGCCTAAGAGATATCGCTGATAAATAATCAAAGAGCTAGAAAGTGTGAAAAGCAATATTTTATGTGTTTTAAGAAATGTATTTTTTTTGGCAAATTCTTGATGTGCTTCCATGTAAATAATTTATGATTAAAATTCTCCCACCTTTCGGTTTGACAGTTTCGTGTTGAAATGAACACAAGGAGTCCCTTGAGAAAAGCACTGGAAAAGAATGATAGGGATTTTCGTGCTGGTGCAAGAATAACTTCTCTGTTCCCTCCCTGAATAAGGAAGGGTGGGGAATGAGGAAATCTGTAGAGATAACGCTAGTTTGAAAACTTGTTTGTTTTTCTCCTTTTCATCTTCTCACTCTGCCTTATACTCCTCCTCCTCCTCCATATCCTCCTTCATTTGACCTGAATTCAGATTTAAAAACTTCAGAAGCCATGAATCATACGTGTATTTCTTGGAATAATGTAATACACAAATGAATGAAAGTGTTTCAAACTTGCATGACAGATGATGAAAGTGCACAGTGGAGGTGTAATGTGTTGTTTCTGTGTAATTGGTTAGAAGGTAGGTATGGTCACGCTCTGAGGAAAATGAGCACGCTGCTCCTGTGTGCTTGCTAAGTCCCTCTTTGCAACTGATATAGCACCAAGCATGTGCCTGCCCTGCCAGCTCATGTCATTTCATTACTGACATTTTCAGTTCCTCTTTCCAAGCATGCTTTTGAAGTTCTGTGCTTTGCCTGTACTTCATAAAACTGTGGTCACAAAGAGTAGGAGATTTGGAAGGAGTTTAGGGAAAGGAAGTGAAGGGAGGTACCCCAAAGAATGGTTTGCTGCCAGGGTCGGGGTAGGTGGGTGATATTGAACCAGGGCTGACGGTCTTGGTTGGGCCACTTCTTTTTACTTCATAGATTTGTGCAGACAAAATCTGGTTGAAATGATTATCATGGGAATCACAAAGAGAAACACTTGCCTCTTCGCCCCATCCATGATCTCCCTGAGCTCCAACTCCTTTCTTCGCAGCAGAGAAACATTCCTCCCAATACTCTGTGTGCCCCCTCCAGACAACATGGGGAGTGCAGAGGCATCCCTGAAAGTGCCTCCCTTATGCACCTCCAAACTGTGCAGGATGAGCCAAAGCTCTAGGAAAACCTGCCTTTGTGGGTGCTTTTCTGGCTGCCTTTGACACATTATTCCCCAAGCCAATATTTCCCTCCCTTTTTTTTCTTGAGGGGTGGGGGCTAGGGGATTCATCTGTAACAGTATCTGGAGTCTTGTTTTCTGTATTCTGGGAGGTTCAGCCTGGTGTGAATAGGTGTGACATGAAGAGTGTTCAGAGGATGAACCTCCAGGGTAGATACTGTGGCTCAGTGATGACATCCATAAGCCAAGCTCTTTCAGTTTTCTGCCCAGTCATTCTCAAGGCGTTGGTGTTTGGCTCTTGTGCTGGTTATCTCGGGGCCATAAGACGGCTGTCACAACTCCTGGCAACATGGCATGTTCAAAGACAGAAAGGAGGAGTGGGGATTGGGGTAGGTGGACGAAGAAATGGCTTAAGGTAATTCCCTCTCTGTCTCTATCTCTCTTTCTCTGTAGATAGATAGATAGACAGATATATATAAAGATAGATAGATACATATATAGATATATGGATATATTAAAAGGCCCCACAGGATGTTCACTCATATCTCACTGACCAGAACTTTGTCCTGTACCACCCACAGTACAAGTCTGGGAAAGCTAGTATTGGGCAAAAATGAATGGGATTGCTAGCAATGGCTTAACTAATCATGATTCAAATGCTAGGGGTAGAACACATCACTTTTCTGCACAAAATGGTGGTTCTGTTGGTATGGACGAAGGGGCAGATGGCTGTTGAGGGGCCAGACAACAGTTCTGCCACAGAACCATGGTTTTGTTTTATCCTCCTCCACACTGTCACTGGACTGTGACTCATTCATTCTGGGGGGCTTCCTTCCCAGTCCTAGAGAATGAATCATGATCGTGAGGGATTTAAGCCAATCATGATGGCCCAATTTCCCTTGCCAGTGGTTGGAGTAAGCATGGAAATGTGGCACAATTTTGGCCAATGAGATGTAAGAGGAATTGGACAGGGGGCTTCTGGGAAAGATTTGCCTCTTTGACTAAAAATGACACATAGGGGAAAAGAATATTTGATTTTTCCAGAGGATGTTGGCATGTATGGTGTGATGGGTAGTGTTGCTGCAGTCATGAGGAGAGCCACACAACATGCCGAGAAAGGCAAAAGGGAGAGACAAAATTCATGGGGCCTGATGACGACTCTGATCTGCTGAATTAACTATCCCTACAGACCCCTAATGAAGAACTTATAATATGAATAATAATTCTTATTGTTTAAGCCACTCTGAATCATTTTTTTCTTTTACTTTCAGTCCAAAGAATCTCAAGACAAGAGGCAAGAGTTATTAATTAGGTGATCTTTGAAAAATGTATAACTCAAAATATTACTCCCTAGATATGCTCTCCAACCCAAAGCAATCCATGATCAAATGAATGTGGGAAATTTGAAAACTATATGTTTGTGGAAGTTAATGATCAAATTAACATATCAAAGCCTAGGAGCAAAATTATTCTTAAAGAGAATCTTTGCCTCTGCTTATAATCCTGTAGCTCCTTTTTATTAGAGGAGTCAAATAAATAGTATGTAGGTAAGTGAAAATGCTTTTGAATAGAAAATATATTTGATGTAGTAATCCCCCTCTCCTAATAAGAAATCTGTAAAAACCCCTGCTCTTCTCCACCCCTTGGACTTGAATCTATCCTTGACACTGGGAAATCACTACCAGGACTCTTGTGCTTTGCAAATATCTTGAGATGGGCCATTGTTTCCATTTGAAGACCAGCTCTCAGTTATGGCTGCACAGACCAGCTGCCCTGACTTTTACAATCATCATAAAGTGTCTTCCTGTTAGTCAATAAGCATTGATTATTGATTACCAGCCATAAGCCCCAAACTCTGTGAAATCTGAAGAAGTACAAGTACAAGATATGGTCTATATATTAGTTTCCTAGAGCTGCTATAACAAATGAAATTTTTTTTATTTAAATTCAGTTTAGTTAATATATAGTGTATTATTAGTTTCAGAGGTAGAATTTAGTGATTTAGGGGTTTGCATATGACACCCAGTGCTCATCACAGCCCTCTTTAATGCCCATCACCCAGTTATCCCATCCCCCCACCCACCTCCCCTCTAGCAACCCTCTGTTTGTTTCCTAGAGTTGAGTCTCTTATGGTTTGTCTCCCTCTCTGTTTTTGTCTTATTTTTCCTTCCCTCCCCCTATGCTCATCTGTTTTGTTGCTTAAATTCCACACATGAGTGAAATCATATGATCTTTGTCTTTCTCTGACTGACTTATTTCACTTAGCATAATGCCTTCTAATTGCATCCACATTGTAAATTGCAAGATTTCATTCTTTTGATGACTGAGTAATATTCCATTTTACATATATACCACATCTTCTTTATCCGTTCATCTGCCAACGGACATTTGGGCTCTTTCCATATTTGGCTATTATGGACACTGCTGCTATAAACATAGGGGTGCATGTGCCCCCTTGAATCACTATGTATCCTTTGGATAAATACCAAATAGTGCAATTGCTGGGTTGTAGGGTAGCTGCTCTCTTTTTAACTTTTTGAGGAACCTCCATACTGTTTTCCAGAGTAGCTGCACCAGTTTGCAGTCCCTCCAAAAGTGTAAGAAGGTTCTCCTTTCTCCGCAACCTCGCCAATATCTATTGTTTCCTGAGTTGTTAATTTTAGCCATTCTGACCAGTGTGAGGTGGTTTTGGGAAAAATCTATTCTTGCCTCTTCTAACTTCTGATGGTTGCTGGCAACCCTTGTCTTTCTTTGCTTGTGGCAGCGTAACTCTGCCTCGATTTTTTTGTGCTGTCTTCCCTCTGAGTATCTGTGTCTCTCTCAATGACACTAGTCATTGGAATAGGGCCCACCCTAATCCAGTACAATCTCATCTTAACTAATTATACCTGGAAAACCCTATTTCTAAGTAAAGTCATACTCTGAGGTACTCTGATGGACACTATCAAATCCAGCAGAGTCTGTGGTTGAGGAGCATTCACTCTGGTTGGGTTTGCCCCAAATTCTGTTACTGACAGTGTTGTCCTTACTGTGAGAGCCATGTGGCTCAGAGAGAAGAAAGTGTTTAAGTTGTTCGGATGGGTCAGGGAAAATGTGTGGATAAAGTGGAACTTGAATGGAACCTTGAAATACGGCTGGAATTTCGCCTGATGGAGGGGACAGAGTAGAATGTTTTGGATCTTGGAGATGGGAAAAATTCATGATCAAGGACTGTGAATTAACAACTCTATTCTGAAGAAATGAATTACTTGACTCCTTACTCACTTGGACTGTGATTCCTGAGGACATATGTGGTCAGGGTAGTGCAAAAGGTCCCGTTCCCAAGGCCTACCTCTTCTTCATGGCTGGGAAGGGTTGTTGTAGGGAAAGGAGACGTGTGTGTATGGAGGAGTGGAGCACTGAGGAATTTCCCTTATGTAATGAAAATGGCCTGTCTCTCTCTCCTTGCAAGAAAGAAGTTAGGGATAGTAGTGAAAAAAGATTATATACTTTAAGTAATCGTAAAAGCTTAACACAGAAGATGGATGATGCCTGCTTAAAATAGATAGGTGAAGACCACAGTGGTAGGTCAAATTTAGATGTGGATTCTTTTTTTTTTTGGCTTACATCCAGAGGAAGATTTAAAATCTGTATTATTATCTACAGGGTTTTTTTTTTTTTCTGCCTGGATTGTTTCTTTTTTAAGTTATCATTAAGATTTGTACACCTGTCTAAATTTATTTCCCAAATGTCCTATTAACTGTTTACTTATAGCCATCTAAATTCTTGTAGTATTGTTTGGATGCTCCAACTATTTAACCTTAGTCATTTTAAAGTAACTATAGCATAACTCCACATGCAAAAAACTACTAGAAAAGACTTTGCTCGGCTTCACATGGAACCAGCAGAGTATTTTACTTCCTTTTCCTTTATATAGCTGCTTTTCCCTATATATAGATCAAACAGTTTTTATAAGTATCTCTAATTCCTGGTCTTCAAAGTCTGCTAGAGCAGCCCTGAAAATTGTCTCCAGAAATAAGTTTCTATGCAGCCTACTAATTTAATTCAGCCGTCCCCAAATTTACGAATGGCGTTTGCTCCAAAATGACATCCTTTTCCTTTGCTACAACCACAGCTTCGGTTCAGTGCCCTTTAGACCACTATTGCCATCCACAGTGCAAGTTTTCCCTGTAACTTACAGATCCTATGAGCATGAGTCTCCTGCCTGTCACTGGCTTCTTTAATAAATCTCATCATATTTTGATGGCAAACTTTGGGTTTCAGTGGCAAAATTGTCCCTTTTTCCCCATCTCCTGCAGGATGGGATCAAGGTGCACTCTCTATGGTTAAGTTGATGCGGCTGAACAAAATAGAAAAAAATATTTTGTGATATGAGTAGAAATGGAAAGAATCTATATGACAATTAAAGAGAAATGATTAAAAGGCGCATATCCAGGGGCAAGGCACAGATGCTGATAATCAGAACGGAGGTGGGGTGTAAACATCTGGAGCAATTATTCTCATGCTTATGGATACTGGTTGCTTTTTCCAGACTGTTGCTATTGCTCGGGGTCTCTTAACCTCTGGGTCAGTTGGTCTCACAATCATTTCTGTGATGAGCTGCTGGAACATGGGGTGTCTCACTTTCTAAAGTACTGAACGACTTTCCTTTTTGAAGAAAGAGGCTACTTTTACCTCAAGGATCATTTTAACATAGAAACTATTCAAGGGGTCTTCCCAGTTTGTAAATTTGAAGCTGACCTTGAAGCATTTTAGAGAAAAGCTTTGGAACACTTCTGGCAGATCATCTTTTTAGTCCTAGACGCTGGAGAGAAATGAAAGACTTGACAGATATCAGAACTAGGTAATGCTTTTTAGCTAAAATTGTGATGGAAACTTATGGGAGTTTGGGGGTCTCCACAGAAGTAAAGGGTATTTGAAGTGTGTTGGCTAACGTGCTCAATCAGGGTTCAGTGTTCTTCTGTGAACCAAGATCTAGAGAATTGTGTATTGTAAATTCTATGAGGTCAAGAACTAAGTCTGCCATATTAGAACATTTCTAGCTCCTTGCTCTGTAACTGGCACATAGTAAGCTCTCAAATATTTGGTGACTGACAGAATAAAGAATAAAAAAATGAATCTCTGAGATCTGCGCAGAGTTGGATATTATTGGTAGATGTGAAAGACTTGAAATTCCATTAGAAACTCATTACTTTGTTTTAAATATTGCCCTTCCCTCCCCACACTTTCTTTGAAACACAAATACACCTGAGCAAGGTGACATGGTAGTCCTCAGATGTTTTACCACAGATGAGTTATTTGAGAAAAGAGAGAGAGAGAGAGAGAGAGAGACTACTAGTGGGGAGGAAGGGCAAAGGGAGAGGGAGAAGCAGACTCCCCGCTGAGCAGAGAGCCTGATTCTGGGCTCAATCCCACGACCCTGACATCACGGCCTGAGCTGAAGGCAGATACTTAACAAACTGAGCCACCCAGGTGTCCCACCACAAATGAGTTTATAGATCATGATGCCACGTGACATTCATGAAAGTGGGGAGAGGCTAAACAGAGGTAAATTGTTGCTGAAAGGGAGGCCAGAACACAGAAGACCAATTTGACCAATCCAAGTATTTTTCCTATGGCTGGTCTTGTAAAGAGAACTCTGCTTCAGCTGCTACTGTCATTCCTGGGAGCACCTGCAGCTTTTGGAAAGTAGCACAAATTAGGGGAAAGAGAAGAAAGGTAGTTGGAGAGTGAACTTTTTTTTTTTTTTCCTGACCTAGTTTTCTATTAATAAAATGTATTTATTACTTAGGCAACATTTTTCCCAGCAGGCAAATTATAACTAACAACATACAATTTTAAGCTAACATTCTTTTTGCTAAAGGCCTCAGTCATAACAGGTGTGATTAAGGGTAGTAAGTACTTGAGGAGGAAGAAAGAACAATTCTTTTATTGGAACATTTGTGGAAGGTCCAGTCAATGCGTTTAAGAATTATGTCAAGTACTTTATTTTTCAGCTCAGGGAAGACCACGATCTGTGAATGATTTTATAGCACTTGGGTAATGATGAATTCTGGTAGATACAACTGAAACAGTCCTGTGGATGATTATGCCCTTGAAGGTAATGACACGGGGTTTAAGGAAAATGGATATTTACATGTAGGAATTGAAACAAACACTGAATGTTCAATCTGCAGTGCTGTATGCTATTAAGTTACTGGAAAGAGAGAGAAACCCTGTGTGTTCTCAGCTTTTAGAATAGGGTATAAGGAAGAGGAGAGCTAGGAGATGGAGCCCGACGGTCACCCTTCCAATGAGCAGTAGTGGTGCTTTGGAAGTGCCTTGGGAGAGCATCAGCTGCTGTGAGTATGTTCCTTGGGCCACCGTTGTTGTACTTTCTTCCTGCACCTGGGTGTCTGGGGTGCGTGAAGTTGGAAGAGGGGTAGGTATGGTGTGCTGGTCAGGGCCGCCACGTCTAGCACTTGTAGCCTAGAGAATATAGGACGGTTGTAACAGTCATTTATTATAGGGGCCCTTTATTGGTTTTAAAAATAGACACTATTTTAATCAGTTATAAAAAGCTCCCTTTAGACCCAAGGGCCATATGGTCTTACTGGCAAACAATTTAAGTTCACATTGGTACTAGCTTGGTATCACTCATTTCTTTAGCATGCTGAGTCCCTACTATGTTCCCTATTCCGGGGCTTGGTATGCTGTTGTGAAAAAGACCCACAGAGTTTCTGGATTCTCAGAGCTTATATTTTAGTGGGGGTGATACACCATAAACAGGACATACAAATGCAGAGGTTACTTTTAAGAAATAGCCTCTACCTTGGAGGAACTCTTGAAGTAATTGGAGAGACCAATACATCAGCATCTACTTACCAGATAAGATAGAAATACAGTATCAGCAACTTGGAGGACCTTTGTGGATCTCTACTTGATAGCCAGTGTACCCTGTTGTGGGGCATTTTACAATGGAGTCCTTACACTTCAAGTTGACTTAGGTGTCTCTGGAAACATTTTCTTGTTATTGCCCTGCCCCTTTCTGATGATGTAATTACTTACGTTTCTGAAGAAAATAGTATTCTGATGAAATGGGTCACCGTCACATAGTGATTGATGACTACAGAGAGTGGGAGTATTGGACTGGTCCTCACTGTGCCTAACTATGGCTTACTTTTCAGTTCTCACTCAGATAACATCTTAAAAAGTGGCCTCTGGCCCCCCAACTCCCTCCCCCTCCCCGAGTTGTTCTTTGTTTCTTTGGTTTATCCCAAGGTGTTTACAAACAAGAAGAGGAGGTAAGAAAAATATGTGAAGAACCAGGAAAGGAGGCAGAAGGTGTAAAGTGCTACAAATAATTATAAATAGTGTTATGTAGATTTAGTGAAAAAGAAGTCACTTATCTTTTTTTATTTCATATTTTAAAAATTGAATCCTTGGAGAAGATGAGCCTTTTATATATATGTATCTATATCTTTGAATCATTGGACAAGAAAATAAAGGTCCTGAAATGTTAACAAGATTTATGAACACAGGAACAAGGTCTTATAGAGGCGATTGAAATATGTGACAAGCATTAGCGTTTCAGAGTAGTGATGAGCTATTTGTATAGATTGATGTGGCTAAAAATTAGACAAGGCATATTAAAAGCTGAGATCATTCAGGCTTAGGAGCAGCTGAATATGAGCAATTATGAAGCAGTTAAGCCATTAAATAAAACTGAATATCTTGTGAACTGCCAGAGCAAAAAGGCACCTCCGTGTGACCGAGAGCTTTATCACCAACACTCTCCTCTCAAAAACATAAACATTAGGAAATGTTGGTGCCAAGGGCGATGGAGAGGCTTTTTAAAGGCAAATCATGTCACATGTTGCTCAGGACAGCAATCTCACGCAGAGAAAGCCATCTCTAACTGGGCATAGCGATTGTGTGAGCAGAATGTGGGGATAAAGGCATGAAGGCCAGCATTTTGGTATGGGGGCTGAGATGGGGTCTGAATAACACAGGGTCCTGTGGAGGATGGTTCACCTGGTTTTCGTCATGCTCCTATAGTTGTACATTCAGACTGGCTGCCTTCATCAGCTGATCCCTCATCTGTGAAGGATTGTAAACACGGGTAATGCTGTCTATGTGAAGACAGTTATTCCAGTCCCATTCTGCTCGGGTGTTAGGCGCTCCAGCATGAGAGGGTTTCAAGAACACACTATGTGAGGGGAAATAATCTTTAAAACATCTGTTCTTTCCCCCGTCACTGTGACTTGGCTACATCATTTGATAGTAAATAAGATTATTCCGTGAAGAAAAAAGCTGAGGCAGTTTCAGAGTGGATCTGCCCCCATGCAGTAATGCTGTGTCTATGTGCACAAGTCGTTTGAATGGCTTAATTGGTTGTCAATAGAAACATCTAATATTTATTAAGAGTCCTGCCGTGTGCTAGGCACGGGGTAGGCATGTTTACATATTTATCAGGAGAAACAGGGTTGTCCCAGTAGAAAGAGCACAACCATGAGAGCTTAAGTCTTGGCATAGCCTCTAACTAGCTGGGAAAACTAAACAAGTCATTTAAAATACTCAACAAATGTAAGGAAGGAAAGCAAAGTCTCTGGATCTGTATTTATTTTACTGTTTAAAAGTGTGTGTGCGTGTGCATGTGTGTGTACGTGTGCGTGCGTGTGTGTGCCTCTGTGTCTGGAAGAAATTATCTTTCATATTCCCTCCAGCTCTAAAGCTCTATGGGCTGTACATGTATCCAGCTTTATTTATATTTTTGACCCTTCTGCTATTTCTTGGATAATATACTTTCCATTTGCTGTATTTTCTTTCTTCTATATCCAAGTCAGTCATCAAATTCCACTTTGATTCTTCTTTGAATTATCTCTCAAATGCCTTCCTTTCAATCAGTCTTTCTGTATCAGGAAGCCTAGTGGTTAGAAGTGCAGGGCTCTAGAGTAGAATCAATTTAGGTTCAAATTCCTCCTTTACCATTAGTACCTGTGTAGTCCTATGATCTTGTGATCTTTACTATTTATTTAAAGTATTTGAAATTCAACTTCCTTCCCTGTAAAAAGGGATGTACTTCTTACCTCTCAGGATCGCTGTGAATATTAAATGATAAATGCATATAAAGTACTTATCAAAGTGTCTGGTATGGAAAACTGAGTGTTAGCTGGCCCTTATACTGCTCCATTATTATCAACGTGAGTGGTTGTTGTATTCGTTTCCTACCATTGCTGCTGTTCTTTTCACCCTACCATCCTTTTTCATGAGACTGGTTGGCTACAACAGCCCTGTAGCTGATATGCTAACTCCATCCATGGAACATCTACAGTGGTAAATATGCTTCATGGTAGACTCTCTCTGTGTCCCATTTTGGAGAGTTTCTATTGTATTAGATTCAGGTTTACTAAGTTTTTTCCTCTAATCCTCATTGTATTTTTCATCGACAGAAATTTTAATTTAGGGGAGGGGGTATTATCCGTGTTCTCTCCTTAACTTGCTCATGTTTTCCTGTATCTTAGTGGTTCTCAACCAGAGGTATTTTTTCCCTCAAGGGGACACATGACAATGTCTGAAGATATTTTTTACTTGTCACAATGGAGGTTGGGGAATACTCCTGGAATCTAGTGGAGGAGGCCAGGGATGCTGCTCAATATCCTGTAATGCACAGGACAGGTCTCTCAACAAAGAGTTACCTGGCTCCCAAAGTCAGTTAGTAGTGCCAAAGCTGAGAGACCCTGCTCTACCCTGATATATGGAATACAGTTATAGTATCTGTTTTAATATTTTTGTCCAATTGTCCCATCATCTGTGTATTTCTGAATCTGTTTCTATTCGTTGTTTTTCTCCTCATTATGCTTCTTTACATGCTTGGTGAGTTTTCATTGGATGCCAGTTACTGTGGATTTTATCTGATTGGGAGCTGATTCTTTTAAATATGCTTATACTTTGTTCTGGACACATTTAAGTGACTTGTAAACAATTTGATCCTGTAGGCTTGTTTTAAAAATTTGGTAAGTGGAGTAACCTTTAGGGATAATTTTTTCTCACTACTGAGTTGTTAGCCTTATAAGTGCTCTGCCCGATGCCCTGCTTATTCTGTGTATCATAAGTTTTTCTACTCTGGTGGGGGGCAGGGGAAAAATGGAATAATTTTCAGATGTGTGGTGAGCTCTGTGGATTGCTTCTTGTCAGCAGTCTTTACCTGGCCTCAGTAATTTCCTCACACACATGGCCTGGTCAGCTGTCAGCAGAAGACAGGGAGAAACCATCTGTAGAACTTCCAGACACAGAGGCTGTGCAGCAATCCCCTCTCTGCTACAGTGTGCTGTGAATTCTAACCACCGTGGCCTCCCTTCTTAGCCAGCTCTATCTTCTCAACTCTGGGGGAGAGCTAAGCTCTGTTTGGGTCTCCTCTCTTCCTTATGGCCTAGAAACCCTCTCAAGGCAGTAAAAGTGAGCAATTGAGGTGGAACTCACCTGGTTTGTTTTCCTTCATTCAGGCATCATTGACCTGTGCTTCCTGTGTCCAATGTCTGGAAACTACTGTTTCATATGTTTAGTCTGTTTTTTTTTAGTTATTTAATGTGAGAGGGTAAATCTGGTCCCTGATACTCCATCAGGATCAGAAGGGAAGCTCACAGTAGACTTTGAAGAAAGGTACATAGATAGTGCTATATATACATTTCCAAACAGAATCCCATTTTGTTTCTACAGCTGAGCTTCTAGAAGCATAGTCCATCTTCAGAATCAAACTGGCGTTGGTGCTGAGATCTAAACCACAAGGTATGTATTTAGCAGAATAACCTCTGAACTCTTCCACTTGCTTCTCTCTGCTCCCGCTCTCCACGTGGCCCTCTTCTCTTGAGACAGTACTTCAGTGCTTCAGCTGTTCCATTTTTAAACCTTTTACCCTCCTGGATCCTATTACTTGCTCAATTAATTTGGACCTTTTTGCATTACTTTTGGCCTTTTCTGCATTCAGGTCCTAAAGTTTTATGTAGGGCTCAATAATTCATATGTCTGTTTGTTGGTTACAATGCAATTTAATGGTGCATTTTATATTGCTGTATTTATTAGCTTTGAAATTCCCTAAAAGAGGTATCCATTTTCCTGCCCTCAGGGCATGCTCACATTTTAATTACCACTTATGTATTAAAGAATATTTCTTTACATGTTTTCTAGTAACTTTTTTTCTTAAAGGCTTTCATTAAGGTATGTTATTGAAGAGGATGGGGGCTGGAAACATAATGAGAACTGGGGAATGAAAGCAAAATAAAATATGACTGAGTCCCAAGTTTCAGCTGTGCCATTACTGGTTCTCTTGGTGACAGGATATTTTCAGATTTTTCCAAAACTAGGGAAATCTTAGCTCTTCGTCGCTTGTGGTCACTAGCCTGGAAGTTACTAATCCTGATGCTGTTAGGCTGTAGCTTGAGTGAGCTTGATCTGGTTAGGGGTTTGTTATGCTGCCCCATGTAGTATGATGCTTGACAATAAAGCCCAGGATTTAGGTTGAGTGGCTCATAAGATTAGAGATGGGAAATGTGGAGTCTTTCATCTTTTGGTTCTTAATTCAGAGCAATCAAGAAGTCGTTGGATTTAATGACCTCCAGTTAGAGGATCCTGTGAAATAAGCTGTTGCTGTCAATCCTGTTTTTAATGGACAAGAATCCCCATAATTCAGTGGCCACATGGTATCCTTTGTTCTATAGGGTTGATAAATGGGCTGTGAATTGACAGTTTCTGGAAACAATTTCTCCCTCCCTCCTCAGGGCTTTGGGCAATTTGATAGGGATAAACTATATGAGTGTAACCAAACTTTATTACTGATCCAAATATGTTATTTGGAGCTGTTCCAGGAGTTGGGGCTCATGTGGAGCATTGGGCCATGGTAGAAAGCGAATACTGGGAAAAGTCAAAGGAAGCTGGGATCCACCATTGACCTCACAGCACAGGGAGCACTGTGGAAAGAGGTCAGCACTTTCCAAGCCAGGGTACCCACTCCTTATTCTGGGGGGTCAGTAGCTGTTTGAGTTGCCAGAGTCAAGGCCAGGAGGTCAAGGCCAAGAAGATAGTAAAAACACTGAGTACGAACTTGAATAGCAGTCTGAAGATATTAGTAATAGAGAGGTTAAAGCTGAGGCTCCCCCTCTTGACAGAAAGTCTCTTACATTTTTCCTTGCAGTGGGTGTTGATGAGTCATTTTAAGAAAATAGTGTGTAGACTGAGCAGGATAATGCAAAATAACAACAAATTATGACAAATGGCATAATCCAACATACTTGGATTTAAATCACTTGAATTCAGCTCTATTTGGGAAGAAAAAGAGAGGGGGGAAATTAATTTAAGTGGGGTGGATGGATTCTGCTTGCCATTTCATCTAATAAACGAGCAAGAGATAGGAGATGTGAACCCAGGTTGCTTCCTGGGTTGGTCTCAGTCCTTCTATGCTTCTCACACTGAGTATTTCTCTGCACAAAGGGTGATTCAAATGTTTAATGAGACTGAATTTTCATAACAACAAGCCACTAAAAGCAAGCTAACAACAACAAAATAACAATAAATAAATAAATAAAATAAAAAAATAAAAGCAAGCTAACAACTTTATCTGGTGCTCAAGCAGAGAAGAAACTGGGAGAAAATAGGGTTATAAACCTTCTTAGTAGATTTTTTTCCTGATGGTAAGTTTGATTCTATGAGTTTGCCTCTAGTGCTGATCCTTCTATAAAAGATACAACTACAATGAATGGCATAATACCTGGCACATGGTTGGCACTCAACAAATATTGGTTAAATGAATGAATGTATGAATACTAGATACAGTAGAGGAGCAGAGTAACAGGAGATGCTTTTCTAAGAATAGTCAATAGCTCTGCTAGAAACATCTCTATGAATTGCCCTAGCCACCATATATGTATATGTATCATCTCTATATTTATTGACCGACTGATAGATCAGTTTATCTAAAATATAGTTGTAGCTGCCACCCACTCTGGGTACTACAGAATGACCTTGGTAAAATTCGAGTTATAATACTGAGTGGTACATCTTGTGACTTGCTCATCTTTGAGTTTAAAAATAAATCTGTCATTAAAACAAATAAATCAAAGTACAATTTTTTGGAAGTGTACATTGTGGAAATAATCCATGTAGATATAAATTCACCTTGGGAAGTAGAATGCATACTGGAACAAGAGCCAAGTGGTTAATTGTAAGCCTTCCGTTGGCCTTTCTAGCTGACTGACCATGGGTAAGCTGTGACCTTTCTATTCTCACTTTCTTCTGTAAAGTGAGTGGGTTGGATCAGAACAAACTCTGAGCTCTTTAGAGCTTAAACATTCCATAGTGAGTTAGAAAAAATCAACTTAGTACTTTAGCAGACAAAAAGATTAAGGGATTTTTATTAGATCACTTTCCTGTTTCAGAGATCTTTAGCATCATGATTTGGTATTGACAGAAGGGACCAATCTTTGGAGCTAAGATTTCCACCTGGATACCTAATTTGCATCTCTTTAGAAACATTCAGAAATACTGTTTGGAAGTCGCTCCTTAATTCAGTAGTGGTTCTTAAATTTTAGGATGCATAAATATCAGCTAGGGGGTTTGCTACAGATGTGCCTTCTGGGGTGAGGCCTAGGAATCTTAATATTTATGAACATCCTAATTCTGAAGTGTTGATCCCTGAGCTCATCTTGAGAAACACTGATTTAAAGTATAAATAAAATTGTCTTTGGATAAGAAGGAGTTCAAGAAATAATCAAATCCATTCCATCCTCAAAGACAGAATGAGTTTATTCTCAAGGTCCACCATAGAAAGGTATTCTACAAAGTCCAATTTTTAATTTATTCAAATCCTTAGGAATTCCTTCTTTGTGTTAAACCTAAGACAACCCAGTTTCACTTTTATAGTTGCTTTTATTTGTTGGCCCCAATACTTCTAATAAATATTTTTATGGGATCATGAGATCTTGGAATTGAAAGTGACACCGAGGGATGGTTTTATTTAGTACTCTACTTTTTGGCTGGACCAGAGTGAAATAAATTAAAAAAAACAACAACAACAGTGAAATGATTAGAAGGCTAATATAAAAAGATTTGTTTGGTTAAAGGCCTTAAAGGCATTTTGGAGTATACAAAGAACTAGATAAAAATGAGGAAGCAATTAGAGACATTTCAAGGTACAGAGTTTTCCTGGTCAGCTATCTTTAGGGAGTCATCTTTAAAAATAAACAACTGCCTGGAAGGTTGGTAGGTAAAAGGTGGGTAGATAAAATCTGTCCTTGGGGATTTCTGGAGGTGTAGATGGGCCACGGTTTGAGTAGGAGAAGGCAAGTAAAGAAAATCAATCTCCAAGCTCTTACCCACTGGTACTTGGCACCACTAAGCTTCCAGTTAGCCAGTGCCTAGGCTTCGGTGTACAGAGGGTGCCTAATGATCTGAGAATTGTTTTCAAGGTCAGGCATGGCTCACAACTCTGCCTTAGGGTACAGTGGAGGGTGGGAGGTGATGGTAGGGAAGATGAGTTTGTCAATACCTTTTGTCATAAGCAGGCATGGGCTTGAGCCTAAAAGTTGTGTTGTTTATTTTGGCTTCCTTGCCACCTTCCCGTAGTGACAAGGCTCTCCAGAATTGCATTATCTCTCAGTGGTTACACGAATGGCTGTTCTTTGTAGTATCAGAGGGCAGAGTATTACAGGCAATGAAGTTCTGGCTTTCACTCCTCTGCCCTTCTGACCCCTGCAAATGTGTCCCATGGACAATTTCATTTTTACTCTCTAGTCTGAACTTCATCTTCGATTTTGATTTGAACAACATAACAGAAGAAGATGGAGTTGGAATTGAGAGCTGTGCTTAGGGAAAATAACAGAAATTGTTCAGATAAGATTGGCTCAGGATGTCGAAAGTAAACTTCGGTGTTTCCAGAGTCTCAGGTTGGTGTTTTCAGAAAACATTTACCACCTCCCTTACTCCTTTTTTTTCCTAATGAAGCAAAATCACATTATTAATTTTTTTTATTGAAGTACAATTAAGAGAGCTCTAAAAAGAAACATTTTGCTGGTTTGTTAAATACTATATGTGAAGTCATTCAGTTTGTTCTTTGTTTTGTAGCTCTGCACTTACTCAGAATTTATTCTCTTGGTAAGTTCTAATAATTTTAAAGTTTGGGTTGAAGTCAAACAAATAACTTGAATAAATAATTTCCAATGTGGACGGCTTTCCCCAAATTCCCTTTTCTGAATGAAATGAAAATTTTCTCAATCCTAATATTAATGTTATGAAAAATAAATAGTATTTAATTCAAATTTATTTTATAATCAATACTAGGGAAAAGAGCCTCTCCAACGAAAACAAAAATCAATGGCCTCAAACTCAAGACATATTTTTCCAGAAATTTCTGAAGCCCCAGCTAGGTCATGTGTTCCTTATCTCTGCTCCCACAGCTTCCCGTGGTTACCTTTACCACAAATTTTACTAAAGTATTCTAAGAAAGGAGCACAGCAGGAAGGGCAAGTATATAAGCTAAAACCTAAAACCTAACATGTAAATTTATATGTTAACATTCATGTTTATTCCTCAAGTTCCTGGCATATATTCGATACTCCATAAATGTTGAGTGAAAAAATGCTTTCCTCTTGGTGACGGTGCGGAATCCAGTTTGCAAAAGAAATTAAACAAACACAAGCAAAGCCTCAAAGCTGTTATTATGGAGTGTCCACACAAAGAAGCAACAGAGACTTTGCCCCCAACATTGCCTTGTGTGTGGTGGGGGAAACAATGGAGCTTTCACAAGAAATCTTCAACTCCTATTCAATACCTTCTCCAGTTCATGCTAAATATATGCTGACTTTTAATACTTAGGAGAAGACTTGCAATTCTCCAAACTGACAGAAGACTGCAAAAAGATCATAGAATTTTGGTGCTAAGAGGACTCCAGTGCTCTCATTTCATGACTTTGTCCCTAGTGGTCCCTGTAGTTGACACAAAGTCATATAACCAGTCATTGGAAAGTCTGGAACCAATACCCAGGACACTTGATTTCTTGGCAAAGGCTTTTGTGAACAAACCTGCATAACTGAGGATAGTGTGAGAATTTACTGGGTAATCTTATTGAACAAAAAAAAAAAAAGGGAGGTGGGGTTATAAAAGGTCTGCTAGAAAAATCACTGACTGTACATCCCAAGCAGCAAACTACAATTAATACCATCAAGGCGCTGGATTCCAAACACAGAAAAGTTTTGTTTCTGAGGTAGAGGGATAATGCTGCTTACTGGTTTGGAGCCTTGGCTGTGGAGTCAGAAAAACCATGTTCTGACCCCAGCTCTGTCTGTCATTGACTGGTTCTGGATCCCTGGAACCTTAAATTCTCTCTTTGTTTCCTCAATTTTAAAATGCAGGTAGTAATACCTACTTTGTAGAATTATTATGAGGATTCTATGAGAAAATTTATATATTTAGTACGCAATATTCAATAAGTGGTTGATGTAGCCTTTGAAATGTCATTAGATTCTCTGAGCCTCAGTTTTCATATCTGTAAATTGGCATAATAATCTGTAATTTGCAAGGCAATTGTAAGAACTAAACTTTCAATAAATGTTCTTTTGAAAATACCTACAGTCTGGGTGCATTGGCTTCTTTCCTATATTCCTTTGCTTCTCTTCTGCCTGTGTGCCCTTTTTCTTCTCTTCCACTATCCAAGGATCACGGACCTTAGATTATCTGCTGGTGATCTAATCCTCCTCATTGATCTGCCAGTTGAAACCTGACTTTCTTGTTAGTGCCCTGTGGTTCTGTTTTGATTCTTCTGGTCAAAAACTCACAATTCTTTTAGTGTTCATCTTACATGAGTATCAGCAAGGAAAGCAATCTGATTAAAGCAATTCACAATCTTAGATATTGATAACTGGTGGCTTAACTCAGAGATATGTGTATTTTACAACTCATGCTAGGAGAAATATTCTTACCTAAAAAAAAAATCCATAGAATTTGTTAAATCAAAGAAATCAGCAATATCTATGTGGAATATAAAGAGAAGAAGAAATATTTTGTGGAAGAAATATTTTGGGACCGTATACTTTCCTCCTCTGGCAATGTTTCCCTTAATACATACAAAAGAAGCAAATGGGTCAGCATCCCCACTCTGGAATGGTTGCTGCTAGCAAGGAGTCTTTTTAAGGTGAGAGTGGATGTAGGTATTTGGATTTGGGTCTCTCGTAGGCCTACGTGTCTCCTGTTCCTATGCCTTCTATAGAGATATACTCTGTGAGATCTCATTTTTTGAGACAGCCCCAAGTACCAAAAACATAGACTTTTTTTCCTTGAGAGCACAATGGAACCCTCTATTTTTATCTTGGCTGGAAATGAAAGGGAATGCTTCCAAATGTTTCAAATCTTCAGATGTCTTTAGTTTGGATGGAATAATATGAAAGATGAAGGCTGGCGGGGATGTGATTGAAGTCTATAAAGTCACAAAGGGTCTGAGCAGGGTGAATATAGATTTGCTCACCAAATCTCTGAAAGCTAAAGCCAAGGGCAATGCCTTAAAGCTTAAAGGGCCAACTCACTGCACTTAATTGCATTTTAACAAACATTCCTTTAGTTATAAAGAAAATACAGTAGAATTTGAAGAGGCTGATTGGGAGTTTACCTCAAGGGGTGCTAACTGGACATAGAAATAAACTGTGGAAGACTTACGGTTTGTTTATGTTCCACACTGAATCCGCAACTGAAAGACTTGGGTTAGAGAATCCTTCAAGAGTCTCTGACATTCTCTGGATTTGTATGTAATTAGTGAAAAAATTATGGGATGCTTCTGAGTATGTCTCTACCTTTCAGACGCTGAATATAAGTTCCTCAGTGTCAAAATTGGAAACTCCCTATTGGGTCCAAAGGGTCTCACCTTTGCAGGTCTTCACTTCTCTTGAGGTGAGTTTTATCCCGGGGGAAAGTAATTTCCTGAAGTCTTAAACTAATTTTTGAATTCTTAATTGCCCACATTGTTATGTGAAAAAGCAGAACAAGGGAATGTCTAAATCCTGAGATTTATCAGATTCTCCTGATTAAATCACATTAATGTTAGCAACAAAAATATCACATTTAGTTAAGTTCCAATATATTTGTTTTTTGACCTGCAGTGATTCTATTAGTTTCAAAAAACAGAGTGCTCAACTAAAAATGGATTGTGTGCTTGTTATAGCAAATGTATATTGATTTGATTAAAAATGCATTAATTTCTTTAAATTTCAATAACAGTGGATTTGTTTTCAGAAAGAAAGGGCTGGAAAATGTGTAGTCATGCAACCTGATAATCTCAGATAAGTGGTATTTAATATTGCTCAACAGGAAATTTTTTTCCCTTATACTTTTAAAGCGAAAATCTCCAATATTAAGTAATGTATGTAGTGCATATGAAACATTTAGAAGAAAAGATAGCTCTCTAATTTAACTCAAGGTCATATGCACATTGTCAGAGCGAAGAGGGAGCTGTGAAATTATCCAGGGAACTTGAAACAGTCTAGACAGTCAATCCAGATCATTTAAAAAGATATGTTAAAGATGCTCATAAGAATGAGAGAGTTATCTGCTCATATGAAGACACAGTTTTGGGACAAATCAAGTTTGGAGTTGTTTAAGAGCTTGCGGTCTTGTTTGAAATCCATTTTATTAGAAATAGATATACTTAAAATAATCCCATAGATAGGAAGTTATTTAATAAATTAATATGTTTTATTCATTTGTCACACCACACATCCAGCCATAGAAATATCTTTAAAACTAACCTACTGCATGTGAATGTTTGTTTAATTTTTTTTTTTTCATGTCGGATGGCATTGAGCAAAGCCTATAAAGCTGGGTGCATTAGGTAAAAATCCAAGCAAACCCCAGCAAAGGCACATGCCTGGAAAGAGGAAGAGACCAGCGTTCTCTCATTAAATCTTCTGTTGACTATGTTTAGGCAAGCCCTTTATTCTTTTAAATTTTTTTCATTTGTAAAGTGAAGAAATGAGGGCTGAAAGGACACAGAATGGATAATCTCGAAGTATGGCTTAACATAAAATCAAATAAAATATATCTATACACCTTTATATCATACAGACACATCACAATGTAAGTCTGCAGCAGTTAGCTAATTATATAACTGGGAGAATAAATAGCAAATTAATAAATTATGCTTTTGTTTACTCTTCTGCAAAGGATAATTGCTCAGCAGCTCAGGCTTCCAATTAGTGGCAACTCATTCAATGATTGTAGAATTGAATTGATTGTGACCCATAGTACATAAAAATGGGCTTGAATTCTACCAAGTATGCTTGAATTTCACAAATCTTGCATTCCACACTAGGGAAATCAGCCTCCAGAAAGTATTTTCACTATTTTCATGGCTTGGATAAAGGTGGTAGGTTTCACTCACAAATAGCTATCTTTGAGAACGGAAATATAAACAAAATCACAGCTTGTATGTGAACTGATTCTCCTTTCCAATGCACACTGAAGGCCAAATGTGTAAATACACGTTAGCAGCGCGAAGGCTCTCTCTCAGACAAACTGACATGCTAATTCTGCCAGGGGAATGTCACACACTTGTGTTCCTCTCCATTCTCAACACTGTCATCATGCGCAGCACTCTCATCACCGTGGGTTCCTCCTGGATGCCTCTTGGCCCCCACTTGAACCGTTCCATACAGTAGTCGCTAGCCGTGGTGGCTCCGGAGCCCTTGAATTGTAGCTCGTTCACATGGGCTTGTGCTTCACATGTAAAATCCAAGATGTGATATGAAAAAAAGAGAGCAAATGAACTCCTTACTATTTTTTATGTGAATTACACATGGAAATGATAGGATATTGGTTACGTTGGGTTCAATAACATATGTGAGCAAAGTAAATTCACCTGCCTGTTTTTACATTTTAAATTCTCAAAATTTGAGATGTCAAATTCCCTAAGTGGGCCCACATTTGCGGCTCACATTTCATTTCTGTTGGTTGGCGCTGTTCTTGAGGATCTGAGGAAAATGCATCTTCCCCACATGCTCTTTCTCAGAAATTGTCAGTGGGACTTTGATCCCATCCACATAACCTCCGCGTCCTTTTTAGCTTTCGAGGCCATCTCTAAATTTGCACCATTCCTATTTAACTGTTTTAGGAGGAAGTTACCCCTTCCCTCCTTGATGGTGTTGTTGTTTACAGTCCTTTTTCTCTCCTTCCCCATGTGTGCCAAGGTTCTGAGCAGTTTTCTTCATCTCACATTTATTGGTTTTACTGCCGGGCTCTGGGGCTACAGCCCCTCCCCTCTTGGAATAGACAGTCTAGAGGAAGAAAGAGACAAGTAAACAGTAAATGACAATACAGGTTATTAGTGCCACTGGGGGTGAGAACAGGGTGCAGGAGGAGGCACAGATGGGTCCCAACTCAGGTTCAAGAGTTTAAAAAAGACTTAGCAGGGGACTTGAAGCCTGACTTGAGACCTGAGGAATGAGTAGGAGTTTGTGGGGACAAATGTCAGGTGAGATGGGAAAGAAATGGCCTTCCAGGCAGAGAGAAACTGGGCTAAGACCAGGAAGTGAGAGAACACTAGGTTTCTTAGCAAGATGAAGAAAGTGATGTGGGTGGGAAAGGAGACAGGAAATTGAAGCTCTAGGTCAGAGCTGGCCAGATCGGGAAAGCCATGTTATGGAGCTTGGTCGTATATACACTTTTGCATTTCTCTCTTAGCTCTCTGCTGTAGATTGATTGTATTCATGGATCCACTTCTCAGCCTTTTCTGTTTCATTGCCCCCTTGCCATGTGACATTGCAGTACCTCTCATTACATAGGCAGGGTCTATGTTCCACCCTCGAATCTGGATTTGGACACATGACTCGCCTTGGCTATTAAGATATCACCAGATCACTTTATGTGCTTGTGCATTTTGCCTGTGCTTTTGCACTCTGCTGTTGTCATGAACGGGACATGCCCAGGCTAGCCAGCTGGTCCCAGAAGGAGCATGAAACACATGAGAGCAGAGCTGAGTCACCCCAGTCAACCTAGCGAAGGCCATACTTGAGCAGCCTATAGTCAACCAACCCCTAGACGTGTGAGAACACCCACCTGAGATCAGCCAATTCACCTAACAACCCCAGCTATATGAGCACTAAATGCTTATTTTGTTATTCAGTATTATTGTGGGAATGTGTAACTGATACACTAGCCAACTCGATTGTGTGCTCCTTGAGGGCAGGACCATGCCTTTTCTACCTTTTTCCCAGTGCTCAATAAACAAGTAGCAATTGATAGACTTAAACTTTTCTTGGGTTGGTCAAAGATTTTAATGCTATAGTTGTAATGAAAAAATGGAAGATTTCTCAAGATAATGTGGAAGACCTCACTATAACTTTCCATCAAGGAGAAAGGCAGCACCTAGTCCTCCTCCCTTACTCTATTAAAGACCCCCAGTGGTGGCCCCTGAGGGAGGAAAGATGTGGAGGCCAAGTGTGATTGCTTAGTGTTTTTTCTGTACCAAGGAGAAACCCCTGCTCCCACCCCAGGGTGCTAGTAGGATTTAGGAGACCATACAGGGTGGCACACGCAGTCTTTAAAAAGCAGCTGACAGAGGAGAAATGTCCAGTACAACTTCTGGAATGTAAATCTTATTTGACAGTTTTTCTAGAATGCCCGTCCTTCCCAGTAAAGCTTGGCTCTGACAGATGCTAAGTAGACTGCCGGAGAAAATTGCTGAGCTTCATGGACTTTGGTCAGGTGGGTCAGAGTTGATGGCATTGTGTCATAGTCATTTTCCATCACCAAAGGAGAAAGGGAGGCTGCTCAAAAGATCTAGCTCCACTCTATTTTGTGTAGCTATACTTCAGAATGCTACTAGACATCTAAGAAGTGATGTTAGTCTCTGCTTCAGATCTTGTGGAAAACTTTCCTAGATCATCAAGAGTTACTGAACATCTAAAGTCCTTTCTTAAGTCAATAGGCCAGGGTGATATATACATGCTGAGAAAGGCACACACAGGCAGATGTGAAGAATATCGGTCCACTTTGTGGAGTCGGTGCAGTGCTGTGGTCTGAAGAATGAAATCACCTACCCAAGCCTACGTGAGGAAATTCCTGCCCCTATGATGACAGTCTTCCTTCTGAATCAGAGAAGAAAAGTGGTTTTGGAGTCACATTGTCTGGGTTTGAATCCAGCTCTGTTACTTATCTGCCACATGATCTTGAACAGGAAAACTTAGAGAGAGTCTCTAAGTAAATTACCAGTCTCTTGGTAAATTTCCTCTCTTGGAAAATGGAAATGAGAATAGTTCCAACATCACTGAGTTGAGGCAAGGCCAAAATGAGGTAAAGCATGAAAACTTATTGACATGGTGTGTGGCACATTATAACTTCTCAGTAAATGGTGGCTGTTACTATTAGTAATTTCTGCCCTCTGTGTTGACCTTGAGAGCCAGGGAGTAAGGAATACTGTCCTTATATTGTCCTATAAGAGAATGACGGGCATAACTCTGGGTCAGCAAGAGTTGAATCTTCAGGGGAAGCTGAGGTTTAGTTTAACAGTGAGTTGCTTATTCCATTACGGGGCTTGTGCTGGCTATAGATGATGCTTTTGGGCCACCATTGCTGTCATCCTAATGTGGGTGGTAACCAAATTGTTCTGAGAGTAGTTGATGCTCGCCTATGCCTACTCTCCCAAAGTCGGACCACAGTCTACTAGAAAAGGAATTTGTTCAACTATGGAAACTCAACATTCATGCCCTTGGCCAACTCTTCACTCCTACTGGCTAGAGTCTGGCATGATGGTAAGTTTGGATGATGTAGAAGCTGTATATTTCAACAGGCCTTTGGCCACAGATGGCTAGTATCACAGTTTTAATAAGTGCAAGGTATGCCTCTGTGTATGTATGTGTGTGCCAAATGGTATCTGGCTTTTACTTCTCCTTTAGTTGTTTAGTCTTTCAACAAATATTTATTAAGTGTCAATTATATGCTAGGCACTCTGCTATAAGTAAAGTAGATGTGTCCCACTGCTGAGATATTTGCAAGCAGATTCATTTCCTGATCTTTTCCTGCAAACTCTATTTTCCAGGTTCCCTTGGCAAGTGGCTTCTTGCTGGATTCAGCCAATGGGAGGTACTAAAAGAAGATAGTTGAGCAGGAATAAGAGGAGAAGCAATGGTATTTCTCACTGTGTCTTCCATCTCCCACTTTGGGAAGTGACTACATCTCTGTGTCTCACCTCTTGCCAGGTACTTTCTGTTATGAGTTCTGCTCCCACTAGGCAGCCCAGATGTTGGGATCAAGTAACAGGCGTTCCTTTCTTTATCCTTCAAACCCTAGGGGTGGTAGGGGTTTCCTGCTCTTGCTTAATGTTCTGTTGTCGGCTGTTCTACTCTCAATTTTTTCAACAACTTTGCACCTAGTTTCCTAAATTAAATGCCTTCTGTTAAACTACCTGATATGGCCTCTGTTTTTCTGACTAGATTTTGAGTGATGTGATTCTCAATACTTTTTATCTTTCGTGGGGGGGGGGAAACAGATATTATTCAATCAGTCCTATAAATGTAAAATGGCATTCTGTGATATGCTATGAAGTACCGGTACAAGGAGGGCATGTAACTTGGTGGGGAGCTGTGTTGATGTAGTTTAAGGTCTTGCTACTCCAAGTGAGCATTGCCATCCCTGAGGGCTTGTTAGAAATGAAGATTCTCAGGCCCTAGCCCAGTTACAACTGGTTCAGAATCGGCATTGTAACAAGGTGCCCAACTCAGGGGAGTGATCCAGGGATGGCATTACTTTCAGTCTGATTACTATGATGCAGTCCTCCCAGCTCAAGTCTATTGGGATTGCACAGAATCAATGGTGGCCCTGAATCTCAGCTCCATTCAAATGAGGAAACTTTGCAATGCCTGCTTCTTGATCTTGCCTGAGCAAACACTGCAGGACAGACTGCAATGTGAAACAGAGGGTAGAGATTAGGGCAATTCAGGTATAAGAGCCAGAACACTGCCTCTCTGCTGGATATTTTGAGATAGCTGGGAGTTGAGCCCTAGAGGCCTGGGTCTTTGAAATGAATTGAAGAATGTTGTGGGAAAGTAAATATCTCTCCCAAAGTGATCATATCTTATATCAGCCAATGTAGGACATTTGATCACTATAACCTTTCCACATCAGTAAACTTCAGATGAGATTCACGTGCATTGTTTTTTTAAACCACAGTGGAAGAAACTGTCAGAGGGGCAGAAATTGTACAAATGTTATAAGCAGGTTTTCACCCATGATCTCTTTATGTTTTTAATATTCTGCCCATTCCCCAAACCTAGTCATTGATTTTGGATGTGCTATTCCCTTTGCCATGACCATTAAGTAGAAGTGAGAGTAGTGTAGAATCTGACAGCAGAAGACCACGTCAGGTCCCACCTGTGCCATTCTGTGAGCTGTGCTCACTTGGGCCAGTGCCTTAATATTTCTGACACTCAGGTATTTCACATGCCACATAAGACTGAAAACTCCTTATTCATTGGTTTGTGGTATGGTTCAGATTGTGTAAGAATGCTCTATAAAGTGAAAGGCAGTAACTGGCGTTTAAAAACTACACTTAAAGCAAAATAAACTGGCAAAACTGAGGGGAGAAAGTGAAAGGTATCAATAGTGTGATTAAAATGCAATGCTCTACAGCTTCTATGCTTGGGTCGAAAGGACTAAAGACTGCACAGTGTCCCCTTGTAAATACTTTGTGTGTGTGTGTGTGTGTGTGTGTGTGTTTTAATGCTAGTCTGTACATCTTTCAACCACCCCCACCTCTTGTTTTGAATTTGTGGTTGCTAATACTCACTTCTTTCTTACTTGTGGACATGCATGTTGGATTCATTCCATGAATATTTACTGAGCATTGACTCTATACCAGACATCAATCTTGGTATTTGGGATGCTCAGTGAATGGAGAAGACCCCAAGCTCCTGTTTTCATGGAGTTTAAATTTTAATAAGCTCAAATGACCCTCCTGAGTGTATCAAATATCCATCAGTTCTGCCTTTGGATGTGAAATCTAGCTGGTCCTAAATGGGATAGGTATGAAGATCCTTGTTTCAGTTGCTTGCTGGCTATAATGTTGTTTGTATAGCTCTGATCTTGCAGTAAGTAAAAATAGTCCATATTTACCCCATTTCTGGGTGTTTCCTTCATGCTACCCTCTCTAGCGATTGAGTCTTCTCTCATGACCATGTCAAATCTACTTTTGATCTACTGGGACAAAACCTTCTGCTTGCATGAGATTTTTTTATTCCTTTACTTGTTCATCCACTCACTCATTTCTTCAACTAGTATATATTAAGAACATTATGCTAGCCACTATGCTAGGAAATGAGGCTATAGATATGAACAACATACAGAATGATCCTGTCTTCATGGATCATCTTTTCCAGCAGGGGAGCCCGTAGATACAATGAAATATTCAATTATAATTATGAAGAAGACTATAGGGGCGCCTGGGTGGCTCAGTCATTAAGCGTCTGCCTTTGGCTCAGGTCATGGTCCCAGGGTCCTGGGATTGAGCCCCGCATCGGGCTCCCTGCTTAGCGGGAAGCCTTCTTCTCCCTCTCTCCCACTTGTTTTCCCTTTCTTGCTGTGTCTCTCTCTGTCAAATAAATGAATAAATAAAATCTTCAAAAAAAGAAGACTATAGAGGGAGAGTGTGCCATATTAGTAGAGTCTCTAATGGGGTATTTAGACTAGTCTGACTAGTTCACTTTCTTGAGGAAGACATTTGAACTGAATTCTGGATAATAAGGGGGTAGACGGGGAATTTGTCGGTGGCGGGGGCAAATGAGAACATTCTATACAGAGGAGCACCATGTGTAAAGTCTCAAAGGCAGGAAAGAAATTGGCATATTTGAAGAACAGGAAAAGATTGGTATTCCTGAATCACAAAGAGTGAGTGGAATCAGGGAACGGGATGAGCTGGAAATATGTAATCTTGTAGGCCATGTAAAGGATTTGATATTTATTCTAAAAGTAATAGAAAACTGTTGAAGTGTTTTATGCTCGGATATGGTATGATCTCATTTATGTTTCTAAGCTTCAGTGTAGACAATGGGTTGAATGTATGGCAAGAATTGATGTGGAGAGACCAGTTGGGAAGCTATTACAGCTGTCCAGAACAAGAGATGGAGTTAGCTTAGATTAGGGTAGTGGCCTGATAGAGAGAAGTGGATGGATTTAATAGGTATCGGGGAGTAAAGATTTGCAGGATGTGGTGACTGAGTGAATATTGTCATCCAGGATGACACCCAGAATTCTGGCTTGAGCATCTGGGTGAAAGGCGATATTGTTCACTGAGATGAGACATACTGGAGAAGGAATGGATTTGGGGGACAAAATGACTTTCATTTTGGACATGTTGGATTTGTGCTGCCTTTAAAACATCCAGAAGGAGATGCTGAGTAGGTAACTGGATGGATAGGTCAGGAGGTAAAGTTTAGGCTGCAAATTGCTGCTACTAACACTTCAGATATTAGAACAATACTTCAGATCTTGACTGATGGCAAAAGCATCTTATCAGCCCTCCCCATGAAATGAGTGTTCCAATTATCATTATTTTCAATGCCTCTTGACAGACTATTAGACATTTACAACGCTTCCGTGTTAAACCTCAGGCTTTTAGATGTAGGATCCCAAATTGTTCTGTACTGCCAACAACAAGATACCCAGTTATGATGATAATGAAAGGTGTCTATTGCAGATATTGCTAGCTGCCTCCCAATGTGCAAACCCTTCCTCCTTAGTAACAGAATCTGGGCTACCCTGCCTAGCCTCCTTTGGAGCAATATGTGGCCCCATGAGTGAAGGGCTTGCCAGTGAGATGTGCAGAATAGTACTGGATGGACAGAGACATTAATGAGTGGGAGGTGGGGATGGGAGAAAGTCATCTCGTCCTGCAAGCTGCTTAGAATCCAGATGGAAAAAATGGAAAAAAAATGTCATGTTGGATTATGAAATTCTTATATGGTAGAACAAAAAGATAGAAGGAGCCTGGGTCCTTGATGACTTTGTGGATCCCCAAATATTAACCTTAGGTTGACTAAAGTATGTCTTCTTTTACCTAAAAAGAAGTGCATTTACTCTAAATTTGACAATTATCTGGATATTTTACCATAATGTGACCTATCGCAACATGAAATTTATTGTGAAGAGAATAGATTTGGATCTCATTCGAAGAAGTTTATTACTGAAGTGCTAATGGCATCTTGTTTTCATACTTTTATCTCTTGCCCAAGGCCTGATCAAGAGCAGTGTAAAGACAGGGAGCAGGAAGATCAGAAACTGAGATTGAATAGTAAATAGGAATGCCAACAGAAAAGAAAGAAATGATTTAGTACGTGATTAAAAAAAATAGAATTTACAGATTGTATCAGTGAGTTTTTGCTGCTTAACAAACTTCCCCCAAATTTAGCGACTTAAAACAATAACCATTTATTTAGCTTATGCTTTCTCATTTTGGAAATTTGGGCTGGGCTCAGCTGGGCTGCTCTGATGATCTGGGCCAGGCTTGGCTGCTCTTGGCTGGAGCCCATTCAGGCATCTGTGATCGGTGCCCGATCAGCTGGGGCTGCCTGACTTTTGGCTGGGGTGCTTTGGTTCTCCTCTCTACAGCCTCTTATTCTCCAGAATTTGTTCACATGGTGATGGTGGCAGGGGTCTCAAAGGAGTGAGTGAAAGTGTGTGATGTTTCTTGAAGCCCAGGCCTAGAACTAGCACAGAGTTGCATCTGCATCCATGTATTGGCCAAAGCAAGTCACTAGGCCAGCCTAGATTTAAGAGATGAAAAAATAAATTTTATTTCTTGATGGAAATTGCAGGAGAGTTTGTAGCTGTTTTTGCAATGTACCACACAGACATCTAAAGATCTCATTTAAAGTAGTGGAAATGAGGTAAGGTATCTGAACCCCCTCTGCAGGAAATGTAACCCAGAGGTTAGAAGTGTGGCTATGCAATTAGGCAGAACTGGATTAAAATCCTGACTGTGTTGTTGGCCAGCTGGGTTTCTTATTTATAATGACTATGTGATGGTTTTGCAAGGATTGTATGTATGTAAAACTCTTAGTTACCATGCCTGGCATGTGCTAAGCAATAATAAAAGGCAGCTGTTGTAGTTGTTATTATTATAGGATACTGCTGTGGCATAGGACCTGGGTTGGAGACTGGATTTACCAGGTGGATGGTTGGGCAAGAGAAAGGTTGGCTCAGGTTGGCAGAGAGAAAAGAGAGCTGTCACAGGATTGCAACTCAGGATCAGACAGACTAGGGACTCCTCAAAGCAATAGGTATGTAAATTGGCACAGGTCTCCTACCAACAACAGTGATAGTTGACATTTATTGAGCACTTAGAATGTGCCAAACACTGTTCTTAAGTGCTTTACAATTATTAACTCATTTAATCCTCATAACACATTTATCTAGGAGTTTTTGTTATTCCCATTTTATACTTGGGGAAGTTGAGGCTCAAAGAGATTTTAGCACATTGCCCTAGGCCACGCAGCCCATGAGTGGTAAGCTGGGATATAAGCCCGATTTGTCTCACTCCTGACTCCAAACTTCCAGCACCTTCACTACAGTGTGGGATGATCCCAGGCAGTGGCCAATGGCAGGCAAGTGAGGTTCAGAAGTTTCCAGAGAGGTAAGGAAGATTCAAGCAACCACTCATGGAAGCCAAAGAACCATAGCTGAGGAACTGCTAGGGACAGGAGGAAGACTGTCTTAATAATTGAGACCTCTATAGCTAAGCACTCCCATTTGCACCATCTCTGGCATTGAAATTTTTAGTACTTAAAATGAGGAAGGTGAGAATTGCTTTCCCTTCACAACTCAGCTACTTGAAAAAATAGTCTCCATTTGTTGACTTTGCTTCCTCCTGCTCCTACTGCATTAGACCCCTGCAGCCTGACTTCTAACCCCTCCCATGGTCAAGGTCACTAGTAACCTGGATGGTCACATCCAGTGGACTCTATTCAGTCCTCACTGCTTCGTGCTGAAGAGCTGTGGTTATTCATTTATTGAAATGCTTTCCTCCCTGCTCCATAATCTTGGCCTAGGGAAGGTGAACCACCTTTTCCAAATATGGCCTCAGACGACCTACTCATGCTCCAGGCCAACTAGCCTCCTTTGCTCAAATATCTTCTGCATTTACAGCAGCATATTCAGATTCCTATGGCCAATTTCAGGCATCTCTACTGTTCCACATTTTTTTTTCCTATTCCTTTGAAAGATAAGGACGTTAAGTACTTGTACAGTCTCTGATTTGTAGTCTAGAGTATGGGAGACTGAAGTGGGAGCAATTACTATCAGGTATCGAGCCCACATGGTAGTACTTCTTTATACACGATGTAATAAATTTTCACACAACAAGTCTGTGAGCTAGGTACTGCTATTTTTATTTTACATATAAAGAAACTGAGGCCCAGAGGGAAAATCAACGTATGGCTGGTAGAGGAGTCTAGACTCAAAGACACCCAGATTGTTTTGATACCCAAGCTTGTGTTTTCCTGCTACCTCACGTTGCTTCTCATAATTCACAAATTGTATACCATGGGATCAATAGCATTGTCTGCAATAACACAAGTGTCTAATTTGCATTTATTTATTTGTTTATTGTTTATCTACTCTCCTTGCCTTTGGGACACAGCAGAACCTGGCAAATTTGAGGAGAGTTTAAGCACAGAACTGCTGCTCAGTTGTCCAGGGTGTGAACAGCCAAAGGTCTGAATTCTGTTCGGATACCTGGGTACCTCCTTTTCTGTAATTTGTGGCCAGACTCTGTCCTTAATTAGAATGTCCCTGGGATTTTATGAGGAGGGGAAAATGCACTGGTGAGATTACAGATCAATAGCTCTTCCACAAGACACAGATATAGAGCAAGTAAGAGATTAGAAATTGCAATCCAGGCATGAAGGCACCTTGGAAAAACAGATATTTTAGCCCACCCCTCTTTGGGACCATTGAGTGTCACTGAAGCCAATAAGTTAAAACTTAATATGTGAAGCTGAATGAGCAAAGCAGCATATTAACGGAGGAAAACGAGAGGCATTTCTTGACCCAGTAATTTGGAAGGAGAGTAGGTGAAGTGTGTAAATTAGAGAAAATTCAAAGGTGAGTCATTTTGGAAATGGATAGTAGGCATATACCACACTAACTGAGCTCGGAATTGTGGATCTCACTTCTGAAATCCATTAGAGCAGGGCTTCCTAGCATTTTTACCATTTTAATACTTGCATCCTTGTTTGCTTGATTTTGTCATATGTGGTCTATGTTTATTTAAAACTTCAAATGAATTAAAATGATTCTTTCTCTGAAGTTTTAATGATGTTCCCCTGAGGTAATTAGAGGCACTCTGTGGTGAGGTGTCCCAGGGCTGGGAATTATGGCATTATGGAAATACACCCCACGTGCTACCTCCTTCCATGTTTAATTTAGAAGGAACAGCTGGACATAGTGCTTAAGTGCTGAAGATAAAAAAGGAAAGAAACTGGGTGATTGAAAGGACTGGTCTGAAAAGAGCAATAGAAAGAATGATGATCTTTGAGGTTCTTGCCCAAATGGAAGTAGGAATTAAAGTTGTAATCACAGGAAAGAAGGAGTCTATGGCATCTCATTCTGTCAGGAATTCATCCCTGCACCAGTCTTAGGATGCTATCTCTAGGAGATTGTTCATTCAACAGATGTTTATTATGTATTAGGCTCTGGGGTACGCAGTGGGCATTCAGCTGAGAATCAGAAAGGGTCCCTATCCTCAAGAAACTGACGTTCTGTTGGGATAGATTAACAATCAACAAAAAAATAGAGTATTATGTCAGCTGGTGCTATGTGCTACTCAGAAAAAGAGAAGAGAAACAGGCTAAGACAGACTTTGAGGGAAGAGGTACTGCTTTACACAGAGTGATTAGAGAAGGGCTCTCTGAGATGGAACTATTTTTTTTTAAGGTTTATTTATTTATTAGAAAGAGAGAGAGGGCACGAGTGAGGGGAGGGTTCGAGAGAGATAATCTCAAGCAGATTTCCCGCTGAGCTTGGAGCCCAACCCCGGGGCTGAATCTCACAACCCACCAGATCATGACCTGAGCCAAAACCAAGAGTCAGATGCTCAACTGGCTGAGCCACCCAAGTCCCCTAAGATGGTACTATTTGAATAAAGGACTAGTCTGTACCAAAATTCAGTGGAGTGTGCTGTGTGCTTATGCACCCAGGCCATAGGATGGCTAAGGGAGACAGTTCGTTGGAATTCATGTGAACTCCAACAGGACCTCTGGCTACAGTATTAATTGGATATTCAGAAAAGACCCTTGAGTTGTCACAGGGTCTCATTGGCAGAAAGCTACCATACCCTGACCTTGAAATACTGCAGAGTTCTAGAGCCTTGCTAATAATATGAATCTGTGATGGTAAGGACCACTGGACAATCCCAGCTTGGACACTGATTGCACTTGGTCCTCAGTGATGTCAGGAACAAGCAAGGCAATTACCCAACTCCAGGGAAAAACAAATCAAGATGCTTGGACCACACAATATACCATAGTTATTCTTTCTGACAGGTTGTCATAGTGTGTTAAATAAAATTTCTCATCTACACATCTGAGGGTGAGAAGTGACGTGGTATAGAAACTTCCACAGGAATAAGAATGGCTATTTGGGGGAAGTTTTACCTTCAAGACCAAAATCACTTGTTTACTTAAGCAAGCCATTATCCATCTGCTTTCTTATGTCTGTCTGAATCTTCTCTGGTATATTTCAGGTTTTGACTTGGTTTGCAATTTTTTTGTCTGTTAGACCCCATTCAAACAACCTGAAGACAGACTTAGATTTATTAGGGACATACAAAGCAATAGGATGGAACCCAAGGGAAGGAAGTCAGGCGGGGCTCACGAGATGCTGGAATCCCAGTTGGAAAATCATCAAGAACAGGAATTACTTTTTCTAGGTCTCTGGAATCTCATAGTCTCTTGTCTTTGCTTCTTTCTGCTCGTCTGCTTCATTTGTGTCTCTCTCTGAAGGGTGGCTTTCTAGGTTTCTCTGAGCACATGGCTGCTCTAGCTTCTGTCTGTGCATTACTTCCTTGTTCATTCTTAAAAAGAGACTCACTAGAACTAGTCCTATCCAATGAATAATTACATGTAAAAAGCAAGTTATAAATAAATATACATGGTGTAATCCTATTCTATAAACAGTTTTAGTACGTGTATGTATGCTTAGAAGAAAGGAAAGAAACGCACTAAAGTGTTTTTAATGGTTGTCTTTATGTGATAGGATTATGTGTGATTTAAATTTTTTTTCTTTGAGTATGTCTGTACTTTTCCATCATTACCATGCAGTATTTTTGTCATTGTGAAAAATTATTGAATAAAAAGATGAGGTGAAATACATGCAGTAAATCCAAGTGGTCTAGGACTAAACCCAAGCATGGGTTGGGCATCTGCGAGACCTAGGGTGCAGGGAGGGAGGGCTTACTGAGGGCAGTGGCCAACCACACTGGGGAAGGTAGCCGGAAAGACTTCACACACAAAGAGGGGCTGGCTCTTTATTTCTCCATTTATTCAATGGTTTTCAAGAAAATATCCTCGGATAGTTTCTCTACCATCATAGGAACAGAAGCTGCAAATAATAAGGACATGCTCCCCTAGTCTCTGGATTTTCTTTTTCCCCTTGCTTTACCTGTGCAGCTCTATGTTGGCTAAGATTCAGTCAGTCCTATGGCATCCCATGTTGTAGGACTGACCACTCAGTGACATCCAGGTGATTAAGCTGAGATCCTGAGTTCCATCTATTCTCTGACTTGCCCCCTTCTCGGAAAACATCAGAGTGATCTGGTACTCTTTTCCTCCCTCTACAAGACACTATCTGAACAAGCTGGGTCTCAGAGCCTTTCTCCCGCTCCCACAATGCATAGGGTCAAGTCCACGCAGCTTAGCCTAGCAAAGAAAGCCCTTAGTGCTCTGGCTCCTGCCTACTTGCCACCCCCTTCCCTGCGGTTCCCCTCCCCCCTTTCCTTCACCTACAGCAACACTGAATTGCTTGCGGTTCTTTTAATGCACCATAACATTTCATGCTTACTTGCATTTGTATATGCTATGCCTTCCTTCTGGACTGTTCCTCTCCTCCCTTGTCTGCTTGGAAACCTTCTCTTCCTTCCTTCTGCTCAGATGTTACATTTTTGGATGGATTTCACAAATCGAAACTGTTCTCTGTGTACCTTTATGCCTTCCTGAGCCCCTGGTATTGCTTCTACACAGCCACAGAATAATTTGTTTACATGCCTATCTCTCCTCCTAGAGGGTACCAACTATTTCGTTGTTTCTGAATCCTCAGTCTTGTTACCTAATAGGTGCTCAATAATAGTTTCTTAAATGAATAAGTAAATAATTCTGATTTGCGACTCCTGCAAATACTGTGCATTGGAAGGTACAGTGGTCCGCAGGGAAAGTGAGGCTTTACAGACATTATCTCCTTTAATCCTCAGAGTAGCCATGCGAGATTTTTATGATCCATCCCATTTTACAGATTAGGAAACTGTAGCTCCTAGAGATTCAAAAACCTGCCCTGAGCCCTGCTCCTAGAAAGTGGCAGAAGCAAGATTTAAACCTGGCTCAGCAGCCTGTGCTCTTTTAACTGCGGAATCTGTGTGAATCTGAACCTTTGTCTGCTACTAATAAGCTACATGATCTAAAGCAGCTCATTTCATGTTCACTACGGTCAGATTTTCACATCTGCCAAGCAAACTAAACTCTAAGGAATTGGTTCTCAAACCCTGGTGGCACATTAGAATCCCCTGAAAAGCCTATATAAAATACAGATGTGTAGCTCTTACACTGAGAGATGCTGATATCATTGGTGTGGGGTGGTGCCAGGACAGCAGTATTTTTTCAAAGCTCCCCAGGTGATTCTAATGTGCAGCCAGAATTAAGAAGCATTGCTCTAGCTCAGTACTTCTTAAACTTTAATATGTATATAACTCATTTGGAGATCTTGTTAAATGAAGTATTCTGATTCAGTAGTTTGGAGGTGGGGCTCTAGGTTCTGCAATCCTAACAGGTTTTCTGACTACACTTAGGGTACAGAGCCTGCATCCTATCTGACCAAATCTAAGTTACCCAAACAAAGATACTTGTTGCTATCACCAGCTCTACATAGCCAAATGCAGCTTCCTTTGTCCATGAACTCATCTTCTGTGGGCCTGTGGCCTTTGACCCTGAGTGGCCCTGACCACCATCATCTTTCCGGCTAGGTATGGCAGTTGGGTGTGGTTCGTCTCCTAATAGGTCTTTAGAGATTAGGAAGCAAAGTAGGAAAAGACCTAGCTTGGGGTACAGTTGAAAAAGGACCTTGGCTAACAATCAGGGCAGCAGATAGCATCAACCAAAACACCAGGGAATCCAGAGTAAGCCACAATGGAGGGTATGGCAAGGCTGGTTGGGGTCTAGAAGCTAGTACAGTAATAGGTATGTTAAGAGAGCAAAGGAAGGTGAGGGCAAGGGATTAGAGAACTGTTAAAGTTTAACCAAGGGCTTAGAAAGAGACAAGATGGCGTCTCGTGAGGTCAAGCTGTCAACAATCATTAATCAGTCAGTATTCAGCTGTTCACTATTTACTACCTACCAGTCCTGAGCTGGATGTATGTTCTGTGGGAGGGTGTGCGTGGGATTAATGATTCGTTTAAATGTTTGCGAGTCAGAGAAGAAATCTGGCTTGCAAAGACCCTGCTTGCTTCAGAGAGTGGACCCCCAATTCCCAATCAATTCATAAACCACTTCATAGTGAAGACCCACGGGTGATTTATTATTGACAACTGTTACATCTTGGTGGAGCAATCTCCTGGTACTCCATATTCACATCCCTGCACGAATGTGGATGTGGTTCAGAATGTTTGGTGTTCATATTACCAATGAAAGAGACATTTGTCGCTTTATAGGGAAAAAGCAGAAAGCAAAATTTAAAGTGAATTAGACATTAGGGAGAAGTTCCTCCCCCAGAGTTTGAGGAACCACTGATGGGCCACGAGGAAGGAACTGTAGAGCCTTACTCTGCAAATTTCCAAGTATTCTTTCAGGTTCAAATTCTGCTTGGCCTGGAGGCAGGGCAGGGCTCAGATGGCCCCTCAGGATGATCTTCTAGCTCCAAGTTTTGTTCTGTGTTTATGGCTTGGAAAACCCAACACCTTAACTGCTCAGATATCCTAGACACTGAATGTTTTTCACAGATTTGGTAGAAGGAACACCCTGGCTCTTTGTTTAGTCACTTGAAAAGGAGGATTAAAGACAAAAAAATAATCAGAGACTTGCCACGAATAGACGGAATGGAGCTCGTTTTGTAAAACAGTGCCTCAAACTGTGCCCATATTCCTTGTGGAAACTGAAGATAAAGCCAAGTCTGCTTTGTGCAAATTCAGCAGCACCAGGACCCCTTGGCAGAATGCCATATCACCCCTTGCTTGAGCGATGTTTGTGCAAAATTTTACTTGGTGAGGCCTTGCTTTTTTTCAGAGGAACAAACAGGGTAGAAATTCCCGGTCTACCTCCATTATCACCGGTAATCTGACCTGTAGGCTGTACCTGAATACTGAAACCTTGGGGTTCACTGCTCAAATATAATACTTGGGAAAAGAAGAAAAGTAAAGAGACTCTTCTTAACCTTTGCAAATGTCACATACTATTTATATAACATTTACCACTTTTATTTTCTACAGCCCAGGATTTTGTGAGGAGAAAGGCACAGGCACCTCAAGCTAAACTGCATTCCTACAGGTTTTTAAATTGCAGCTTCTCGAACTCTCTGAGGACTAAGCTAATTGTATGGACATCATTCTTCAGGGTCTGTTTGCCTCATAAACAACTTGAATTCTACTTTTTGGATAATTCCTGAAACTGACTTTCTAATAGCTTCAGGTGAGAACAAATTTTTTTCTCTTAAATTAAGTAAATTACCAGTCCTAAACGACAAGTTGCTATCTGTTGGAAAGAAGTTTTGGAATTCTTTCAGTCTGTGTCATAATAAATGCAACAAGGTTTCATTTCAAATCCAATCTTATTAAATAAAAATTGTACTTTTACAAAGACTGACCTCAAATTAAGTTTCTATTGTCTTGGGGCGCCTGGGGGGCTCAGTCGTTAAGCGTCTGCCTTTGGCTCGGGTCATGATCCCGGGGTCCTGGGATCGAGCCCCGCGTCGGGCTCCCTGCTCGGCGGGAAGCCTGCTTCTCCCTCTCCACTCCCCCTGCTTGTGTTCGCTCTCTCACTGTGTTTCTCTCTGTCAAATAAATAAATAAAATCTTTAAAAAAAAAAAAGTTTCTATTGTCTTGCCTGTGTAACCATTAGAGGCCTGAACTTGACTGAATGAGTTGCTGTGTGAAAGTTGGTAAGTATTTTACAAATTCTAGAAAGGAAGAAGCCACAGTCTCATTTTGACAACCTTACTAACTGTAGGTAGATAAGATAAGCAAACAGAGGTTAATGCTACCCAGGCATAAAGAGAACATAAGCCTCCGGGAAATAAGATAGACAAGTATATCAATGCTGAGGATTCATCGAAGGCGCTTGTTTCAACTAAAATGCAGCTTTCACATATTTGATCCTTTAATAAAAGTAGACATTTTTAGACCAAGAGCTTCTAAATAGCTGAAGTGTCAAGAGTGTTTTAGAATGAATACACTGTACTTTGTCTTAAAATGGCTACGGTGACTAAAGTCAGAGGTTGTCAAGTGGCAGAGCTCAGGTTTGGGCCATCTCTGACCTGAAGGTTGTACTTTGGCCCTCACTGTGTTTGGAAATGAATTTGTCACAACATCTTAAAATGAGGATATTTCAAATAAAAATACAGATTTCTGGATTCTCTTGAAAAAATGGGTAGGGTCTAAAAGAATTGGCCACATTCCCATTTGGTGTTGATGGGCTGGAAGTGGGTAGTGGTTGCCCCTTACATGGCGCACATACTCTCCAGTTTGGCACAGGTGGGCTGAGAGCCACTTTGCTCCCATACGTTGCCTCCTTGACACCTGTAGGTGTTTGGTTTTTGACCAAGACCAAAGCTTAGATGCCTCCCTCTAGCACAGGGATGGCGGCCTATGGCAGGGATGGCGGCCTATGGCGGGAAGACCCTTAGGAACCACCGGAGACAAGTTGAGTCTTTTCTTTCACTCCTTGGTGAACACAATTGTTTCCTTTTTCCTTTTTCTTCCTCTTGAGAAAGCATTATAGCATAGAGGAAGGAGTCCTGGACTGAGGTGGGGGGCTTGGCTCTAGTGATAATCTCTTTTATCTAACTGAGTGAATCCAGGAAAGCCACAATCTTTTTTTTTTTTTTCTGAAGATTTTATTTATTTATTTGACAGAGAGGGACAGTGAGAGAGGGAACATAAGCGGGGGAGTGGGAGAGGGAGAAGCAGGTAGGGAGCCCGATGTGGGGCTCCATCCCACGACCCTGGGATCATGACCTGAGCCGAAGGCAGACGCTTAACGACTGAGCCACCCAGGCGCCCCGGAAAGCCACAATCTTTTAGAGTCTCAGTTTCTTCATCTGTAAAATGAAAGGCTCATTGATTCATTTCTCCATTCAACTGACAGTTTAAGGCACCCGTATTCTGCTCCACAAATTTGCAGATGCACCAGAGAACTCAATTATAAAGAGAAACAAACTGATGTGCAGCCACACAAAATTCAAGGATGAATTTGAATGCCTGTGGACATCTCCCACAGTCCCAACCACTCCCAGGCAAGCAGGCTCTCCATTACCTCTCTAGCCTGGCAGTCATTTGACTGAACGTATAACCCCCGACTCCAGGCCCCCTTCCTGCTAGGATGTCCTGTGTTTTTTCTCTCTTATGCAATATTTGCCTCTTCTGCTACCTTGCCTCTTTCTTTTGTTCTCTTCCTGTCTCCATCTCCCCCAGCCTAAGGCTTGCCAGGGGCTTCATTTTTAAAGTCTGCCATAGAATTTCTGGAGACCAGATTCTTTTGGTTTTGTCCCTTTGTTGCTTTTCATCCTCACCCTGACAATGATAAGGACAGGATTCTCAGTTTTACTCTGTAGTTTGGTTTACTGTTAACTGCAGATCTACCACCCCCCCAACTTCTTTGCAGCAGCTGTTCTCATTCTTCTAACCAGTTTTTAAAAGGCTTGAATTTGGAAATACGGTCGCTCTGCGCCTCTTCAGAGATTCATCCATAACTGTCAGAGCCTTTTCATTCCCTGTCTTTTGTATAGGTTTCTTTTATGAGCAGAGTAATTTGCATTTGTCTTTAATTCTTAATTTGTCTTTGCATTTACTGTGGATGTAACATGCAGCTGAATTTGCATTTTCTTTTCACTTCCATTCTCATGGACTGGGGCTGTCTGAGGTGTAAACGATGGAGACATTCGGGAGCATGTTTGCTAAGTGGCAAACTTGGCTGCACTGGTTTTATCCTATTCTCCCCTCTGCTTGTTCCGAGTTGTCTTATTATATTTAAGTGTCCTAAACTGTAATCAAACATAGCCAATGTTTTCCAATCCATTGGTTACTTAATCCCGCTAACTTTTATATAGCAGTTGTTACTCACTCATCAGAAGAAACCTTATGTGTGAGGATCCTATTGGGTTCTGGAGTATAGAAAGCTGAGGATTTAATTCTGTCCTGACTACTAACCATTTGGACACATATCATGTAGCTTTCTGGTCCTCGGTTTCTTTGCCTGTTGAAAGAGGACTAATACTATATTTCTGGCTATTTCAGAGTTCTTCCAAGGCACAAATGGTAGGATGGGTATGGAACCCTTGGAGGAGTATCATATTCTGGACCGATATCAAGTACGGTGCCCTGAGGACCCCAGGCAGTACTGCCCTTGAGCACTCCATTCAGCTTCTGTTTGCTTGATGATAGAGCTTTGGTCCCATGGAGTTTCACCAACAATGGCCACTGTATTTCAAATCATATCAAAGTTTCCCATTAGCAAAGGTAAAAAGGACTAGGTTAAAATCCACCTATAGCCTCACACTAGGGGCTTCTCTCCAGGGCTGTGAAATAACATTTAAACAGAAGGTTAATGCCTTACACTAAGCCTGTAGTCCTGATGTGCCTACAAAAAGCATTAGTTCTAATTACTCTTCATAGAAAAGTAGAGACTAGAAGTGGCCCTATACATTCTAACATTCAATTAAAAGGTTGTTCTTGAGAAATAGATTAAAAAAAAAAAAACTGTTGTAGAATGTTGAGAAAATTGTTAGTTGCTTCTATAGCCCATTCTGTAAAAATATGTAATTTTTTTGCCTCACTGAGAGAGAGAGGAGAATTTTAAATCAGTGTGAACTAAGTGTAGGGCATATAGAGGTAGTTTTCAACGAAGTCCAGTGACTCCTCCTCACCACTTCCCTTCATCAGGGCTTCATTAGCAGAAGGTCCTGCAGACATTGGAGGGGTCTGGATTTCCTATAAAATGTACCAAGTCCCAGAGAAAGGGCCATCCCCTTAAACCATGAACCTCTTCCCTCCCTGCCACCCACTTCTGCCCCAGGATTAGATCTTTCTCTGTTTCAAATGTTTGAGAGCTATGGAATTAATGCATTGATCTGAATCAGAGGGTCAGTTTCATAGGTTAGAGAGTGGGACAGTGTATTCCCTGGCTAAGGATCCATTCTCTCTCAGTTCTCTTTGTTGCTCCTTTACTACTCCAGGAACGCTTGTTTTGGGTTTAGGAAGAGGAAAGATATCTGGTTACTTTGCAGAGATCTCTGCTCCAGATGGTTCAAGTGTGGGTAAGGACTTTGATGGGAATCTAAGCCCACTGCTCTTGAGACATACCCCAAAACCCAGAGACCAGAGAATAAAGAGAAAAAGAACTCAAGTTGAGAGGTCAGAAAGGCACAGAGGACATCACCAGGGAAAAGAAACCAAAACAAACACAGTCATTTTAGATAAACTGAGAAAATCATTGTTTTCCTTGAACTTTTAGAATGAAGCGTTGGGTTCAGAGGGTTATGTTTTATTTTACAACCTATGAGCAATATTTCACTGCAGGACAAATGTTCTTCACTACAATCTTTGTAGTTGCAAAAGACACTACCGTTCTCGGGGCTCCTGGGTGGCTCAGTCCGTTAAGCGTCTGCCTTCGGCTCAGGTCATGATCTCAGGGTCCTGGGGTAGAGGCTGCGTCAGGCTTCCCTGCTCAGCGGGGAGCCTGCTTCTTCTCCTCCCTCTGCGGCTCCCCCTGCTTGTGCGTGCTCTCTCGCAAATAAATAAATAAATGAAATCTTAAAAAAAGACGCTACTGTTTTCTTGGAGTTTACAAGAACTTTTTGACACTATTTAGCTTTTAACTATGAATCAGAGCTTGGAAAATGGATTTATTGTCCTATTTACCCTTGTCCAAGTAGATGAAATACAAACTTCATTTCAATTGATTTCTTTGGAAGCCGTTTCCCAATTTCTCTGGTCAGGAGGACAGGCCATTTGTTCTTTAAAACTTGATGGGCTTCAATGTGGCAAATACAAATTCTCTTCTGACCTAATACCTCACTTAGGGGAGGGTTATTTTCTTTCCAGTTTGCTGATTGACTTCTTCCGGTAGTGCTGGAAAGCCTTGTTCAAAGATCTCAAAGACTGGCTGCATCTCTTTCCTAATGAAGCACCCTTAGCTTGAAGCTGGGGGAAGGTCCATCTGGCTTCTGCCATATGTGTGTATGCTGTCAAACCAGTAAACACAGCAGAGTTTGCTGACAGTGAGGAGTTTCAGTTAGTCAGTCATAAATTAGAGATGAGATATGCTGTGTTCCTGCTGCTGCGAGCTTTCACGCTCCGGAAAGGAATCTTTACTTACCTATCTCGAAGAAGAAGAAAATGTGGATCAAGGAACCCTCTGATGGGATGCCATGGCGAGTCAAATGCACATATACTATTCAGGGACTTTGAGACTATGCACAGGATTAGGAAACCGAAATCATTTCCTTAGCACCTGATTTGTATCTGTTTGCTTACACAGTTGGTACATTGACTCTTGTTTTAACACATATAAATCTAATTATGGTTTTTTTTCTGCATTAGGGATGGATATTGGGGAACACTTCCTTGAAGAGTCTTTAAAAACACTCCTGTGCTGGGTGAACATATGTGTGGTTTCCCCCCCAAAATGTGCTTTATTCTTGTCGGATAATCAGATAGGGAGACAATAATTAAATTTTAATGCAGCTGTCTTTTTAAAGAGAAAAGTGCTTTCTGACTCTTAATGGCAAAATTTCATTATTATGATTTTAATGCTTTTAGACTACTGGAGAGTTTACATTGAGGCTGCAAAGAAGCACAGCTAAACTGTTCCTCTAAGACATATTTGTTTCATTTATGGGCTTGTGTTGAGGTGTGTTTTAATGTATTGCGTTTAAAACAGACCATGATATATTAGACTATTTCAACATTTAAACCAGAATAGCTTCAGATAACATTGCTATCTGTATCTGAAGGTATTACCACAAGAGGGTCATAATTTCTAAAACAGATTATCATACTTTTTATTCTGAACGCCCTTCTTACTGAAGAGGTTCTGTGACCCCCACACATCTTCAAACTTTCTCACTCTAAAAAAAAAAAAAAAAAAAGAGTAAGATGTTAAGATAGTTTCACTGATATGAGAAGTGGAAAACTCATGGCAATCTATTTTGTTTGACTAGTTTAGGAGTGGTTAGCCCCTGACCTCACCTATGTTTTGTTCCTTTGAGGTTGGAATTTAGGGCCGGGGAAGAAAGGTGATGACAGATGGGGTGAGCAGAATAAGGAAGTTTCTAATTCACACAAAAAAAGCTGTTTGGGAAAAAGGAAGGGAGGGGGCCAAGATTGTGGTTGGCAAAAGAGGACGGTTGGTCTTATTCTAGTCCCAGAAATAAACACTCTAGACTCTTTGAAATTCCCTGTTTGATACCTAGGGTGAGTAGGATTGACATGTTTTTAGAAAAACTTCAGAACTTGCTTTTGTAATTGACTGTGGCCGTTATTCAATAATAACAAAAATTGATATGTGGCCACAGTTGAACAGTGCCCCTCCAAAGTTTTTGACTACTTGGCATCTTAAAACGTTAACTTATTTGGACATTGGGTTTTCTTGAATATAATTAGTTGAGGATGAAAGATGAAATCATTATGGATTAGGGTGGGCCCTAAATCTTATAAGAAGAGGAGAGGATACAGAGACCCAGGGAAAAATGTAATGTGAACATAGAAGCAGAGGTTGGAGTCTGCTATCTACAAAGCTAAGAACATCAAGGGTTGCTGGCAACGACCAGAACCTGGGAGACAAACATGGATCAGACTTTCCCCCAGAGCCTCTAGAAGAAACCAATCCTGCTGATATCTTGATTTTGGACTTTTGGCCTCTAGAACTATGAGAAAATACATTTTTGTTGTTTGTAGTAATTTGTTATGGCAGCCCTAGGAAACTAGTATAGTTGCTCAACAATTTTATTCTAATTGTTAATAACTTTAGCTTTAGGTGCTTTACCCAAACAAACACAATTATTTTCCTGAGCTTTGTCTTTCAACCCACTGCCTGTTTTTCAGCCGGGACAGCAACAGCATCTCCTGCGCACTCAGACTGGAGCTGCACCGTTGGCTTACCTGGGTCTCCAGCTTGCAGACTGTGGGATTTCTCAGCTTCCATAATCATGTGAGCCATTTCCTTATAATTATCTATCTATCTATCTATCTATCTATCTATCTATCTATCTATCATCATCATCATCTATCTATCTACCTATCATCTATCTATCATCTCCTGTTGGTTCTGATTCTCTGGAGAATTCTAAGGCACTTTGCTTACATGATCTGGTCACTTCAGCCTCATCTCTTGTCAATCTCTCACCTTCATCAAATGCTCTGAATTTCTTTCCATACTGCAAATAAAAAGTCCTGTCTCTAGACCAGTGGTTCTCCTCCTTGGCTGCACATTGGAATAAGCTGGGGAGATTTAAAAATTATTGATGTCTGGGTTCCACCCCTAGAAATTATTATTCAACTTGTGGGGCTGCAGTGGGGAGTTTAAAAATCTCCCTAGGTGATTCTAATGTCCAGTTTAGGCTGAGAACCACGGAGGCTTTGCATATGATTTTGGACTCATCCCCTATTCTGTTTATCAGGCTAATACTCACTTATCCTTCTGGTCTCCATTTAATGAACACCTGCTCCATAAACCTTCTTTGATTACCCTTAGACAGGTTAGTTCCCTCATTATGTATTCCTTAGCATCCTATACTTCTGAATCATACCACTTGTCACCTTTAATTGTAATTATTTATTTATTAAATAGGCTCCATGTCCAACGTGGGGCTTGAATTCACGACCCTGAGATCAAGAGTCACACGCTCTACTGACTGAGCCAGCCATGCGCTCCTGTAATTACTTCTTTAATTTTCTGACTTCCCCATTAGAATATATGCTCCATGGGGTCAGGTATCATATCTAGTTTTGCTCCATATTTTATCCCCAACACCTGACTTTGTGCCTGGTTTTTTGTATTTAATAAATATTAAACTGAATGCATAAACAAGTGTAAATACATATGGCAGTATACACTGAGAAAGGTTCTTATTTTCTTCAGGCAGTCCATTTGGGGGGACTGTCCTCAGTGTGGTCTGGAATTCTCAGCCTCTTTCCAGAGTGAATACCTTTCAAAGACAATTCTCACCTCAGATCAGAGACTTGCCCTGGAGTATAGTCTTTGGGACTCATTCTTCTCAGCTGCCATTTTTCCTAGTCACCAGGTCTTCAGGATACATCTTTCCCAACCCTAACCTTGACCTACATCCCATTCTATCTCCAGCAGTTGTAAGGTGGAAGCTTGCATCAGAATGTCTATGGCAGCATTTTTAAAACATGCTTGTCCAAACCTCTACTACTTTCTAAATTCTGACTTGGTAAGTTTGGGGTGGATCCTAGGCATTTATATTTTATAAAAGTTCCATAAATTCTGGTATACAACCGGGTCTTCCATCGTTTCTAAATGTGTGAAGTGACTACTTACTTGCAAACCAAAGAGAGCGAAACTCAAGTGGGAGAGGGCCAGAAGGAGAAAGATGTTGTTTTTAACTCTTGGCCGCCAACAAAGTGCCCTTAGTTGTACCTATGGCACATTTAGGCAAGCTTAAGTGTCCTTCCAGGAATGATGACTCTTCTTTTATTGCCCAGTCCAGAGGAGTGACTTTGTGGTGACTGTCAGAGGATTGTCAAGGCCACTGTAGACCAGGGCAGGAGACAGTTGCAGTTGGTGGAACACTCTAGGGCTCTCCAAATTATAGACAGAGCTGACCTCTTTTGGGTTTCCTAGGCTGGGAAAGTTTTCCTCCCAGCTGCCTAACTGATGCTGGCTTCTGTCAGTCTGCAAGAAAGGGGACCTGGCACATTGCTGTGGTGTCACTAAGTGTTCCACTTTATGTAACACAGCCTTTAGAACATTGCTCTTAAATATATGTTAGGGTTGGGCTATTTAAAGCTCAAGACTTATGCTGCTCAGACATGAAGCACAACACTCCAACATAGCTTTAAGTTATGCAAATTGTTTCTTCTCAGTTGCTGCAAGAAGCTTTGTTTTGTGATATTGGCCTGGGGCCAAACAGGTAGCGTGATATGAGTAGGCAGCCCTCCTACTAACTCTTTAAATTGAAGGCTTCAGCCAGTGCTATTCTCAAACATCCAAACAGGGCAGAAACGAGCCTGAGGGAAGATACGAGAGGTGGCATGGACTGGTTATGTATAGCCAGCAGCCGACCAGAGCGCAGGAGACCTGGGATCGAGGTTGGCCATGGCACCGGGAGGATGTCCACTCACTTCTCTGCCTCCCGTTCTCCACTTGGTCCAAGCTAAACAGGGCATTCTTTCGAAACCTAAAGTTTTTCTTCTTAAGAGCTTTTTTTATTTTATTTTATTTTTTTTAAAGATTTTTTATTTATTTATTGAGAGAGAGAGAGAGAATGGTAGAAAAAGAGCATGAGAGGGAAGAAGGTCAGAGGGAGAGGCAGACTCCCTGCCCGATGCGGGACTCGATCCTGGGACTCCAGGATCATGACCTGAGCCGAAGGCAGTTGCTTAACCGACTGAGCCACCCAGGCGCCCATTAAGAGCTTTTTTTAAACATTGGTATACATGCATAAATAACCAGCATCAATAGACATCACATATCTATATCCTCACGTCAGGTGACTCTCCTCTTCCTCTCAGAGGTGTAGTCTAATTAACTTGGATCCTAGTCAGTCCCAAGGTATTGAAAGTCCACAGTTCTCCCACGATTTCTATCATTTCCCACCCTCATCACCTCATCTCTGTTTCATCACCTCCATCTCCCTGGCTATAAACTCAGCCCGGTTTCTATAAGAAAACCACTTACTCCTAGGATTTTGCAAGCTTGGGTGGAATTTATTCATAACTGGGGAGAGGGTATAGGAGAGAGGTCACTTCCTGCTAGGAATTGGCCTCCTGCTACCCTCCTGGCTCCGTTCCCTTCCTCCTGTCTCTGCTCCCTCCTCTTTTCTCTTTCTGCACTCCCTGTCTTCCACCCCCAAACCCAAGTCATGAATGTTATGCAGAACAGTTTGTTTCTGGGGTCAGTGGAGGGAGGTGGGGTTTAGCCTCTATCCTTGAGCCTGCAAGCCCAGCCTCAAACCACTTACTGCTTTTGTGAGTCACCCTTCTTAGGAAGCAGTCTTGGTTATGGATGATTTTTTTCTTCCCTGGTATATATTTGTTTGATATCTTACCATGAGTTAAGTTTTATCATGCATATGTATACAGTGGAAACTGTAGAAATTTTAGAAAGTACAGGTGGGTTCTCCTGCAGGCAAGCTGTGTGATGTTATCAGCCCTAAGCTATATAAAACCAGCAAGACTTTAGAACTTGAAACTGCACTATTTTGATGCAAAAGAGAAAGTGATGTTGAGGAAGAGTGAGAGAAGAATCGGAGTCTTTAGGTATAGATGTGCAACTTCCAAAGTGAAAGGTGGAAAAATATATAAACCACCCTATGAATATTAATAAGAATACTTTGCAAAGCACTCTGAGTTCTCAGAAGAAAGACGCTACATAAGCACAAACTTGAGCTCATTAATCCTAACAGCATCCATGTGAGAGGAGAGCCAAGGCAGATTATTCCACTTTAAAGATGAGGAAATGGAGAAAGGAGGGGATATAACTTGTCCCCAACATCATCATTATCTCTTGCTGAGATCCCGCAAATCTCTCCTTTAGAAAGTTTCCTCACACAGGCCAGCCTCACTGCTGCATGCAATAAATCCTTTACTCCTGGACATTGTTCACCATTTCACTTGTGAGGGGAGAGACTGAGCCCTCCATCCCTTGCGTCTCTCCCTTATTACATCCCACAGAACATCAGGGTCTTAGTAAGTACTCAATAAATGCTTGTGGACTGATGAATAGTCATCATAGTGTGGAAGTGACCGAGGTTTCACTAGCTGTATTTTCACTTTCCAGTTATTTCTCTTGTTCTTACTAAGTTTTAAATAATTACAAGTAATATAAACATCTTGTTTTTGCACAAGAAAAAAAAAACTAAAGCATTCTAGAAGTTTCCTTTGGCTATCACCCTCTTCCTGGATTTAATAGGTGATGTATCATAGGATGAAGAACAGTTTTAGTAATATATTTTGGAAAAGTAACTTCATGTGCATAGTACAAAATTTTAAAAGTTTTATAAGAGGCTATTCTGTGAAAAATAACTATCCTTCTACCCTTTCCCAGGGCTATCTCCTCCCCACTTCCCGTAGGCAATTGTCATTACCAGTCTTGTGTCTTTCCAGGCATGTTCTATGCTTATACAAGAATGTTTACACATATAATTTTTTAACCCATATGGTAGAATATCACAGACATTGCTCTGTACTGTGCTCTTTTTGCTTAATAACATACCTTGGAGATTGTTTCATGCCAGGGTTTATAGTTGCCCCATTCACAGTATTTCTTTATGTGGACATATCATCATTTCACTACTCTCCTACTAATGAACAATAGGTTATTTTCCATCTTTTGCTATTGTAAACAATGTTACAATAAATGTTTTTCTACATATGTCATATTGCATATGTGCAATGTCCTATGTGGAAATTCTTAGAAGTAGAATTGTTGGTTTGAAGAATTTGTGCATTTACAATTTTGATAGCTATTGCTAATTGCTCCCCATAGGAAAAATAACTGATATACACTCCCAACTACAATGGAAGAGAGCACAGCACATTTCAGAAAAGCCATCTATAAGAGATGAAAACATGGGGAAGGTACAAAAGTTAGATTATAGCCAAGTAGCATGTTGTAGTGAAGATATGGATGGCTGACATTCATGTATAAGGTACCAGGCTCTGTTATGGGCTCTCAGATTCATTGACTCAAAACAGTTCTGTAACTATTAGGCGATTTTATTTGAATGGACTTTAAATTAGTACCTTGCCTAATAGTTAAAGTGGCTGTTAGAAAAGAACATGTATTGAATATCTCCTAAGTGTCGGGAATGGAGATAAACACTTCTAATTCTCTGTTATTTAATCCTATGAGGTAAGCATTTTATCCTCATTTTTTTGATGAGGAAACTGAAATTCAGGTTAAGTAATTTGCCTGAGGTGTGCTGTGGAATTAAAGAAGGCCTCTCTAACTCTTTCTACTATGCCACATTGGCCTGTGTAATTTAGAATACTCAATTAAGAATCGGAATGGCATTTTCCTAAGGAAGAAGGTTATGAGTCCCATGGTATTGCAGTAGGGAAGGATGTCCAAATATATGTACTTTGAACTTGTCCGCAGAAATAGAAACCACCTGGTAACCAAAGGATATTTTCTGATGTAAAAATCTCAACAATACCATTCTTTTCTCTCCTTTAGTGAGGGTCTTGGAGACAGATCTGTCATCACACACAATGACCCCACTCAAGAAGGAACAGATTTTAATCTCAGCATCATTTTAGAAATTGGCAATGTAAGGAAAGGGAACATAAGGGAGTGGAACACAAGTTTCATTTTCACATTAGGGTACACAGCTGAGCTGAGATACTATCAATGACCAAAATTTGAGTCCTGCGGTTACTGCTGTGATGAAATCCTGTGGAAAGGGGAGTTTCACTTCCAGACCCAGATTGACCACTGACAGAACCAAGAAAACCCATGCAATCATCTGCTGGTTTTTCTCTACCAAAGAAAACTGGCTGTGGACTTTTTGCCAGAAGCCAGGGATGGCAATGTATGTCTTCTGTGTGTGTTTTCAAAAGATGGTAATGCCGGGGTTGTGAGAGTACCTTTATAATAGGGGTATTTTGCATATTGTGCCTCAATGAGTGGTGTTAATACTATTCATTAGCTTAGTTCAACAGTTATGTACTGTGTTCTTGCCAATATGAGGATATCTCCGTGATGCATTAGCTAGAAGATACATGAGATAGAAATTCTTGTCTTTGTGTACTATATGCAGAGGAATATCTAGTCTAATTGTGCCGCTAAAAACACAGACACATGACAAACTAGAAGACACCCCTTCAACAAATGTTTACTCCGAATCTTCTATGTGAAAGGCACTGAGCCAGTTTCTCAGGATACTAGGTTCAGAGGAAATGAGATATGGGTCCCTGCCCCCCATATTTACGGTGTAGTTGGGGAGACAGATGATTGAACAGTTACACCAAGTGAGAATTACAGAAATAACTGCTAGAAGTGTTTAGAGAGGTTATGTTATTCTGGGTTGGTGGAAGAAAGCTTTAAGCAGAGGGTAGACACGAAAGTCAAAAATGTGCATTACCAAATATTTTTATTAACTTTCTTCTGGGTGGAAGAAATTTTCTAGTAGAAGGTGGGTGTGGAACATAAGTGCTGCTGACCAAATATTTCCATCTCTCTTCCTTCTGGGCACACGGAGGATTATACTTTCCCACCCTCTTTGAAGTTAAGCCTGGCTATTACGACTTGTTTTGGCCCAAGCAAGCAAGATTGATATGTGTCACTTCTTTAATTAAAATGTTTTTGTTTTTCATTTTAATTCCAGTATAGTTAACATACAGTGTTATGTTAGTTTCAAATGTACAACACAGTGGTTTGACAACTCTATACATTACTCAGTGCTCATCAGGGTAAGTGTCCTCTTAATCCCCATCATCTATTTCACTCATCCCCCCGTAACTACTCGTTTGTTCTATTTTAAGAGTCTGTTTTTTGTTTGTCTCTTTTTTCTTTGTTCCTTTGTTTCTTAAATTCCACATATAAGTAAAATCATATGGTATATGTCTTTCTCTGACTGACATATTTCATTTAGCTTTATACCCTCTAGATACATCCATGTTGTTACAAATGGCAAGATTTCATTCCTTTTATGGCTGAGTAATATTTCATTGTATATATGCCACTTCTTTATCCATTCATTTTTCTATGGACACCTGGGCTGCTTCCATAGTTTGGCAATTATAAATAATGCTGCAATAGCATAGGGGTGCAACATATCTTTTTGAATTAGTGTTTTCATATTCTTTGGGCAAATACTCAGTAGTGGAATTACTGGATCATATGATAATTCTATTTTTAATTTTTGAGGAACCTCCATACTGTTTTTATAGTGCCTGTAATATGTATCACTTCTTGTCTTCATGCTGTTAACCACACCATGTCCACTGGTGTGCTGATCCGCATAGACACATGTGTTGAGAGGAAGCCTCTGTTAGTTATGGGCTCCATAGGACCATGATGAACACAGCCATCTAGACTTTGTAAGGTATATAATATATTGTGGTTTTAGCCCACTGAGATTTTGGAATTATGTGTTTCTGTAGCCCACTCTGACTATTCCATTCATTTACATTTTTTGGCAAAGATTTATTGAGGAATTCTGAGCATTATGCTTAGGTGTTAGGAATAAATCATAGAAAAATACATATAAGTTTCTTCTTTTAGAGCTTATATTCTAGTTGCGTGGAGGCTAGGAGATGAAGCTGGAGGCAAAATACAAACAAGTAAACACATAATTAGTAAGATTTTGATTATGATAACTTTTACTGTTGGTGAGATAGAGAATGCCTTTTAATAGGGATAGTTTTAGACAGGGTGGTTAAAAAATACCTCTCTGAGAAGGTGAAATTAGTAGCTAAAATCTCAAGGATGAGGAAGAAGCAACCATGTGAAAATCCAGCAGAGAGTGCTCCTGAAGGAGAAAACAGCAAAACCCTGGGGTCGAGAAAGAAGATGGCTTATACGGGCAAGAAAAGAGGAGCAGTCTGGCCTGAACAAGGTGCTTATAGGGAGGCAAATGCGGTCCCAGGTGAGATCAGAGAGTCCAGAGCCCAGGGTTGTAGGCTGCGGTGAGAAGTTTTGAGTTTTTAGTTTAGGTAAAAATGGAAGGTTGTTGCAATATTTTAAGCAGGAGAGTGATGTCATTTATGTGTTAAAAAGACCACTCTGTTTGCTATGGAAGAATACCAAGCATGGATGCAGGAAGGCCTATTACAACATTTCAGAAAATCGATTTTGGGTGCTGGGTCTAGGATGGCAGCAGTGGAGATGGGGAGAATTGGGCATATTTGAGATATATTTTGCTGGTATAACACACAGGATTTGCTGATGGATTGAATGTGGGCAGATATTAAGAATGATTTCTAAATTTTTGGTTTGAGTTAAATGGGTAGTTCCATTTGCTAAGAGAGAGAGGTTTGGAGTAGAAACAAGAAGGAGATGGGAGAGGTGAACTAAGAGTTCTGTTTAGATAAGTATAATGTGCATACTAGATATTCAAGTTAAGATACCAAGATAGAGTCTGGGGCCTAAAGTAGATGTTAAGCCTGGAGGGAAGATGAGGAGTCCCCAGCAAACAGATAGCATCTAAAGTCGTGTGAGTAGGTGAGATCATCTAGGGAATGTTTATAGATAGTAAGAGAGGAGCCTAGGACTGAGCCCCTGGGCACTCTCACATGTAGAGGCTGAGTAGAAGAGTCATGACAGAAGACTGGGAGTGAGTGACCCATGCGGTGAGAAAAAAAGTCAAAGTGTGAGGTGCTGGACGCCAAGAGAAGAGTTAAGAAGGGAGGAGTGGTTAGCTGTGTTGACTGCTGCCGAGAGGTAGGTGACATGAGGAGACAGATCTTTTTGATTTTGGCGCTGACCATTGAACCCCAAGTCCTTGGCCTCAACCTTTCCTCCTTGGCCTGCTCAGTAAATTGAAAAGAGCAAATTCAGTGGAGCTGGATGCTAGATCGCAAGGGTTGAAGAAGGAATGAATGCTAAGTGAAAAAGTAGAGAAGCTATGTAGAGAAGTTGTAAAAGCCAGGAAATGGTCTGACTGATAGATGGTGGGTAGATAATGCATATGGGTCAATGGAGTTTTTTGTTTTTTGAAATGGATAGGAGGTTCTAAAGCACATTGTATGGTAATGGGAATGATTCAAGGAGAGAAGGAAAGGGGGGGCAGTGGGAAGGGGAAGAGGAAGGAGGAGAAGGAGGGGAAGAAGACAAAGACTGTAAGTACAAAGTGCTTAGAGCATATGGATTTATGAATGCCAGTAGAAAGGAAGGCATTGACTTTGACCTTAGTGGGTGATTAGAATTTGTGTGGGCAGAGAGAAGTGGGAACATCATCAGCAAAGGTGTATATGTGGTATTTAAGATGGTATTTTGGTGAAAAACAATTAGTAGGATTGGTTGACTAAAGACATGGCTTTATTAAGGAAATAGTACAACTAAAATTGGAAATACCTAATACAGTTGGAGAGTGCAGGAGTCTGTGCTACCCCTGCCCTGACAGGCATCTATCTGGCCTCTGCTCAAAGGTGAGGGCAGATTGCAAAGAACCTTACATCTGAATTAAGTTTGGGAATTCATTATTTAGGCCACGAGAAGCTGGGAGTGCATTTTAGAGCAGGGGGACTTGATAAAAAATGGTATTTTAAGCAGCTTCCTAAGGAGGGAGCATTGAGGAGGACTGGAGCAGGGAGGCTGTGGAGGTGGAGAGGCCCGGTGTGAGGTCCATGGGACAGAGGCCGATAGGGTGGTGGTACTGGGATTGCAGAGGAAGGGAGGCAACGTGGCAGCTGACATTAAAGGCTGTAAGAGGAAGCATTTAAGACGGTTGATATCTGGGAGGAAGTGTTAGGAAGGGCTGAGGGCCTATGTTGTTAAGCTTGGAGAAGTTGTGAACAGAGCAGAATAAGTTAGAGATATGGAACTGAGCTTTGGGGGTGATTTTCTTATAAGTGATTTTTGAGCCAGTAGGACTAGGTGAATTTGTAGAGAGAAAGTACGGAGAGAGAAAAGCAGGGCATAGAGGAGAAAGAAGAATGAGGGAAGGAGACAAAAAAGAGCGGTGGAATAGAGAACGGAGTTTCAAGAACTAAGTGTTCCTTGGGATCAAGTGCAACCAAGAGGCGATTGGGCAGATATTGATGACTACTAATGCTGTATCTCTTTTCTTCTGAAGTGCTTTCACAGTGTCTCATTTAATTTACAAGTTTAAGGTCTTCTTAGTAATTCTCTGAGGTAGGAAGAGGGTTGGTATATTCACTTTCAGAAAATAGACTTCCTCAAGGCCACATGACAGCTTCCACAGAGTTGTGGTTCTCAAAGTGAGGTGCCTGGTGCAGCAGCCGCAGCCTCACCTGGGCACTTGGAAATGCAAATTGTTGGACCCCATTCCAGACCTACTGAGTCAGACACACTGGGGCTAGGGCCCAGCAATCAGTGCTCTAGCAGGCTTTTCAGGTAATTCTGATGCACACTAAATTTGGGAACCCCCAGCTTCCATATAATGAGCATATGACAGAAGGAAGACAGATGCTAGAGGGTTAAGGAGTGAATGGGAAGTAAGAAATAAAGGCAGCTGGAGTGGTCACTTTCCTGAGCTAGGTCTGACCTCATTTCCTGTTGTGGTTGGAGGGTGCTCATTCAGGACCTCTGGATTCTGCTTTTTCAGTACTATCTTGAGTTCCATTTGACTATAAATTGCTTTGTTAATGAATTTGTTCAGTGCTATTGTGTTTGTGGGAATAGGGATTTTTTAATTAAAAATCAAACTTTATTAGTTCAGGGAAGGACCATATATATATATAACATTCTCACAGCACTTAACATGGTGATCCACACTCCATGGTTTCTTAGTAGAGACTCATTAACATCTTTGTGCATCTAGAAATGACGATGTGCCAGCATGATCCTGGTATGGCTACTCAGGAGAAACATGAAAACAGACTGACAGAGCAGTCTGAAGCCAAAAGGGTCTAAACTAGAATGCGATCTGGTCTTGGGGATATTTGGTGGTCCTGAGAATCTTTGGGGAAAGTTGAAAAGTAGGACCAACAAGGGTTGATGGATGAAGAGAGGTCTGGTGATTTGGCACAGGTAAGTGATTGAGCATAGTGCTAGTTCAAGGAGAGGAATTAAGAAAACTTTTCACTTTAACAACTTAGTGTTCTCTAAAGAAGAGGACAAGCATGTTTAACATGAATGTTTTCTATCTCGGCCCCTGTTTATCAATAACACTTTCCCTTGCCCCAGTGTCAAAATTGTGAGTTTACCTTTTGACTTTGATGACTGGCTCCTGAGCCATTGAACTCCAAGTCCTTGGCCTCAATCTTTCCTCCTTGGCCTCAGTGTAATTTCTCTTCTAAATTTCTTGGCTTCAGGCTCTGGCTGGGAAGCTCCTTACCTTGTTAGGGTCTAAGATGTCTGCGGTCCTCTCTCTCCTTATGGCCATGATTCTTCATCACTTAGGCTTAATGTCTTTGAGTGTTGTGTGTGGCTCAAGGAAGGAAGTAAGCAGATTCTGAAGGTGCCATGTCTGTGTATCAGGTGTTTTTCCTTCTATTTTGGTCAGGTGTGTCTTCTGTAGGGGTCAGTCAGGGTAGGAAACACCACATTTCCTAGTCCTCAAATAACTTCTGCCTGAGAGAATTTTTGATTGACTTTATATATATATATAAAAAAAAAACCCTCAAAAAATGCTTTTGGCAATCTTCAATAGGACAGATGGAAATGTGCCTGGCAGGGTTTGATGTTCTAGGATGAAGTTTCCATCATCTTTTGTCTAGTCACAGAAGGTACTTTGGAGTAAGGAAAGTAAAACTGAGCTTGATGTGGGCTCATTTGGCTAGATATATGCTAGTCGGACATGCGTTTTTGGCATGGGTGTCTAGCGTTTTCTGCAGTGAATGGGGAGCTGAGTGAGCATTTGACGAAGAAAACATAAGACCTCAACAATTGCAGCAATGGAAAGAAAACATTAAAATAGGAAATTAAAATCCACGCATGTGTCTGTAAGTATCTGTAAGTGTAGACAAAAACGTATTTATGGGCCAGACTAGACCAAACTTAAGGAGAGATCTAGGTTAGATCAGCTAAACAATGAATACTGTTGGCAGGTTTACTGAGCTTAGGGGCTGAGCAAAGGTATTCTGTAGTTTGTATTTTTGATGTGTGTTGTTAATTAATGAAATGCATGCAGCCTTCCTGTGAAGTGAGTCAGTGTTCCTCATTTCACGTGTGAGGAAACAAGGGCAGAGAGGATAAATGACTTGCCATTTTGCCAACCAGGAGCATCATCCTATCCATATTGCTAGAATTTCCAGTGGGGCTTCAAAGGATGACTTTAATTTCAGATTTAGTCTGGGTTCATGTAAGGCCACTTTGGTGAAATTTTCATGTCTGTGAAGTCGCTCACTAGATCCTGCCTGGGAGGTAGATAATGGTCAGTAAGAGTCTACTTGGAAGGTATGGGGGTTTTAAGTGCTTCTCATGTTGACTTAAATTAGCACTTGTCTTGCTTTCTTAGTATAAACTTGCCATCCCTGAGTGCCACTTATGTGCTATACAGAACAAAGAGCAAGCTTACTGGAAAATTAATTAATTCAATAGTTAGTGGCAAAGGAACTTGAAAGCTTGCCAGCCCAGCAGCCCAGTGTGATTTGCAGCAACAGAACAGAAAAATACCTGAGGAATGAGTTTCATGTTTATTTTTTGGGGGATGGGAATAATCAGCAATAAGGGAAAGGGGCCAATGAGAGTAAACATCATCGATTCAGTTTTTCTCTTGCATGATGGGACCTCTCCTTGTGAAAGGACTCCCTACACAAGATGGAGCACTGAGTGTGCTGGTAGAGGAGCAAAATAAACAGATTGTTACAGGACAGCTAACCGTGATTTGGAAGCCTGAATCAGTCCACCTAGATGAGTGAGGTCAGTGTGACTCCTTAAGCAAACTGTGCAGAGAAGGCACAGAAACTGTAGAGAGGGAAACAGGGTTTAGGAAACACCCAGGATCTCGAAGGGTCAGATGTTACCTGTGGGCAGTATGTTGGGGTGGCAGGGAAGGAGGATAAGGAAAGTCCAGTATTAGGTTAGAGAGAGGCACTCCTGGAAGATGGGAATGAATTAGGCTAGTGGGCAGTGGAAGATTCCAGCTGTGTGCTTCATTCCACAATCTGTAAATAGATTATTACTTTTGCATTTTGCCAGTAGGAAAGGGAACTAATTAATTAGAGGAACAGAGGATCTCACAGTATTGGGACACTTTGAATTTCAACGGAGAAGTCGTCAAAGTGTTTCAGAATGAGTCAGAAGGAGCTCAATGTTTAAGGGTGCATGGTTTGTGAGTGTATGATTCATAAGGGGAATTTTATGTGCTATAAATGTCATTGAGTAAGTGGGCTTTCCTTTTTTGGGGGGAGTTCAAATTTGCCTTATTAGCAGCAAAACTATAATATGATGTGATTATATTTAGGGAACCATGTTTCAAAAATCCGAAACTCAATTAATTTTGTAGATAAATTTTATATGGTAATTTCTTATAGTGACCTTTCTTAAATGAACTTTGGTAAAAATACCAGCAGGTGTTGAATGTCTGTGTAAAGAACATCATGTCAAGTTCTGAAGAGGGATCATAAAGAAATAAGTAAAGATAGATCTATAATCTAAAGCCCTACTTTCAAGGTCTATCAAAATACCCAAAGATTGTTGTACTCTTACTTTCTCTAAACTCTTTCTGGGGTGGGGGTGGTGTCTATCTTATGGGAATAATCTAAATATGGAAAAAGTCAATGTACAAAGATATTGATTAACATATTATTTACCATTGTGAAATAGGAAAAAATTTTGAAATTACAACAATACCCATTTGATAAAGCACGTTATTTATGTTTTATTAAACATTAACCAAATGATGGTAATACAGGCTATATAAGGAACATGGAAAAAGCATATAAACTTATGTTACATGGAAAGATTAAAATAATAATAACTAACATTTACTTGGCATCTATTAGGTAGCATTTCTGTTTTAAGTCCTTTAAATGTTTTAACTCATTTAATTATCACAACAATCAAGTGGGGGGTATTGTTATCACCCTTATTTTGCAAATGGAAGAACTGAGACATAAAGGTTATGTAATTTTCCAAGGTTCCACAGCTAGAAAGAAGTAGAGCCAACTGGCTCCAGAGTCAGGCATAAAACTGAATCTACTATATGATTAAAACTATTTATAAAGCATATTTGAGGAGAGAATATGTTGATTTTAAAGAGTGAAAACACTTCTTGTATATGACCATATTTCTGCAGGGCAGTTATCTTCTGTGGTCATCTATTTAGCCAAGTGAAGGAACATGGTCTTATTAAGACTCAAGGTGCCAAAGGGGTTGTGTGGCTCCTTTTGGGAACACATGCAATTGCTTTCCTGGCACTGTATGAGTAATCTGCAATACTAGCATTAGCTATAGTTCACCATTTGTTTTCTCTTTTGTCAGTTTGGTTACACACAATTGGAGACCAGAAGTGGTGGCTGATATCTGTGTGGATAGAGCCAAATACAACTCTGCAAGGTGATACTATCCTTGGAGTGCTTAGTGGAGCCTAAACTTCAGACTCATAGGAGACTATCTTATAATAATATTATTGTGTGACATTTGATTGCTATTTGCAGTTCACATGTCATTTTCATCATCTCATTTGATCTTTGCAAAAAGATGGCCTTTATTTTGCAGAGGAAGAAAGTGATGTTCAAAGAGCACTCAAATTGCAAAGCCTGAATTCAAACCCTACTACTCTCTTCTTTTACACAAAGATGTGAACATGCTGCGTATATATGTGTATATACCTAGCACTTTGTATGTATATATGTATCTGTCATCTTTCTAATTTCTCTGCAACTTGCTCTTCTCACCTAATATTGTATCATATACATCTCCAAGCTAAAATATGAATCTGACTTGTTCTTTTAGTAGTTGCATGATAACCTGCACCATGGGGATGCATCTTAGTCTATTCAACCATTCTATTCTTTTTTTTTTTTCGGATTTATTTATTTTATTTTATTTTATTTATATATTTTATATTTTTTTATTTTTTAAAAGATTTTATTTATTTGAGAGAGAGAGAATGAGAGATAGAGAGCATGAGAGGGAAGAGGGTCAGAGGGAGAAGCAGACTCCCTGCTGAGCAGGGAGCCCAATGTGGGACTCGATCCCGGGACTCCAGGATCATGACCTGAGCCGAAGGCAGTCGCTTAACCAACTGAGCCACCCAGGCGCCCTTATTTATTTGACAGAGAGAGAGAGAGAGCACACAAGTGGGAGGGCCAGAGGGAGAGGGAGAGAGAATCTTAAGCAGATTCTGTGCTGAGTGTGGAAACTGATGTGGGGCTCAATCCCAGGACCCTGAGATCACGACCTGAGTCAAAACCAGGAGTCTGACACCTAACTGACTGCACCACCACCAGGCACCCCTCAACTATTCTTTTTTTTTTAGATTTTTATTTATTTATTTATTTGAGAGAGAGAGAGAGAGAGAGCACATGAGAGGGGGGAGGGTCAGAGGGAGAAGCAGACTCCCCGCTGAGCAGGGAGCCTGATGCGGGACTCGATCCTGGAACTCCAGGATCATGACCTGAGCCGAAGGCAGTCACTTAACCAGCTGAGCCGCCCTACCCCTCAACTATTCTATTCTTGTGGACATGAAGGTTGTTTCAAGTTTTTGCTATCACAAACACAACTGCAATAAGCATCCTTGTATGTACGTCCTCATGTACTGGTACTTTAATTTTATAGGGTTGATTCCCAGAAGTAAAATTGCTGAGTCAAAGGGTATGTGCTTTTAAAATTTTAATATATAGTGTCAGATTCCTCTCCAAAAGGCTGGGTCAAACACTTTTCCACTATGATGTCTGGAAGTGCCTGCTTGTCTGCACCCTCATCAGCACTGGGAATTGTCACTCTGGTCTCTTACAGAAGAAACTCCGGCATTCTGACTGTAAAGCCAGACCTCTGTCTTTTCAATTAAGATGTCTCCAATAGCAGGGACTTTGAGCAGATTTTTAAGAAGTAGTTATCTTTAGCAGATTATTCATAATCTAATAGGCTTGTGTTCTGTTGGGAGGCTGCTTTTGGCCTCCACCATTGCTTTGTATACACACATGTCAATAAATAATAACCATTATGGTTGAACATTAGAGTAGACAGCGTAGTAACTTATGAACAAATCTCCTCATTAGCAGCACTATTATTTTGGTGTTTGCAGCAATCTAGTAGTCACAGCTAAGTTGAAACAAGAGCCATTATGTATGTAAGACATTTTTAGCTCATTTACTCCGAACTCACTTTGCATACAAGAGCACTTGGCCCGCGCCATATGGTGTAATGTCAGAACAAGATGCAATCTGAAGGGAAGAGGAATAGGACCTCTTTGACACGAGAGTGCATTATCATGTACTTGGATGCTTGTGGCTTTAGAACTGAGTTAATAATTGTTTCTGAATAGATTCAGATTTTAATTCCATCCGATTGACCCACATATTTTCTTGCTGTTGAAACAGAGGGGCTACTGTCCTAATATATTTACTTATTCATGTCTGTGTTTGTTGACCACTCAAGAGTTGGAATTGTGACATTGTGTCACTGGACTCAATTTCCCTTTTTTAAAAATTCTTGTCTATATCTCATAAGCTGAAGTTGGGGAGTTAATTAATTTGAGTGCTGGATTAGTTGTCTGGCAACCATTTCATTTTTTCTAGTAAAGGCATCTTGATTTTACTCTGGGGAACCTCCTTCCCCAAAACCTCCCTCCTTTATTCCAAGGATGGGGTTTGCATGCAGCACCTCCCTCTACCCCAGATCTAGTATATTATGCTCCCCTGGCATATTGGTTTGTTCAGGGATGGGCATATAACCTGGTCCAGGATGATGACACTCAGTTCAGAGACATTTGTTAGGATTATAGGGAAGAGACCATCCCTCTCTGCAGTGACTGCTAGCTCTAGGTTGAGGAAGGCCTGAGCTATAAATCTCCAAGACGATAAGTTCTACCTGAGAATGAAGCCAACCCAGAGGTTTGCAGAACCAAGAGGTGGAAAGAATTTGGGTCCTGAGGATGTATTTGAGCTTCTGGTTCAGGGTCTATGGACTTTACCATTGTGTGAGCCAATGGTTTCCTTTATTTTCCTTATTTTTAACTTTACCCATTTGGAGATGAATGACTTCTTTTACTTGTATCCCGTTGAATCCTAACTGATTTAGGTTTTTAAATTGTTCTGATTTTTCTACTGCATTATTTGTATGATTTTTCAGTGGTTTTACTGTTTCACTGCATAACCAAAGATGCTTTCAAGCGACTTCTAATGCAAAGTATTAATTAGATTAAATAAGGAAACAGAGATGCTGAGAGATGAGCTTCTCTTTGGCAGTTCCACAAATATAAAAAGTTAGTCTCTCTTGTTTTTCTAGTGACTTTGTTTAGTATACTTTTAGGTCGGATGTTGGCATCTGAGGTTCCTTCCTCCCCGGTCAAAGTTAACAACTCCATGGGACTTTTTTTTTTTAATGTTTTCAGTTCTTCGGATAGTAGCATACAGAAGCTTATTACCCTGGCACATTAAATATTGCCTTGGGGGCCGAAAACACAGCAAAAGCTACCGACAGTGCTAACTGAAGCCAGGTTCCTCCTTTGGGGAGCCATTATGTGAATCACAAATGATTTCTTAGCTTGTGTTTCACTGAGTCTTGTTCCAGGCACCTAAAGCAGCTTTGGAAATTAATATTATTTCCTCTAAGTTGAAATAGATCATATGTTAACTGTCTTATAAGAGCCAGTAACAATGTTTAATTATTTTAGAAATTGAGTATAAGGGCGGGTGGGGAAAGACAGTATATTTTCCCCTAAAAAGAGCTAGGGGAGGGCAAGTCATCCTCTGTTTAAACCCCAATCTGAACAATATTTTTCTCAATGAAAGAATCTGCAAAACAAAACAAACATTTCTCCAAATAGTCTCAGAGTGGCCAAACTTGGGGGCAAGACTGGGAGTCCCCCGAAGCAGGGACATGCAGACAAGAACAACACTGTAGGACCAGGCACACAGAAAGAGGAGTCTTTCCTGAGTTGAAACTGTGCAAAAATACTGGAGGAAGCAAACATTCTCAGAGATACCATTGCTATAAACGCCACACTTAAATTATGTCCCATGCAAGGCGAAAAGAAAGACTAAAACTTATCTGGAATTAATCATAAGGGAACTTACATGAGGAAATGACACTCCAAAGCATAGGACACAGCCTGATGAGGAGAGTGTGGAGTACCCAGAATATGACGGGCAGGGTAAGGAGAGACCTAGACAGGAACTTTAGAGCAGAGACATTTCTCTCATCCCTTCCTGGCTGAGTCTTTACCAATTCCTAAAGAGTGGAGTTGATGAAGAAAGAATATTTGTAGAGTGAGTACTATTGGCCATATACTGTTAGGCAGTCCAAAGTCAGATGGATTTTATATTTCCTTTGTATGATTTTTGCTGACGTTAAATGTATAGAACACTGCTCATGGTTCTTATTCCACAGAAAGAAGTCTATCATTGCAGATAATCGTTTGTAGTTTCTATGAAATCTTTTGCCTGGTGTACCTCTCTTAGGTGGTACAGTTAAGACCCTGAAGCCCAGCGTGGGTGGATAAGAGTAGCTTCTTGGTGGAATCATGCTTTTATTGGGGGTGAATTCCATGTGATTTTACTATTTGGGCCATTTTCACAAGCAGCTTCTTCAAGGAGGGTTTAGCCTCCCAGTCGTGCTTTGTGTCCCCAAAGCCACAGACCTGGGCATATACAATGCCAACCCCGTGGATACTCTTTTTATATAGCTTAACTGATTGGTGCAAGCAAGTGTCCCCAGTGGCGTCTCTGCATCTCACCTACTCAGTGGGCTCTCTTCTTTTTTTTTTTTTCCTTCAAATTTTTATTGTGGTAAAATACACATTAACATAAAATTTACCATGTTAACCATTTTTTAAAATTTTTTAAATTTTTAAAAAGATTTTATTTATTTATTTGAGAGAAAGAGGGAGAGGAGAGAGAGAAGGAAAGGGGGATGAGGCAGAGGGAGAGGGAGAAGCAGACTCCCTGCTGAGCTGGGAGCCCGATGAGGACTCCATCCCAGGACCCTGGGATCATGGCAGAGCCAAAGGCAGACGCTTAGCCAACTGAGCCACCCAGGCACCCCCCATGTTAACCATTTTTAAGTGTTCAGTTCAGTGATATTAAATATAATCATAGTGTAAGGCAATCATCACCACTATCTGTAAATACCTCTTTTTATCTTGTAAAACCGAAACTGCATACCCATTAAACAATAACTCCCCATTTCTCCCTCCCTCCATCCCCTGGCAATTACCATTCTATCTTCTGTCTCTATGATTTTTTTTGTTTGGCTCTCCTCCTGATAACATTTTAGCTGGTCAGGGAAACCAGGCGGTGGGAGGAGGTGGTCAAAATATGGAGCTTTTGGAGATGGAACAAGGAAAGATGGGACCTGTACTTTGTTAAGCATCCAACACAGTTAATTGTATGACCTTGCACAAGTTCCTTAACCATGCTGTCCTCAGGTTCCTCATTTGTAAAATGGGGATAATAGCAATACTTACCATATATGATTTTTATGATGCGTAAAGAATTATACATGTAAAATATACAGAGCATTACCTGGCACATACTAAGTAAGCACTAAATAAATTTTAGTGATGGCGATAATGATGGTCTCTCATTAGGATAATTAACCTTGGTTGAATTAGCCAATCTGAGCCGAATATGAAGTTATAGCTGACACAACACCTCCCCCCCCGCACCCCGGGTTGTGTGGGATTAGAAATTCATCTGTAAGGGTGGTTTGGTTGTTCAGATGGTCTGTATACTATTTCATGTTTATGCCAGTTTATTCACATTATGTAGATTTACAATGTTTATTTTCTGTCGAAAACACGCTGTGACAATGTGAAGGATACAAATAAACCAACACTTCTCATGTGGGAGGAAGCCCATACCTCTATCACTGAGGTTAATGATCATGTTAGTGACCATACCATTACCTGGAAAATTTTGGCAATTACCAAAGAAAGTATCCAAGGAGCTATTATAAAATTGCTGTTAGAGAAATTGACATTTTCTTTACATAGGGCATCACTGCTTACAATTTGGGCTTTAAGTAGCTCAAGAGATGATATGGCTTGAGATTGAAAGGCCAAACTGAGCATGTGCTTACAAATGCTCTACTTGTGCTTTGCAGACAGTAATTAGGGCATTTTTTAATTCCATTCCTACCTTGATGCTGTTATTTGTTTCCATGACACTAGTTCTGGGAATGGCACCAGGCACATTCAGCATCTGCAAGTGACAGATTAGATAGTAATTGATGTGTGTTACAAAACTCACATCTGGGCCTTCTACCAACTGAGAGTCAGTTTGATTTGACCTGGCAAAAGGAGTTTCAAAGCATTTGGTTTTTAAATTATAGTGATTTATAGAAAAGTGCCTCTTAAGATGACTATCAGTTGGTAGCAGGTTGAGTTTCCAGAAAAAGTGTGCTTTCATTGTCCTGATTTCTCCAAATGGCAAACCCACTAGGGCATTCCTCTTCAAGATGGCCTCCTGGGGCTAGCTCTTCCTTTTGTTGAATATGCTGCCTACAGATAGGATTGCAGATGCTAAGATTATAGTTCACTGTGCTGTAAGTTTATTTTTTTTACTGGATAGTACTTGGATTATCAAAACTGTGGGAATAAAGTACTTTGGTGAGAAAGTTGGAATTTAAAAAATATTCGTAAATTTATGTGAAGTTTTTTTTTTCAGTTCAAAGTAGTGTTTGCCCAACAAAAATTGTCATGCCTTAAATTCTGTTTTCCTACATTTCCCTCTTTCTTTTGTGTTATCTCCCTGGTATACAGTCTACAAGTATTGAATATCTTCCTTCTCTCTCGAGTCCTTCTTCCCTAACAAAATCTGCAGATCTGCTATCAGTCTTTTATTCTTGTTTTTGGATTTCACCGTAGTATGGTTAAGTTTCTGTTTATATTTTACCTTTTCCAGGTGTTTGCACTTTAGGTTTTTTCTTTCTGGTTGGGAAATGAAAGGCTCTTCTCCTCTGTTAAAGGAATTTCAAGTGTCATTAAGTAGCAAGAGAATCTTTCTGGAACTGGGTAAGACAGTTTTCTGATATCGTTCTAGATCCTGTAAGACAGGCATTGGAGGTAAACCTGATTTAATCACACTGGGGGTTTCCCAAGGAGAATCATCAGGAATCACCTTCCATTCTGCTATGGCTGCTGGAAGCCACCAGGTGAGGAAGGACATGTTTTGGTCACTAAATATAGGTCTCCTTTGTAGGTTCCCAAGATAGTGCTTCTCCAGCTTTAATGTACATACGAATCACCTGGTACCTTGTTAAAATATTGATTCTGAATTAGTAGATTGGGCATGGGATCTGAGTTTCTGCATTTCTGGATTCATCTCATGTGATGCTAATATGGTTTGTCTCTAGACCATGCCATTAGAGTAGCAAGGGTGTGGAGGGTTCCACTTTTACAAATCTTCATTTTCTCTTCTTGACTTTATTCTCCTTTTCCTGAGATTAAGTTTATATAGGTACACATTATGGCCCATTTAATGTTATTGTTACTAGTGATTGTGACATTCCATAAGATAATTCCTTTAAAATAATCAAATGTCATCATTCATTCAAAAAATATTTGTCAAGCACTCACAATGTACTAGGTATTTTTCTACATACTCGTCATATTGGAGTGAATAAGACAAAACCCTATCCTCATGGAGCTTTCACTCTATTGGGAGAAGCAAACTACCAAATAGTAGACAAATATACAAAAGCATGCCAGATGGAGATAGTGCTATGCAGAACAATAGGTGAGGGTTATAGGACAGAGAACGATGGAGTAAGGGTGGGGAAGAAGTAGGGCTACGGTGGGGTTATTTCCCTCCTCTTTAAACTCCAACAAAAGTTAAACTATTATGTTAATGATTAAACAAGCTACTATTTAATTTAAACACTAGAAACCCAAGGAAAGATTTACTGAATGAAAACAGAAAGTTGTATTTTCTCAATGCCAAAAATTCTGAGTTTGTAAATGTAGTGTACATCAAATTACATGGCTCTCCCTAGGAGTAAACCTCTCACCACCCGACATGTATGAACTCTTCCAGACTACTAGGGCACTACTTATATTACCCATCAGTACTTCCAAGTAGCCTAGAACATTAATGACTTCTGAAAAACAAAAAACAAAAAACACAACAAACCTTTTTTTTTTTTTTAAAGATTTTGTTTATTTGATAGAGTGAGAGAGCACAAGCAGGGGGGACAGTAGAGGGAGAGGGAGAAGCAGGCTCCCCGCCAAGCAGGGAGCCCGATGCGGGGCTCGATCCCAGGACCCTGGGATCATGACCTGAGCCGAAGGCAGACGCTGAACCATCTGAGCCACCCAGGCGCCCCAACAAACCTTTTTTAAAAAGGCTTAACATCAAGAACTTATTTAGAATAGAACCATGAATAGAGCCAACTGATCTTTGACAAAGGAAGAGTGGAGCAAAGATAGTCTTTTACAAATGATACTGGAACAATTGGACAATCACATGACATCCACATGCAAAAAAGTAAATTGAGACACAGACCTTATACTCCTTCACAAAAATTAACTCAAAATGTTTCATAGATCTAAATGTAAGATGCAAATTTGTAACACTCCTAAAAGGTAACATAGAAGACAACCTAGATGAGCCTGGGTATGGTGATAACTTTATATATAACCTCAAAGGTGTGATCTATGAAATATATAATTGATAAGCTGGACTTCATTAAAGTGAAAAACTTATGCTCTGCAAAAAACAATGTCAATAGAATGGGAAGACAATCCACAGACTGGAGAAAATATTGCAAAAGACACATCTGATAAAGGACTGTTATCCAAAATATACAAAGAGCTCTTAAAACTCAACAATAAGAAAACAAGCAAACTGATTTAAAAAAATGGGCCAGAGACATTAACAGACACTTCACCAAAGGAGATATACAGATGGTAAATAAACATATGAAAAAATGCTTCACAGCATATGCAAATTAAAACAATAAGGTACCACTATGTACTTATCAGAATGGCTAAAATTCAGATCACTGACAATACCAAATGCTGGTGAGGATATAGAACAAAAGGAACTCTCTTTCATTGCTGATGGGATTGCAAAATGGTACAGCTACTTTGGAAGACAGATTGGTGGTTTCCTTTTTTTTTTTTAAAGATTTTATTTATTTATTTGAGAGAGAGAGAGAGAGAGAATGAGAGATAGAGAGCACGAGAGGGAAGAGGGTCAGAGGGAGAAGCAGACTCCCCACTGAGCAGGGAGCCCGATGTGGGACTCGATCCCGGGACTCCAGGATCATGACCTGAGCCGAAGGCAGTCGCTTAACCAACTGAGCCACCCAGGCGCCCAGATTGGTGGTTTCTTACAAAATGAAACATATTCCTACTGTAGAATCCAGTCATCATGCTCCTTGCTACTTACCCAAAGGATTTGAAAACATGTCCACACAAAAACCTACACATTGATGTTTGTAGTAGCTTATTTATAATTTCCCAAACTTGGAAGCAACCAAGATGTCCTTCAGTAGGTGAATGGATAAACAACTGTTTCACATCCAGACAATGGAATATTATTCACTGCTATAAAGAAATGAGCTATTAAGCCATGAAAGGACATGGAGGAATCTTACATGCATATCACTAAGTGAGAAAAAAAAAAACACTCCTAGGGGTGCCTCTGTGGCTCAGTCGGTTGAGTAGACTCTTGGTTTTGGCTCAGGTCATGATTTTAGGGTTGTGAGACTGAGCCCCATGTCAGTGCAGAGTCTGCTTGAGATTCTCTCCCTCTTTCTCTGCCCCTCCCCTGGCTTGTGCACGCACACTCTCTCAAATAAAAAATAAATAAATAAATAAAATATTTAAGAAAAGAAAAAAAAAAAAATCTGAAAAGGTATGCACTATGTGATTCCAACTATGTGACATTCTGGAAAAGGCAAAACCATAGACACAGTAAGATCAGTAGTTGACTGGTATAGGGGGAGGGCTGAGGGATGAATAGGAAGACCACAGAGGATTTTTAGGGTGGTGAAAATACTCTGTATGATTCTATAATGATGGGTACTTGTCGTTATCCATCTTTCCAAACACAAAGAATGTACAACACTAAGAGTGAACCCTAAGATAAACTATGGACTTTGAGTGACTGTGATGTGTCTATGTGGGTTCATCCGTTGTAACGAATGTATCACTCTGGTGGGGATGTTGGTAATGGAGGAGGCTAGGCAAGTGTGGGGATAGGGAATTCATGGGTTATCTCTGTACCCTCTTCTCAGTTTTGTTGTGAACCCAAAACTGCTCTAAAAAAATTAAGTCTTAAGAAAAAAAGAACCTATTTAGTCATTTTCCTCAGTTCACTGATCAGAGGCCATGCTATTTTGATATTCTGCCTTCAGTATTTGCAACAAGCCAAACCTCCTCATTTTATAGATGAAGATCCTGAGGTGAAAAGGGTGGGAGCTTAATGGCCAAAACTGCACTGGCAGTCAGTAGGAGCTGGGACCCTGAATGTTGGTCTCTAAATTAGCAGCTTCCTGGTCTCTTCACTTTGCCTCTGGCAAAGAGTGCTTCAATAGATAGAATTACAGAGAGTTTTAGAGGGGCGGAGCAAGATGGCGGAGGAGTAGGAGACCTAGATTTCGTCTGGTCTCAGGAATTCAGCTGAATGGGATCAAACCATTCCGAACACCTACGAACTCAACAGGAGATCGAAGAGGAGAGTAGCAACAACTCTCTGAACAGAGAAGCGACCACTTACTGGAAGGTAGGACGTGCGGAGAAGTGAATCCGAGGCGATATTCGGGAGGATAGACGGCGGGGGAGGGGGCCTCCGTGGGCCACTTCTGGCAAGTGATAGAGCCGCGGAGCACAAAATTGGAACTTTTAGAAGTCGGCTCCGCTGAGGGATGTCGCTCCAGTGGCTAAGCGGGGGTGGGGGGGTGGGGGGGTGGAACCCTCGCGGGACAGTGTGGTCTCAGGACCCTTGGGGTCACAGAAAGACCGGGGGTGCCTGAGTGCAGCAGAGCTCCCAGGTGTCAGAGCGGGGAAGCCGGCTGCAGAGACGGAGCCGACACGCGGGCTCTCAGCTCGGGGTTGCCATAAACTGTGATCTGCAGCCCAGTCGGGCTACTGCTCCTCCAGCAGGGACCCAACAAGCGGCAGAGCTGGGGAGACTCCCCTTTCTCCCCCGGGAGGAGCGGCGCAGGAACGCACCGCAGGGATCTGGGTTTGGAGACTCCACACGGGGTCGGGTGCCAGAGATAGAAACGCTCAGTCACAGGCCAGGTGAGCACGCAGTGCGGCCAGAGACCAGGGAGATGGGAGTGACTGCTTTTCTCTGGGGGTGCACTGAGGAGTGGGGCCCCGAGTTCTCACCTCCTCCGGGTGGAGATTGGGAGGCTACCATTTTCGCCCTGGTCCCCCAAAGCTGTACCGAGAGCTTGCAGGGAACAAAAGCTCCTGAGAGCAAACCCTAGCAGCTTGCTTAGCCCAGACCGACAAGGGCGGGGCAATTCAGCCTCCGGCAAAGACATTTGGAAACCACGGCAACAGGCCCCTCCCCCAGAAGATCAGCACGAATAGCCAGCAAGCCAAGACCAAGTTTACCGATCAAGGAGAACGGGAGAACTCCAACGCTAGGGGAATACTGCACATAGAATTCATGGCTTTTTTTTTTTTACCATGATTCATTAGTTCATCAAAGTTAATTTTTTTAACTGTTTTTTTTAAATTTTTCTTTTTCCCTTTTTCAACCAACATCTTATCAATCCCTTTTTAAAAAAAAACATTTTTTATTTTTCATTTTTAGAGTCATATTTTATCCCTTCATAGTAGTTACCCTTATTTTTGGCATATATATATATATAAGTTGTTCTCTCTTAAAAATTTTGAGATACAGTTTCTTCTAACAGATCAAAATATACCCTAAATTACTAGTGTATGGCTTTGTTCTAGTCTCCTGCCTGATCACATTCTCTCCCTTTTATCTTTTTTCTTTAAATCTTCTTTCTTTTTTCAAACAACTTATCAATTCCTTTTATAAAATCTTTTATAATTTTCATCTTTACAGTCATCTTCCATCCCTTCATTGTATCAACCCTTATTTTGTACGTATATGTCTTTCTTCCTTTAAAATTTTAGGAGGCACTTTTTTCTAACAGACCAAAATACGCCCAAAATCTGGTGTGTGGCACTGATCTATGCACTAGCCTGATCATATTTGATCATATTCTGCTTTTTTTGTATTGTTCTGTTTTTGTTTTTATCTTTTTTTTCTCTTTCTTTTTTCTTTCCTTCCCTTTCTTTTCCCCTGGTTTCAGGTGTTTTCTGGTTTGTATACAGTATATTTGCTGGGGACGTTGTTAACCTGTTAGCATTTTGTTCTCTCATTCATCTATTCTCCTCTGGACAAAATGACAAGACGAAAACAATCACAGCAAAAAGAACAAGAGGTAGTACCGTCAGCCAGGGACCTACTCAATACGGACATTAGTACGATGTCGGACCTAGACTTCAGAATCATGACTTTAAAGATACTGGCTGGGCTTGAAAAAAGCGTGGAAGTTATTAGAGAAACCCTCTCTGGAGAAATAAAAGAACTAAAATCTAACCAAGTCGAAATCAAAAAGGCTATTGGTGAGGTGCAATAAAAAATGGGGGCACTAACTGCTAGGATAAATGAGGCAGAAGAGAGAATCAGCGATATAGAAGACCAAATGATGGAAAATAAAGAGGCTGAGAAAAAGAGGGATAAACAACTACTGGATCACGAGGGCAGAATTCGAGAGATAAGTGATACGATAAGACGAAACAACATTAGAATAATTGGGATCCCAGAAGAAGAAGAAACAGAGAGAGGGGCAGAAGGTATATTGGAGCAAATAATAGCAGAGAACTTCCCTAATGTGAGGAAGGAAACAGGCATCAAAATCCAGGAGGCACAGAGAACCCCTCTCAAAATCAATAATAATAGGTCAACACCCTGACATCTAATAGTAAAACTTACGAGTCTCAGAGACAAAGAGAAAATCCTGAAAGCAGCTCGAGAGAAGAGATATGTAACCTACAATGGTAGAAATATTAGATTGGCAACAGACCTATCCACAGAGACCTGGCAGGCCAGAAAGGACTGGCAAGATATCTTCAGAGCACTAAACGAGAAAAACATGCAGCCAAGAATACTCTATCCAGCTAGGCTGTCATTGAAAATAGAAGGAGAGATAAAAAGCTTCCAGGACAAACAAAAACTAAAGGAATTTGCAAACACGAAACCATCCCTCCAAGAAATATTGAAAGGGGTCCTCTAAGCAAAGAGAGAGCCTAAAAGCAGCATAGATCAGAGAGGAACACAGACAATATACAGTGACAGTCACCTCACAGGCAATACAATGGCACTAAATTCATACCTTTCAATAGTTACCCTGAATGTAAATGGGCTAAATGCCCCAATCAAAAGACACAGGCTATCAGATTGGCTTAAAAAACAAGACCCATCAATATGCTGTCTGCAAGAGACTCATTTTAGACCCAAAGACACCCCCAGATTGAAAGTGAGGGGTGGAAAACCATTTACCATGCTAATGGACACCAAAAGAAAGCTGGGGTGGCAATCCTTATATCAGACACATTAGATTTTAAAACAAAGACTGTAATAAGAGATGAGGAAGGGCACTATATCCTACTTAAAGGGTCTATCCAACAAGAAGATCGAACAATTGTAAATATCTATGCCCCTAACATGGGAGCAGCCAATTATATAAGGCAAGTAATAACAAAAGCGAAGAAACACATTGACAACAATACAATAATAGTGGGGGAGTTTAACACCCCCCCTGACTGAAATGGACAGATCATCTAAGCAAAAGATCAACAAGGAAATAAAGACTTTAAATGACACACTGGACCAAATGGACTTCACAGACATATTCAGAACATTCCATCCCAAAGCAACGGAATACACATTCTTCTCTAGTGCCCATGGAACATTCTGGAGAATAGATCACATCCTAGGTCACAAATCAGGTCTCAACCGGTACCAAAAGATTGGGATTACTCCCTGCATATTTTCAGACCACAATGCTTTGAAACTAGAACTCAATCACAAGAGGAAAGTCGGAAAGAACTCAAATACATGGAGGCTAAAGAGCATCCTACTAAAGAATGAATGGGTCAACCAGGAAATTAAAGAAGAATTAAAAAAATTCATGGAAACCAATGAAAATGAAAACACAACTGTTCAAAATCTTTGGGATACAGCAAAGGCAGTCCTGAGAGGAAAGTATATAGCAATACAAGCCTTTCTCAAGAAACAAGAAAGGCCTCAAATACACAACGTAACCCTACATCTAAAGGAGCTGGAGAAAGAACAGCAAATAAAGCCTAAACCCAGCAGGAGAAGAGAAATAAGAAAGATCAGAGCAGAAATCAATGAACTAGAAACCAAAAGAACAGTAGAAGAGATCAACGAAACTAGGAGCTGTTTCTTTGAAAGAATGAACAAGATTGATAAACCCCTGGCCAGACTTATCAAAAAGAAAAGAGAAATGACCCAAATCAACAAAATGATGAATGAAAGAGGAGCGATCACAACCAACACCAAAGAAATACAAACAATTATAAGAACATATTATGAGCAACTCTATGCCAGCAAATTAGATAACCTGGAAGAAATGGGTGCATTCCTAGAGATGTATCAACTACCAAAATTGAACCAGGAAGAAATAGAAAACCTGAACAGACCTATAACCACTAAGGAAATTGAAGCATTCATCAAAAATCTCCCAACAAACAAAAGCCCAGGGCCAGATGGCTTCCCAGTGGAATTCTATCAGACATTTAAAGAATAATTAATACCTATTCTCCTGAAACTGTTCCAAAAAATAGAAATGGAAGGAAAACTTCCAAACTCATTTTATGAGGCCAGCATTACCTTGATCCCAAAACCAGACAAAGACCTCATCAAAAAGGAGAATTACAGACCAATATCCTTGATGAACATGGATGCAAAGATTCTCACCAAAATACTAGCCAATAGGATTCAACAGTACCTTAAAAGGATTCTTCACCACGACCAAGTGGGATTTATCTCTGGGCTGCAAGGCTGGTTCAACATCCGCAAATCAATCAACCTGATACAATACATTAACAAAAGAAAGAACAAGAATCATATGATCCTCTCAATAGATGCAGAAAAAGCATTTGACAAAGTACAGCATCCTTTCTTGATCAAAATTCTTCAGAGTATAGGGATAGAGGGTACATACCTCAATATCATAAAAGCCATCTATGAAAAACCTACAGTGAATATCATTCTCAATGGGGAAAAGCTGAGAGCTTTTCCCCTAAGGTCAGGAACGCAGCAGGGATGTCCACTATCACCCCTGCTATTCAACATAGTATTAGAAGTCCTAGCCACAGCAATCAGATAACAAAAAGAAATCAAAGGCATCCAAATCAGCAAAGAGGAAGTCAAACTCTCACTCTTTGCAGATGATATGATACTGTATGTGGAAAACCTAAAAGGCTCCACCCCAAAACTGCTAGAACTCATACAGGAATTCAGTAAAGTAGCAGGATATAAAATCAATGCCCAGAAATCAGTGGCATTCCTATACACCAACAACAAGACAGCAGAGAGACAAATCAAGGAGTCGATCCCATTTACAATTGCACCCAAAACCATAAGATACCTAGGAATAAATTTAACCAAAGAGGCAAAGGATCTGTCCTCAGAAAACTATAAAATACTCAGGAAAGACATTGAAGAAGACACAAAGAAACGGAAAAACGTTCCATGCTCATGGATTGGGAGAACGAACATTGTGAAGAGGTCAATGCTACCTGGAGCAATCTACACATTCAATGCAATCCCCATCAAAATACCATCCGCTGTTTTCCAAGAAATGGAACAAATAATCCTAAAATTTGTATGGAACCAGAAGAGACCCCGAATAGCCAGAGGAATATTGAGAAAGAAAAGCAAAGCTGGCGGCATCACAATTCTGGACTTCCAGCTCTATGACAAAGCTGTCATCATCAAGACAGTAGGGTCCTGGCACAAAAACAGACACGTAGATCCATGGAACAGAATCGAGAGCCCAGAAATGGACCCTCAAACTCTATGGTCAACTTATCTTTGACAAAGCAGGAAAGAATGTCCAATGGCAAAAAGACAGTCTCTTCAACAAATGGTGTTGGGAAAATTGGACAGCCACATGCAGAAGAATGAAACTGGACCATTTCCTTACACCACACACAAAAATAGACTCCAAATGTTTGAAAGACCTAAACGTGAGACAGGAGTCCATCAAAATCCTAAAGGAGAACACAGGCAGCAACCTCTTTGACCTCAGCCGCAGCAACTTCTTCCTAGAAACATCGCCAAAGGCAAGGGAAACAAGGGCCAAAATGAACTATTGGGATTTCATCAAGATAAAAAGCTTTTGCACAGCAAAAGAAACAGTCCACAAAACCAAAAGACAACCGACAGAATGGGAGAAAATATTTGCAAATGACGTATCAGATAAAGGGCTAGTATCCAAAATCTATAAAGAACTTATCAAACCCAACACCCAAAGAACAAATAATCCAATCAAGAAATGGGCAGAAGACATGAACAGACATTTTTCCAAAGAAGACATTTAATTCCCAACAGACACATGACACATGAAAAAGTGCTCAACATCACTCGGCATCAGGGAAATCCAAATCAAAACCTCAATGAGATACCACCTCACACCAGTCAGAATGGCTAAAATTAACAAGTCAGGAAATGACAGATGTTGGCGGGGATGTGGAGAAAGGGGAACCCTCCTACACTGTTGGTGGGAATGCAAGCTGGTGCAACCCCTCTGGAAAACAGTATGGAGGTTCCTCATACAGTTGAAAATAGAGCTACCATATGATCCAGCAATTGCACTACTGGGTATTTACCACAACGATACAAATGTAGGGATCCAAAGGAGTGCATGCACCGCAATGTTTATAGCAGCATTGTCCACAATAGCCAACTGTGGAAAGAGCCAAGATGTCCATCGACAGATGAATGGATAAAGAAGATGTGGTATATATACACAATGGAATATTATGCAGCCATCAAAAGCAATGAGATCTTGCCATTTGCAACAACGTGGATGGAACTGGAGGGTGTTATGCTGAGTGAAATAAGTCAATCAGAGAAAGACATGTATCGTATGACCTCACTGATATGAGGAATTCTTAATCTCAGGAAACAAACTGAGTGTTGCTGGAGTGGTGCGGGGGTCGGAGGGTATGGGGTGGCTGGGTGATAGACATTGGGGAGGGTATGTGCTATGGTGAGCGCTGTGAATTTTGCAAGACTGTTGAATCACAGATCTGTACTTCTGAAAATAATAATGCAACATATGTTAAGAAAAAAGGAAAAGAAGAAGATAGCAGGAGGGGAAGAATGAAGGGGAGTAAGTCAGAGGGGGAGCCGAACATGAGAGATGATGGACTCTGAAAAACAAACTGAGGGTTCTAGAGGGGAAGAGGGTAGGGGGATGGGTTAGCCTGGTGAAGGGTATTAAAGAGGGCACATTCTGCATGGAGCACTGGGTGTTATGCACAAACAGTGAATCATGGAACACTACATCAAAAACTAATGATGTAATATATGGTGATTAACATAACAATAAAAAAATAAAAAAAAAAGATTTACAGAGAGTTTTAAACACAATGGTCTCAAGATTTTTCAAGGAAAGATCAACAAGTATGCTAATTGAGACCACTTTTTTTCTCCCCTCCATGAATATGTGGATCTATGTGATCAATAGAGTGGATGTCCGTACAGGGTCTGTGCCAGAGTATCTGTATTTGGTTGGTGCAGAACTCAGGAAATATCAACAACAATAATAAATCGGCATCTTTTAAATGAACTAATATATTTTTTAAATAATAGAATTGGATGCTGTGTGATCTGACCAGTATGTCTGGTCAAAACACAAGTGTTCCTTCAGAGAAAAGCAGCCGTACTATAAATGCACTTTTGAGAAAGAAAAAAAAGAATGAAGTAACTTCCAAGCAAGTTTTCCATTGCAAGAATACTAAATTTGTGTCATTACTCTAAAAATGAGCCAATCAAGATTGTTTGTTTACATTTAAAAACCAGAATTGTGGATATGTACATTCAGTAAGCACTTTGGGGGCAGGTGGTTGAATGGGCAGCTTGCTGGGGCACTAGCAATCCCAATTTGAGCTTTCCTAGCCCTTGGGCTGTCCACCAACACTTGCAAACAAGATAGGTTAGGAAGAAAGCAAAAACTATCTGGACAGTATGTCTTCCTAATTTAAGGTTGGTTTTTGTTTGTTTTGTAATTCTAAACTCTAGTTTTACATCTATTTGATCCTTCGCTAGGGACCTTGAATTGGTTTGGGTTTGCTCTTGTTTAAAGTCTATGTACCTACAACAAAGAAAATTACTGTAGAAAGAGTATTTCCTGTTGCTGGAGGCTTTTCTCTTTCTTTTCTTTTCTTTTCTTTCTTTTCTTTCTTTCTTTCTTTCTTTCTTTCTTTCTTTCTTTCTTTCTTTCTTTCTTTCTTTCTTTCTTTCTTTCTTTCTTTTCTTTCCTTCCTTCCTTCCTTCCTTCCTTCCTTCCTCTTTCCTTCCTTCCTTCCTTCCTTCCTTCCTCCTTCCCTCCCTCCCTCCTCTCTCTTTCTTTCAACAGCAAATCTCTATTGTTACTATTCACTGATCATTTTGGAACCATCGCATGAGTTATACCAATGGTAATTCCTTTAGAAAGATAAAATTTTTAGGTTTTTGCCAATTGAAGTATTCAGTGTAAAAACAGATTTCTCCAAATGTAGCAAATTGTTGGTTCATTTACTAACCATGTTTGTTTTCATGTATTTGCATTTGCCAGACAAACACTGAGAATATATATTTTAATTTTATTGCAAAACTACCATTTCAAGGCATACCGTGAAATTATAATTTATGTTCCTGAGATTTTTGTAGTTTTAGAATGATCATTTCAATTTAGCCCTGGGTACCTTATACCATTATGCTAGGAACACTTCCAGTTTAAACATATATAATTTATTTTTAACAGATTTGCTTGGAGTACACAAATGAAATGTAACAGTCATTACAGAGATTGTCTTAGTTCATTTACTAAACATGAATCCATGTCCTCCCATTTCCCTTATTCTGTGCATGACTCCCTGGCTGGGCTTCTGTTCTTTGCTTTGATGCAAATTGGTAGGTTGAAGGAGGCTCTGAACATAAAGTCCCTTTTAGGGGACAATCCTGGCAAATGCGAGTGTGGGTTATTCAGATATTTTGGATTTTTAAAAGAGTTCATTCTGAAAAATCAAATTTATAAATTGATATTTCCTCCATTTCTAGCCATTTACACATGGAACCCCTCTTTGCTTCAAAACCCCCAAACAAACAGCCTTGATCTTGAGACTTTTTCTTTTTGGAAGATGATGATTTCATTTTTTCAAGTTATTTTACCTTTATTCGGAAAAGTTATTCAAACTCAAATTCTTTTTTTTAAAGATTTTATTATTTATTTGACAGAGAGAGAGAGCACAAGTAGGCAGAGAGGCAGGCAGAGAGAGAGGGAGAAACAGGCTCCCCGCTGAGCAGGGAGCCTGAGGCGGGGCTCGATCCCAGGACCCTGGGATCATGACCCAAGCTGAAGGCAGACGCTTAAACCAATCTGAGCCACTCGGGCGCCCCTCAAACTCAAATCTAATGAGAATCCTCATTCTCTCTCAAGCGGGCCCAGATCAAACAAGGGTGGAGATTGGGCCTATCACAGCTCCATGAGTTTTTAGCAGGAATTACACACAGCATTGAGTATAGAATTTCAAATAGTGTAAAAACATTTTGTGATAGACTCTGTATTGAATCTATGCCCAGCAAGTTTTGGCCTCCAAATATTTACACTTGGTTTGTATTACCTTTGCCCCAACAAATCTTTGTGGCTTATTATGTATTGTCAAGCTTAGTACAGATGGTGTACAAAATATTGCCTTTTTTTCTCTACATAGAAGAATGTTTTTTTTTTAATTTTTATTGTTATGTTAATCACCATACATTACATCATTAGTTTTTGATGTAGTGTTCCATGATTCATTGTTTCGTAGAAGAATGTTTGAGGAAGGTCTCATAGTATCAAGCTGTTTGTTGTGTGGACAGATTTGATGCCATTTGACAACTGGAATTATATAGAGCAGTTATCAAGAGGGTGACTGAGTTTTGGATTCCGCACATAGGCAGGGCTCACAAATGCAGTTTTCATCAGTAGTGAATAAATGTCTCCAAGGGATTAAGGTAGCAGAGCAAGCTTTTGCAGATTTGTATGCACTGTGTACGGGCTTTCAGAAGATGCCATAAGGAGTTGTAGAACTTCCCTGGCAGAAGCTGAAAAATAAAGATGGATTCTGTGAGCCTTAGGGGTTCTTAGGTGATTTTACTTCAGGCTATCAAATAAAAGTGGCACATGTCATTAGCCTTATGGAGAGAGGATTTTAAATATCTTTTTTCAAAATTATGTTCTCTTTTGATTTATTCTGTGGTCACTTTTATTTGTCTCATATTTCTGAAAGAGGCCCGTGACAGGGGGCCCAAGGGATCATCCCTTTTACAATCTGACATGTTGAATTTTGTGTAATCCACACTTTTTTTTTTATATATATTGGACACTTTCCAAGCACTGAATTAATTCTGCTGTTTTAAAAAAATCAAAACAAGAGACTTCTTAAGAGGGCAAAACCTCAAAATATGGCTGTAGGTGTCTTCACAAAGCAGAAGCTAATTGTCATATTTGAATAACTACAAATATCCAGCACAAGATGAGATGCTCTGGCCTCTTCATGGATGACATTTTGATGGTGCTTCCAGCTTTTGTTCACGCCCATTGCCCTCTCTTATCTCAGATATTCCATCTACAGAGGGGAGAGGATGAAGTGAATCTTCAGCAGGGAGGCACATGCAGAATAAGAAAGGTGAAGTGACTTCAGTGCATAAAGATCTGCCTAGCACTGGCCCGCAGGCTCTCATTACATCGAGGTTGGAGGAGAACAATAAAAAGATCAAATTCAGCAGAGATAAGCGGCACGCATCATCTTAACTGATCGATAAGCAGCTTCTGAGAGTAACGAATGTGAGCTGAGCTGGATCAGTCTCTCCTAGACTCACCCAGGGGTGAAGATGACATCCCTTCCAGGCTGGGAGGACTTTAAAAGCCAGAAAACCTATAAGGATACAGGCATGCTGCGATGATTTCTCTGTAACATTTTGAAGGTCTGCTTCTTGATGGAAATAGAATAATTTCAACCAATGCAAGCAGTGTGAATTAAAAAAAAAACAAGATAAATTATGCCATTATTGCCACATTTTTCACAGCCGCCCTACTAAACACTGACATTTTAAGAGGAGTTTATATAAAGAGGAACATTATTTTTGATACAATACTGAACTTGCGGGTTACTAAAGCGAATACTTGAGAACAGTCTGAGCATGTTCTGACTAGAACAAAGTCTTAGAGGAGGCTTCCAGTCAGGCATAGCTACATATTTCATTTAGACATTTCTAGAATGAAAACGAGAGAGTTTAAGAGGCCTTAAACCCTATCTCCCCACCCGCTCCTTCAAGTATAAATTTAGATAAGTGGTAATGTACAGAAAATAAGCATCCAAATAGACTCATTTGATTATATGGCTTTTCTGTCTAGGAATTATGGAAACAGGATGCTTTATTTGATCTTGGGTTATAATATTACTGAAAGTTTTTGCTAAGGTTAATAAAAGGAAATTCAATAGATACATTAAAATGTCTGAAACAGGCTCGTGAGTTAGGACACTGAGCTCACTGCACTTAAAGCTTGGAAGTCAGAATTCTGACGCCACTCAGCAGTGAGTCTGTGTGTGTGTGTGTGTGTGTGTGTGTGTGTGGTGTGAGCGTGTGTGTGTGTGAAGTGGAGGTTGTTCTAGGAAAAGAAATCTCTCTGGCTCAGTATTTTAGAGCAAGTTGTTTCAGAGAAGCACCTTTTAATTGGCATTTAAACTCATCTATTATTGCAAGTTGGTATAAGAATGACAATTTTCATTTCTGGAGACTCTTTACTACCAATCTCATCAATATTTAAACATTGGGAAGCAAGGAAGGCCTATTAGTTCATCTCAAGGATTGTTTAAAAATCTGTGATAATTTGAATCAAATTTCATCTGAGGAAAACTTGGAAAACCTGTCTGGCTAGAAAGCTTTTCTTCTCTTCTTCTTCCTCCCCCCCATCCCTTCCTAAAGTTCTTCTGATTTGTGAGCCCAGGGCAAGTTTAATTATAATTAGTTAATGTTAGTTAATTAGGTAATGTTCATACAGTGCTTTGAAGATGAAAAGTGTTTTAGAAATGCTAAGTGCTATCATTATTAGTATCAGCAAAGGGGGAAAAGTAAGCATGATGAACACTTTTGGAAGCTGCAGAATGGGAACGTGAAATGCTCAGTGCCACGTGACTCCTCCAGTTCCACCATCTCACGTTTGGAATGTGAAGTAGCCTTTGTTTTCATTGTTCGGTGTCCACAGCTCCTTCCTTTCCTTCCTCCTTCCCTGTGCTATGCTGTCACTGTTGAAAGAAGTGAAGCACGAGTCAGTCTTAGGCTAAACCCTAAGCCCTAACCACCCCCCCAATATGTACACTTGAGAATATACTCATATACAAGCATGTTCACACACATAGCTCAGCCTTCAGTTTGAGGTCATGCTCAGGTATATTCTGACTCTGAGAGGTTCCACAGGTTCCAACGCTTCATATTTTCTTTAATCTTTCTTGTTCCATATTTCAAAAAAAAAAAAAAAGATAGTAGGAAGGGAAAAATGAAGGGGGGCAGAATCGGAGGGGGAGCCGAACCATGAGAGACTATGGACTCTGAAAAACAAACTGGGGGTTCTAGAGGGGAAGGGGTGAGGGGGATGGGTTAGCCTGGTGGTGGGTATTAAAGAGGGCACGTTCTGCACGGAGCACTGGGTGTTATACGCAAACAATGAATCATGGAACACTACATCAAAAACTAATGATGTATTGTATGGTGACTAACATAACATAATAAAATTAAATTTAAAAAAAAGAAGAACACAGTAGAAATGAACAAGAACACAAAGAACGACTGTTCTTTGGATTAGGTTATTTACTGAAGGAAATGATCCCGCCAAGTAAACAGTAGCATCTCTTACTTGCAAACACAGGGAATTCTCTTAATGGTAACCGAGATGCAAACTTTGGGAGGCACATGGCTCCTGAGATTTAGAAAATGCAAGGCTGTCCCATGCAATTTACAGAGCAGAACGCATTTGCAGGCTGGGTTGTATCTGGATGGTGCAACTTTTTATTAGCTATGCTGAGCAAAGTAGGTCAATATAATTTCTGATGTACAGGTGGAGGAAAGCGGGCTCTGGCCAGAGCTAAGTCCAGGTGAGGGTGGAGGTTGCTATTTGGACGGTAGTGCTAATTGGAGGCATTGCCTTTCTCCAACCTGTGCTCCAAACAGAAATCACATTTCTTGTAGATTTAATTTTGAAGAGGCTTATAATAAATAAGACAGTAAGACTTGGGATCTTGGAATGAAATAAATCAGTGTGTGGCCATAAAGACTCTAAAGGGCAGAAAGAGGATTCAGGGCCAACATTGCCATCTCACTCTGGGCTTCTACAGAGGAAGTATAGATGATCTTTGAGTGATCCAAGTTCTCAGAGTCATAGAGGAGTCTCTCACCTCATGATTCCTCATTTCTTTGTTTAGGCACATTGATTGCTTGCTCTCTTTCCTTAATATAAATTGTTTAGGTGGCAGTAATACCAGGGAAATGGCATAGATGTGTCTTGGACTTGAGTTAAATTATTCCCAAGAGTCCAAATTGGTTTCTTACTATTTGGTGGAGTAATTTGTGTATCTCACTAAAGGGCTAATGAACACTTCACTTTGGCACTTGGAAATAGACACATTCAGATCATGTTAATCAAACACAATTAACTTTCAAGGAAGGAGGCTGGAAGAATGGGCCAAAACAAAATATGCTGAAACAGAACAGAGATGAATGCAAAGTCTGCAGTTAAAAAAATATCAACTGCACATACATAGAACAACTATGTGGTTTATTAAAACAGAGCAAGACAAAACAGCGTGAACCCAGCTTTAAAGGCTTTAGTTGACTAAAAGCTCCATATGCGTGCAGCGATGTGACCTGAATACAAAAATGTCAGGGTGTCTCAGCGTCACACAGAAAGTACCCACCACTGAGCTTGAAGGAGGGCCACATCCCCAACACCAAGTTTTCCTGGTCTTTGAGCTTTTAGAATGCGTGAGTGTCTTTAGAGGAATGGCTGAACTGGGAGAGATTCAGCCTAGAAAAGTACAGATTCTAGAGATAGGTAGGGTGCCATTTTAATATTAAAAAAATTTTTTTTAAATATTTAAATGTCCAACATCTGGAGCAGAGATGAGGCCCAGACTGACTATGGCCAAGGAAGAAAGGATTAGTCAAGCTATGTTTCTGGACTTTAAATCCTTCCATACATCAACCCAGACCTTCTCCCTCATGCTATTCCTTACTGCTCCTTTATCAGAATCCTTTGCCATTTGCCCTGGCTTGCCTCACGGTTTCCCAAATTCACCTTCCCAGTCACCTGTGGGGCTTTCCCTCACCTTTATGTTGTCCCTACTGCTTTTCTGTCCAGCTGATTCCTTCAAAGTCTTGCTCGGTGTTTCTCAACCTTGGCTGTATATTCAAATTCCCTAGAGAGCTTTTAAAAATGCTATGCCCAGGGTCTATGTCCAGAGTTCTAATGTAATGGGTTTGAGATGGGGCCTAGGCATCAGTATTATTTTAAAGCTTTCCAGGTGATTTTAATGGAAACCTGGCATTAAGAACCACCAGTTTGGTCCCAGTGGGACTATGGTGATGCATTGCTCTATTTCACTTATTCCTCTGACCTCCTGCTGAGAAACTCACTTATAATTAATATTATGTCTGATTCCATTCATTCAGCAAGAAAGAACTACCTGCTTTATATTGTTAATTATCTTTCTGGGTGCATACATCTCACTTCTTTAGTTGAACCTCAGTCCCGTGGATGTGTTTTATAGTCCATGTTCCCTTCTGTTCCGGCACAATACACAGCACAATACCTTACCCGTGGAAGTGTGCGGGGCGGGGGGGGAGGGGAGAGTTTTCCTTTAAGTTACTATGGAAAATCCATAGATATTCCTTACTTAATTGGCAAATAAAATATGACGTTTGATAGTTGATACTGAAGTCACAAAAATCATTACATCCAGAAATGTCCGTGAGAAGTAAGAAAAGGGTGGGCCATGAAAGTTTAGCTAAGCTATCGGGTGAGAACACAAGTTAGGAATAAAGAGTATTGGGGGCTGCACTCATTGTTGTAGTAGATGCAGTGGAGAGTAACAGTGACGGCTCACCAAACTTATCCCCGGAAAGGCATGGAATAAGTGGGCGGGGCTCAGCGTGCCGGGACTTAACGAGCGCTGGTTGGGTCAAGAGGCCGTAATAGCACACGAGGTTCGTTATGTCTACTGTGGCTCTCTTTGCTTTCTTTGTTATCCGAGGAGGGTGGCTTTTGGAATCACTGTACTGAATTTTGTTTTATCCTACAGGTGGATTTGTGTAAGCCGGAACAAAACTAATGCCAAGAGACTGAGGGGAGTACCCGAACTGCTAATAAATTCCAGTGCCACCTAATAATAATACTTTGTATTTATATAGCGTCTTTCTCGGAGGCGCTCAAAGCACTTTACGGGCTCTGAAAGTTAATCAAGTTGGGAATGTTTCAATCATTGTGGGAGTGAGATCCAGGGCTACAAACCCCCAAGCTGTGAGGCTTGCTCTCCTTATTTATACACGTGGACCCTGTTAGTGTGGGGAACTTCAAAAAGTCTGAGGCCCTTTGGCCTTAGAGACACTGTAACCTGAAGTGAACTGAAATTCGTTTCTAGCCAGCTAGCATGAGGATCCAAACAGCGTTTAAGCTGTTTTAACAAAAACATTAAAAGACAGCATATGCAGCTGTCTGGCATTACTTTGTCACCCTGACAATTGCTGAAATATAATGATCCTGGTGTTTGTGTTTCTAGTTATTATAGGAATAATTGTGAGGAGGAAGAGTAAGTTTTACTTTAAAGTTTTGTTTATTGGAATTTTCTTGTTTCTCTTATTCAAATATGTATCATCTCTGCATAATAAAAAGGCCTGGGGAAGGAGAATAAGAGAAGTAAGTTCTTCCCTGGGCTAAGCTATAAAATGATTTTATTTCAGAATTTTGGCTGATAATGAGATTCATGGAAATGATCCATGTCATCAAAGACTAGTTATATGAACTTTAATCTTCAAATTTGACCTGTGCAGCCCTTGCTTTGGAACCCCTTCCTTAGCACTTGGACTTAGAAGTTTTATTGTGGAGCTGGATTTTGTTTAGGCAACTACTTTTTTTTTTTTTTTTTTCCTGGGGTCCTGGAGACTTGAAACGAGTTACATGTAGCAAGGTTTTATGTATCTTCTAAAGAGCCAGATGGAGTTGACTTTGAGCATCTGCCATATTGTAGTGGAGTAGGTCTTCCAAAATTAGAATATCGGCTCTTTATCCAAAGAGACTTGTAATTCCAAGTACAGTGCAATGAAAATCACTGGGCTCAGTAAGTATTTGTTGACTGATTTTCTTAATACAGGATTTTCCAGAGTGAGTTGAGTAGCATGGTGATGGTCAAAATGATTTTAGATTGGACTGGAGCCCTACATTTCATGAAATGGAATCATATAGAAAGTTATTCTTTTTTCAATTCTCCTTCATTTTTTTATGATTATATAAAGGAGACAGGCTTAGCTGGGTACTAACTAGTATGTCTTTAACACTACTACCTTTGAAACAAAAAGAGGAAGCCTCAGCCTTTGACTGCAATAGCATATAGAGATACTTTGTTTAATATAACATTGTTTGGCTTTTGGTATAAATGATACTGGTTTTTCCATTTTTGGTAATGATATAAGGTATCTTTTTAAATATATTTGGGTAGAAAAATTAAGATATTTAAAAGAAAATATTAAATAAACAACAGCACAGGTGGTATGTGTATGTCATAAGAATTAGTCTATGAGAATGACCGGATTCTTTACTTGTTTTCATTTTCTCTTATTTCTTTATCAGAGTTGCTTGCTACTCTTTAAATGTGAATTTGACTTCTCACTACTCCTAAATTATATGTATATAAATGGCAAAAACCATTAGTTTCCACTAACTTCTTACTGTCTAGGTAAAAGTGTATCCTTTTCTGAGTAAAGGTTAAGCATCCACTGTGTGTAATGAATAGACTTTTCACTTATGCCTTTAGAATAATACTATCTATGTACCATTTTGGGGAGACTTGAAAACAGTCATTCTGTGTTCTGTGATTTATTTATTTAGAGAGAGAGAGCGAGTGAGTGAGTGAGAGAGTATGGAGCAGGGGCAGGAGCAGAGAGAGAGAGGGACAAGCAGACTCGGCATTGAGCGTGGAGCCCAACGCAGGTCTCGATCTCAGGACCCTGAGATCATGACCTGAGCTGAAATCAAGAGTCAGATACTTAACCAACCTGAGCCACCCGGGCACCCCTGTGTTCTGTGATTCAGATGAGGAATCATGGTTGAGAAAGGATTTTGAAGTTGTTTGTCAAGTCAAACTTACTAGCTTAATTAGCTCTGCTTTGAGAACATTCAGTGATGTAAAGAAAGGGAAGAAACGTCAGAAAGAGGTAAGAAAGAAGAAGGCAGACGGAGGGAGTGGGTGCATTGAAATGGCAGGGAAGGATGAAAGTGAAAGAGGAATACCACAGGATCAGAGGAGGGAAACAGAGAACGATGTAAAAACACATGGTGAATTAATAGGTTTGCTTATGGAATACCGGGCACTAACAAAACTATTTTTAAGTATGTTGAAATACAGATAATGATGTTTAAAGCCCCTGATAATGTTTGCTCTCAGGGGCTTGGTGATTTCAAAAGGGAAGGCAGATTTGGGCTCAAATACTGTTACCTGCAATGAGCCCTGTGACCTTGGGAGAGTCGTGGAACTGTTCCTGTGAAATGCAGTTCTAGCATCTACCCTTGGCTGCGTGGGTTAAATGAGAGCGGGTTAGGAAGGGCAAGTAGGAACTCACTGCAACACAACGAACAAGTGCATTGTAGAGCTGGGATCACCAACCCCCAAAACAAAGGAGGAAGAGTGTGTTTTTCTTTTTTTTGTTGTTGTTTTTTTTGTTTTTTGTTTTTTTTTACAAGACCAACAGATAGTCTGAAAGAACGTGTTTCTTTGCTCTTTTCCTTGGCAGCCCTCCGTATTTCTTGTTGACGATGCCTCTCTCCCTGGCTGCAGGATCGCTGTGAGCTTGTGGCACCAGGCTCTGGAATCTGCTTCTGGCCACCCTCCAGAGACTGACTTTGAGGCTTACGTTCAGTTGGGGTGGGGTCATTCAGACGGTTGCTGTGATATATCTACAGCCTGTCAGTGAACATCAAAGTCAGCAAGAGAAGTTCTTCCCTGGGCCAAACTAGGGCATAAGGGAATTTTATCTCGGACATCCTTTTTGACTTATGTTCTTCCTCCGCAGGACAACTCCTTTTCAGGTACACAGGGCCCTTGTCTTATATCTCCTCCTTGTTATCACTCACCCTGCATCCTACATCAAAACCACTCTCAAGAAAGCAGCTATTTAGACTTTGTGTGAAATCAAGTTAACAGTTTTACCTTTCCCAGGTGTGTTTGCAACTTGAGGTTTTTATTGCAAGTTGTGGAACTCTGCTCCTGTTAAAGGGATTACAGACAATTCCAGAATTTTCTGGAAAAGAGCCCAAGGGAGCAGGGTCTTATAGGCAGAATCCTGGGAATGAACCATGTCCTCATGCCTCATGGACTAGCTCTCTGGGCTTGTCCTTACAGTCCTCGAAACCAATGTTTACCAGAGCAGTCCTCATTTCAAACACTCTACTCTTGTATGAAACCATTTTCTGGGTTTGCTGGATTTGGTTTGGGAAACATAATTATGTCTGGTGTATAGCAGACACTGAATTCTCATTTCAATGGATTTGTTATATGGCAGTGTATATAGGCAGTGTACCCAGATGCCTCTATCTCTTGGTGCTAGGTTGACCCTCTATCCTTCGTGGGGTATCAAAAGTTCCTGACCCTGTTTAGGTGCCCATGATTAGGGCATTGTACCTTGCTAAGCATATTCACAGCAGGCTCAACCCATGCAGCAATTTTATCTATCTTTTGATCAATCTACCTTGTTTTTTTGTTTGTTTTGTTTTTTTTTTAAGAGAGAGAGAGTGTGCACGCATGAGCACAGGTGTGGGAAGGAGAGGTGGGAAGGGGCAGAGGGAGAGAGAGAGAATCTTAAGCAGCCTCCACACCCAGTGCAGAGACCCACGCAGGGCTCAATCTCATGACCCTGAGATCATGACCTAAACTGAAATCAAGAGTTGGACACTTAACTGACAGCCACACAGGTGCCTCTATCTATCTATCTATCTATCTATCCATCTATCATCTACCCAACATTATAAAGAAAATAGAGGGAGAGAGTGGAAGGCTTTCAGACATTTTCTTTAGATCAAGATTTTCGATAGCTCTTCTTACCATGCCCCTTCAAGAGGCTGGGCTTAATAACATTTAGGACAAAGTGTGAAACTCTGCCTCTTTCCACAATGCTGCATGGTAGAAGGGTCTCTTGAGATTTGCTGTGCAGGCTGCTAGCATTTCGTTTTGATGTTGTTGTTGCTGTTCTGGGTTTTAAATATTTTAATGAAAATTTTTATTGTGTTTGTGGACTGGCTTTTAGCAAAGGCTGCAGTTTAAGAAATTCTAATAAATGAATGAAAGATGTGTATAGAGAGAATTAAAACTGAAACCTAGTTAACCCACAGCTACAGAGAATTTCATAAAATGCGATAGAATCTGATGTTGTTTTAGAAGGTGAAGTGCATGACTAGGTACTGGAGAAATAGATTATGCCTCTCTTTTAGAATTATTACAAACCGCAAAAGTCTGCACATTCTTAGTTGGTTTGGTGGGTATTTGATTGTCTCCTTCTTCCAAGTGGATCATTATTGTTGTTGTAATGGGGTCTGCATGTTTCAGAGCACTGCCTGATTATACAAAGAACAAAGACAATGAAGAAAGTAATGTCCTGCCTGGAAAACCTAGCCTTGTGTCACTATCTCCTTCCTCTTGCAAATAAGTGATGAAATCTTATCCACAAGAGCTCTCTGTTTATACATTTTATGAATAGGCCTAAATATCTAAGCCTATCTATAAAATATTTCCAATGAGCAATACAGCTCATTTTGTGAACTGCACTCCTTCCTCCCACCTCTGGTTTTGATGCCTTAGGGCCTTTCTGTAAAAAATGATCTTATGCAATCCAGCTTGGTGTTTTTCACATGCTTTAAACATGCATTCTCTTTTGGTGTGATGGTGCCAGGAGTGCCGTAGGATTGTGTGGGCTTATCCCTCCCTTCCTATGCTTCCAAATGTCCAAAGATAAAATGGAAAATAATTACGAGAAGTGATGGTGCCGGTCATTTGCTTGTTTGCCTCAGACCTATTCCTTGCCCTTCTCAGGCTCTGCTCTGTATTGTCAGGGTCAGCCAAAGAGAGTCAGAGGCAGGGAATGGGAAGGTGGGAGGAAGGGAGAAACCTGGGTATTCTGCTTTCTTTCTGTCTCAGGTAGCAACTCCAGCAGTGTTTCTAGTTCCCAAACAGCTCCACTTGGTGACCCCAGCTGCGCCGACCCCCCCCCCCCCACCGCCTAAGGCAGGCTTGTCTAAATCCAGCTGTCTCCAGGCTGTCCCAGCCTCTGAGATCTGGCAATACCATCTCCTGCCTCCCACCTCCCATTTGTAGTGAAAAACCCCATTATTTTCTGATTATACATACTGCATGGCCATTGTAAAAACACACGCACATACACACACACACACACACACACACACACAAAACAAAACTATAAAAAGAAAAATGTTGAATTACCTGAAATCCCACTATCTAGCAATAACCACAATCAACATATTAGTATGTTTCCTTCCTGTGTTTTTCTGCTATAAATACGTATAAACTGGGAATGTTTTTGGAAGCATCGACTAGATGTTATTTGTGGCTTCTTGGGGCTATAATCTGTGGATGAGCTTCTGTGATAAAAGCTTTGCTATCAGAACATCAGTCCCATTCTCAGCATGATGGGCACAAATGCCAAGATATGGCAAGTTGTGGATAGGGCCGCCTGACCCTTTACCAAAATACGTACGTGCACACACACACGTGCACATGTGCACACCACCAGTACCATCACCACCAAACCCAGTTGTCCTGAAGCCACCTCCAGGATAAATGTCTTTGGAAGAAGTCCCACCTGCATATTGTCCACTGCAGATGGGTGCTGACAGGCTCTGAAGGTTTCTTTCCAAAGGGAAGCAGGCTTGTGCAGCAACTCTAGGAGGCCTACAAACAAATGTGTTCCTTGAGCAGAGTAACAGCAGTAACAAACCTTGTATGTTTGTGGTGCTTTGCTTCTGATGAGCTCAAGGTGTCTGGCATTATCGAACTTCTTGTTTGTTCTTCCCTGTGAGGAAGTGGGGAGCCTGTTTTCATTCCTTCTTTGTACACGGGGCATCTGGGACCTGCAAGGTAACCACATGACCAAAATCCCCTGATGCTTTCTAACTCTGAGAAGTTTATGATTTCTCACCTGCAGCCCCGGGCCCTGCTCCCAAAGATTCTAGTTCTGTAGGTTCTGGTTTGGGGCCCAATAATCTGCATTTTCCCAAAGCTCCTCAGGTGCTGATATGTAACTGGGTTTGGGAACAGTTGTGGTAGGAACCTTGTTATGTTCACACTACCTAGTCTTGTTTAAACTCATGTGGTGCATGTTAAGTGCTAGCATTTGTGAAATTTTTGTGTTCTTTACAGGGTCAGTCCTTTCATCTTAAGGTGGCTTAAATGGGGGATATTCAGGCCTTTTTTGGTCATGATTGGTCCTCTTCCTGCTTCTGGTTGTCTGTAGAGATGGTTTCCTGTGCTTGTCGCCTTGCCTCGTTGGGTGCAGGGAAGCCTCATGTTTTGGAAGCAGAAGGTGGGGTCATATCTGTGATGACCACAAGGTGAGTGCTAGGCAACACTGGAAAAAGGTCAAAGCTCCTCTCTGGATCCCCCCTGTGTCTCCTTTTGGTCTCTGCTGGCTTTGCTGTCATAAAATTTCCCACTGTGCTCCACGCTGGCTCTGAGAGTATGAATTGGCTCTAAGAGATCAAAGGAGACAAATGATCTGACTTTGCCCTCTCTTTAAAATTCTTTAGTCCCAGGCCTGATTTCCTCAGTGGCTGGGTGGTTAGCCAATCTGAATTAATCTGTTGGTGGAGCAAAAGTACATGTATGAGGTCTCTATTGCTGCAAAACAAACCAACCAAATATTGAGTGGGTCAGGCATTTGGGAAGAGTTTAGTTGGATGGCTCCTGCTTGGGTCTTTAATGACATTGCTGTCAATTATCATCTCAAGGCTTGACTGTGGCTAGAGGACCAGCATCCTGGATGGCTCACTCACATGGCTTTGGCTGAAGCCTCAGCTCCTCTCTTTTTCCACAGGGCTGCTTGAGTGCCCTCATGACATGGCATCTGACTGCCCTCAGAGTGGGTGATACAAAAGAGGGCAACACAGTCAATGATACTGTAATAGTGATGTAACCGGACAGGTGGTAGCTACACTTGTGGGAACACAGTGTATAAACTTGTCAAATCGCTAAGTTGTACACCTGACACTGTTACATTGTGTGTCAACTCTACTCAAATATTAATAGTAATAATAATGATAAAACAAAAAAAGAGAGTGGGGAAGAAGCCACACCTCCTTTAATGTCCTAATCTCAGAAGCCATACAGTATCACTGACATTTCTACCACATTCTTTTAGCTAGACATGTCACTAAAATCTAGTCTGCACTTAAGCAAGGGCTCCACCTTTTGAAGGGAGGAGTATCAAAGAATTCACGGAGTATTTTAAAATTATCATGGTGGATAACCCTGTAATATGCTAACCCTTCCAGATAGCATATTTACATATTAATAAGGCCTCAAGCTGTTCAATGCTTAATAAATGCTAGAGCTCCCTTCTCTGACCTATTGACTTTAGAGAGGGAATAATGGAGACATTTCAGTCTCTGGTTGATTTTTTAATACCCTCCCCTGTTTGTGATGTGTACACACACACACACACACACACACATACACATGCACACACATATGCAATCACCCTTGCTAGTTCTGGATCTGGTCCACAACTGGTGAGTCACCCACCCACTGTTGCAAGCAAAACTTTCTCTCCCACAGGACCTTCCCCACCCCCATTCCCAGTCAGGCACTGGTCTCTCTTGTTTCTGACTTTTATTTTGAATACTTCATCCCGGTAATCCTATTCTTTGTCCTCGGTTTGGACTTGAAGAAAAGCAGAGCAAGAACTGGAATGACATTTGTAAGGAGGAGGAAAATCTTTTCCTTCCGCCTATGTATTCAGGAGTTGTGATATCCCTATATCCTAGCAACAGTCTTGGAGGTGAGGCAATGCTTTGTGAGAATCAAAGCAAGTCTGACTGTAGCAGCGTGAGTATTGAAAAGGCCTTTGAAAGATGAAAAAACTGCCAATTATATGTCTTTGAATTGGATTCCATCCAAGCCCTCCCTGAAGGAAGCCCATTTACCTGGTGTCCGAGCTGGACCAGGAAGGGAGGAAGGAAGCCTGGAACCAGGCATGGAGTGCCCAAGTGCATGAAGCAATTCCTTTTGACAAAGAATGATACCTCTTTCCCAAGTTAGGTTGGTGAAATGTGAGGGTGGATAAACCAAAAATTATGGATTTGTCACGCTTCACTCAGGACATCACGAGTTAAAGACTTGCAAATCACCTGCAAATATGCCATTAATCAATGGTAAAGAGGAATAAGAATGCTTCTCTGCGTAGGTCAGATATGCAAAGGAAATTGCCCTAGGAGTAGACTCATCTTCCAAACCCTCCTCTCAGTATCTAGCCTAAGGACGACCTGCTTTTGTATGCCTTTTGGAAAAAAGACCTCATTATTATAAAAGATATAGGAACAGTGCTGCTGATTATAAAGTGGCATGTTTTTATGTCTTCCTAGGGACATGGATGGAATCTTACTTGGTTTGTTATTTCATTTGGGTGTGTTTATGAGGGATGTTAATTAGGAGGAGCAGGTGGTACTGTGTAGATTTGATATAAAGCATCCTTTTCTGAGTGGTTACTGAGTGCCAGGCATCAAAGCAAGGCTTGTTACTTGCATTATTTTATTTAACCATTATAACAACCCAGAGAGATTGCTTATTATTAGCTCCGTTTTTTTTTTTACAGATGGAAAATTGGAGTTTCTGGAGGGTTAGGTAACTCGCCCATGGTCACACAGTCAGTTAACAGCCAAACCAAACTTAAATTCAGATCTGATGGCTTTCGGCACAGTGTGAACTCTGCTTTGCCTTATAGATACAAACGTTGCTTGAAGTGGGAGGTTACCAAAATCTCCCACTTCCCATGTAGCACGGTTTTAGACTTTTCCGGAAAGCAGTGAAAAGATTTTGTACCTTTTCTCAGCATCTTAATCTGTAAAATGGGCTAATGGCTCGATTAATGTGGAGATCAAATGAGATAGGTTAAAGCATTTCTTAAACTGGAAAGTTCAATTTAAATACAAGACATTATGCTCTCATTTCATTTAGAACCTGCTTCAAAAGAGTGGTCAGATTAGCTAAAGGGCATGTAGTGGCTTCCAGCTGTGTCCAAAGCCTTCTATTAAGACTGACTGTTTGCAGAGTTTGGGTGATGATGGGCTTGCCACCCAGTGCTCTTGTGTTATTTCTTGAGAATTGGAGCATAATGAGTATTAGGGTTGGCTGAAATTGTCATAGCGAAAAGGTAACATTGTTTGCATGAGTTCTGTGCACTAACACTTTTGAAGTTAAGCTATATGAGTAGTAAATCACCACCTTTGTAGAAGATAAGCACTTGCCCATTTTCAAATATTAAAACCTAAAAAAGGCAAACATGTTAAAATTACTATTTAGTGCAAAATGCAGGAATGACCCTGAGTTTCAAGTACAAAAGAAAAACAACTTGAGTTCTTCTCCCATATAAATTCAGGTGGGAAAGAGCAATATACAATGAAGTAATTGAATAAATAACATGAGATATTTATAAGATGAAATTTCTCTTCCTAGAGAGAAGGTCCTGAATGCAAAATGTAAAATATTTATCTTCTTGCTACTCACCATTGTCTATTTTAAATAAGGTTGTCTAGTTCATTAATAATGAAGAAGACAGCAGAACACCATCATTCTTGAGATGATTGTACAAATTTATAATAATCTATCATTTCTAGGTGCTTACTTTCATGTATTAGTTTTCTGTGCATCAATATCTGCAAAATGGAGGCTATCAAATTGTTCTCACTTAATGGATTCAGAAATCCTGCTGTGCATAGAAGTGAGCTTCCTATGACGGAATACTTTGAAGAAGGGGTGGATGAAAAAACTTGAATTTAGGTTTATCTTGGTGTCCAATATGCAAGAATTCCTAGTCCACTGACTCCTACCACATCATTTTTTAAAAGAGACAACTGAAGCCTTAATGAACAAACTCAGGGGTAAAGGAACTATGGGTAAGAACCCCAGTACTCCGTTTTTTTCTTAAAAAAAAAACAAAACAAACTATTTGTCAGAGAGAGAGATCTAACACAAGCAGGGGGAGTGACAGGCAGAGGGAGAAGCAGGCTCCCCGCCGAGCAGGGAGCCTGATGTGGGACTCGATCCCAGGCCCCCCGGATCATGACCTGAGCCAGAGGCAGATGCATAACCGACTAAGCCACCCAGGCGTCCCTGGCACTCTGTTTCTTAAACGGCACTTTTGTTCAATCCTAGTGTGCCTCACACTGAGCCACCCCAAGCTCTGCTTGATGATGCAGGGAGGCTGCTCTCCGGGCCTCTGCTTTGCTTTCTGGTTGGAGCTGGGGTATGTAAGGAATAGTGGGTGTGCAGAAGTCAGGACACAATGGGAGTCAGCCTTGTAAAAGATTTCAAAACTCCTTAAGCATTTTTCCAGCCCACAACATTTGCATTGGCTTCACTCCCTGCCCACCTAATCATCTTATTCCCCATCAGACAGCACATACAAATGCCGGCAGCCATAGCCTCAATTTTCCCAAATCCACCAGTTCCTGTAAAGCTCAGAGAAAGCAGAAAGGAGGGCTGAGTACTCTCAGCTTAGTTTCTTCTTGGAATTGACCCAAGTTTCTTCTCTTTTTCTCCAGATTGCTTGTAGTCTCTCTAGTCACCTGAGTTTATTTTCGAGGCTGGTGCGGATGGTGGGATGCAGATACGCAGAGCTGTGTGCCCACGTGTAACTGCAGGGGCCAAGATGGTGATGTAAGATTGCTGGATGTTCCAGAACTGGACAGATGGTTGTAAACAAAGTGCAAAGTGAGGCTGAGAGTGGCTCCCAGCAGGGAAAAGAAAAGGTGCAGGTAAAGCACAGGACCAGCTGATTCTCTAATCTCATCTCAAACGCCCCTATTTTAATTCAATGCCATATTGTTTGCCCCTAGATAGGACTGGTTGCTTTGGGCTCAGAGCAGCAAACATGTTCCAGACATTGTGCTAGGTGCTGGAAAAAACAGCCAAGGAGAAGACCTGTTCCCCTGTCCTCCAAAGGTCATCACCTTCATCAGCATCACCTGGAGACTTAATAAAGGTCCAGACACCCGAGCTTCACTCTGAACCTCTGAACTTGCTGAATCAGAACATCTGGGGGTTAGGTCCAGGGATCTGGTATTAAAACAAATCTCCCAAGTTAATTTCCTTAAAATTTGAGAGAAGGCAAAATTTGAATGGCTCCTGGTTAGAGGTGGGGGGAACACTTGTGTGTCCCAGCTGGGAACAAACCATTTAATTTCCATTAACTTAAGTACTAAAATCAAGTTAAAGTCAGGTCAAGAAAAATTTACTGATACCTACTCTGGTCATGGTGATTTGGGGGATGAAGCTGTCTAAGGCAAGCTCTTGCCTTCCGTTTAGCAGCAGACAGAAGACTTACTGATGTAAGCCCAAGGATGAAAAATAAGTAGAAATTTAGGAAGGATGGAGCATGGGGAACATCATGTTGTATGGGGGGAGGGGCATTTAAATGTGCACCTGAGAATCCTGGGGAGTGACGTCAGCGTCAGCAAAAGTCGCTCCTTTTTGCCCCCCTTTTAACACCTAATTAGGCATCCATCCATGAACAGAAGTGTTTCTGTGAGAGTTGTGGGATCCAGCACCATATATGCAGGAACCTTGGAGGAGTGCAGCCCACCTGTGCATCTGGCGATAGGCAGACAGACCTTGGTTTGGGCTGTGGAACCAGCAGGAGCCTGCGAACTGGCCCCAGCCTCTCTCTGCTGCAGCTGGGGAAAACCTGCCGCATGCGCATGGGTGGAGAGAGACTTTGTAGAAATCCAGCCTTCCAAAGGGGAGGTTCCAGCACTCCCCTGGAGAATCCTGGGAGAGAAGGTAAGGGGGTTGAGGTGGATGAGGATATTCACTGATGGGACATGGCTTTTGTTTTCTTTCTTTTTTTTGATGGTTCATGTGGTAAAATGAATGTTCCTTTCTACTAGTTAAAAATTAACACCTATTAAGCACTTTTCATAGGCTTATAGGTATTAACCTTTTATCCTCACAGCAACACAGTGAGTTAGATATTATTGCTCTTCCCACTTTCTAGATGAGAAAATTGAGGCCCAGGGAAGTCAGTTGCCCAATGTTACACAGCAAAGAAGCAGTAGATCCAGGATTTGAGCTCAGCAGTCTGTCTTTGGGGCTTTGGCACTAGGTACGTAGCCTGTCCCTCTGTTCAGGGAGCTGGTTGGCAAGACGTGCACTGTGCACATGGCTGGACTCTCTCCTCCCCCTGGGCTTCTGCAGAAAAAGTTCATGATGGTATTCCCCTGGAGAAGAAGGGAGAGCTGTGACCCTTAGGAAAGTCTACCATACGAAGGAGAGGATGAGAGAAGCTATGGGAGCTAGAATAAATCTCAACCTTCACAGAGTCAACAAAGCTAGCACATTTCAGGGCATTTCTTCTCTATCCAGAGGTGAAAGGCAACCTGTGTGACCTGTCTCAACACTCAGGTGTGCATTTGTACAGGAGCCAGTTAGCTCTCCTTCGGCTGCTAGTTCTGCTGGTGTCAGCAGCTCAGGGCAGGAACACAGAGGCAGGGTCAATTTTACTCAGGATCCAGGGTTGGCAACATGGGTTATGTAGGTGGAAAAGTAAACACTTTGAGGAATCCTAGGGTTCTGGCAAGAACATACTTGTAATACCTGATCTTGATGTTGGATAGGGGGAGAAAAGTGAAGCTGGTAGACTATAGAGTTTTGGGAGACCTGCGTGGTTAGTGTCCGATGGAGGACAAACAGCATCAGCATGGTGAGTTTGGAAGCTGGGAGGTGCTGGCCACAGCAAGGCTTGTGAGTGACTGCAGTGGCCCAAGCAAGTGGTTGGAGCTTATCAGTGAGGAACTGAGAGATGAGGGTGTTGAAGGAATCATTATGTGAACGCTGAGGTCACTGAGTATGTTGGCGCTGCCAGAGGAACCCGGTATAGAGGACTTCTGGAAGTGTCCTTGAGTGGGTGGAAGGCAGCATGATCTGAATGAGATGTTCTAAATTATACCAGATCTTGCACAATGCAAGCTGTGACTTGTGGGCAATTATTAAATGATGGTAGTAAGAGGCAGGGGATGACACTGATCCGGGAAGGGTTTATCAAAGAGGTGGTCCTTGAGCTGAGCCGGAAAGCAGGAGACATTCTTGATGGGCTGGCCTGAGAGGAGGGTTGTACAGTGATGAGAGCAGAAGAATTAATGAGGCAAAGCATGAGACAAGCCATAGAGGGCTGCTTAGAATATACTTCACTATATAATAGTGATTGTAATTATCAATTGTGCAAATGTGCATATTACTCATTAATATAAATTGCAGTGGGGGTTTGTTTTAATGGTATAGCTTCTTGGCCCCAGCAACTTTTAAAGGACAGTGCATTATGTCAAACAAATACTGTTGTTGCAAAAAGAGGCCAGTTTTTTTTTTTAGAAAATTTATCTCTGAATTTCTGAGATAGGCAAATGTATTACTACACGGCAATAAGGAGGCGTTTACAGATCTTTGTCTAGCTCTTTATCTTATTGCCAAGATAGTCATCTATTATTTTTTTTTCCAGAGAGAGAGAGATTTTTTTTTAATTAAGTGATCCAGAAGATTAACTTTTCTGCCCTGATCAATAACTTTGGACTAACACCTCTATCCCAGAACCTACTGGGGGCATTCTGGCATATCTTGGGTTTGGGCATATGAAGGAGCCTATGGATTAGCGATGCCTCCCTGGAATATATCTTGAAATCTTTATGAGTCTTCAGGCATTTCTAGTGAATTTTTAGTAGCTTCTATTTGCTAATATTTTGGGGATTTGGTGAAAATTGAGTTGTATTTAAATGGAGACCGAGAGAGTGTGCTTGTGAGAGCATGCACGCCTGAACACAACACTCCCACCCTTTTTCCTCGAGTTGGCGCTGGCCCTGCTCAAAGCTACTGTTCCTTGAGATGCTGATGGGTGAAATAATTACACCAGATATTATACCAGTTACTGCATCCAGAAAAACTGGGCCCTGGTGTTCTGTGATGTGTGGGTTAGAAAGTTGGCTTAGAGAACTTGCTTTAAAAGAGTCTTTTAAAACAGAATGAAAAGGCTTTAATGTTTTGGAGAGAAAAGAAAAGGTGACTTTTGTATGCTCCTTAATGCATATGTGCAGCTTTGAATGGATTTATTATAGAACTCAAGAACAGAATATTAAGAAATTAAGGATCATGATGCTTAAAATAGATACCACAATTTTTTTTTTTTCTCACTTTAAGCAAAGCAATCTGCTAGGCAGGTGAGATTTCTGAAATGATAACAGTAAAATATCCAGAAGCCTGGGTGGCTATTCCTCTACCAGTAATATTTCCAAATGGACTTTTGATGAATATTTTAAATTTTATCCCAGCTACATAGAGATAAGCAGAACTAGGGAAAACAAGCTTTGGATGCCCTTCAGGCTGGCCAAAGTAGACTAAGTGGAAAGAGCTGTGATGCATTTAAAAATGTTCTTAATCTCCTACAGAATCAAATCAGTGCTCAATTCTCTGCTTTATCAGATTACAGATTTGTCTTTTGTTTTTGAAATCGGTGACAGCTAGGAAGGAAAAAAAATAATCATCCTGGGTCTTTTTATAAGCTGTATAATTGTGCTTCTTCTCTCATCAGATAGCTTTCTTCTTCCATTTGCTATTACTGCCATTAAACCATCAACAGAGATGGGGGTTAAGCCTCGCTAGGGTTCCAGTGAGACCAGCATGCATAGTTGAAAAAGTGTAATCACGACTGTATGTATATTGTGCCTGAAATTGACCCTGAATATATGCAGATATTCTGTTTCTCAGGAGGAGGTAGTGTGTTACCTTTCCCTGGGAATAGGGCCTCGAGGGCGTGGGATGCAGGTGGATGCATTTTGGATGGCAGAGGCCAGTGGGAAGGATGGGAAGTGGGAGCACTAATAGCAGAGAGTCCTACGCAGGGGGCACCTGGGGGAAGATGCTGCTAAGAGACAGTATCAACAGATATTTTTTGCATCTTTTCTAAGATTCCCAGCATAAGAGATGGAGATTTTTTTAAAACACTGGGCAATTAGAAAGTCTTGCCTGTGAGGTTTTGCAATGCAGTCTGAGGCCTACATGCAGAATGGCAACCCCCCAGCATGGATCCCTAAATGTATGCACCCAAATCTGTGTGCCACCCCTATGACAACTCTCGGCGGAACTGTAGACACCTGTTGTCAGGCCGGGTGAGTTACCACCTGTGAGGACATTACTCCTTTCCAGATCAGCAAGAGTTGATTCTGTACATAGGAGGAATTTCTAAAAAGCACTCACTTCCTTAAAAATCCTCCAAAAGACTTCAGCAGGATGTAAACCCAGAGAGTGATCCTGAGGGACCATAACAATCCTAGAACTTTCCAAGAGGAAGGAAACTCTGGCAACAGTCACAGGCAATGTGTCCCAAGACACCTCCCTCTGCATCCTTCACGACCCCCTTCCGTTGCTCCTCCCTTGCCTTTTCTCAGAGCCCATTATACAGTTAGCAAGGGACTCACACAGAAAGGGTTGGCGGGTATTGCTGCTGTGTTTGCTCTTTGGAATCTCTAACTGGGAATGTCTGGGGTCACACACAAAGGAGATGTTGTTGGATAGCACGTTCTCGGACAGACATGTCCCTCAAAGATACTGTAACTTTTGGCAAATAAATAATATTTTTATGAGGTTCTCTGATACAAGGTAGGGTTTTCTTTGAGTACAGAAATCAGAAGCTAGTCAAAAAATAGCTCTATTTCCTTTTGGTAGTAGAAATGGGAGGAGCAGTCGAGAAGGTGGTTGAGAGAGAGAGAGAGACAGAGACAGAGAGAGAGAGAGAGAGACAGAGAGGGGCAGGCGCTGGGTACCAGGCTGTATTTCAGGGCCTGTCAACATTTCCATTACTGAGACCTCAGGTGATTGTAACTTAATGAAACCATAAACATTTACTCTCTGAATTGAAAGTTACCAGCTTGAAACTTATTTTGATGATATTTTCCTTTTTTTTTTTTTTTTTTTTTGAAGAGGGAGGGAGAAGGATGTATTCCCCTCCTGGGCCATGTTAAAATTAGAAAATAAACATAAAATGCCTACTTCATTTGGCTATTTTTGAGAGACCACTGAAATAAGATAATGTAATGTGGGCTTGGAATTAAAACTTATTCTATTTCCACAGTTCCCTTTTATTTTTAAATACTGTCTTAACTTACATCTTCTTTTTTTTTTTTAAAGATTTTATTTATTTATTCATGAGAGACAGAGGGGGAGAGAGAGAGAGAGAGAAGCAGAGGGAGAAGCAGGCTCCCAAGGAGCAGGGAGCCCGATGTGGGACTTGATCCCAGGACCCTGGGATCATGACCTGAGCCGAAGGCAGACGCTTAACCATCTGAGCCACCCAGGCGCCCAACTTACATCTTCTTTGCCTTCCAGAATGTGTGTGTGTGTGTTTGTGTGTATAAAATATATTATTCTTTATATCAATCCTCTCTCTACCTCCTCTCAGACCAAACATTTGTTCTTATCTTCGAGGCAGTGTGTTTTGGGCTCAGAAAAACAAAGAATGATAAAATAGTCTCTGTCCTTAATAGCAAATTTCTTTTCTCTTGGAGAAACATTTTTTTTTTTAAATTGAGGCAAAATTGATACATAACATTATGTAAGTTTTAGCTGTGCTTGTCATTGGACGTCTATGTGTGCTACAAAGTGACCACCAAAAGTCTAGTTACCACTCATCACCATGCAATTGACCCCCTTCCTCTCTGGTAACCATCAATCTGTTCTCTGTATCTGTGAGTTTATTTTTGTATTATTTTCTTTGTTCATTTCTTATATATCTTTTAGATCTACATATGAGTAAAATCAAATGATATAGGTCTTCTTCCAGCTAACTTAGTTCACTTTGCATAATACCCTCCATTTCCATCCGTGTTGTCACAAATAGCAAGATTTCATTCTTCTTTATGGCTGAGTAGCCTTCTGTTGTGACATAAAGCATACCCTCTTTACCCACTCATCTCTTGGTGGACACTTAGGTTTTTTTCATATCTTGGCTGTTGTAAATAATACTGTAATAAACATACGGGTGCATATATCTTTTTGAATTAGTGTTTTTGTATTCCTTAGATAAATAACCAGGAGTGGAATAGTTGGATCATATGGTAGATCTATTCTTAATACTTTGGGGAAACTCCATATTGTATTCCATAGTGGTTGCACCAGTTTACATTCCTATAACGGTGTATGCATTTACATTCCCTCCAACAATATGTTCCCTTTGCTATACATCCTCTTCAATACTTGTTATTTCTTGCTTTTTGATACTGCCATTCTAACAGGGGTGAGGTGATATCTCATTTTAGTTTTGACTTGCATTTCCCTAATAATTAGTGATGTTGACATCTTTTCATGTATCTGGTGGCCATATATATATGACGTTGGAAAAATGTAGAGATCCTCTGCCCATTTAGAGCTTATAATTTTCTGTCCACATATAACATTTATAATTGTTGTTCATTTTCTTATTGCTGAGTTGTATGAGGTTTTTTTTTTTTTAATATATTTTGGATATTAACCCTATATTGGATATGTGGTTGGGAGATACCTTTTCTCATTCAGTAAGATACCTTTTCATTTTGATTATGGTTTCCTTTGCTCTGTGAAGTTTTTTAGTTTCAATTTAGTTCCATTTGTTTATTATTTTAGTTCCATATGTTTAGGAATGTAGTTCTATTTGTTTATCCCTTGTCTTTGGAGATATATCCACAAACACATTGCAAAGACTGATGTCAAGGAGCTTACTACCTAAATTTTCTTCTAGGAATTTTATAGTTTCAGGTCTTACATTCAAATCTTTTATCCATTTTGAGTTAATTTTTGTGTATGCTGTTAAGAGAGTGGTCTAGTTTTATTCTCTTGCATGAGGCTCTTCAGTTTACCCAGCACTATTCTGAAGAGTCTATCCTTTCTCTACTATATGTTCTTGGCTCATTTGTTGCAAATTAATTGTTTGTACTTAATTCTTTTTTTTTATTATTTTATTTTATTATGTTATGTTAGTCACCATACAATACATCATTAGTTTTTGATGTAGTGTTCCATGATTCATTGTTTTCATGTAATACCCAGTGCTCCATGCAGTACATGCCCTCCTTAATACCCATCACTGGACTAACCAATCCCCCCTCCCCCCTCTCCTCTAACACCCTCAGTTTGTTTCTCAGAGTCCATAGTCTCTCATGGTTCATCTCTCCCTCCAATTCCCCCCCTTCATTTTTCCCTTCCTTCTCCTAATGTCCTCCATGCTGTTCCTTATGTTCCACAAATAAGTGAAACCATATGATACTTGACTTTCTCTGCTTGACTTTCCACAGTTTGGCTATTGCAGACATTGCCACTATGAACATTGGGGTGCATATGGCCCTTCTTTTCACTACATCTGTGTCTTTGGGGTAACTACCCAGTAGTGCAATTGCTGGATCATAGGGTAGCTCTATTTTTAATTTTTTGAGGCACCTCCACACTGTTTTCCAAAGTGGCTGTACCACCTTGCATTCCCACCAACAGTGTAAGAGGGTTCCCCTTTCTCCACAACCTCTCCAAAATTTGTTGTTTCTTGCCTTGTCAATTTTTGCCATTGTAACTGGTGTAAGGTGGTACCTCAATGTGGTTTTGATTTGAATTTCCCTGATGGTTAATGATGATGGACATTTTTTCATGTGTCTGTTAGCCATTTGTATGTCCTCTTTGGAGAAGTGTCTGTTCATGTCTTCTGCCCATTTTATGACCTGATTATTTGTTTTTTGGGTGTTGAGTTTGAGAAGTTCTTTATAGATCTTGGATACCAGCCTTTCATCTGTAGTTTCATTTGCAAATATCTTCTCCCATTCTGTGGGTTGCCTCTTTGTTTTGTTGACTGTTTCCTTTGTTGTGCTGAAGTTTTTATCTTGATGAAGTCCCAAAAGTTCATTTTTGCTTTTGTTTCACTAGCCTTTGGAGATGAATCTTGAAAGAAGTTGCTGTGGCCGATGTCAAAGAGGTTACTGCCTATGTTCTCCTCTAGGATTTTGATGGATTCCTGTCTCACATTGAGGTCTTTCATCCACTTTGAGTTTATCTTTGTGAATGGTGTTAGAGAATGGTCGAGTTGCGTTCTTCTGCACGTGGCTGTCCAATTTTCCCAGCACCATTTGTTGAAGAGACTGTCTTTTTTCCATTGCATATTTTTTCCTGCTTTGTCGAAGATTATTTGACCATAGAGTTGAGGGTCCATATCTGGGCTCTCTGTTCTGTTCCATTGGTCTTTATGTCTGTTTTTGTGCCAGTACCATGCTGTCTTAGTGATCACTGCTTTGTAATATAGCTTGAAATCGGGCAACGTGATGCCCCCAGCTTTGTTTCTCTTTTTCAACATTTCCTTGGCGATTCAGGGTCTTTTCTGATTCCATACAAATTTTAGGATTGTTTGTTCCAGCACTTTGAAAAATGTCATTGGAATTTTGATTGGGATGGCACTGAAGGTATAGATTGCTCTGGGTAGCATAGAAGTTTTAATAATGTTTATTCTTCCGGTCCATGAGCATGGAATGTTTTTCCATCTTTTTGTGTCTTCTTCAATTTCTTTCATGAGTGTTCTGTAGTTCCTAGAGTATAGATCCTTTACCTCTTTGGTTAGGTTTATTCCGAGGTATCTTATGGTTTTTGGTGCTATTGTAAATGGAATCGTTTCTCTAATTTCTCTTTCTCCAGTTGCATTGTAGTGTATAAGAAAGCAACTGATTTCTGTACATTGATTTTGTATCCTGCCACATTACTGAATTGCTGTATGAGTTCTAGTAATTTGGTGGTGGAGTCTTTTGGATTTTCCACATAAGGTATCATGTCATCTGCGAAGAGAGAGAGTTTAACTTCTTCTTTGTCAGTTTGAATACCTTTTATTTCTTTTTGTTGTCTGGTTGCCGTTGCTAGGACTTCTAGTACTCTGTTGAACAATAGTGGTGAAAGTGGGCATCCTTGTCCTGTTCCTGATCTTAAGGGAAAGGCTCTCATCTTTTCCCCATTGAGGATGATACTCGCTGTGGGTTTTTCATAGATGGATTTTATGAACTTGAGGAATGTTCCCTCTATCCCTGTACTTTGAAGAGTTTTAATCAGGAAAGGATGCTGTGTTTTGTCAAATGCTTTTTCTGCATCAATCGAGAAGACCATATGTTTCTTCTCTCTCCTCTTATTAATGTGTTCTATCACATTGATTGATTTGTGAATGTTGAACCACCCTCGCATCCTGGGGATAAATCTTACTTGGTTGTGGTGGATGATCCTTTTAAAATATTGTTGGATCCTATTAGCTAGGATTTTCTTGAGGATTTTGGAATCCATATTCATCAGGGATATTGGTCTGAAATTCTCCTTTTTGATGGGGTCTTTGCCTGGTTTGGGGATTAAAGTAATGCTGGCCTCATAGAATGAGTCTGGAAGCTTTCCTTCTGTTTCCATTTTTTGAAACAGCTTCAGGAGAATAGGTATTATTTTTTCTTTGAATGTTTGGTAGAATTCCCCAGGGAATCCATCAGGCCCTGGATTCTTGTTTTTTGGGAGGTTTTTGATCACTGCTTCAATGTCGTTACTGGTTATTTGCCTGTTCAGGTTGTCAATTTCTTCCTGTTTCAGTTTTGGCAGTTTATAGGTTTCTAGGAAGGCATCCATTTCATCCAGGTTGCTCAATTTATTGGCATATAGTTGTTGATGATAATTTCTTTTTTTTATTTTTATTTTTGATAATAATTTCTAATAATTTTTTCTATTTCCTTGGTGTTAGTTGTGATCTCTCCCCTTTCATTCATAATTCTATTAATTTGGGTTCTTTCTCTTTTCTTTTGGATAAGTCTGGCCAATGGTTTATCGATCTTATTAATTCTTTCAAAGAACCAGCTTCTAGTTTCGTTGATCTGATCTACTGTGTTTCTGGTTTCTAATTCATTGATCTCTACTCTAATCTTAATTTTTTCTCTTCTAATGTGTGGCTTAGGCATCATTTGTTGCTTTTTCTCTAATTCTTTAAGGGGTAGAGTTAGTTGGTGAATTCGAGATTTTTCTATTTTTTTGAGTGAGGCTTGGATGGCTATGTATTTCCCCCTTAGGACCGCCTTTGCAGTATCCCATAGGTTTTGAACCAATGTGTTTTTGTTCTCATTGGTTTCCATGAATTGTTTAAGTTCTTCTTTGATTTCCTGTTTGACCCAAACATTCTTGAGCAGAGTGGTCTTTTGCTTTCAAGTGTTTGAATTTCTTCCAAATTTTTTCTTGTGATTGAGTTCCAGTTTTAAAGCATTATGGTCTGAGAATATGCAGGGAATAATCTCAGTCTTTTGGTACCAGTTGAGACCTGATTTGTGACCCAGCATGTGGTCTATGCTGGAGAAAGTTCCATGTGCACTTGAGAAGAATGAGTGTTCTGTTGTTTTAGGGTGAAATGTTCTGTATATATCTATGAGGTCCATCTGGTCCAGTGTGTCATTCAAAGCTCTTTGTTTCTTTGTTGATTTTCTGCTTAGATGATCTGTTACTGAGAGTGGAGTATTGAGGTCTCCTACAATTAACATATTGATATCAATATAACTTTTTATTTTGGTTAATAGTTGACTTATGTAGATGGCTGCTCCCATGTTGGGGGTATAGATATTTACAATTGTTAGATCTTCTTGTTGGATAGACCCTTTAAGAATGATATAGTGTCCTTCTGTGTCTCTAACTCCAGTCTTTAGTTTAAAAATCTAATTTTTCTGATATAAGAATTGCTACCCCAGCTTTCTTTTGAGGTCCACTGGCATGGAAAATGGATCTCCATCCCTTCACTTTCAGTCTGGATGTATCTTCAGGTTCAAAATGAGTCTCTTGTAGACAGCATATGGATGGGTCCTGCCTTTTTATCCAATCTGCAACCCTGTGCCATATGGGAGCATTTAGGCCGTTCACGTTGAGAGTGATTATTGAAAGATATGAATTTATTGTCATCATGTTGCCTGTGAAGACCTTGTTTTTATAGATTGTCCCTGTAAATTTCTGTTGTATATCACTCTTGGGGTCTTTCTCATTTTATAGAACCCCACCTTAATTGTTTGTAATTTTTCTGGGCTCTCATTTCTGTTCTATTGATCTGTGTAATATGTTTTTATGCCAATGCCATAATGTTTTGATTACTATAGCTTTGTAGTATATTTTGAAACAAGGGAGTGTAAATACCTACAGCTTTGTTTTTCTTTCTCAAGATTGCTTTGGCTATTCAGTATCTTTTGTGGTTTCATGTAAATTTTAGAATTATTCTAGTTCTGTGAAAAATACCATTGGAAATTTGATAGGGAATGCCTTGAATCTGTAGAGTGGGTGCTTTGTGTAGTACAGACATTTTAACAATGTTAATTCTTCTAGTCCTTGAGCATGGAATATCTTTCCATTTATTTGTGTCACCTTCAATTTTTTTTCATTAGTGTCTCATAGTTTTCAGTTTATGGGTCTTTCATCTTTTTGGTTAAATTTATTCCTAGGTATTTTATTTTTAATGCAGTTATAAATGGGATTGCTTTCTTAATTTCTCTGATAGTTTGTTGTTAGTATACAGAAATGCCACAGATTTCTGTATACTGATTTTGTATACTGTAACTTTACTGAATTTATTATAACTAACAGTTTTTTTTTGGTAGAGATGTTAGGGTTTTATACATATAATATCATGCCATCTGCGAATAGTGGCAGTTTTACTTCTTCCTTTTCAATTTGGAATAATTTTATTTATTTTTCTTACTGCTGTGGCTAGGCCTTTCACTGATATGTTGACTAACAGAGGCAAGAGTTGACATCCTTGCTTTGTTCTTGGTCTTAGAGGAAAAACTTTCAGCTTTTCACCATTAAGTATGATATTAGCTGTGGTTTTGTCCTATATGGGCTTTATTATGTTGAGGAACATTCTATTTATACCCACTTTGTTGAGATTTTTTATCATAAAAAGGATGTTGAATTTTGTCAAATGATTTTTCTGAATCAGTTGATCATATGATTTTTATTTTTCATTTTGTTAATGTGTTGTATCATGTTGATTGACTTGTGGATGGTGAACAATCCTTACGTACCTGAAATAAGTCTCACTTTCCCACTTGCTTATGCTGTATGATCCTTTTAATGTATTGTTGAATTCACTAGCTAATTATTGAAGATTTTTGCATCTATATTCTTTAAGGATATTGCCCTGTAATTTTCTTTTCTTGTGGTAACCTTGTCTGGTTTTGGTATCAGGGTAATGCCAGCCTTGTAAAATGAGTTTGGGAGCATTCCCTCTTCTTCGGTTTTTTTGGAAGTTTGAGGATAGGTATTAAATCTGAATGTTGGGTAGAATTTACCAGTGAAATGGTCTAGTCCTGGGCTTTCGTTTTTGGGAGGTTTTTGATTACTGATTCAATATCCTTATTAGAAATTGGTCTATTCAGATTTTCTGCTTCTTCATGACTCAGTCTTGGAGGGTTGTGTATTTCTAGGAATTTATCTATTTCTTCTAGGTTGTCCAATTTGTTGGTGTATACTTGTTTGCAGTAGTTTCTTATGATGCTTTATATTTCTGTGGTATCAGTTGTAACCTTTCCTCTTTCATTTCAGATTTTATTTGAGCCCTCTCTCCTTTTTTCTTGGTTAATCTAGCTAAAGATTTGTCAGTTTGGTTTATCTTTTTAAAGAACCAGTTCAGAGTTGCATTGATCTTTTCTATTGTCTTTTCAGTCTCTATTTTATTTCTGTTCTGATCTTTTTTATTTCCTTCCATCTACTAACTTCAAGTTTCATTTGTTATTCTCTTTCTAGTTCCTTTAGGTATAAAGTTTGATTGCTTATTTGAGATTTTTCTTGTTTCTTGAGGTAGGCCTATATTGCTATGAACTCCCCAATTAGAACTGCTTTTGCTGAATTTCATAGATTTGGTATGCCATTTTTGTTTTCATTTGTCTCTAGGTATTTTTCTTAAAAATTTATCCTTTGATTTTTTTCAATGACTTATTGATTGTTCAGTAGCATGTTGTTTAATCTTTGCATTTTTGTGGTTTTTCCAGTTTTCTTCTTAAAATTGATTTCCAGTTTCATACTATTGTGGTAAAAAAAGATGCTTGATATGATTTCAGTCTTCTTGACACTTGTTTTTTTGGCATGATGTGATCTGTCCTGGATAATATTCCATGTGCACTTGAGAAGAATGTGTATTCTGTTGCTTTTAGATGGAATGTTCTGTGTATATCTATTAAATCCATCTAGTCTATAGTGTCATTCAAGGCCAATATTTTCTTATTGTTTCTCTGTCTATCCATTGATGTGAATGTGCTGTTAAAAAGACCTACTATTGGGCGCCTGGGTGGCTCAGTTGGTTAAGCAACTGCCTTCGGCTCAGGTCATGATCCTGGAGTCCCAGGATTGAGTCCCACATCAGGCTCCCTGCTCAGCAAGGAGTCTGCTTCTCCCTCTGACCCTCCCCCCTCTCATGTGCTCTCTCTCTCTCTCATTCTCTCTCTCTCAAATAAATAAATAAAATCTTTAAAGAAAAAAAAAAGACCTACTATTATTGCATTGCTGTCAATTTTCAGTTCTGTTAATATTTGCTTTATATATTTTGGTACTCCTATGTTGGGTGCATAGATATTTATAAATTTTATATCTTCTTTCTGGACTGACCCCTTTATCATTAGACAATGCCCTTCTTTGTCTTTTATTACAGTCTTTGTTTTAAAGTCTATTTTGTTGGATATGAGTATAGCTATACCACCTTTCTTTTTGTTTCCATTTGCATGGAATATTTTTCTCTATTCTTTCACTTTTGGTCTGTGTTTATTGTTATTTCTGAAGTGAGTCTTGAAGGCAGTATATGGATGTCTTGTTTTTCTTTGTTCTGTTTTGTTTTTTAATCCATTCAGCCACTCTGTGTCTTTTGATTGGAGAATTTAGTCCATTTACATTTAAAGTAAGTATTGATAGGTACGTACTAATTGCCATTTTGTTATTTGTTTTCTGGCTGTTTTTGTAGTTCCTCTCTATTCCTTTCTTTTCTTTTTCTTCCCTTGTAACTTAATGGCTTTCTTTGGTGTTGTGTTTAGAATTTCTCGTTTTCTTTTTTATATTTATATGTTTTTGCTTTGTGGTAACTGTGCAGTTCATGTATAATATTTTAAGTATATAACAGTCAGTTTTAAGTTGATAGGAACTTACATTTAAATACACTCCAAAATTTGACATTTTTATCCCCCACTGGCTCAGGTTTTACATTTTTTATGTCAAATTCTACATCTTATTTTCTGTATTCCTTACCGAATTATTGTAGTTTTAGTTCATTTTACTGCTATTATTTTTTAACCTTTATACTTGCTTTATAAGTGATTGATCCACTATCTTTTTTATATATTTACCTTTTACAGTGAGATTTTTACTTCCATATGTTTTCTTGTTATTACTTACTTACTTAATTTTTTTTCAGCCTGAAAAAGTCAGTTTACAATTTCTTGTAAGGATGGTTTAATGGTGCTGAACTCTATTTTTGCAAAATTGGGAAACTATCTCTTTTTTAATTCTGAATGATAACCTTGCCATGTAGAAAATTCTTGGTTGACATTTTTTTCCTTTTAGTATGTTAACCTTAAAAATAAAAATGCCAGTTATTTTTCCAACAAAAATGGGTTTAATAGGTAATAGCAGAGAATTATAATCTGGGACAAGGAAGCTAATGTAAAAGCCGGAAGTCTGGAGAACAAAAGAGAGGTGTTTTTTTTGTTTGTTTGTTTGTTTGTTTGTTTTAGAGAACAAAGAAGGAAGTTAGGAGGGCTGTTACATACTAAATGTCTATTGAGTAAACTGGGAGTTTGAAGTATAATGGCTTCTTTTTTAAAGTTTTTATTTTAATTTCAGTTAATTAACATACAGTGTTATATTCGTTTCAGGTGTACAATATAGTGATTCAACAATTTTTGTACATTACCCGGTGTTTATCACCAGAAGTGCACTCTTAATCCCCATCACGTATTTAACCCAACCCCCCACTTCCCTACCCTCTGGTAACCATCCGTTTGTTCTCTATAATTAAGAGTTTGTTTCTTGGTTTGTCTCTTGGCTGAGTTGTGACACTCTTTCATTGGCTGAGCTGTTCTTCTTCCTACTGGGATAGTACAGTAGTAACTAAAGTAGTATGGACTTGAAAGGTATGTCTCTAACTGTTGTGTTTGCAATTGATGAGGAGATGTCCCGTGGGGCTCAGAAGTACTATCCCTCCCTACCTGGGCCAGGTGTTCAAGAGGTGTTGCCTATGTAAGCTGTGTGTGCCTGCCTGCTGTGGTGGGGTCATAACTGTAGTATGAGGATGGGTGAAGCTTTCATTTGATGGCCACAGTGTATAGCTGTGGCACCAGGTGAACAAGACCTTCAGCAAGGGGGTCCTCCCAAAACAAGCTAGAGGAAGAGTTCCAAAATGGTGCCCGCCAACACTGGCACCAGCAAATTAGAATGAGATTACAAAAATGGCCCCCGTTAGTGTCTCTATCCCAGGAAAGAGTCTCAACAAGTTTCTGCCTCTCTGGCAGACACTTCAAGATTGGTGTGGGTCCTTCACATATGGTCTAGGCATTTTTCAATCAGCTGTTTTTGTGCTGGGTCCTGGGGTTGTGTGAGTCTGTGTGTGAGCCCCTTGAGAGGAGGTTCTTGTTCCCTACAGTTCTGTGGTTTTCCTGGACATAATCCTTACTGGGTTTCAGGGGCAGGTGCTTTGGGGTCTTGACTCCAATGTAGGATGTAGATATAGGATGCTTGATGTGGAGCACAGACCCCTCACTTTTCAGGAAAATAATGCCATATTTTTGAGATCCCTCCCAGTTGTGGATCACAGAACTTGGTGTGTGTGTCTCTTTGTGTGTGTGTGTGTGTGTGTGTTGTTTGTTTTTGTGAGACTCTGTGTCTGCCTCTCCTACCTGTTGTGATGCTGAGCTTTTATCCTTTCTTGTGGAGGCTGTGTTCATAGATTTTCAGAGGAAATTGTTCCATATGTAGTTGTGAATTTGTTGTGTCTGTGGGAGGAGGTGAGTTCAGGATCTTCCTACGCCACCATCTTGAACAACCCCTCTGACTGTTTTATTTTTCTATGTTAAATTTTAACCTCCTTGAAAGTAAAAACTGGCATCATAGTGATAATTGTACTTAACAAAAACAAAACACAACACAGTCTCCTAAAAAGCTTATGTCTTAAAAAATGGTGACTTTCTTTGATATCATTATTTTTTTTTCTTCAACATTCCTTCCTTTAAGCCTGACTGAGTGAGCTCCAGAAGACATCCTACACTAAGATGTGATAGGCAATATAATGGTCCTTCAAAGATGTCCACATTCTAATCCCTGGAACCTGTAAATATGCTACCTTATTTGGCAAAGGGGAATTGACATTGTTAATCAGCTGACCTTATAATAGGGAGGTTATCCTGTTTACTGGGTAGATCCATTATAATCACAAGGATCCTTAAGAGGAAAAGAAGGATTAAGAAAGGAATGTCAGAGAGATATGACATGAGGACATAACCCTCCATTGCTGGCTTTGAAGGAATTATGAGTGGTCTCCAGAAGCTAGAAAGGGCAAGGAAATGGATTCTTCCTTACAGCCTGCAGAGGAATGTGGCCCTGTCAATATGTTGATTTTAGTGCAGGGAGACCCATTTTGGACTTCAGACTTTCAGAATAGTAAGATCATAATTTTTTGTTGTTTTCAGTCCATGACTTTATGGTAATACATTGCAGCAATAGAAAACCATTAAACAAGGTGAACACAAAATAGATCACCCTAATCATTAGTTAATTCCCCTCCTGGTTGATTGGATCCCTCAAATTGCCTGAATTTCCTGAGGGCATTTTCATTAGCCCTCATTCATATCCTCCCCATTTTAAACATTATGCCATGGACTTTTAATTTCTTTGTATCTTCTATTTTCTTTCCTAAAATCACCTGTCTGAGTTCCATTGTTTAGGGTTTTTTTTTCTACAGATGAGAACATCTTTGATAGTAATTATCAAAGGTGATGTTTTAGGGGCGCCTAGGTGGCTCAGTTGTTAAGCATCTGCCTTCGGCTCAGGTCATGATCCCAGGGTCTTGGGATCGAGCTCTGCATCAGGCTCTCTGCTGCATGGGAAGCCTGCTTCTCCCTCTCCCACTCCCCCTGCTTGTGTTCCCTCTCTCACTGTGTGTCTTTCTCTGTCAAATAAATAAATAAAATCTTAAAAAAAAAAAATGATGTTTTAGAAATGGGAAAATTAAGTTATATTCTATATGGTCTGTATCAGTCAGGTTCCAATATGAAGGTATAAACCATGTAAAGTTGCATATAAAGAATTATTAACTATAGCAAGAGGATTGGATTTGTGAGGAATTAGAAAAACTAAAGAATGCTAGAGAGTATAAAAAAGCACATATGAGGAGCATGAACTACCCCCAGGGCGCCCAAGGAAAAGTCCCCCCAGGGCTGAGATCCAGATATTGCTAGAGGGCATGGTTGTGGCTCATTGGATAACATTTGTTGCATGGTACCTTGCTGGTAGAGCTTGCTGAAAATCTGGAAGTCTCTGGAACTTTCCAGAAGTCCACCCTCTAGAATGCCAAGGAAAGAATCACAGGAAGGTAACTTGCTGGAGACTTTCTGCTGTGAAAGGAGAGTGCTGGGGTAAGCTATTGGTCACTGACTGATGCTGGCCTCTGTGCACATAGGATCTGGCTGCTGGAGAAACTGAATGTGCTGCAGGGGCTGGGTGTTGGAGAATCCATGCATACTGGATCTGAAATCAGGAAGGAAGGTCCCTTCCTCATGCAGTGTCTCTCCTTCCCCTTCTATTGACAAAGGTTAACATCATGCCTGCTGATAGAGGAAAATATTTCAGGGCTAATTTCTATTCACAGAGCAGGCAATGAAGGGTGAATTTGGAATTGAGAGGCAGCAAATTGATAACTGGCAAGTGGTCCTAAAGGGCATATAACATAGGACAGTGGTTCTCAAAGTGTGATTTGTGGATCCCTGAGTTCCCGGAGATCCTTTCAGGGCATCTGTGAGGTCAAAACTATTTTCATAATAATATTAAAATATTATTTGCCTATTTACTGTGTTGGTACTCATGGTACAAAAACAATGGTAGTAAAACTGCTGGAACCTTAGCAAAAAATATAGTGGTACCAAACTGTATTAATGGTCATTGGAGTCTTTACTACCATACATGGAACATAGAAATCTTTTAAAAATCTCCTTGATGAAACTGTAGGAATGATTAATTTTATGAAATGTCAAACCTTGAATACACATCTTTTTAATATTCTGTGTGATGGAATGGGAAGAATGCATAAAGTAAGTCTTCTGTATATCTGATTATAATGATTGCTCTGAGGAAAAGCAAGTGTGCAGTTGTTTTAGTTGCAAGCTGAACTGGCTACTTTTTACCATGGGATGGTATTTTAAATTAAAAGAATGCCTGATAAACTATGGTTATGCAGACTTGGGTATTATACATTTTCTTAAAAATGAACAAAATGAGCTTATCAATCCAAAGAAACCTGAGCATGTGTTGCCAATGATAAAAGTTCAAGCTTTCAGGTGGAAATTAGAATTTTGGAAAACCTCTATCTCCCATCAGGAACTTGACAGCTTCCTAATCCTTAAAGACTTCTCTGATGAGATTAGCAGCAGTATCACTAATATGACTTTTTGATATTATATAATGAAATGTGTCAACATGTAGAAGATCTGATAACCCAGTGAATTAATATTTTCTAGATGACCAATGCATGCTCTCACAAAATCCTTCATGGATCCAAGATCCATTTAACGATCAAAGGATTTTAATGCAACAGAAGACAAAATGGTCATTGATACGGTTTCAGACTCCATATTGCAGCTAACCTTTAAGACACTATCATGAATTGAATCTGGGGTAGTATCAAAGAATTTCCAGTTATTTGAAAAAGCTATCAAAATTCTTTTCCCTTTTCCAACCACTGTGTAAGGCTGGATTTTCTTTATATACTCCAACCAACGTATCACAACAGATTGAATACAGAAGCAGGTATGAGAATCCAGCTGTTTTCTATTAAGTCAGAGACATTAAAGTTATTTTCCAACATGCAAAATAATGTCACTCTGCTCACTCAATTTTTTGTTTTGGAAAATATGGTTATTTTTAGTAAAATATTTTATTTATGTTAATATATAATTGGTTTATAATTTTTATATTACTAAATATTTAAATAATTTGCCATAAAAATTTCTAATATAGTAAATATTAATAGATAGAATTTACATGCACAAAAGCTCTTTGGAGTACCCAATAATTTTTAAAGATCATAAAGGGCTTCTAAGAACAAAAGGTTGAGAATTACTGGCATAGGAAATGGTGTAAGTTGTAGGTTTTAGTTTAGTAAGAGGTACTAGCTGAAAATTAGAGCTATCACAATCCCACTGGTAATAAAAAGAAAAAAAAAAAGAAAGTCCCAGATAGAAATGACTTCTTATCCCTCACATTGGCAAAGATTAAAAAAATCTGATAGTATCAAGTTTGGTGAGAGTATGTGAAAGTAAGAATTCTCATTTATCGCTGGTGGAAGTTTGAGCAGTATAATCACTGGGGACAGCAAATTGACACTCTCTTGTTTAATTGAAAATGCATTTTGTAATTGAGCAATTCTACTTTTTATTATATATTCTTGAGAATCTGTCACTGTTGTATTCAAGGATGGAATGGGCACAGATGCCCACTGTTAGCCTTTTTTTTTTTTTTTGGTAATGGCAAACAAACTAATACAAAGCAGCACCAATATATAATAGGATCCCATATAACTGTTAAAGTGAATGCACTAACTCTCCAAATGTAGATAGAGACATTTAAAACATACTATTGAGTGAAAACAGCAAATTACAGTTATATGGTACAGTATCATTTATGTACATTTTAAAAGCCACACTCACAAAACGATGTGAAATTGCATTCTTTGGGTCAAAAACAGTTGAAGATTAACAAATCCATATTATTTAAACTAATTATGCAGAAGTTTAAAAGACTTCTGTATATTTATGAATTTATCACACTAAATTATTTGGGGAAGGAGGTATAGGCTGACAATGGGAAGGGACTTCAACTTTATCTGTAATATTTCATTTCTTTTATAATAATAAAAAAAGATAAAATACCAAAATGTAAATTTTAAATGTAGGAATTTGAATGTCTATTTTACTATATCTCAATTAATTATTTTCTTTAACTGAAAATATCCCAAAGAGGATGAAAGCAGTCAAGACGCAACATGTTTCCTTTTATTGCAGTGGTTCTGGATATTGTAGGGGACATTCAAACACCCAATGCAGGGGCTTCTGGGAAACCCACTGCCTCTACTCAAAAGGAATACATGTGGATAGAATAGCTTCTTGTAGGGAAGATACATGAGCACTGTGAATTTCTTCAGAGCTCCTATAAATCTCAATACCTAATTAGGTTCATAAAAGGTTGACTTCTGGTGCTTAGTGAAGGAAGATTTTTATCTAGCAGAATATTCACTTTAGCAGACCTGAAAATACTGACTTCATCCAGCCCCTCTAAGAGGGTCCATTTGGATATTTTTCACCAGCACTATGAAAGTTAGAATGGTCAATTAGACATGGACAAAATGGGCTTAAGATGTATAAACTGTAGTTAATAGGCAGCATGTAACCTAATGTATACCAAACATCTTCTTCGGACTGTACTTTTTTCTTTGTTTCTGAATTGCTTTCAACATAGAATTTTTAATGGGAGTCTCACAAGATTGAAAACAAATGACACTATAAATTAATATTTAAGTCTTTTAAGCAGTTATTACTTGCAGAGCTCTGGATGGAGAGGAAAAGGGAAGATCTGACCAGGATCTTAAGAAAATCCCAGCCTAACTAGATGGCCAGAGCCCATACAAATGAAGTTCCTACCAAACAAGCTATCGGAATTGATAAAATTGGGTCTTGGCAGCCAAGGCTAGAGAGAGCACTGGAGCTATTGTGGAAAGATTGTGATAGGAGCTGGCTAGCCATGTGTTTAGGAACAGCTTCCCAGGGGAGATGCGATGCCCAGAGGATTGAAAAGGGAGATGATCCAATTTACCTGTGTGAGGGACCACTTACTTTGGGACTTGCGATTTTCTGCTGAGTTTGGAGGTTAATTCTGGAAGGATAGATTAAGCCAGTAACACAGTTGTGATTCATGGCAGAGGCCTGACTCTTGTACATGAGTTGGGAAATATGAGGAGTGTGAAATATAGCAAGCAATGGCTAAATAGTTCAGTGGTGGTTATTGTTATTAGAATGTGTGAGGCAGTCTTCTATTTATAGCTCGCTGTTCTGAGCGTCTGTTCAGCTCCCACCTCCACCCAAAGAACTCAATGTGACATCAGGCTGGAGAGCCGCTCATCTAGGTGAAATTACTTAGGGGATTCTAGTGGAGCTTCAGATTATTCACATTTCAATGGCATTTTCTCATGAAAGATGTAGGACGGTTTATAGTCAGCTGGCAGACAGCGACACTGAAATACGTTCTGAGATGGGCCCTGGATGCTACAGAGTTTATTTCTCTAGCTTACGGCCACACCGAGTTAGAATCTTAAGCAACTCTGACTTTTTTTTCACACATCTTAAGTCAAAGTGGTCCAAATGAATCACCTTTTGTAACATATCTGTAGGACCTCTTCTTATTCTTAATGAATCTCTGTCTTCTAGGCTTAGCATCCTGATAGTTTATTCAGTCTTTCATTTATTTAATATGTGTTGAGTAGTCTGCTAGGTGCAATTAAAAAATAAATAAGTTTTTAATCTAATGAAGGAGGTAAGGAACATCCTCCAATAGTCTTAAAACAAAATGGAATGAGAAATGCCATATCACCTGAGAGCAAAAAGAGTTCAGAAAATGGCCATGTTTAGATCGTGTTGGGTGGGAGAGGTAAGGAGGTGATGATAGAGCAGGAAGGAGCTGAGAGCCTTACAGGAGAAGCTGGACAAAGGTGTAAGCCCCATGACCAGGTTTGTGGCTTGGTAGTCCTTCTAACTCGTGGTTTAAAAATATCTGTTCAACATTTGTGTAGTGGAGAAAATAAGACCCACAGAAGCCTCTTCTATACTGCCCCAAGTCATTTAGCTCTGGTTCCCAGCTTGTACCTTATTTATTTAGCAGGGTAAAAGCCCTATGGTTACCTGGATCCACTCCCCCTGGAAGGCAGTCTAGCCACCTGCCATCTGTGGTTATTCACAGTTACCCCTGCCAATCGTCCCCAAGCCCAAGTGGCTTTATTAAATTATTCCTTCCTAACACCTACAGTGCTGTTTCTGAATGGAGTCCTAGTAAACACAGTTTGCTCCATTTCACTACATTCTTGAACACTGCTGGAGTAGTTGCCATCTGGCCCTCTCCCTAATCCAGCTCTGAAAAGAAGCAACAGTCTGAGCAAAAGTTCAGAGACTAGAGAGCCTGGGGGTGACATACCAGAATATGAAGTATCATCTGGAAGGAAGCAGTGGGAGAAACTGCTGCAAAGGAGGGGTCTCCAGTGTGTAGAGGCCTTTGAAGGCTAGTCTAGTCCAAGAGAATTGACCTCTGTTCACTAAGTCATAGTAAGGCACTGAAGGATGATGAGCCAGGGTTATGATTCGCAAAATCAGATTTGTAGTTCGGGAATGCTTTTTTGGTCAATAAAAGGAAATAGTGGAACTAAAGATGTATAAAAGTTGTACATTCTCATTATTCTTTGTAAGTTTCTACATTTAAAAATGTCTATGGTCAGTAACTAAGAGTCATACTCATGGTTAATATTTTGCTGTTTCTGTCCAGTTCTATTTCTTTGTGTGTGTTTATATGGTTGAGATGACAATGTGTATGCAATTTATTTTCAGTTTTTGTACTTCACATAACAACACTAATGCCGCCATGGTTAAAAACTCTTCATGAACATAGTTTTTTTTTTAGTTGTACCGTATTTTGTAGGAATACTTTTTCCCTCAACCATTTGCTTATTGTGAACATTTGAGTTATTATCTATTTATTATTAAATACTGTTATAATTATTAAGATTCATTTGGCAGCAACATGATTTAGAGAAGAAGATTGTTACACAAATAACACATAACTGAGATGGGAGCCAATGACAAGAAGAAGTTTCATTGATTCCATGTCTAATTTGGGTAGTAGCAAAGGAAGGAATGGAGGGAATCAGATGGGATTACTCTTAGCTTTTTAAGCTTTGATTTCCTAAAGCCCTGAAGTAACATTTTTTTCTCTTTCATACCCAGTGAGCCCTCATTACATGTCTGTTGAATGAATGAATGAATGAATGAATGAATGAATAAACACTAGGGCGATGCTGCTGTCACCAAGAACCAACACATACATGGATTCTAAATAACGTTTTTACTCCTATGGCTTCCCCAAAGAGAACATTATCCGTCCTTGGCAACTATTATCTAAACAATCCCAATGCATCAATTACCTCTGACTTGTCTGATGTATTTACTTACTTTTTTCAGAAACAGAACACCCGTGAAAATAAAGAGTGGTCAGCAAAGAAGTTAATATATTTGTTCCTGTCTTTTTCAATATTTCCCGTTTCCTCTAGTCAATAGGCAAGCATTTATAAAAATTTCTATAATGTGCCCAGAGCTGAGCTGTGCTCAGTGCTTTGGCAAGTAAGTGTGTATTCTGCCTTATACGTGACTTATAATTTAGTTGTGTAGCAAATACTAACATGCAGAGGTAAAAAGAGAGAATGATTTAGAGGTAGTGTTTAGTGAAGAATACATTTATTATCTACTGAGGCTTAGAGACAAGAATAACAGAATAGATTAAGAGTATTAGTAAACACAAAGAATTAGAAAACACAAAGAAAGCAATGTGAATTTATGAACCAAGTTGAATTACTGTCAGCATTGTGGTTTTGTCTAACTCCATAACATGGTGGTAGGCAACAGCTGGTCCCCACTTCCTGTGTAGGGGATCTTTCTTTACTTCCCTATGATAAATGGAGACCCCTAAGCTCATTTAATCAGTGCTTTACCACGACATTCTCAGCTGAGATGTTGGCCTGTGTATACAACCCCAGAGACAGGCCTGCACCTAAGACCTGCTATAATCCATGTGAATAATCAATATTTGCTGGTGCAATGATCTCACTCTGGGAAATAATGCTTCTGAGCTAATTGAGCTAATGAGAATATATTAGCTCTTGGTCTAGTGAAAGTGATGGCAGAGTAATCTAATTCCTACTGGCTCCTGGATAACCTTCAATTTAAAGGTAATGACATTAAGAAATGTTAAACTGAGTATGCTCAAGTGTACATGATATGTACTCATTAGGCAGTGCAAATGGCCATCAGTAAGTCATAATGATTCTTTAGAGCAAGGGTTCTTCACCTGGGGTCCATGGATAGAATTCAGACATTCTGTGGACTTGGATTGAAAAGAGAGAACACCTTGATTTTCCCCAATGTCTAATAAAATTTAGCATTTTCTTTCATTATGAATATAGGCACCTACTTACAATGGTATTTAAGTTACCTGTGACTTAGTATTTAATAGAAACTACAGATATTTTTGTATCACATTACGTTTTTTTCCTATATCCTAGTATATTGTTTACATTCAACACTACTTTGAAAATATAATTAGATCCACAAATAGACCTTGTATTTCATACATTAATAAAGGTATATTGTTATATCAGCAATTAGTTTTTTTAACATTTTGATATTAGTATTTAAATATAACTGGTTTCCTTTGCATTCTTTTTAGGGTTTTTTTTTTTTTTTAATGCCTTAAGAAACATTATGGTGAGAAAGCATCATAGATATTACCTGACTGCAAAGGAGTTTATGCACAAAATGATTAGGGACCCTTACTTAGAAAGAGGAACCTTTTGTTCCTGGTGAAAACTTGGCTATTTGCAATACAAATTCTTTCTGTTTTTCTGACACGGGGGATCCTACCAGTCCCTTTCTATGGGGGAGAACTTGGAGTGGTTCTGCTGTCAGTTTACACAGTGAGATCTTACACCATATGTAACTCTAGAGGCTAGAGAGATGACACTCTGCCAAAATGGTTGGGAAACATGGAGAAACAGAGAGCTGGTGGCTGGACCATCTTACAAGGAGAAGTGACTTCTGTAAATTTGTATCATGTTGCAGACTGCTGCCTTTCTTCCGTGGCTATTCTGCTTCTCAACTCATGTCACATTAACACAAGTTTTAGACAAATAAGTTAGCAAAATATAGGGCTGCATGAGCCAGCCTTTCTTCTAGCTGGACAGTTTGGTTGAGGGATGGCAGTAGAGGAGGAAAGGAAAAAGAGATGGTCTGCGTCAAACTGTCGTTTCATCTCCTAGTATAAGCCCTCCTTGGTGGTGTGACATTGGTTAAGTAACACATCCTTTCTAGACTGTGATTTCATCACGTTAAAACGAGAGGCCAGTTCTGATTCTGACTGGGTCCTGGGTGCTGGTCAGGATGGAGCAGTTCTTAAGGACTCACGATTTTGCTCCTGTTGGCCTCGACTCCCTGACAGCCCAGACATACGCGTAATGGAGAGTAATGGAGAGAATGGCTGGATCTCAGCTTCCCAGGAGCCTCTTGTAAGCTGATCTAGAATGCTGCAGGGTCTGCCGGGTGAGGAGAGAGTACAGGGAGGCTCTTTGGCATTAGCTTCCTTGGGTCTTCAAAGGTGAAAAGTTGAACGATGTCACCAGTGAGACAGTGCAGATTCCGTTTCACAAAGACCTTTGGAAAGCAGAGTCCTCCCTGACCGTGCTCTCGGATGGCTGGTCTGTGTCTGTCAGAGTGTAGGAGTAGGTTATTTGGGCCCAAGGGTAAGCCCAGTTCAAATGGTCATGATTTTCCCTATTGCTTACTTTACTTTCCATAGCCTGTCTCCTTTTTAATTTATGTTTATATTTTTGCATTTCTTCTGCTGATTTTAAAAATTGCTCATTGCGCTCAGCTCTGAGGAGGAAAATAAAGCTTTCAGATTAGGTTTTGTGGCCTAAGCTGGGAAAGTAGATAGGGTACAAAGGAAAAATTTACAACAGTTGAAGTGCAATGTCCTGGTTTATTTGGGTTTAATTGTGAAAATGCGTGGTTTCTCAAGCTGCATATCAATTTATGACAATATTAAAATGCTTACGGTATAATACTTCATGGAGACACCTTGATTCAGGAAGCAGAGATCGTAGTGGTCTGAGCAAATATGTTCAGTTGCTTTCTGAATCTGAAGCCCATTCCTCTTTCTAACAACTACATCTCTGTTATTGAATTCCAGGGGAAGAAACTGCTGGTGAGCTCTTGGACTGGTTTTAATGCAGCAAAAGATTACTGTATTAGAAGTTCCCTACCTCTACAGGATTTTGCCTAGGAATATTTTGTTTGTTCTTAAAGCACAAAGGCCTTAATTTAGCAGAACTTCTAGTTGATGGCAATTTTCATGTAATCTATCTTTAGGAGAAAAAGGTGAATGCCAATGAATTACCTATTGGTGCTTTATTCAAGAAACCATCTTTCAGATCATGATTTGAGATTAGTGGAAAATATGTTTAATCTCCTGTACCTGCTATCTTCTCACTATACTTTGTGACTATGATTAACATTCAAAAATGACCGAAGGCAAAGCAAAACCTCAAATCATTAAAGGTCCAGAAAGGTTTAAGAGTAGAGAAATTTGAAACTCAATTTTTCTTGCTTAACAACCCTCATTATCAAATCTTATATTGAATATACTGATTGATGTAAGTTTTTATTGCCCTTTAGAAAAAAGCCAAATCCTGTTAAGCTAGGTGCTTGAATGGAATGGTATCTGACTTCCCATTTAGCAGGAAAGACAGTATATTTAAGGTATATTTTGAAGGCTATAATATAAATTTAGATTTAGTCGCCAGCGTAGCTAAGGAATTAATATCCACTTCGTTCTTAATTGATTTGGTTTGAGTATTCTGCAGAACAGAAGAAAAATTATGCTTAGGAAATACCCAATAGGCTAAAGTTTTTAAGCTTCAGAATGAGAAAGTATCTGGAAACCAAGTAAGAAAGTGAAACAAACTTTTTATGATTTTTAGGTTCTGACCTTTATTCTTTGGGGGGAAGCAATGGTGGGTTGAAGACTCTTTTGATTACTGGTTCATGTGATTCCCATGATCACTGATAGGATTTCTGGAATATAACATTTTAATCCCTAGATCTGGACTGGCCCAAGAGTGGTATGAAATTTGTTTATTATTTCATTTTACTGGAGAGTCTATAAGAATATTATTCATAGCTCTAGACTTTTTCTTTTCCCCATCCATCTAGCATCTCTTTCAGCCTCATTATTTTATGTCTGTAACAAGATGAGTCATAAAATCAAAAGCAAAATGTTCTTGTTTGCACTCCTGGACAGAGGAACCAGTGTATAGCTCAGTGAAATGAGGCAGTAAACCTAATACTTTTATGACAAATGTATGAAAGTACATACTTTTGTAAATGCACTTAAAGCTTTCAGCTGGTGGTTTAATAGAATCTCTAAGTTCATGAACAATAGGAAGAGAGTCATGAGAGCAGAAATTAAAATGAATAGTTGCAACTCCATCTAATAGAATGTGTAACTTTAATCAGCTCTAATCTCCATTCTGACCCCTTCTCTCTATGCCAGTCATTCAGAGAACAGAGCTGGGGTTTTATTCCATAGTATCTTGGCCATGTGCCCTGCTCTGTGTGTTGTCCTTCTGTGTCTTAATGGTGTGTAGTCAATTTTGCCTTCTTTGGACATCAGCAATTTCCTACCCTCCTAAATCAGATGAGGACAGCCAAACACAGCTTTAAAAAAAAAATGCTCATTTCCCATCCATTGACAAATGTTTATCAGCACTGAGAACATAGCAGTGGACAAAATGGACACAGTTCCTGTCCTCATAGAACTTAAGATCTACTTGAGAAGCAGACTATGTAAAATTATGTAATTTCAAATTGATGTAAGAACTGCAGTGGAAAATTGGGAAGTACAATCTTCATGTTTGGGAAGTCAGGAAAAACCTTTCTGAGAATGACACAAAGATGATTTGAAGGATGAGTAGCGATTAGCTGAAGAGTGACTTGGAGAGAAGATTGTTCCAGGCAGAGAGAAGCACAAGTATGAAGGCCCTGGGGAGGGGAAGAACTGGGAGCATTTGAGGAAGGAAAAGGTGACTGGTGTGGCTGGAATGTGGTGTGCGTGTGGGAGTGAGGGTGATAGGATAAGGTCAGAGCTGTATGGGGAGAGGCCAGATCATGCAAAGTGTGTGGTCTGTTTTAAGGACTTTGGATTTTATCTTAACAAAAATGACAGGCCATTGCAAGCTTTTAAGCAAGGGAACTACACAATTGGATTTAAGTAGCCAAGACCACTTTGGCTACTGTGTGGAGAATCAACTGGAGGAGACAAGAATGGGTAATGTAATATTACTGCTTTAGCCCAAGACAAGATCATAGCAGCTTGGGTTCCAGGGATAGCATGAAGATGGACAGGAGTTAGTTGATTCAGGTATATTTTGTCAGTAAGGTAGACAGGACTTGGAAATGCCTTGGAGGAGGGGAGCGAAAGAAGGAAGGGACAAGTGTGACTTCCAGATTTTTGGCTAGTGCAATTAGGAGGGTGGAAAAGATGCCATTTGCTGAAATAGGGAACGCTGGAGTTAGAACGACTGAGGGGAAAATCAAAATTTAATATATTATGGTTGAAATGTATTTGAGACATTACAGTAGTAATGTTAAAGATTCAGTTAGATAAAAGGGTCTCCGTTTAGAGATACAAGGTGAAAATTGATCAGTGTACATAGATGCCACTTAAAACATCTACATAAGTGTATAAGTGTATGAGTGTATAAGATATTACTAATAAATATCATATAGTAAATAAAGAAAGGAAGAAGCCCCAGAACTGAGCCCTGAAACTCTAAAATCTAAAGGCCACGTAAGAGGTTCTGTTGTTTAATGAGCCTAATAAGGTACAAGTAGAATTAAGAAGACATTCAGGAGAATATGGTGTCATAGAAGGGCTTGAAGAGAGTGTTTATATAAGGAGAGAGAGGTCAGTTTGGTTGGATGTGGTTGGTAGTTTAGTAAGATGAGAACTTAATGATTTTGAGGTTGTTGGTGGCTTTAGTAGGGATAACCTTAGAAGTAGAGGCAGGATTTATCTTATGGGCAGTGAGGTAGTGGATATGAATATGTAGAAAACCTTTTAGGGAAAGATTGGCTGTGAAGGGAAGCAGAGAGAAGAGTGGTCTCTGGTGAGGATTGCAGGTCAAGGGAGGACTTTTTTAAAAGATGGGGGATATTAGAGTATGTTTGAGTACTGACAGGAATGAAAAAGAAAGTGGAGGTGTTTGAGGATGCAGGAGAGAGGAATTAATTATGGGGCAGCCTCTCTGAGAAGGTGGGAAGGGGTAGGTAGATCAAGAGTGAGCCCTGCCAAAATTCCATAGTTAACAGTGTTGGGATTTCGCTAGGCAGGGGTTATAGAAGGGGCAGGGGGTTTGTACATATTTGCCCAGGAGTAATTTTAGCAATAGAGCAATGATTTTGATCTGATAAGGAAGGATTTGAGGACATGAGGGCTTAATGAATAGAGAGAAATGGAGAAGTCTACAGATTTGAAGACTTGATGAATACAGTGCATTGGACAAGACTTCCTACACAGGACGTCGGTTTCATCCATGCATATAGGATCTTCCTTTTTCAACTGCCCTATATCCTTATTTGCATTATGTATTACAAAGTATCTTTAGAACTCCTCCACAAAAATTCTTATGCTTCCAAACTAAAGTAGAAGACTAAAACAAGTAAGCTTATCTTAAATTTCACTTATTCTTGCCTCCTGTCTTAACATACTTCTTTGTGGCCTGAGGAGCACTGATCATGTGTTTGTCGGAGAAAAACGTTTATTGGAATGTAAGGATCTGTTCACTTAATTCTGCTTCCAGTTAGGTGCCTGAATTTATGTGGTTCCCCCATCAGCAAATTGTGTGTAAAAAAAAAAAAAATCACATTTTTTTGCTTTTTCTTTATAGACCCTCTAGACACAAATGTATTTCCTGATGAGGACCAAACTAAGCCTTAATTATTAAAGATTTTTTCTTGTTGGTTTCTTTTCAAACTAGATTCTTGCACTTCATACTTACACTTAGTTATTTGTTGAATACCCATCAACTGACTGGCAATGTGCTAGATTCTAGGAATAAGAAAATTTAAAAACTAATGTACTCTGGGGCAGGCATGCAAATCACAATTTCCTGTGGTAAATGCTTACATTAGGCACTTACGGAGGACTAGGGGAATACCGAGGAAGGGAGCAATTGATTCTACCTTGGTAAAGGAGTTAGAGAAGGCTGCACCGGGGAAGGTATTTTTGAGAAGGGCTCTTAAGGGTGAGTGGGAGTACGTAGTAAAGGCATGAATGTGAATGATAATATTTGCAACCTGGAGAGGAGTCTGTTGTGGTTTGAGACTAAGTTGTATGGATCTAGCCCCAGGATTTCAGTCTGGAAAATTTCAGTTGACCAAATTCTGAGGAGATTTATGGTCAAGCTAATTGCATATTATTCTAAAGGATAGAAAGCTTTTAAAGGTTTTAAAATAGAGGACTGATTTGATCAGTTCTGTTTTTCTTGCTCTGTTTCTGTTTTCCTTCTAGTCTTAATATATTTCTGTTAAGCAACTACTTTTCACCTCAGCCAAAATTGTCTCAGAACTGACACCACTAAACTCCAGGTGTCTCAACTTGCACTGCTGATGTTGACAACTCTAATGTACCCATTGACCCTTTTGTCTCTGCTGCCTGAAAAAGTGGGCTTCTTGTCAGATTTGTGCCACCTAGTACTGGAATGATTCTCTACCAGCCTTGCTTCTTTGAGTCAAAGTCCTGAGGGGGTGAGTCTGATTAACTAGGTTTGATCATGTGACTGCACCCTAGCTGCAAGGTAGTCTGGCATGATGAATGTCCATCCCGTTTTTCCAGTTTCCATACTGGGAGGCTGTCTCTGCCTTGTATCAAGATTCCTAAATGCAGAGGTTCTCCAGATATAAGTAAAGTTACAAATAATAATTAGCTTTTAATCAGCTAAAAAGGGGGGGGGGAAAGAAAACTGTTTGTAGACCATCCTTTATGGATGAAGAAAGTAACTTGTCCAAGGCCACAGTGGTATAAAGTAGTAAAGGCAGGACCTGAACAGAAGTCTGACTCCACAACTCATACTCTGAGCCGCTACGTCTTATAATTAAACTGTAGAGTGTGCCTAGGGGTGATAGTGATGTACTGAAGAGAGTAAGGAGGTCTTTGGTTGTGAAACAGAGTGAAGTAAAGGGCCTGTACGGGAGTTGGGCACACTGGTTTTGTTAGCACCATAACATCACTAGGGTTGGGGGGGCAGGTTGTTATAGCCACAGTCAGGAACAATACAGGGACGGTACTTGATCAGTTCAGAGCCTGTAGTTTGGCCAACTTAACGAAGCAGCATGGCCAATGTCCCTGAGACTGACTGTTTATATCCGTGGTCTTTGTTGATCTACTTCTCCTAGATCTTTGCCCTTTCCAGCCTCATTTAGGGGACCCCAACTCCCTGCTCCCCCTGTGACTGGCTTTTCTGTGATGTTCTTCCTTGTCACTGAGCACTGAAATTCAAGTGGATATTTAGAGGGACTTTTCTGAGAGGAAAATCATCAGTGTCCATCAGATATACATACACCAGATGCAAAAACAAGAATAATAGAAGTGTGTAATTTTAGCTAAAGCCAAATCTGGTCAGAAGATGCTTCCAAGAAGTTATTCCCCTTTCAAGTAAATTTTGAATTTTTTTGGATCCTTCAGTGAAAGTAAGTAAATTGAAAGGTTTCTTATAAACACCAGTCAAAATGTTGCAATAAATCGTCTTCTAAACTACATAAACATTTAGGCCCAATTACATAATTTCTAATTTTTTTAAATCTTAAAAAAACAAACCAAACCAAAAGGAGATCCTAGTGATTAGTCCTTGTACTCCATCCACTTACTAAGTGTTGGCTTCTCAGTGACTTTAAGTTTGTAGAATGTGGTGTTGCTTTCTCTGGGAATGAGCATTTCCAAAGAATCTTTCTTTTCTTCTTTTTACCTTGTGGCATTATCCAGCTACTAATATTGAGATTTCATAGAGTGTTCTTTACCTAGAAGTCCTTAGATTCTTAGTAGGACTTCCATTTAAATTTTGTAAATGCAAGGCTATTGTTGAATACTCTGCAATAATAAATACTTTATATTCCTTTCATATGCAGTTGTCCTTGTGGAAATCAGAAGGCTCCTGGCACTTGAGGGAAGTATGTACCTAGACATCAAGTACTCATGAAATCCCTTGTTTTTTTCCATCATGCCACTTACTACTGTTGTTCACGAATCTGAATACAGCCTTTTCTTCTTCTTTCAGCCGCTGCCAATATTTATCTTTCATTTCTTCTGTTTCCCACAATTATCTACCTCTAAACATTATCAAAACTATCCCCAGGCATCTAAACTTTAAATGAGATTGTAACTTTTCCATTTGGGCCTTGTTTCATTAAACAAATATGTGGGTGCTACATGATTTTGCAGCAGATACTGTTTATGTGGGAGTTGGATTTGTACTGTTTATAGTTAAAGAGAAAAAATTCAACACTTTATTGGACATGTACTAGCATGTGGGTAAGGTTGAAGAAAATAACTGAGCGTTGAAATCAAACACATGCCTGGGAAAATATTCCTTTCTGATGGGGCAGGCAGGAAAGGCCAACAGCTGACACACATGGAGAAATTTAGGGGTTAGACCTTCTTTTTTAGAATATTCCTTCAGGACACTCAACCTCCTAACTGGAGCTGACTGCCCCAGAAGAATTCAAGGCAAACTTCTATTTCAGAAGAAAGACATTTTACCACAGAACAAAAACCATGTATCTTTATTTCATTGTGTATGATCTCTCCCAGGCTACTAAAAGCCACCCATCCATCTGTCTGTCTATCTATCTGTCTATCATCTATGATCAATTCTCATCATACATGGTAGTTATGTTCTGTATAGCTGCTGCGAACACTGAATTAGTGAATGCTGAACCATCGCTCCTAGAGGAAATGCAGGGTTGGGTTTCATGTTCACCAACTCATTATTACATACCTTGTTTCAATGTGTGTTTCTTTTCAAAGACACCTCGCCTAATACGTATTGTTGATTCACTGACATTGAACTCACAGCCAGCAGCACTCTAACTCATGCCCGGATGAAGCTTGTTTAATACATGTATTTTCTTCGTAAGGCACATCACAACCTTCCTGCAGTTAGGAATGATAGACAGCACTTAACCACTATGCTTGGGGGCTTCAATGAAAACACAAAAATGTAAAAAATATGCCGCAAAGTAGAATGCAAAATCGATTTGTCTACAGTACAAGAACTAAAACAAGAAGGCAGAGCACTGCCTTCTTCAACTGCAGCTGGGGACATATATGTCGGGTGACTCAATATTTTTGCTGCTTTCAGCATGTCCATGAATAACTGTGAAAGTACCTCAAGTATTGATTTCGGGGTAACAAATTTTAGTGAGCAGGCAAATTTGGAAATACAGAAGCTGCATATAATTAGGATTGATTGTATCCATCTATTGATCTATCATCCATCTATTCATCCCTTTATGTATTTTCAGGACATAAAACACTGAGAATTCCTAGTCACTTTATTTGGGGATAATCTATATGGCAAATGTGACTGTATTATCCTGGCCTTAAGACTATTTAAAATATGCCACCCTGAGATTAGGACTTGCAGGTTTTTTTCATTGCTATATTCCCAGCCATGAAAGAGAGTATGGGACAGAGAGATGCTCAAAAAAATATTTGTTGAGAGAATCAGAGTGTATTGCAAATGGTTCTTGTTGCAGAGAATAGCATATTTTTCTTTCTCTCGTATTGACCTCAGGTAGAAACATCTCAGAAATCCAAAAATATCTCCACCGTGTAGGTTATTTTTTGCACACAATCTTCAAAGGAGAGGATTAAAGTAGAATAATCAAATAAATATGATCTCTGGAATCAGTGGACCTCACTTCAGCTACTTTCACCAACTTAGGCAGATGAAAATCTGTCTCCAAATTTTCTATTATCTCCCACTTCTCCAAACTAAGAAGATTCCACAACTTTCCCAAGTTTTTCTGTCAGTATTTAAAGAACTCTGTCACCTGAAAACTTTTATTATTTTTTCTTTTTTGGTGAGAGCTTTTTATCTTATTATACATTAAATTCTCCCCCTTTGTCTCTCTCTCTTTGTGTCTCTTTGTTTCTCTTCCTTTTCTCCTCCAATTCCTCCTCTACCCCTCCCCATCTTGTGCCAGGGTAAACAATAATTCTGCACATCAAAACCTCTTAAGCTAACAGGTGAAACAGTGTGTGTCAGAGGTTTTTTTTTTTTTTTTGCTGAATATTTATTTACAACTGTATTGTCTTTAGTCTTTATATGCACATTTCTTTTTTGCAGTGAACCAGTAGGTTGGATATATTACTGGGATTCTGTGTGTTGATCAAGTTGTTTAACTCAACATATGCCCAGAAATACGTAAAGAGCAAATAAATGTCCAAAAAATAAAAATGAAGGAGATTACATTTTTAGCATGGAGGTTAAGTTATGGCATATGAATGTAATCTTACAGAATATGGGAGTATAGGACATTATGCAATTCAACAAAAGAGTTAGATTTGTAAGTACAGTAGTTCCCCCACTCCTTATTCAGTTTCAGTTACTTGTGGTCAACTGTGGTCCAAGGACAGATGATCCTCCTGTTGTATTGTCAGAAGGTAGGTAGCAGCCTAGTGCTAGGTCATAATGCCTGTCATTCACCATAGTTCATCTCATCACATAGGCACCCCATCCTTACAAGGAGGAGGGTGACTACAGTTCAGTAAGAAATTCTTTTTTAGGATTTTATTTATTTATTTGACAGAGAGAGACACAGCGAGAGAGAGAGAGGGAACACAAGCAGGGGGAGTGGGAGAGGGAGAAGCAGGCTTCCCGTGGAGCAGGGAGCCCAATGCGGGGCTCGATCCCAGGACCCTGGGATTGTGACCTGAGCCGAAGGCAGACGCTTAATGACTGAGGCACCCAGGCGACCCAGTAAGAAATTTCAAGAGAGAGAGAAAGAGACCATAATGACATGACTTTTATTACAATATATTTTTATAATTCTATTTTATTATTTATTGTTGTTAATCCTTTACTGTGCCTAATTTAAATTAAAGTCTGTCATAGGTGTGTGTGTACCTATAGGTACATAGATACGTAGGAAAAAACATAGTATATATAGGTTTGGTACTATCTACAGTTTCAGGCATTCTCTGGGGGTCTTGGAACATATTCCTTGTGGATAAGGGGGGAATACTGTAGCAGTGATCTTAAAACTCCTCAGATATGGGGGGCACCTGGGTGGCTCAGTCGATTAAACATCTGCCTTCCGCTCAGGTTGTGATCCCAGGGTCCTGAGATAGAGCCCCATGTCCAGCTCCCTGCTCAGTGGAGAGTCTGTTTCTCACTCTCCCTCTGTCCCTACTGCTTGTGTGCTCTCTCTTTCTCTTTCTCTCTCTCTCTCATAAATAAATAAAATCTTAAAAAAAAAAAAACCCTCCTCAGGTATGGAAGAAGGTAATCATGGGCTGGAATGAATTGCCAGGGAAATTGCTGGGACATAGTTGTATATAGAATGTTGTTCTAAATAGTTTTCTTTTCTCACCCTAGAGTCAGGTCCCTTATAACTCTGGAGGTAATATACTGTCTGGAATAGGGTACTACTTGAATGTCATTTTTTTCTAAGATTTTTATTTATCTTAGAGAGAGAGAGAGCATGCACGAGTGGGAGGGGGGAGGGGCAGAGAGAGAGGGAGAAGCAGACTCCCTGCTGAGCAGAGAACCTGATGCGGGGCTCAATCTTGGGACCCGGGGACCATGATCTGAGTCCAAGACAGGCACTTAATTGACTGAGCCACCCAGGTATCACTGAACATCATTATAAACCTGGATGAATACATTTGAAAAGTATATGTGGTAGAATGGTAGAGTTGTGGGGGCAAGGTTACTGAGAATAATATTATAATAGCTGCCGTTTATTGAATCTATAAACCATTTTCAGGTATCATGATAGATGTTATATTTTTCTGTTCTTATTTAATCTTCAAAACTCTTTGAGTCACCTCAAAAAATATTATCTCTCTTTTACTTATGAGGCAAATTTATCTCACAGAAGATAAATAATCTGCCCAAGATCATAGAGCTGGTATAAGGGGCAAAATAGGACTTTAGTACAAAGCTACATGGCTCCAAAGTCCAAGGTATGTCTTTCATCTAAAATGAAAAACAGACCAATGTAAAGGAACAACTTACTATATGTTTATGACTGTGAAAAGCAATATATAAAAAGGCTCATTGTAGGAAACTTTCTTCAAAGTAAACAAAATAAACATCACCCAAAGTACTATGTTTTAAAACAAATAAGCAAAGGAAAAAAAAAAGAGAGAGAGAGAGGCAAACCAAGAAACAGACTTAACTATAGGGAACAAACCGGTGGTTACCAGAGGGGAGGTGTGTTGGGGGATGGGTGAAACAGGTGATGGGGATTAAGGGGGGGCCCTTGTTGTGATGAGCACAGGGTGTTGCATGGAAGTGTTGAATCACTATGTTGTATACCTGAAAAAAATTAGAAATTATGTAATTGGGCCTAAATGTTTATGTAGTTTAGAAGACGATTTATTGCAACATTTTGACTGGTGTTTATAAGAAACCTTTCAATTTACTTACTTTCACTGAAGGATCCAAAAAAATTCAAAATTTACTTGAAAGGGGAATAACTTCTTGGAAGCATCTTCTGACCAGATTTGGCTTTAGCTAAAATTACACACTTCTATTATTCTTGTTTTTGCATCTGGTGTATGTATATCTGATGGACACTGATGATTTTCCTCTCAGAAAAGTCCCTCTAAATATCCACTTGAATTTCAGTGCTCAGTGACAAGGAAGAACATCACAGAAAAGCCAGTCACAGGGGGAGCAGGGAGTTGGGGTCCCCTAAATGAGGCTGGAAAGGGCAAAGATCTAGGAGAAGTAGATCAACAAAGACCACGGATATAAACAGTCAGTCTCAGGGACATCGGCCATGCTGCTTCGTTAAGTTGGCCAAACTACAGGCTCTGAACTGATCAAGTACCGTCCCTGTTTTGTTCCTGACTGTGGCTATAACAACCTGCCCCCCCACCCTAGTGATGTTATGGTGCTAACAAAACCAGTGTGCCCAACTCCCGTGCAGGCCCTTTACTTCACTCTGTATACCTGAAACGAATCTTATACTGTATGTTAACTAACTGGAATTTAAATAAAAACTTCTTTTTAAAGTACTATGTTTTGATGAAGTTCTATTCAATTTCCTTTTAGTCTTTTTCTGTGTCTTATATAAATATATATTTTTCATCTCTATCTGTTTTATATCTATGTATATAAATATATATGTATATGAGATATATATGAACAAAAGCATAGGGACACATTTCTTTGTATACATATACAAACATGATTGGGATCATGTGCCATATAATAATTTTGTGGTCTATGTTGACAAACAGTATGGTATTTAAAATTCTTCAAAATCAACATGCTTAATGATTATTTAATGCTTTGTGCAATATATGTACTGTAATTCACCTATTTTTGGATATTTAGGCAATTCCAACTTTCTTCAGTATTATAAGTAATAGTGTGATGAAACTTGTAGTTTTAAGAGTATCTGAATCCCAGATTATTTCTTCATGAGGGACACTTAAAAGTAGAATCACTAAGTAAAAACACAACTTTTAAGGCTCTGTATACTTACAGTCAAGTTGTATTCCTAATACATGCCCTTAATTTTCAAATAGGAGAGTACCAGAATCAATCTCTGCATATAGTATTATTATTATAAGTCCCTTACAATTTTTGGTTAAAATGCATATTGATATTTCAAGACTGAGTTTAAACTTTTTTTTCATGGTTTTCCACTTCATGCCATCTTCCATAGCACCATGTCCCATCATTTTGCTTCTTTTAGTTGGCTTCTATTATGTGATTAAATTTTTACTATAATCTTAGTATCTCTACCTTTGGCTGATTATTATGTAGCCTTGAAATTACCAAGCCAACATTTATGCCTATTTTTGTGACATGGGGACATTGGATGCCATGTGTTTTATGGAAGCAGTTCTGGGTGAGTTGTCTTTGCCTGTCCTAGCCCCACCAAGCTGGCCCCAGCAGGCTCAGTCCTTCCAGAGCCATGGAACCAGTGGGCACTGAATGGATATAGTGTCTGTAGGCACATTCCTAATAGAGGTAGGGTTGGTCTAGCAATGGCTCATACTGAGGCCTTCCCATCCATGTGGGGTCAGGCAATCCCAACTGATATTCTGAATAGAGTCCTGGCCTCCGTTCTCTCTGCTGCATTTCCTCCATGTGGAAGGTGAATGCACTCAGTGTTCTGGGGTTTACTCTGGACCTGTCGCCAGTAGGCCAGGAGTCTCTTCTTGACTTGGCTTCTACCTATCTAATCTCTAGTGCATAGCCCTGCTCCCTAATAAGAACTACCACCTTGTAGAAGTCTCAAAGTCCTCTCTTTTCTGCCTGGAACCCATTCCTGCTTGGGATGGACTTGAGTTTGGCTCCCATCCTTTGGACTTGTCATTTTGGACTCTGCATACTCCCATTTACCCCACTGTACAATTCCATATATTTCCATTCTCTTTCTTTGTCTCCTTCCCTACAGCTCTTTCCTCTCTTCCCTTTGCAAGATTGGGTGTGTCTACACCTGAGCTGTCTGCATGGTGTGGAGCTGCGCTGCTGCTGGGGACTCAGATCTGGGTTTCAAGCTCTAGCTTCTAAAAAGTGTGATCTGGACAAGGTATTTAAATTTTCTGCATCACAACTCGTTAGTCTGTAAAGTGGAGATTCATTATTTAAATTAACATCTATTCATTACTTAAGGCAACATTTACTGAGCGCATACATGTGGGGTAAGTGACCTTTGGCCTTTGACTTCAAGAATCACACCTCTTGAAGTCAGCCAGTTCTTTCTACATAATGACAGTACACCTCCCATTTGACTTATTTTATCTTACTTATAATTTGCCCCATATGTTCAAGAATATTCCAACATTCCTTTAGAATTATATCCTATTTTACTAATAGCAGTGAAATTTCAATTCAGTGGAGAATATCTATAATTCATTATCGCAATGTAACACCCTACTCCTCCTCACAATACCAGGCTGAGAGAACCTAAATGTTTCCAGAAATGTGGCTGGCTTATTAAGCTGACTTTTAAAAAATTAAATATAACTGTTAGAATATAAACATTCTTTTGGCTGGAAATTCTAAACATCTCCTATAAGAATATAACATTACAAAATAAGTTAAATTCTTCTTGATTCAAGCCATGAAGAAAATAATCTCTAGCCTCCATGTAGCTTAAGCTTAAGTGTGCATGCACGTGTGTGTGTGCATGTGTGAGTGTGTGAGTGTGTGTGTGTGTGTGTGTGAGTGTGTGTGTGTTTTAATAGAGTTCTAGCTGTATTTAGCATTATTCCCACATTGCCAACAGAATATTTGTGCTATATTATTTGTAGGGAAAAACATATTATATCTAGTGGGCTGAAATGGGGAATAATAGGCAGTAAAACCATGCTGAATAGAGTCTAGAATTCAAGTTGGATCTTTCTGAATATTGGCTTAAAAAAAAAGAATGTGGATCAAATGTAGGCACATTTTTTTCCTAATAAATATATGTGTGTATATGTCTCTATGTAAGCATGTGTAAATAACAATGTGTGTATATACTGTTTTTGTTTTTGTTTTTTCTGGATCAGCTTACCTCTGCAAAGACTAGAGGCGCAAATCTTACATATATTTTTTGAAATGATTAAACAAAAATGAGGCTGATTTATAAACCTGCCAATATCATGGCATCCTAGAACGTGATGTTTTTCTAATCTGGAGATTGATGACCCTTTGAAGTGATTCAGTACACCATGCCTTGTTCAATTTTTGTTTCAGAAAATAAAGTAAGAACCTAGTTGTTCTTTTTTTTTTTTAATGATACTGCTTTTCAATCTTTTTATGGGATTCCTATATTGATTTGCATTTTAAAATGTTTTCCCCATCTGAATCTCCTGCCATTCTGAATTATTCCAAAGGTCTTAGTGATTAAGATGGAAACCTCGGTGAATTTTAAAGAAATATTTTTTTATTTACAAATTTCAAACAAAGCGTTATTTACCATAATGAACAGTCAGGTCTGAATAGTGCATTTTTGCATTAATCTTTAATGCTTTTATAGGTGACTTAGAGCTAAAAGTCCCAAGCCTTGAGACCTTCATCTACATACCCAGCCCTGACCCACCTTCCTCTCTGTTCCTTGCCTGTTCTTTCCTCCTGGGTTTAGCATCCAGTGATGTTACAGGAAGAGAGGCAAGGTTGGGGTGACTGGGGGCGGGAGGGGAAGAGATGGTTAGTTGGCCAACAATCATTTATTGAATGCCTGTTATGTGCCAGACACTACTCTGGATCCTAGAGATGCAGCAGTGGATAAAAGAGGCAGTCTCCGTTCTCCAGCAGCTGACTTCTGCTCTTCTTAACCAGAAAAGTGGGGGCAAGATGCAGGACATCTTTAGCATGAGAACTTTGCTGCTCCTATTCTTATTTGAATTTTGAATGGAAGATGATACTCGGCATTTATTGTCTGTCTCTGTTGTGTCTGAGGCAGTGTGCTAGAGGCTTTCCCTATAGGTTATAACTGAACACATTCAACATAAAAATTATAACTGAGGTAAAAAACCAGCCCCTCTATTTGAGGGACTCTAATCTCTCCAGTAATAGTGATGGCAATGTGCTCACATTACCTTAAAATTTTCTCCTGTCTTCTTGTTCATTCTAGAAAAACCAAGCTCATACATTAGCCTTGTATCTTCTAAGAAATTCATGGAATCTACTCCTTTCCTCATACAACATGTCTTCCAAAAATATGAACGAGTGAATATGTGTTTAATGTTTAGTGTCACCATGAAAGTTAGTGAGGTTTTGTTTGCTAATGTCAAGAATATAAAATTCAAGGCTTTAATAAAAGTTCCATGAATATATGTTACTTATTTTTTTCAGCATGTAATTGAATGCCATTTATATATGAGGTATAGTAGTGGAGACTTCTGATAACAAATTTATTCTGAGTGGATTATTTCAAATAGCTTAAATACGCAAAAATAATTTTCTACTAATCATATGTATAGTAGTTACTTTTATTTTATTATGTTATGTTAATCACCATACATCATTAGTTTTTGATGTAGTGTTCCGTGATTCATTGTTTGCGTGTAACACCCAGTGTTCCATGCAGAACGTGCCCTCTTTAATACCCATCACCAGGCTAACCCATCCCCCCACCCACCTCCCCTCCAGAACCCTCAGTTTGTTTCTCAGGGTCCACAGTTTCTCATGGTTTATCTCCCCCTCCGATTTCCCCCCCTTCATTTTTCCCTTCCTACTATCTTTTCCTTTTTTTTAACATATAATGTATTATTTGCTTCAGAGGTACAGGTCTGTGATTCATCAGTCTTACACAATTCACAGCGCTCACCATAGCACATACCCTCCTCAATGTCTATCACCCAGCCACCCCATCCCTCCCACCCCCCACCACTTTTACAAAGAACAGCATGATGGCTTTTATTAACAGTCTCTATCCATGAAAGAATATCTACATATCTTACCAGTAGACAGATCATCACATTTATTGTGGATCTTTCAACTTAAGACACTTTGGGCCAAAGAAGGAAATATAATTTATTAAAATAGAATTGAAATCAGAACATGTTTTCTTTCTGAATTTCTAGAAATTGTATTTGGTAATTGACAGCTGTCTTAGTCCATTCAGGCTGCCATAACAAAATACAGCAGACTGGGTAGCTTATAAACAACAAGCATTTATTTCTTACAATTCCAAAGGCTGATAAGTCTAATATCAAGCACTGGTATGGTTGTCTTCTGGTGAGGACCCTCTTCTTGATTCATAGCTTGTACCTTCCCTTGGCGTCCTCACGTGGTGGAAAGGGGCAAGGGATCTATGTGGTGTCACTTTTACAGGGCACTAATTCCATTCATGAGAGCTCTACCCTCAGGTGCTAGTGACTTAGGCACCTCCCAAAGACCCTACCTCTTAATACTATCACGTTGGGTATTAGGCTTTCAATGTAAGAACTGGGGAGGAGGGACGCAACGTTAAGAGCATACCAACAACTATATTGCCTAACAAATAGACAATCACTTCTTTGGAGCAGATAAGGTGGGGCCCTGCATAGAATCTGAGAATGGGCTAAGGTTACAGCCTACCATCTCCTCTGACCAGATGATTGTCTACGCTTCCAGCCATGAGCTTGATGTGGGAGTAATAGGAAAGTAATCTAAGGATAATGGCAGCATAAGGGTCTCTTCTGGCTTCTGCTGAAATAACTTCACCATTATAATCTTATAACAGAATCACCAGATGATAAAATAGATGTTGGGCAATAATGTCATTTTTGTAACGCTTTAAATTGGATGCTAACGTGAGGTTCACTTTGATGGGGAATTCATGTCATGTTGCAAATCTTTTGAAAAAAAGCATTATAACTCAATTCCTACAGATGCTCATTAAAAGTATTTTGAAATTATAACATTATATGACTGTGAGATCCTTGGGCTCCCTGCAGACTTGCATCAAAATTGTGATATCTTTATTACTCTGTGTTTATTGTACATGAACACTTTCTAGCAGAGCTTGATCTTCCTGTTCACATTGAGATGTTTAAACAGGTAGAGTTGCTGGCAGTGTAAAACTACACTGAAAGGAGTGGCCCCATTGTTTTAAACATGAGCCTTCTACAAAATAAGGACCAAAATGTGAAAAGTTACCTTTACCCAGGGTAAACCTTTGGAGGCCTATGAACCATCTTGGTATATTTATAGGTAGACAGCAAGCTCTCAGTAAAGCTTGCTGAGTGATTGAACAATGTGTGGAGCACTTTGCACCTAATAGTGTTCCAAAAGTGATCTTCTCCCCAAATGATTCTCCAGCAGAAAAGGATATGATACGGTTCTTTTCCTAAAAGCATTTATAATCCATGTGAGAAGTTAACAAGCAGTAATTTAAGAGTATATTAGAAGTTAACAGACCATCAGAAGGAAGATAACATAGGACAGATGGATTTCACCTCTGAGACATGTGTAGAGGGTATATTCATTTAGTCTTGGGTAAGTGGCCATCACTGAACAAAATGAAATGGATAAAATTAAATACAAAGCTGATGAAAAAACAACCTCATTTTTTTGGCTTATTTTGTGTCAAGTCCTGAGGTAGCTACTTCACAAACATTTTATTAAATCCTTACAAGAATCCCAATAAGCACAGTCATCCTATTTTACAGATGATGACACTGAGGATTGGAGAAGTAATTGTTGCACATCAAAAGCTAGAGGGTGGCAGAAGTGCAATTTGATTTGATGTCTGTTTTAGATTAATATGCTCTGCTGTTTTCCTAGGGTCTAGTGAGATTTTTGTTTACTGAAACTTAAAATGTTTCAGTAATGGGGACAAACAAACTGATGGGGAATTAGGGATTCTTGCCAATCAATGAGCACCCTATGAATTAGAAGAATAAGACATGTTTGAAAGCTCCCTGAGGCCCAGAACTATAACTATTTTTTGAGGGGTATTATTATTATTATTTTGGCAGATCTTTGAACACCCTGACAATGAATTAGTTGATTGACTAAGGAGTTGTGAGGGTTGCAAAGAAGGAATAGAGGTAATAATAGAGACATTTCCTGCCTTTCTATTATACAATGACCTTGGCAAGGAAAGTTTTTAAAAAACACGTTTGATGGAATACTGTTCATTAAGGCCAAATCATGCTGGTCCAAGGTACTAAAGGAATCCAATGTATCTTTAAATTTTCCTTGTATCAAGTATGAGGTTGGGAGGCAAGGAAAGTAGAAAGAGAATTTTAAATGCATTTAGGACAATTCTGGAAAAGTAAGTACTAGTTTGTGCGTTTATCTTTTATGACTGGATGAGTCAGTAAAATTCTCAAAAAAATTAGTGATTGTCCAAGTATAGTTTCAAAATGTTAAAAGAAGGGGTGTGGAAGGAGGCCTAAAGTATACTTATTTTTGGCACAAAATGCTTCCAGGTGGTTGGTGTTGTTGATTGCAATGGAGTTCCCATCTTCAAAGTCCCAATAATGGGTTTCCTAGGGGAAGACAAAGGCTAGGATTCCATTCTCTTAGACACGTGAGCTCTGGTGGTGGCTGAGGAAAGTGGTCATTATTCTTTGCAGCATGATTGCGGTTGCTGAGAATCAAAGTTCATTCCAAGCTAGTAGTCTGTCCCAAGTTGACATACTGAACTTGTAAGGGTATAGTGAAAAAAGAAAGAAGATGGGAAAATGCTGGAGGCATTTCAGCTTTTATTGAATGATATACTAATCCCATGCAAATTTGTATTTTTTTTTAAATCACAAACTTGAGGACCCATCATAATGAGATAGCAGTCCCATTCCTTTTGAATGATGTAAGTATATTTCCACTTAAAATAATAATACTCTGTTCCCAACAGCCTCTTTCATATATTAACCTCTATCATTGTTACCTTTGAATAGTTCTGCAACCTCCCGTGGTGCAAATGTCTCTGTTTAACTAACACTCTTTATTTTATTACATTCAAAATGTACTTGTGAAAATGGAAGTGCTTTGTATTGCTGTTATAACTCCAACAATGTGATTATTTAGCACTTTTCAGAGACTGATTTCCTCGTTAGTATTTATACAGCCCCATGTACCTGCTATGAGCATTAGAAAGGTGCAAACAGCATTGGAAGGTTGGAATTTTTTAGCATGTTTTAGAGCAAGAATGACAAGGACTAATAGTAAGAGAAGAACAAAAAGGAAGTTGTCTAAAAAGTGACATTTTTAGGCTCTTGTTAACAAACCCTCTGAACATATGTGGAACATAATCAGAATAATCACCCACTACATCTGAAAACCACATTCTGGTTGAAGAAATCAAGGCCTATCCATTCTGAAGGCTCAGTGTTGTCTGATGTTTTAGCAGATGACAAAAACTTTGTTCACAATATCCAAATGCTCATAGAACACCAAACAGAAGTGTGTTTAGATGAGGACATATTTCCTAGGTAACACCCATGGATCCATCCTTAAAAATTTCCAGCTCCTAAACTTGTGAGTTTATTTCACATAATATTTCACATAAATACTTCAAAAGAAGAAATTACTTACCAACTGAGTTACCCCTATAGAAATTTCTGACTTAGATTTTCCTGGAAGGCAGGATCAAAGGTAACCAAGAATGACTTGGCTATAGTAGTGTCTACAACCTGGGATCCTTGATCAAAACCTGATGAAACTTTGCAGGTTCACATTTCCAATTTTCTCTGTATTTAGAGGCCAAGGTAGGCTGAAAAGTCCCTCTATGGTATGTATTTTGCACTCCATTTACCATATATATTTTCTAGCCTTGAGAACATTAAGTGAGGCCCACTAACCCTTGACTCAGTGCTAATGTGAGACAAGCAGAGACAAGCAAAGTATTTTGGTGGTTCAGAGATAGGTCTTCATAAGCAGAACTATAGCCTCTGGCATTATGATTCTGAGCTTTTCTTGCTGCTTGATCTCTGACTGATATACAGTTAGGGAATGGTTAACAAACTATAATGCATCAACACAATGGAATATTCCACAGTCTTTACCAATCATAACCGGAAAGGAAATGTAGAAACTTAACACTCTTTACAAAATGATTGAAAATCATATTGCAAATTGATATGGACACCATGGTAATAGCTTTGTAGAGTATACATAGGAACTGGAAGGTAATAGGCAAAATTAAGAATAGAGGTAAAGTTGGTTTATTTGGGGATTAATTTTTGCTTTTTTTTGCAAAAGTTATGATAGTTCCATTATTTCTTCAGTATGTAATTTTTATACAAACAACCTACTGTTGCTTGGTATAATTTGAGTAACTACAAAGAAGATGAGTTTCTAAAATGTGTATGCTTGGGAACAGCATTATAGCTGAAAGATTTGAATTGGGTCAAACTCAAAAAAGTTAATTGGGTTTAAAGTGATTACATCTTATGTACATGGCTGTAATAAACCATTTTTAAGGAAGAGAACTGAATTAAGTAATACCTTGCTTCCCGAACTGTCATGATTTTTTTTTTTAAAGATTTTATTTATTTATTTGAGAGAGAGAGAATGAGAGATAGAGAGCATGAGAGGGAAGAGGGTCAGAGGGAGAGGCAGACTCCCCGCTGAGCAGGGAGCCCGACATGGGACTCGATCCCGGGACTCCAGGATCATGACCTGAGCTGAAGGCAGTCGCTTAACCAACTGAGCCACCCAGGCACCCCCGAACTGTCATGATTATCTTTCTGTTCTGAAAGAAGTAGCCAGCTATCTTTACTATGGGAACTTAAGCATAACAAGGGAGGGAGCACTGGAAAATAATATTTGCTCAGCAGCTGGCAAATGAATAAATTGGCTATATTTATTGGCCTTTCTGATAGTATTTTCTCCAAAGAAAAGTTAGATGGACTACAATTAAGTTGGAACCTTAGTATAGGATTTCATGATTTGAAGTGACCTTAGATATCACCTGTTCAAGTAGTTTTACAAATTCTAGAACTCCAGTGGAACCCCAATATAGGAACCAGCTCTAAGAAGAGCTACTTTTGTCGAAGCATGGGAGCTATGCCAACTCTCTTCCACCAGGGTGACCATTGAGACTGTCTCTTGCCTCCTAGATAATCCCGGTCCTTCTGGTTCCTGACATGGGATGACAATGGCCTGAGATCCATTTCTAGATGAAAATCTGGGTCTCCTGACACCCACCCAATGGTCTTTCTATGAAACCAGTGGTTTTCAGACCTCTTGTAGATCTGTAGGACGCAGTGGATTGGTCTCTCTGGCTGACAGAGGAAAGCAGTACTGGAAGGGGGAGATGGAGCAAGGATCAGGCTCCTTTATCCCATCTGACCAGAGCATCCCCACTTTTACCTTTGTATATAGTGTGGTTAATTTTAATATTCTTCCGGGGAAAAGCATTCCATTGCCAAAAAGGAAAAGAGGAAGGAAGGAAGGAAAGTAGGAAGGAAGACTACCACAGGACTATCTTTCTTTGCTTTATTTTCTTTTTTCTAAATGGATTAATTTTAAAGTGCCTATGTCTTTTTATCTCTGATTTCAGAGGTGAAAATGGAGAGATACACACATACACAAACAAAAGCATTTTAGAAAAAAAAAATCACAAAGTAATGGAAGCTGGATGGTGAAGCAAAATTCCTGACTAGAAAGTGGATGCTTAGCAACCAGCACCACAATGTTTCTGGCCTGGCCACATGGATTGATTTTCTTTTTTAAAACTCTGATAATAGCTGGAGACTATCCTGTGGTCTGGATCAGTGATTCCCTGTGTGTCTTTGTGAGGTTATTTTGTTTGACAGGCAGCAGTCAACTTGTCTTTACTTCACCTCTATGTAGGGAGGACACTTTGGATCACTTGCCAAGTCTTTTTGGACCAGCACAGAATGGTGGGCCACAGGTTGTGAATAGCTGTTCTGGAAAGCAGAAGTCCATAACCAACAGCTTTCTTAAATGGAGAAGGATGGGCTGCTGATGGGCGGAAAAGACCGATTGCACAGTTCAAAGATACAGGGAAAAGAATTAGATGTTGACGTGGTTTATCGGAAGAGGGGGAAGAGTGAGGTGTTGAGCTATGAGATGCAGAGGAAAGCATGCCCTCACCACTCTGATGGGAAAACAATGTTTTACGTGTTTAGACTCCACTCTAAACAAAATCATTGGTAATTTTCCTATGTAAAGAATGGAGAGCCTGACATCTTTACTGTACTTGGAAAACCAACATCATGAAAACAACAGTGATACCACAGCACACATGTGTGGGTTATTCCCACTGATCTCTAATATGAAAGTTTTTTTCAAATCTATAAGTTCGAAAAATCTAGTTGAGTAGAAGAATTTTAAAAGTGTTATAGTAAACACTAGCAAACTAAAAAGGTTTGGTTAGGTTTGCAGATAGTATATCATGCCAGTGAAAGTTCCTTGTGTATTTGTGACTATCTTGCACGCTTGCTTATATGTTTGATAGCTTGACTGTTCATCTGATTTAGCAGAGGAAATCTTGCACCGTTTTAGACCTCCTAACAGTTTAAACATACTAAATAACCCCAAGAAATGGTCATTCTATCATTCAAAGCCATCCAGAAAGTAGCCTTTATTTTGACCAGGTTTTGAGTGCTTGGAGACAGCATGGAAGATGGTTATGAAAAGGAAATTTCTCCATTTCCTATCTTCCTGTATCCCTTTTTGCCAGGCAGTCTTCACTAGCCCCACATTCATCAGGACCTATGCTCTTTCCCTCTCCTGGGGTGTTCTGGGGGGCATTCCCCCAGGATTGTGAGCAGTTCTGCTTCCCCAGGTGCCTGGGGATCTCCACTTCCTCCTGCATTGTGCAAAGTTGTTGCCCTTCAATCATTTGGCTTCTTGGCTTGCTTTGTGTGTGGGGGTGTGTTTTTCCTGTTTTCTAACTTGCATTTTGTTTGGTAGGGTGGGAATATCTTTGTCCAGATGGTCCCCATCCCAGGACATTTTGCAGAGTATCTGTGAGCCAGAAACCACCGGGGATTTTTTTTTCTTTTGACTCAAGAAGGTCCCTCAGTTCGCTTCATGTTGCCAATTCTTCTTGTAAATCTCAAGGCATGTTCCTTTTGCAAAACAACTCTCTGAAAACACACACACCCATGCACATGCACACACATAGTTTTATTGGTTAAAAAATTAGTCTGTGGCAAATTCTTGCTAAAAAGGGATAAGTTTTCTCTCTTCAAAGAGGCTGGCAAACTTTTCCCTTTCATGATTTTGCTTTTTAAGCAAAACCATTAGCTCCCCAAAATGCTCTTAGAGCACATGTCCTGTGTGGACACCCTACAGAAGCTGATCCTCAAGACACAATGTCAGCCTAACCACCTCCCACCTTTCCCTCCCAGAACAAACCTGAATCCTTTTGAAACAAGTCACGTGGAATAAGCCAGATTGCAAATGAAAGCCGTACGGTCCATTGGAGGCAGCATAATTTGTGTTTATTATGCTCTTTCAAGTGATGCTGTATTCCCCTTTGTCTCATTTTCTTGTTGCACAGTAGACATCTGCTCATGACTGAAATGCCTTAGAAGAACTTGATCCCTTTGAGCTTGGAGAGGTAAGGGTGGAACAGGGGCCACTTCGTCTAAGTAGTGCCTAAAACCCTCACTCTGATAACCTTGCGCAGAACAATCTTTCTTCTCCCCCTTCTTTAGCATAGCACACCGTCCTCCCACTTGCCTTCCAGTGTGCAGGATCCATCTATGTAAAGGATGTTGTGTTGGGTGACGACTCCTGATGAGGGTTTTTAAACACTTTAACATGTGGCATCATTGTTATACTGTCATTGCTGTCTTGGAATTTATTCTCGGCTCTGAGAAAGGCTTTTAGCCATGTGTCAGGCAGCACGTCGGCAGAAGTTGCCAACAAGCACAATTTATATTCAGCCTTTTGGGGCTGAGAGAGTACTGCCTCAGGCTGCTTGAGATCTGAAAGCGGCTAGAACCACCGCTGGCAGTCTAGGACCTACGTCTGCCCTTGGTCAGGCAAATAATTTTATTTGTAGGATTACAGACATTTTCAGGGGCGTATTCCTAAACTGTTTTCCCTGATGGAGGATAAGAAAGTAGCCTGGCTCTCTCACCCATTGCCCTATTCCTCCCCATATTTGCACTTACCTTCCCTCCCAGAGTACAGTGGCATTAAGGAAAAAAAGTCAATCCCAAGTTGCCCAACTCTAAATTGAAGTGAGACAGAACTGCTAAGGTTTGTCTATTGGGATGTTTATTGCAAGATAGTTTGTAAACAGGGAATTGGATTAAAAAACACGGTGCATCTCATTCAATGCATTCGTTCTTCTTCAATGGAATACTCCATAGACACGAAACAGAGTCTTAATTCCATGTTAATAAAAACTTGATAATCAAAAAAGCAAGTGATCAACCTAAATGTTCATCAACTGATGAGAGGATAAATAAAATGTGGTATGTCCGTACAACAGAATATTATTTGGTCTAAAAATGGAATAAAGTACTGATACTGATACATGCTACAACATGGATAAAACTTGGAGACATGTTAAGTGAAGGAAGACAGCCACAAAAGGCCATATACTATACTATTCCGTTGATACGAAATGTCCATAACAGACAAATTCGTAGAGACAGAAAGTAGTGATTTCCAGGGCCTAGCCAAAGGAGGGAATTGGGAGTGACTACTAATGGATAGTAAGTTTTTGGAGTGGTGAAAATTTTCTGCAGTTAGATGGCTGCAAACTCTAAATATACTAAAAAAAAAAACTATATTGTACACTTTAAAACTATATTGTACACTATGTAAATTATACCTCAATAAAGCTATTATTTTAAAAAAAGACTAAAAGAACAAAAAAGAAAAAAAAGCAAGTTACCTAACTCCATGCATTTATGATCTTGTTTTTGTAAAAACAAGATAAAGTGTATACTAATATATTTATTTAAATATATATATTAAATATTAATTAAAAGGAATTAAATATATTAACTATATATGTATATATACTTATATATTTAATATATATTATTTAATATTATATATAATATATATGTAAATATATATATATATTTAAAAACCAGAATGATACAGTTACCCCATGGATGAAATTATAAGAATTTTGCATTTTCCAATTCTTTGTACTTACTGTATTTTTTCTAATTACAAAAATTATGCTGGTTAGTTTTATAAAACTTTGAAGATGAATGTCATTTATAAATGTGAGAAAGAGGGGATAAATGATGGCTGCTTTAGACATATTTTAAAATGTTTCACTTTTGCTTAAAGAGACACTGTGGGCCTAGAAATGGAGCACCAAAAGGGAATCTTAAAATACGGTACTATGTACCAGAAAGGTTAATTTCTCGTTCCTCTACTTCCATTTCCTTCCACTCAGAAAACAGTTTCATGTTAAGCATATTTTTTTAACTTGTTTCTTTTTGTGAGCTAAAGAGAGAGATCTCGAGTGGGGCAGGGGCAGAGGGAGAAAGAGAGAGAATCTTAAGCAGGCTCCATACCCAACTTGGGGTTTGAATCTCAATGACCCTGAGATCATGACCTGAGCTGAAATCGAGAGTCAGACGCTTGACTGACAGAGCCACCCAGCCACCCCTAGTATCACATTAAGCATATTGTTCTGAGTTTATGACAGAGATAACATGGGGTAGGAAGTAATTTAACATTTATTGAGTGTACCTGGTTGCCAGGAATTCTGAAAGAGCACTACACTGTCAATTACATGAACAAATGTTTTCTATGGCTGGAGTTGGTTATATTCAAGACTTTCATTTCATTCTACCAGAGAGAACTTAGTTAAATAGTCATACCTAGCTGCAAGAGAGGCTGCAAAACAGTTTCTAGCTCGTTGGTCTTGGGCCTTTTAAGAGCTATGATAGTTTAGGAGAAAGGAAGAATGGATTTGGGGAGAAACTAGCGGACTTCCATACCAGTTGTTCAGAGAATAGTTTTCAAATGTAGTGAAACTATATATATGAAGAAAACTATCTTGAGCCAAAGAACAATTCTGAATTACTATGGGAGGTAATATAATTGTTGGAGCTCTTTGAAATTATGTAAACAACCCTTTGATTTGATAGTTGATAGATACTCATCTGCCCACAGGCAGGTGACTAAAGTAAATGACCCATAGAAATCATTTTGAGCCACATAATCATTAGTATGCTTGATCTTTGCTCTTTTTTATTTTAAACAGAGAAGATTCCTTGTAAGCAACTCAAGTTCTTGTTTACCTTTGAATCTAATTTTTGCCAAGTGGTGTCAGGGTGGCTTTTCTATAAAAAGAACTCATCATGTTAACTGTTATAATTCCTGTATTAGTTAATATAATTCCTGCATTAGTTAATGCTAGTTGTTATAATGAATAAATTCTCAAGTATCAGTATCTTAATAGAATAAAATTTATTTCTTGTTCAAGCAGTAGTGTAATATGAATGTTCAAATAGGCAACTTTCAATGTGGTGAGCCAGGGACCCATGCTCCTTCCTTCTTTTGACTCTACCAACTTTTAGATTTCTGTAGTCCTTAACTTCTAGCTAGTGGATGGGGAGAAAAAGAACCTGTAGGATAGAATGGGAGGTTTTTATGTCCCAGGCCTGGAAGTGGACTATAAAACTTTCACCCATAGCCCACTGGCCAGACAATAGCCACATGACCACATCTAACCAAAGGGAGGCTGAGATACGTAGTTCAGTTGCAGTCTCTTACTTAGGAGGAAGGAAAAGAGAGTTGGGGAACAATTAACCAGTTTCTGTCACAACTCTTTATCTCAAAGGAGATAAAATCTAAACTCTTTATCAAGGACTACAAGGTCATTTATGGTTTGTTCTGTTTACCTCTAGAGCTGCATCTTGTCTCTTGAACTCTATTCCATTTCAAGTCACTAAATCATAGAGATCCTGAGGTGTTGATAGTTCAGGTAATAATATTGTTTGCCAGTAGAACAGTAACTAGCAATTATTCAAATCTTTTGATCTTCTTATCTTTAGTCTCAAGAGACCAACCAGCTTTTATCAACACTTTTCCCACAAAAAAAAAAAAAAAAAAGAAAAGAAAAAGAAAAAGTATTGTGGGCATTATTGCTTAACCCCTACTTGATGTTCTGAGGGATAAGTTGGGAGTTTTTTGTTTGTTTTTATTTTCATTTTTGTTTTTGCATCTAGTAAATCTTAAAAACTAGGAGAGAAGGAGTTTCCATTACACACCTGGGAGAATTTGTTAGTTTCCTGAAGGGCTTTCTGGTCTTTATCCTTTCATTTTTCCAGGTGAAGAATGGTTTAACTGGAGTGGTTAGATAGTGGTTCCCAAACCATTAAGATAGTGGTTCCCAAACACTGATGTATTTAAGAATCACTTGGGCAGTTTCTGAAAAAGATAATTTCAGCATCCCATCAGAGAATCTGATTCAATAAGACTGGTATGGCATCAAAGAATGCATATTTTTATGGTTCTAATGTAATGGTCCATGGACTGTGATCTGAGAAATATTCAACTAGCAAGATAGAGAGTATAGAGTAGTGGACAAGAACACTGCTCAGACAGATTTATTCAGCTCTGTTATTGAATAGTTTTGCAATCTGGGGCAAGTTTCTTAAACTCTGTGAGTGGGTGGGGACCAATGAAATGCTACTAGAAGCTCCTGTTAATGCTCCACTTTGCTTCTAGAGGCCCCTTCCTGCGCCTTCAGTAGCCTTACCCTGCACTACAGCTGGATTCCCATTCTAGCCAGCTACAGTATGTTTCTCAAGAAGGGCTAATGCCTTCATACATGAAGCCTCAGAAATTGGCTTTTAGAAGCAGGAAAGAGTTTAAGCTCAGAGAAGGAAGGAGTCAGGGGCCTAGTCATTTTCTTAAATCTTCCCTTTTAAACCCAAGTCCTTAGCTACCTGCAGACAAGGGAGCCACAAGTGTCATATAGCTGCTAAAAATTCAACACACTCATGGACTGCACAAAGAGATTTTAGAATTCATATAAACAAAGGGGAAGCTCACGCTCCACCTAAACAAGAGCTTTGACAATGTGAGCACATCCAAAGGCAAGTGAAAAAAATGGTATGAGGTCTAGAACCATGTCCCATGAGAAGGCATTCAGTCAAATTGGGAAGTTTAATTTTTCTGAAGAGAAGACTTGGTGGCAGTTCAGGGTGATGGTTCAAGAAGGGCACAGTGATTAATTTAAAATGCTCCAGGAGACAAAAATTTGTAAGAAGATCTAGATTTATTATTTGATGCCTTTTAGAGTAGAATGAGGACAAGGGTAGGAAACAGATCAGGGTGAAAATGTTTCCAAGCCCAGACATGTCCAGCTGTGGGAAAAGTAGAGGCTGGTGACCAGTTCCAGAGGTGGTTGTGAGAAGTCTTTCTCTTTCAGGATGTATAGGGATTCCACCCACTGAACCATGACTCCGCCACTGCCAGCTAGGACCTTGACCAGAGGAATGAGAATGCTGCAGTTCAGTGGATAGAAGAGGAGGAAAAGCATCAAGAAAACCAGTTCCCAAGTAGATCTTAGCCCATTCAGTAAAACCCACCTCATGGGGAGAGTGGCAAAGCATAATATGGGTCCAAGGTAGATTCTGACTTACTTACCTGGCCATTTAGCCACATGGAAAAACAGGATGACAGACAGCAAGACAGCCAGGTTCCTGGGGAGATCTGGCTCAGCTCACTAGGCTGGCCATATGACATGATAATGGCAGAGGCCAGAGCAACGTGACCAAATCAGTTCAGGTCTTAACTACCCAAAGGCATAGAAGCTGGAAGTAGAATAAAGTGATTCCTTTGGTGGAATCTTTTAATGCACAATAGCCCTACGCTCTGTGGTTTTGTCAGCAACCTGAAATCTACCCATTAATATTAGCAACACTTTCTCTTGGTTTGTGAGTGGGGGTAGGTAGGGAGGGCATAGGATCTTTCCATTCCCCACTAAAATATTCATTCTACATAGAATGGGGTAATTTCTAAGGCACATACATGGTGACCTGGTCTGGTCTTTGGGCTCCAGAGAGAACTTGTAGTTTTTTCAACAGCATTGTCTGAACTAGGGGAGGGGGAATGCTGAACTGTGGGTGATCTTGCTGTCACACTGAGTTACAGCCAGAAGGAAAGAAGAGAGGGAGACAGGCTGCAGCTGGTTCTAGGTACATGCTTTTGTCTTGAGGGGGTTTGTCCTGGAGTATCTCTGGGTTCTGTCTCTTATTTCTTGTGACTGCACTTGAGGTTATCCATTCTGAATTCCAGAAACAAACAGGCTCAATTCTAGGAATTTTGGCATTTAGAATCATAGGATGTTACAGTTTTCAGAAATTATAGATAATCTTGTTTAGTCTCTGCAGTTTACTCACAAAACTGAGTCCCAGGAAGGTCAAGTAACTTGTCAAAGGTCAGAGAGCTAGTTATTGGAATAACTCAGATTGTAGTGTATGTTGTATAACACAAAGGTTAAGATTGGTTAAGAACACAGTTTCTGGAGACAGCCAGCCTGTATTCAAATTACCAGGAACAACTCTTCCCCAAAGAAGAAACTTCAGACAGTCAATTAACTCCTCCATTCCTCGGTGTCCTCATATGTGACAGAGGCTAATAGTGGTACCCGCTTCCCAGGTTGTCATGAGGCTTAAATCAGGTTAAATCATATAAAAGACTTTTAGAACAATACCTGACATTTAGTTTTTTTTTTTTTAAAGATTTTATTTATTTATTTGAGAGAGAGAGAGAATGAGAGATAGAAAGCACGAGAGGGAAGAGGGTCAGAGGGAGAAACAGACTCCCTGCCGAGCAGGAAGCCCAATGTGGGACTCGATCCCGGGACTCCAGGATCATGACCTGAGCCGAAGGCAGTCACTTAACCAACTGAGCCACCCAGGCGCCCAATACCTGACATTTAGTAAAACACTTAATAATGTAACCTATTACCATTAATTTTAGATCATAGTACTTTCACTCTGGGCATAAGATTTTAGGCCATCATAAATAGTAATTCCTTCTGTGTAAAAACACGTTCTGACTCTGAATAGTTTTTAGCCTCTCACTGACAACAGTCTAGACTCGGCTCCTTATCTCTCACCTAGATTATTGCAGGAGCTCCCTCATTGGTCCTCCTGCCTCCTTTCTCATTCTTTGTTCTAGTCATTAATTGTTACCTAACAAACTACACTAAAATGTTTGCTCACAATTTTTTGAGTCAGGAATTCAGAATTGCTCAGCCTGATGGCTTGTCTGTACTCCTTGCATTGTCACCTAGGCAGTTTGACTGAAGCCAGAGGATCTGCTTTCAAGATAGTTCACTCATATAGCTGGTAAGTTGGTACTGGCTCTTGGCTATGAGCTTATCCAGGGCTCTCATCTGGGGGCCTCACTTCATCTCCAAAAGGGCCTTTCCTTGGGGCTTTCAACAGCATGGTGGCTGGGTTACATGAATGAGTGTTCCAAAGCACCAGAAGTAGAAGCTGCCAGCTTCTGAATGCCTTGGTCCTGACAACTGGCAAAGCATCACTTTCATTACATTCTATTAGTCCAAACAATTACAGAGCCTGCCCAGTTTCAAGGAGAGGAAAACTAGATCCTACCCTTCAATGAAAGGAGTGTCAAAAATTTGTAACTGGTCCTTAATATTCCATGTCCTTCTATAATCAATTATTTTCAGTTTATCACAAGCCAACATTAAAAAATGTAATCAAATCATGTCACTCCCCATTGCTTCACAACTCTTATAGGTCTACCCATCACACTCAGATCGTATGCAGCAGAACCCTTAGGTGACTTTCTAACCTCATTTCCTTTGTCACCTTCTCTCAAATTGTATTCTCTGACACGCTATCTAAAACCATGTTACTTTCTACACCCTTGCCCCCATGATTTTTCCTTATGCACTTATCATTACCTGACTTATTTTATTTTTATTGATTTGTCTAACTCAGCCCCTAGAGTGTGAGTCCATGAGGGCAGGGGCTTGAGTCAATCGGTTATCTCCATTGCCTGGAACAGTGTCTGTCAATAGCACTGCTCCATAAATATTTGCTGAATTAATGAATGGTACATTTTGCACTGTTTTCTTTGATGGAAAAAAAGAAACAGCTACTTGACTTTCTGCCATACTTTCCGTCTTTCCCTAGAGAGGGAGTAGCCTTGGTGTCAGTCAAGTTTATTTACCTATGCAACATAAGGAAAGAAAGCAAGATGAAAGATACAATGCTTTTGGCCGGGGGAAGGATTGAAAATCAGTTGGCTAATATTAATGACAAGTCTCAGTATTGACTTAGGTATTTAGGCCATATGTATGTAATAAGAAAGAAATGATACAATCTGTGCTCTCAAAGAGTTTAGAATTAGGACAATGTCAATGTGATGATGACTCAAGGGTGGCAGAAAGTCTAAATGAAATTATCAATGGTACTGAAATTAGACAAACTTGGACACCTTTCTCTAGGCGTGTGACCTCATAATACACTGGCTTAACTTCTTTGAACCTTGGTTTTTTTCATCTGTGAAGTATAAATACTCATATTCTCTATAAACATTTCTCTGAGAATTAAATGTGTCACTCTATCTGTGGTGAGACTAAAATACATCTGAAAATTCTTTGTTACTCCTATTGAGATGTGGGGTCTATGTACCCTCCCCTTGAATTTGAATGGACTGTGTTTGCTTGGGCCAAAAGAGTATAACAGAAGTGATACTATGTGACCTCCAAAGTGAGGTCATAAATGGCCAGAGTTCCCATATAAGAAGTCTTGACTACTACCCTGAGGCCATCATACTAGAGTGGCCACATGTAGGCCTTCTGGCTGAATCCTGATTGTTTTTCACCACCTCAACTTGGGCAACCATTATGGGAATGAAGAAGCCATCTTGGGTGTGGATCCTTAAGCTATTCCAGTCCTCAGTTATTGAGTCATCCCCAACCTGAAAGTCACTTTGATCAAGGCCCCAAACAAGATAAACAGAGAAGAAATGTCCCTATGGTGTGCTTTCCCAATCCCTGACACACAGCATTCATGAGCCTAATAAATTATGGCAGTTATTTCAGGTCACTATGCTTAGGGGATGGTTTGTTACACAGTGAGAGATAACTGGAACAGAATGGAGACCATCCAACACAGTCCTTTTTATAAGGTAGGTGATCTATGTCCATCTCCTTCCTTCTAAATTCAATAGGATGTTAGAAAAGAGGGACATGCCTGTGGACTTTGTGGAGTGATGGGTTTTGAATTGGGGGTTTTAGAGGTAGGGCAAGATTTCAATACGGGGATGAAAGGGTGTCATAGAAAGACATTCCAGGCAGGGAATGTAGGTGGGAGGAAGAGTGACTATGGCCAGAGACTTAGAGTAAGTCTTCGGATGACTCACTGTTAGAAATATGCGGTGGTCAACCCCAGCTTCTCAGACACGAGATAAAACTGCTCAGAAGGAGGCTTCCTCAGTGGCCACCTCCCTTATGCCAAGAAGTGAAATGCAGGGATGAGACCTTCCCACCAGGGCCCTGCTGCCCTCCAGGCCTCGTCCTCACCAGAAGTTAAGTCACAGAGATCGGAGGAATGCTGCGGTCCTTGGTTCTTACACTGTCCGTTTGCTTCTGGCTTGGTGAATTCTCTGTGCCTGCTTCTCTCTGCTCCCTTCTCTGGTCTAAATCTCAGGCTTTCTTCTTAGGCCATTTGCTTCATACTTATTTGCTTTGCTTACTACTTGAGACTTCTCCATCTCTCCAATGGCCCTACATGTCTTCTAACTATTTCCTCTGTAGGAATAGAAATAAAAATGCAATTTTGCCACTTCTCATACTTCAATGAAACATAGACATCTTTTAATAAGGGGATGTCTCTGAGTGTGTGTTTGTACTTACTACTCATGCTCATCTTTCTTTCAGGAGGGAAATTTGTATTAAAAACAGTTTATTATTGGGGCACTTGGGTGGCTCAGATGGTTAAGTGTCTGCCTTCAGGTCAGTTCATAATCCCAAGGTCCTGGGATCGAGTCCCACATGGGGCTCCCTGCTCGGTGGGGAGCCTGCTTCTCCCTCTCTTTCTACTGCTCCCCCTGCTTGTGTTCTTTCTCTCTCTGTCAAATAAATAAATAAAATCCTAAAAAAAATAAAAGTTTATTAGACAATAGTCTTTTCAGAAGTGAGGACCATGACTTTTAGGTAAATTATGGATCCCATTTGGACAGCCCTCAAGTGTACATACACTGAATAAATGATAGATACTACGGAAGAATTTTCAATTCTTAGTGTACAAGAATTCCTTTTCATTTCAGTGGGGAAGCAGAATTGCTAGGAGAACTGCCACCACCATGTTATGCTTGAATCTGAGAGTGGTATTGAGTACCCCAACCTTCTTTTCTTTCTCCACTAGGATGGAATCAGGAGTCTGAGATCCCCATTGGAACAGAATTCAGCAAAACCTGATGGCAGAATTTTTGATCATGGCCTGATTAGTATTATTTATCATTATAACTGGATCAATTTCAAGGCTCTCCTCAGTTCACATGGACAAAATTTTCTTCATTTTCCCAACCTGATGATTTCTATCTAGAAACAGGACAGAAAGATTTTTCTTGGTGTGTCGAATCATTAAAATCTCGGTAACTCTTTTTTTTTTTTTTTTTTAAGATTTTATTGTTAAGTAAACTCTATACCCAATGTTGGGCTCAAACTTACAACCCTGAGATCAAGAGCTGCATGCTTTACCAACTGAGCCAATCAGGTGCCCCAAAATCTCAGTAACTCTTATGTTCCAAGAACAGACTAGCATAGTGCCACTGTATAGCCAACTCCATTTTTTAAAAATAATGCTTCTGTAAACTCAGTTGGTCCTTCCTCTACCCTTTGATAAAATCTTGGCTAAGCTCAGAATTTATCTTCTTATTTTTAGATAATAAAATGTTCTGTGGTCACTTTAGTTAGAAAAAAAAAAATACAAACAAACCGAAAAGCTAGATTCAGTTCTTTTTCTAGTCCTAGTTTAGAGTAACCATCAAATGTAAGAACCTCACTCAAACGTAAAACTTTAGGCCTATGCAAGTAGAAAGCTAGTAGTGGGCAAGCAGGCTCAGTAGGAGGTACCAGAATGGCTGCTTCTATATTTCTCCATGTTGCATTCTTTCCCCTTTTCCCCCAGCTTGCTAACCATGGTTTCTGACCCTCATTCCCACGATGTCAGCTTGAAGTTGGGGAATGACTATGACAGAAAAGGGTCATAGAGGGAGAGGAGAGGTCTTGCATGACTAGAATACTATCAGCTGGTGCTGGAAACCTGTAGGGTACTTTTGGCTTTTTGGAGTACCCTCCCTCAACAATGAGTGTATCACTGAGGATATTTTGCCTGCTGTGGTCCCTCACAAGTGAAGTACATTCTGACTGGTTGCCTATATTACCTTCCTCAGCTCTAGGCATCTGGTGATCTATCTCCAGCACATTTTTGTTGAGGTTTCCTTGCTCCTCTGGAAGGTCCTCATATTAATTTTCTATTGCCATGAAGTAAATTACTAAAAACCTAGTGGCTTAAAACAATGTAGATTTACTGTCTCACAGTTTCTGTCGATCAGAAGTCTAGGCACAGCCTAATTGAGTCCACCACTCAGGGTCTCACTAGCCTGAAGTAGAGGTGTTGGCTAGAGTGGTGATCTCAAATGCTGTTAGGGGTCCTCTTCCAATTTCACATGGTTATTGGTAACATTTATTTCCTTGCATCTCTTGAACTCATGGAGGCTGCATCTTCCAGGCCTACAGCAGACTGTCTCTTTGATACTTTGTCATCTTTTAAAGGCTCATCTAATTAGGTCAGGATGAATCAGGAACTCTCTCCTTTGATTAACTCAGAGGATTAGTAGCCTAATCATGGTAGTGATATCCTATCATATTCCTGGGTCTTACTCAATGGAAGTGATTATACAAGGAGAGGGGATCATACAGGAGTGGACACAAGGGAGTGGAATCTTGAAGGTTTAGAATTCTGCCCATGATATCTCTCTTGGGAAGGGCCTATAGTTCCTCCACCCCCTCCGTCATCTCTCCTCTGACCCACATCTGCAATTCTCTTTCTGTTGGAACACAGTTACTTTCCATTTATAGCTCTCTACTCTTCTTCAACAGGCCACTTTAGCAAGGTATGGCCCTTTATATTTCTCATGTATGGCACAGTTTCCATTCACTATGTCACTCACTGTTCAGGAGACCTCTTACAAGCTCACCAGGTCTTGAAGTTGCTCTCATTGGTACTGAGGTGAGGGTAGATATTTCCAGCCTTCGATTCTCCCAGCCTTATCAGATGATTTCTTTATATGCCATGAGTGCCTGAGGGGACAATCTCACAAAAACAATTTGAGAACTCCTTTGTAAATTCTGCTTAGATTGTTTGGTATCTCATTTTGAAATTTAGGAATAATTGGTACCCCTTTAGTAAACTCAGTTAAAACTAAGACCAAAAGAATTCCATAACATTCTGGTATTTGGAGCTTATTATAATTCACTTTTATTGGGTTCTTAATATGTGTTATCTTCCACTAAGTACATAAAAAAAGTGAAAACCGAGGCTTAGAGGGTAAATTACTTGTTTAGGACCACACAGTTGATAAATAGTAGAGTTGCAATTTGAAGCTGGATCTGACCTTGCAGCCCATATCTTAACCACTGTCTTTATAGACTTCCTAACATTTTTCTTCCCAACTTCTAATCCCTGAATAAAAACACATGGGTACATTGGATCAAATTGCCTAATGATAATTAGACTGCTGAACTTATTATCATGTTGGTTCTATCACTACCTATTTGTGTTCTATGTTTATGGACGTATCTCTTGATAACTGTTGATACAGTTAGGGTTTCTTTCCTTTTGCTCTGGGAAGAACATCCCCAATGTTCTGATCAATTCATTTCAAACAACAGTAGATTGGCCCTTTGTCAACTACCAGGGCAAAGAAGGCTTACCAAATTCAGAGTCTGACAAAACATTGGGCCAATGGGCATAGGCAACCAAAGGAGTACCTTGTTTACATCTCAGACAATACCTTTCAAGTGTCTGGATTTTTGTGGCAGTCTTAGAGTGGGTCACAAGGGGCAATTTTGAGACATTCCATTCCATGCATGAAGAACTAAAAGTGTGCTGTTGATTTGTTTGTGTTCCCTCTGTCACAACTAAAGAGACCACAATTGGATGTGGATATTTATTGGATATATTTCATAACTGCCTTTTTTAAGTGTCTGGTTGCCTTATGTTGATACTGAACACTCATCACCTTGCTACTCAGCTGTGTTTTGGTCACAGGCAGAGTCAACCACCAAATAGAGCCAAACCTTAGGACTCCAGGAGACTCAGCCATTCTCTGTGCTGAAAAGGTGTTTTAGTAACAATAAGCCACCTTCAGGCATTTTAAGTGGGCCAGCTCTCCTTGGCTTGGGCCAGGGTGGCAGAGAGCAGAATGATTGCATTTCGTGTGGAAGGATTTCTGAAGTAACTTTAGCCCAGTGGGGATGGAAAGTTTGGGAATGATACCAGAATGAGAATAAAGACCCAATGTACAGGGAGGAAGGCAGACATTCATGGATTGTTGGTTGTTCAGCAGGACACTGAGTGTTGTTTCTGAGTTAGAGTTTTGAAATCTTTAGGTCTATCTAAAGATGTGTTATTGATTAGCCACACAAACTATTTCTTCTGTAGCTTCTTCATAGTGAAAATTTAATCTCGGGCTGCCTGCCATTGTTATCAAATGGAATATGCTCAGAGAATGGAAATTAATTTCAATAGTTGACTAAAGAAAACCCAATTAAGAAGATAAATTTGCTCTCAGAAAAACATGTGCCATACATTCCAGAACAATGGAGAAATTACTTACTTTGGATGGTTTGGCTTTATTCCTATGTTGCCTTCTCCATATTTCTGTTCCCTAATTAGGGTAACAGCCAGAGGAGACTAAAGGGAGAATGGTTTTCCTTTTGTTAAACTTTAAAAGGTCATTGCAGGCCCATGAATTTAAGTCCATGGAGAGAGGAAAGTGGTGGAGAAGCTTTTGGCTTGGATGGGGTTTTGTGGTTAGGTGTGATGCAACCAGGAATGAGTGTTGGAAGTTATGTTCTCCAGATGGCTTCATGTCTCAGACCAGGCCAGAGATATCATGCAATTCCCTTGAGCTGCTTGTGTTAAATATGTCTGGGATAGAAAACACAACTGAGTAAGAGACTGTGGAGGAGGAGCCAAGTTCTGGGAAATTCCTTTTCATGCAGCTGGTCTCAGGCTTTTGTGGAGGATTTCACTGGGCTCCCTGAAACAGGATTCCTGGGGGAGGGAATGATCACCCTTATTAAATAGTATTGGGATACTATTGACAAAAGGAAGAGAAGAAATCTCACCTTTGTTGGGAATCTACAGTGTATCCAGAATTTAGTTCACAGATGATTGAATGAGATAAATTATACAGTAGTTTTTATCCCCATTTTACATAATGAGGAAATTAAGTCAAGGAGTGGTAAAAACAAATTATCCAGGAACTGAGTGGAAAAATTTGAATTGAAGCAAATCTTTCAAATCCCTTGGTCTAATACTGTATCATTGCAATAACATCATTATAAAAATAAGAGTTAACTATATATTTAGTACTTACAACCTTAACCTTCAAAACGTTTCATCTTTACTTCCAGCATAAATAAGGTAGGTATAAATGACATAAGGAGAAGTTGAGTGATTTCCCTAAAATCATACAGAAATTTGAGATCAGAATCAGAACCAGAGCTGAGGGGCCCAGTGATTATTTCAGGGAATTGTACTTCAGTTCCTACTTAACTTGGAAAGTCTGAAGATTAGCTACCTAAGTTATTAGAGTCCTGTGTGGCAATTTCTTAGCTCAACTCTTACTTAAGCTAATGCAATACTGTCTTTGAAGGAGTAGCATGGTGAGCATTTACTGGACTATCTTGTCCCTTTTTTTATAGAAGAGCCGTGTTTTTCTGGAGTGTCTCTGCCCATTGTAGAGCTTCATTTTGGTAATCATGTTAACTGGACAGAGGACAGATTTCTGGTCAGAACTGTTGTATCCTCCTGTGTAGATTGTAGACTGCATGCATAGACTCTGATGCATATAGTGACTTTGGAGTTGTACAGAATGGTGGCTGTGCCCAGTAGCTGACTCCTCATATTCTGACAGTGAGCTGCTGAAAAAGGCCAGTAATTGGGGTGTTGGGAACACATTTTCCTTTTTTAGGTCTCAGTACCATAGATTGATCCAATATCTAATACATCTGTTAATCCCTTAAATCCCCTAGGCTCTCCTCAGATTCAGAGTTGTTCTGGGCCCTATGGCAATGGACAGAGGTGCTTTACCTTGTTGAGAACATTAAGACACTCTAGTCCCTTGAATAGGAAAGGGACCTTCCGGCACAACATCTCACATTGGCCTAGTAACAATAATGATCATCTGTCTGCCTGTCTGTCTATATTTCTACCTACAAAGATAGGGGATTAATTTATCCTTAGGACCACCTGATTGTAAGAGTATTTAGCCCTTCCCCTTCACTAATCTTGTTTCAGTCTGCAACAACATTTGTTTATATTCAACTCTCTTGGATAAACATTGGCAAAACTTTTATGGGCTTGCTCACACTGATTTGTTGATGTAAAATGGTGTAAAATCGTGAGGGACCTTTGAAATTCTTAAAGGCCAACATTTGCATTTGCAGGAAATTTGAAAATAGGGCAAAAGAAAAGGATTTTGTGCCCAAATTTCTCCTCTATACTTTTATTTCATTTAATTTCTCAGCAATAACAGCAAGGATGGCTGGTGATTTTGTGTGTCTAATCTAAACACTATCACTATGCTAATAATCACTGTTGGTTGTGCAGCAGATTAAGCTGTGTTATCATTAAGAATTAATCTTTGCAGGCTTTAAAGTTTATGAAATAGAGATTTTTCTCTTCTAGAAAATATTAGAATAAAATACCCAGGTTCTCTAAGCTTAAAAAATATTAGCCTGGTCAGAAATGACAATTTATCTGTAATCAAAAGGCAAAAATTGTACCATGAGTCAGTGGCCACATTTGTGCTTCTGTGAATAGAGACAGAGAGAATTAATTTATTAAGGACTGAATGTAAGTAAATGTGCTTTCAGGATAGCTTTTCCAGGGCTTTCTGCTGCCCAGAGTTCCGAAAGATGAACGCATTACTGTCTATTTGTAGGAGATGTAAGAATTGACCTTAATTGATTCTTAAACCTAAACTGTTGGAGAGAGAGACAGACAGACAGACAGACTACACCCTTAGTGCCTGTGCTTGTTTGGTTTCTCTTCCTTTGTGATGTGTGTTCAGTTTACATTGAAAAATGGGCTATCGACAAACCACGCTTGGGGTTTTGTTGATCAAAGTGTGACCCAGAGCTTCCACATCCCTTTTCTGGAATTCCATCTCTTAAAATGTCCTTGTTGTGTATCTTGGAAGAGGTCTCTTTCTCTGTCGATCCCTTTGCATTTCGCTATAACCCAGAAGGACAATTTCTGCCATGTCTGGTTAGGGCAGCGGGGCCGGACCTAAACAGTCCCCTCCAGGCTATGATTCCTGATCTCTTTTGGAATTGCAAACACCAGATCTTTTGACTTCACAGCACTCACCCACTCCTCTTAAAAGTGCTGTGTGGCACTTTAAAAATTAAAGTGAGTCAATACAGTTTGCTTTCAGAGTTTGGGACATATAAAACTGGGGCTGAAATTCATTGCTCTGAACACCATGGGATGGTAATAGCAGCTTACGTTGATTGAGTTCTTGCCTATGTGCTTGGCACTGGGCAAAGCGATTTATATCCTCTTAACCCCTACAACCTTGTGAAGTACATGAGTGCTATTGTAGAGAAGATAGACTCCAGGCAGAAAGAAGTGGAGTCCATTGACAAGGTCACCCGGCAGGTAGTGGTTGTGGATGTCAAATATGGTGTGGGAAGGATGAAGTGGTCCTGCTTTGGGCTTCAGGCAGGGGAAGGATTTGCTGTGTTTGAGGTGTGCAAAAGAGGTAATCTCATGGTCTCTTGTGGTGGCTCTTTGGTAGGTCATCAGGTACTATGCTTCTGGTGGTAGTTCTGTTTTCCTAATGACATCAAGGCTGCTGGGACCAAGCAGTTACTAATATACACTTTTGGAAGGTATGGAAAGTACTGGGCTCTTCAAGAAAGTGTTCATCATTTTGTAGTTATGCTCGACACAAGGGTACAACCAAATGATAGGCTGATTCTCAAAAGGCTTCTGGGTAGATTATAACTTGTCAATGGGATAGTCTGACAGTGTATTAAAAGACTAGAACTTCCCCCAAGCAGCAGCTCCTGTTGGAAATTCACATTATTTGCTGTAATCACTTAGGCTTCCAGCCTGATCGCATCCCTGAAATGTGGCTGAATTTCCCAGCGGGGTGCTGTGTAGGTTCTTGTCCTGGCATGGAGCAGCATGCATGGAGACAGTTCTGAGATCAAATATCCCAGAATTTTTCAACCCACTACAGTTAAGAATTTCCTGAGTGCCTACCCTGAACAAAGATGCAGAACAGGTTTCAAAAACAAGGAAAACTTCATCTTTGCCCTGAAAGGGGGTCATAATCTAGCTTGGGTTTGGGACACACGTACCAATAACTCTTTTGCAAAAACAGAAACATCACATTTTGATTATCAGCCTTGTCTAGCTCTAAGTCCTCCTTCTCCGAATGTTGAATTTACAGTTGATGATTCATTAGCTGTGGAGAAAGAGATGGTGCTTATGTGGATACTTTCATTTTTAATCCAGTCATTTGTTTATTTAATCGATGATGGCTCTCTTCCTCAGAAGTTTGTAGCAGATAAAAATATTAGTGTTGTCAGATAATCACCTGTCTTGTGTTCACTTCACTGCTGTCACAATTTGAGGCATTTGTTTTTCCAACCCTTTGGCTCCTGTCACTCTCCTGTTTAACACATTCAAGGTCTGCCACTGTTCTTAGGATAAAGTCCAAGAATGACGATGTAACCACAACCACCTTGTCTGTGTGCTCAATATACTCACCTTCTTTTATTCATCAAATGTCTATATGCTGCTGAATGGGTGCCAGGACTGTTCGAAGTGTTTTTATCCTAGTAAACTCTTTTCAGCCTCAGAACATTCCTATAGGGCTGTTAGTGTGTTCCTCGTTCCACTTTTACCAATGGGGAAGCGGTAGCACAGATTGGGTAACTTGCTTAAGGTCAGGCTGCGAGTAGGGGCCAGAACCTCAGAGGCTTTGGATCATGATCCAGCAGCCTGACTCCAGAGACTCTCCCCCCCGCTCCCCTCACTGCACGTCTCTGCTGTTTTCAGGACTTTGCCATCCTCTTACTCATTTCAGGGACTTCACAGATAAGTTCCTTCTGCCAGGAATCCAAAGGCCTGCTTACTCCCATCCCCACCAGCACCACCTCCTTCTCCTCCCAGTCTGCCTGCCTCTTGCAATCACCCTTTTAGCTGTCCATTTAAATAGCACTTTTCCCTAACCATTACCCCAAACTGAGTTACTGACCGTATTACTCACTCCGAAAGCACCCTGTATTTTTCTCTTATTGCACAAAGCACATTGGTGATTAAATGATTGTTTGAATAATGAAGACATTTTTCTTTTTCACTAGATTGCTATGTAACTTGAGGGTAGGGACCGTGTCTGTCTGTGCTTCAGCACCTGGCAGAGTAGCTAGGCCATCACAGGCACAAAATTAATATATGCCACATTTAAGAAGTTAAATTAATCATCAGAACTGGGGACAGACAAGCAGGGAGACATTGTGAGGTTGTGGAATGAACGTAGATGCCTGGAAGGCAGGTCTGGCTGCTGGTCCTGGTCCTGCCTCCCTCACCGACTGGCTGAGCAGTGTTGGGAAAGCCCCTTACTCTCCTCGCCTCCCTTTCCTCATTTGTAAATAGGGACATAAACAGCTGCATATCCATCCTAAAAGGTATTGGGAGGACCAATGAAAGGAGAGAGAAGGGCTCAAGAGGCCAGTCTGTCTTACTTTTTTATTGGTTGTCATAATTTTTTCATGTTTATTGAAATGGTATATTGTTCGCCATTTGCTTTCTAAAGCCTGGTCTGATGAAAGTTGCATAAGAAAAATAAAGAAGTCTGATCAAGGCTCTAATTTGTAGGAAATACCTCGGACAGAGAAACAGTTTGAACTGCACCAGGAGTGTGCAGTGAGAAAGATGCAAACTGGGAAATTCTCTGGCTCAGATGCCTTCAACAGGCAAACTGTAAGGAAACAAAGAGGTGGTGGTGGCGGTGGTTGTGAATATAGATTAAAATAACTCAAAAGGGGGCAGCTGGGTGGCTGAGTCAGTTAAGCGTCTGCCTTTGGCTCTGGTCATGATCCTGGAGTCCCTGGATTGAGCCCTGCATCAGGCTCCCTCCTCAGCGGGGAGTCTGCTTCTCCCTCTGCCTCTGCCCCTCCCCCTGCTCATGCTCTCTCTCTCTCTCTCTCTCTCTCTCTCACTTGCTCACTCTCTGTCTCTCAAATAAATAAATAAAATATTCAAGAAAAATAACTTAAAACCTGTATCAATTTTTTAAATGAGCCAGATATGAAATTAGTGCCCAGGGATGCACGTTTGGGCTGATAAACCTAAAAAAAAAATGCAAGAAAAGAATTACCATAAAAGTTAGGTTATTGGTCATGCATTTGGGGAGAGGACACATGGAAGGGCATCTGGGGTGGCTGGCAATATTCTATTTCTGGACCTGAGTGGTGGTACAAGAGTTTTTTGTCTTATAATAAGGCATTACACTATATATTTATTTGAGTACTTTTCCGTACCTCTTCTTTAGTTTTCGATAAAATGCTTTAAACATAACAAACTAAAACAATACAAATGAAATAACCCAGCCAACCAACAGATAATAACTACGTAGAGCTATAAATACAAAATTAAAGAGATGGTTGGAAACTCACAAACATCAATTAAGTATATACACTGGTGGTGATCTCAATCGGGAGTGGGCAAACTTTGGGAAAGGGCCAGATAATACATATTTTAGGCTTTGTGGGCCAGAAGGTCTCTGTCTCAACTATTCAACTCTGCCATTGTAGGCAAAAGCAGCCAGAGATAATATGTAAACAAATGGGCAGGGCTGTGTTCCAATAAAAGTTAATTTATAAAAACAGGCTGAGGACGATTTGGCCTAAGGGTGCTGGTTTCCTGACCCCTAATTAAAAATTTTAAACCTGAATGTTGCCTGGCATGTCTTCCCAGTGTCTACTAGATGAAAATCAGCCCAGCCTATAATCCAAAACTTCCTTCAAAGTAGTTACTAGAGGGGGCTACCTACTAATTCTAATGCTGCTTTATCTTTCAAAATGCTTTGAAAGTTTTATCCTTTGGAATTCCCTTCAGAGATGAAGTGGCAGTGGGGGTGTGTCTGTGCCTTTTAAGTTGAATGTGAACTTTGGAAATACCTGTACTAGTCATTCAGAGCCAAAGCTGATGAATAAGATGGGTGATCAAGCCAGGTCATGGTGTTTTCCCTCAAAAACACTTTCAGGGAAAGCTCTTTGCAAACTAGAGCCCCATATTAGACCACTGTTCACTCTCTTATGTGGAGCACACTTTCAAATCTTTCAAATGGTTTCATGTTAAATTCGATACTCCATCTGGCTTTAAGGATGGGTTCTCCTTCAAATAATGCCACTGATAACCAGAGAAACAAATTAAATATCATGTATATTTGTGATTTGGGTATATATTTTTGTTGTAGTCATTTTATTTTGAAGGGTTCTTAGGGCTTTCTACTGGAATCTTTTGTGGTTTATTTTCTGGTCAGGCTGGAAAGTCCATGTTTCATCACATTACAGTTCTTAAAAACAGGGTGTTGTTACTAATTTTCCCTGATTGATAAAAACACATGCTGTCATCTCTGAGTGGTACAGTCTTTACAACAAATTGACTCATTTTTTTTCCCTACAGTGAACCTATTGCTTTATTTACTATAACCTGGTGAGCCCAAATTCTCATGTTCGGCTCCTTATTTGAAGGACCCCAAATCTCTTACCTTTTAGCCATTTTTCATAAGTCCCATGTACAGGTAACAAATCAATATCAGGTATATCTTCTCTGTGAAAATCTCTTTCTCTTGATATTACTTTATCCTCATGACAGTTTTTGGGATGATTTCTACTGGCTCACTTGAAGATTTATTTAATTTCACCCAGTATTTGACATTATTAGTTTCCATTTAAAAATCTATGGCATGCAAGCATATGTACCAGAGCTATTCTGCCAGGCAGCTATGTATGACTTTGAGAGTGTATCTCTAAGCTGAAACAAGTTGCAACATATCCTTGCCATAATTTCTCCCTCTCTGCTTTCAGAAGCCTTATGAAATAAACATTCTCACTACTTCAGAGTCCCATCTTACTACTGCATCATGACAGTTGGAAGGAACTTGACATAATTAGCCTTTCATGTGGAGGGTGATTAGATTTGTTCTATAAACCAGAATTTATGGTTGGAAGTTATAGCAACTAAGTTCTTGAGTTCTGGTAGGACAGGGGCAATAATTGTCTGACTCATCATTTGCAGTAGATTGATTATAAAAATGTTCCCAGTTGTTCATGCCTTTTTGCTCCCACACCCTTTGCAATGTGACTTTTTAGCTCCTCCCTCAAGACGTGGATTCTGTCAACTCATCTTTTGGTTTTGAGCTGGATGTCCTTGCTTTGGCTAATAGAAGGCAGTGGTAGGGATGGTTTGAGCTGGATGTCCTTGCTTTGGCTAATAGAAGGCAGTGGTAGGGATGGTGTATAACTTCAGGGACTAGACCTTTGCAAGCATTGCCTGACTCTGTTTGCTCTCTTGGTGCCCTGTGACTACCAGCTGGGGGAAAAATGGTATGTGTCTAGTCACGTTTGCCCTAGCCAACAGCCAGTCAACTGCCAGACATGTGAATTAGGCTCTCTCACACTAACCTAGCCAACCAACTACCAGCTGTCCAGATGAATGAGTGAAGCTCAAATCAGTAGATCCACCCAGCTGACCTATAGATTTGTGAATAGTAACAAATGCTTATTGCTTTAAGTCACTGATTTTGGGGTAGTTTGTTATACAGCAATAGCTAACTGATACACCATTGTGATTCTAGGACCTAGCATGAATGCCTGGATATCACAGAGTAAGCACATAATACATATTTTTTGAGTAAAGGCATACAGTAAAGAATGACTGTAGATCACTAACTGATAATCAGAGCTCTTGAAGGATGGATGGACCTCTTTAAGAGCATATGTTTTCAACATGCTATATGTCCTGGCCTCTCAGGATCTTTTTTTGGATCATAATTCTGTCGTCCATCTTGCCTCATGCCAAATGTGGTTTTAGTGTGCAAGGGTCCTATTTAGAAAAATCATTTAACGCTATTCAGGCTCATCTCACTAATATTTTCCCAGGGCCCTGTGATGGTGGTGAACATGACAGGCAGAAGCAGCTGGACTGGTCTGGTGGGAAGATCAGTGAATGAGAGTTAGGAGACCAGGAATCCTGTCCCAGCTCTTATAATAACTGTCTGTGTAATATTGTGCAGGTATTTTTATTTTAACACTATTACGTATTTCAGATTTTTCTTCTACACTCTTATAACTCTTATTTGTGAAATTGAAAAAGGTAACATTTGCCTAACATATAACATGAGAAATTTTATAAAAATATGCAGAAATAGCAGATGAGATATATTTATATCAAAGGCAGTGTGCATCCATAACATTTATTTTATTTAAATACCAGCTATTATTAGCCTCAGACCAATGTTGTCATGTTGTCAAGCATATTGTCAATTTTAATTATAATTCCTCCTTTTGTGGAATACATTCCCTCAGGACCTTGTGTAACTTTTTGGGGGGGGGCGATCATAAGATCTCACTAAATAAAACCACTTTATGTCTCTATATAAATTTCTGTTGCTTTCTGTTTAACATCAATGAAGTATTACTGACAAAAGTAACATCTGTTCTAGAGTTAACAAAAATATTTCTTTATATCCTACTCTAAATATATATTTTCTTAAAATGCTTTTTAATATCGTTAGGCCTACCTGCTTTAGTAAACAGTTTTATTTTGATAAGAGGTATTGATTAGAGAATTGATTAGCTGAGTCTTAGGCTTCATCATCAAACCACAACTTCTTTAACAAAGGTACCACCCCTCAGAGGAGGGACATTACTTTGGGGCTGGCAATGTGACCTCTTCCCAAATAACTGCTTGAGTGTCAGACTCAAGAACCTTGATCTATAAAGTGGAAATTGTGGATCTCATAGAACCTATGATTCTGAATACCTCTGATATAAACAGTTTCCCTGACTGTACAGTTTAGGCTGTGCAAATTGCCATGTAGATTTATTTTGCCACAGTGTATAAAGACTCTCAGAAGAAGGGGATGTTCCTTTATCACATTTGTGAGCTAATTATTTTTTTTACAGCTATTAATTCTTGAAACTCTGAGTTTTGGATTGGGTGGTGGGAGTAGGGAGGGCTGGCTTCAGGGCAGCTGATGTTGGTTAACTAAGCTAATCATGTGCAAAAATAAACCTGGCTCACACACTGAACTCTAACTGCTTTTCTAAATAATTCCATGCCAGCACCAGGCCTCAAATTAACACCTCTCTCCATATCTCACATTTCTTTCATGTGCATTCTGAGCTTTCAGTCCTAATGAACCACCTTGGTCCTCAGGGTGATTCTAAGAGACACATCTTGGAAGGATTTTTACAGAAGTTTAGACCCCAGTCCTAGAGGAAAGAGGTGATGTAAGGTTTCTTTGAACACGCCTTGATAATCCTTGCATGGCAACTGACTGCCGTGGACAAGAGACCTGGAAGCAGCTCTTCTCTTACGTGACATCATCCTTCCGGAGGCTCCCAAGATACGAAGCTCCCCTCCCCTTCCAGAAGGATCATGCTTTCATTTCTTCCCAGGTCTGGAGTCAGGGGCGAGAGAAATGGATGGCAAAGGGCAGAACCCACATTTCCTCTTCTGAGTTCCTAAGAAAGCCATAATTTCAGTGATATTATAAGAAAGGATTAAAATATAGATCATTCATTTTTGCTAAGTGGGTCAAAAAAGCGTATATAGGATTATTTATTCATGGGTACAAAGAAATCATCTAAATATTTTAAACACAAATTAAAATTTTAAAAATGCATGAAAAGAGATTACAGTGTTTAAACTAACCTTAACTCATATGTAGTCACAGGTATAAGCCTGCTTTTGAGGATAAATGGTGCCATTATCTTTCTGTAAGTTTGCCCTTCCTGATGAAATTATAAATACAGAGGCAGTTTTGTGGATATATGAGGGGTTCTATTTTACCTTACTATGAATTTCCATATAATTTTGCTTTTGATTGCACATGCTGAACAATTTTAAGAGACTCAGGACAGTGATTCTTAGAGTCCATGGTGCCTGCTTGATGCAACTGGAGGAGGTGCAGGAAGATGCTTAGGTCCCAAATTCTCCCATCTGCCAACCCTACTATGGTACCTGGCATGGCTTTGCTGGGCTCTTTTTGGGGGTAAGGAACCAGAGGTCCCAGTGTAAATTTCACCGGGAGAAAGAGAAACATTAAGGCTACCTTAGCATGAATAGCTCATTATAATGAAAGGAGCTTGGTCCTTGGAATCAAGCAGTAGGGTTCAAATCCTGGCTTTACTGCTTACACCGAAGTGATCAAGGACAGATTATTCATCTTTCAGAGTCTAAGGTTCATCATCGGAAAAATGACCATATTCTTCTGTACCAGAAGGTGTTTGGAGATTAAATCAGATGTACGTGGCACGTAGAAAGTGCTCAACAAATGTTCCATTTCCCTTCAGAGAACAGGGCCCACGGGAAATGAGCTGGACATGTAAGTTATTTTATGAGCAGAGAGGTCAGGAGATCAGGAAGCTGGTAGTACAGAGAACACTTTCTCTGTCAGTGAAACACCACTTGGGGCTGCTTTGACTATGGGGTGACCATCTGTCTCCCCCCCATCCAACCAGCTCACACCGGGTGAGGGGAATGAATGCAGCCAGAGGGTGCTGGTGGCTCTGAACAGGGACGTTGCTTATCTCTCAGTGATGTTGCAGGTTGGCTGTGGTGATGGCTTATGTTTCTTACAGCTCCTCACTCCCTACAACATGGGAATAATGCCAAAGGGGGTATCACTAGATATCTTCTCAAAGTCCAGTAACAAAATAATAATGAAATTTGCATATTGTTACTTTGTACTTCTCCATCCCTGTGGTTCTCCAAGGTTTATCTTTTTTTAAAAAATGCCTGACTTCTTTCCCCTTCTTTGCCTGCAACATCTTTAAGTGCCAGAATATTCAATTCCTTTGGCTTCTTTCCAGTCTTTAGGGCAAGAACTCAGTCAACATCGGCAATTTCCTGCCTGCCTACCAGCTAGCTCTGGGAGGCAAAGATTCCAGACCCAGGTGCTTTTTCCTTTTACATTTCTTTCTATTATCTTTCTCTACATATTTATGTGTGTGGATACACACATGCACACATACCCCGAGTGTGTGCCAGCCACCGAAACGGACATTGAAATACAGACACTAGAAATACTACCTGCTAAATTACACACTTTAGCAGCTAGTGTAATTGATGAGATATATTTTAAAAATGCTGACAATTTCAGAACACCGTGTATACAGAAAGCTTTGGGAGCCTATGAAGAGGCATTCAAGTCAGTCTGGGTTTTTCCTAGAAAAGCTTCCTGAGTGGGATGTTGCTTAAGTTGAATCCTCAAGGACCAGTGGGTTTTATCCGGGAGAGAAAGGAAACAGGTTGTGTAAAGACACAGAGGAAGTGAGAACATTATTTTGCCTCTCAGAACTATTAATTCTCAGAAAATGTTGGCTGATTGCAAGGGAGGCAGGAAATGAGACTTAGGGGGTATTTAGCAGCTCCCTGCGACAGACCTTCCCGAGCCTTACTTGTTGAGGACTCTACCCTGACTGATATGGAGTTGGTATGTGATGGGGATGTGGGATGCAGGACAGATTAATGATGATGTTGAACAGGAAATGACACAATCAGATGTCGGTCGTTGCACAGATCAGGATTTGAACTATGTCAGTGGTGCTACAGGTTGAAACAAGAAAACCATTACTGGGCTTGGTTCCCTAACGAAGAAGAAGACCCACAAACATAATATGTATCTAGAAACACCTCAGTGTAAGTATGTTAGCCTCCTAGAGTAACATCGTCACTGTTCTTATCAAGTAGGTAGGATCATCAGGAGGCTGAAGCGAGATATTCCTCCACACTTACAGTTCGTTTATTCATTCAAAAAATATTCATTGGGGGACTGTAGTGTTTAGGTTCTACATTAGGTCCTTCAGAATTTTTAAAAATGTTGCATATTTATGGTGTTATTCTTCAGCTCAATTCTTTAAACTCGAGGTTCATTTGTTGATGCCCTTACTTGCCTGCAATATTAATTCTTGTATCTAGCACCTAGGTACAGTCTGGCATGAAGTAGCTTTGTGACTACTGTTTGCTGAATGAATTGGCTATTAAACATAAGCCTTCTCTGCAATGGGAAAAGCAAAGAAGGATGACTGAGGTAGTATCTAAGCAGGGAGCATCCATGCCACCTGGTTACCATGTCCCCTCTCAGAAGCACACAGTGGCCTCCTCCCTCCCTCTAGGAACCCCTGAGGAAAGGCATAGCAGGTGGAAATCAGCAGGGTTTCCAGAGCACCTTTGACTACAGATGTGTCCAACTGAGTAAACCTAAAGGAAAGAATCATTAACAATTAAACAATAACCGAGAAGTCGTCTGGGAAAGTGGCAGTGAGCTATACATGTATCTGGAGAACTGCCCTTGTTGAATGGAGAACTAAGTTGAGACATTTCTCTTGGAGAGATAGAAGAAATACAATTTTTAAATCTTAAATATTTCCTTCCATCCCTTCCTCCCTCCCTCTTTTCTTTCCTTCCTTCCTTCCTTCCTGCTACGTCTTAATGTCTATATAGCTTATCCCAGAGGATTAACTGGAAAAGTGATATTCTCATTCTTGGGCATGAGAAATTATATTAGCTCTTTATATCTCTGAGTTCAGGGGATGGACATTCTTGTGCTCTTGATGCATGTTCATACCCTGCTCAAATGTAAGATCGAACACCAGGAAGAAAGCTGCTCTGAAACCTGGCTGCTTGGAAGGACTTAAGCAACCTTTCTGGATAGGCAGGAAGTTATACCCAGGGAGGATCCCAGAAAGAAAAAAAAAATACTAAAGGATGTAGGCGGCAATGAAAAGTATTCAATATGTTGGTGATTAGAAGAACACGACATGGAGAAGAAAGATGACTAATATTCAACTCTTTATCCCTGGGTTTCTGGGAAAAGGCTGAGCTTATCCCTCTCAGGGGGGTAAAGTGGAATCCTCTATAAGAACTGGCACTCTCTGCTTACAGAGCAATGGAGAGGATTAACAGCAAGTAGCAAGTTTTAGGATTCCCATTACTGGCCCAAAAGGGATATGAGATGGTGCATGAAGGACCTAAAATGGTTTAACGGAAAACTGCACTATCTCCGTTGACTTGCACTAAACAGGTCAATGAATGAAAGTTTTTAAAGCTTTGGCATGTGCTAGGTCTTCAATAAGTGTGAATTCTTTTCGCTGTTATCACTCTTCCTTCATAGGCTTTGGGATGTGAGGTAGGGCCTTAGAGACTCCACGAACCCATTCTCTTTCTGTTAGGGGGCTCCACCAGCAACCCTCCCTTGTACTTTTCCATCCCCCAAATTCCTCCATTATCTGTAAAAATCAGGGTCAGGAATCTCAAGAATTCCTGAACATGGATGCCATTTTCATTTCTCCTTCCAAGGTAATGGCCATAATTTTGAAAGAGAAAAGAAAATCTGAAAAGGTATCATCTAGCCCCAGGGACACTGTCAAAGACTGAGTTATCTCAGCTGCGGCTCATGAAAGCAAAATGACAAGAAGCTGAGCACACACCAAAACACCAGGAAGAGTAAAGAATAAAGTAGAAGGGCAAGAAGGCTTACTGGTCTAATTAAGAAGACTTGCACGTGAAATTTGAGGGGAAGGAGGAAAAAGGCCTATAAACTAGGTATTAGGAAGACTGTCAGCACAGCTCAGGATGCACAGTGACGAGGAAGGTGCTCAGTAATTTACTGAAGAAAATAACAGGGGAGATGTTGGAGAACTATATTCATGAGCTCAGATTATATACAGATTATAAGGAATAAATTAAGTCAACCTGGAGTTTTAACATTGGAACCATATCCCGTGCCACAGAGAAGACTGGGATGTTATGGGCTAGAATCTAGAATGACATGCAAAGGTTTGTCTTGTTTAAAGGAAACCAGTGAAATAGAAATGATGGACATGCCCCAGAGCCTTGGTTATTTCTGGACATCTACACAACTGAAGCATTAATGCACAGTGCAGAACATTACTAAACATAAAAGGAGAATAAATACAAGTGATTTGGGGTGAAGGGGTGAGGGGGTGAGGGCATGTTGTAAGTTCCTGGCCAGGTGAAAACAGGCAACTCCTCATGTGGCCAGCGGAAAGAGTCCAAGCATGGCAGCGCCATGGGCACATTCTACTGTCCAGGTGTCTGTTGACCTTTCCTTCTGCTAAAAGCTAAGAAGTTGATAAACTGCTTTGGGGACAGTGTCTTTTATTGGAAGTCATAATTTATAAGACTATGAATCTGATGTTGATCCTCTGGGAAAAAATTGAGAAACTTTAGTTCAATAAAAAACATTTAAGTACCTAATAAAATGAGCCAGATATTAGATGTGTATACAAAGAAGAGTAAAACAGGCGTGAGGCTTGCCTTCTAGTGGAGGTTACAGATGTTAATGACTGGTTCCATGTCTGATTATTTCAACTGCAATTGTGAGACCCATTACAAACGAGAAGAAAGGGTGAAGTGAGACAAAATCGGAGAACCCTCTGAGGTTGAGGGGTAGGGAGGCTTAGGGAAGACCTCCTGTGGGAAATAACATTTATGTTGCTATTGGAAGAATTTATTTGGCAAGAAGGCCCTGAGATGGGATGTGACCGGGCCCCGGGGTGGGTCTGTGTGAAGGGCAGGGACTGAGGAGGAGACTGTGGGAGATAAGGCTCCACCATTCGTTTCTAAACTTATGTTATTCTCATCAATCTCTTTATTTATTTATTTATTTTTTCTCATCAATCTCTTTAAAGGAGTGAGGTTTACATGGTCATGTGAGCTACAGATGATAACTTGGGGGGTGGCATTCCATGGTCCTCTGTCCTTATGGTGGGCACTGCCATGTGGAAAAAAGGTAGGGCAAGAATTATTTTGAGTGGCTGCAGAGAGCAGAGCTAGAACTCAAGTGTGCATGTTTCAGGGAAGTGGAGGCTATGAGAGGTCCTTCTCACAGCTACCGCTGTCCTGTGAGGGAGAGGCCTGCCTGCCTGGGAGAGGAGAGCTGCTTTACCCGAGTTTGTGCAAGAGGATCAAGTGCAGGCCCGTGAGCGCCTTTCAGGACTATCTTGGCAGAAGGGAGTTGTTACATTTGGGGAGTTGGACAGTGTGTAGAAATACCCATGCATGGAACACCAACGCTGTGGTAGGCATTGTTTAGGCTCTAGGAACACAGACTTGATAAAGATGACCCCATCATGTCAAGAGGCAGGGGAAAATAGGATGCTGTGGGGAAAATGTTCTTGCACGTGCTGTGCTTTCAACTTTAGTCTCTTGCCCAACCCACCCCCAACATCCTGTCTGACTCCACCAAGAATAACTTTACTCAGGCCTGCGGCTAACACCGCCTGCACTGGGCCTCACCTGCACAGCCTGGTTATAGGACCTCGTAGTCTCTCAGCTCTGCTTCGCTCTCTGTCTCCACCGGATGTTCTTTTCTACCTTTTATGGTTCTCCATTGACCTGACCCTTGAGCTCTGATTGCAACTCTGTTCTTAATCCTGTGCCAGCCCCTTGGACTGAGGTAGTTTGCTTTTTCACTCTGGACACCCCTCGGGGCACAATGCATACTGCTTCTTCTACTCCCTCTAACTGCTCCTACCCATGTAGCCCCCAGCTTCCCCACAGGCTCCCCATCATCATTTCCTGGGGAGAGATGACCCCTGAGCACTGGAAGGGTCATTTGAGAGCTGTGAGAGCATTTGGGGTGCCTCAGGAGATCAAGCATCAGGGTTGAGCAAGGGCTCTTCAGGAGGAGAAGGACTGGGAGGGACTTTCAGTCAGGAGAGCAAAGGTACTCTAATACATCCTGTCCACCAGGGGTAGATTGCTCGCTCTTCGGGTGGCAAAGGGGAAAGCCTTACTAAGATGAGTGTTACATCAAGACTTGTGACACCCCTAGTTGCTTGATCCTCCCCATATCTCATACCCAAGTTTACTACCTGAGCATAAATATATCTGCCATCCTTACCCCTACAGGACAGAATTCTGAAAATGAGGTAAGGCAGGACTGGGATTTTGCTTCTCCAAAGAGAACCGTAGAGATAGATAATTTTATCTAAATTAATCTATTGAGTGACCATTAACTAGAGTTCCGTGGTGTTGTACACTAGAGCTTTTCATTATTGATTTATTCAACCAAGCCCTTGGTGGAAAGCCCACTTGGGAAAAAGAATGATCCATAAAGCTGGACAGTGAAATTGCCCCAGGCCGCACCCTGCTTTTTATGGACAGTCTTGGAGAATGCAAACTTCTCTTCCCGGCTGCCCTAGGCTGGGAAATCTCAGAGTATCAGAGTCACCAAGGATCTTTGCCACTCAGCCACCTGATCAGACTCTGCCAACAGGGCCTAAATGAAGAGAATCATATTCTCCATTGTGAGCCTGTGTAATTTTTCTCTTTGGAGTCTTTTACTTTACACTTATCTTTGGCAAATGTTTTCATATCTGAATTGTCAAACTGAAAGGAATGAAGAAAGGAAGTGCTGTTGAGGTGTCATTTATAGAGGAGAATTCTAGAGTGAAAGTAGGCTCCTGGGACTGAGAGCAAAACACTGGCACTTGGAACTTTTGAGCTACCCCGACCGATGTTGCTCAGCTTCGCCAGTCAAATGAGATATTTCAGAAATCACGTGACATAGACTGCTTGTCCTGAACATGTTTGTGCCCCTGGGTGGATATACCCATCTCTTTGGGGTTCCAAAAATGGTGCACAGTACCAGGAACATCTCTGAGCACACCTGGAACAGAGAGAAGACCAACAGCCCTATGAGTTCTGAAAAGAGATTTGGTCTATAGTCCAGTCAACCTGCATTCTCCTCCTCCTCTTGCTGCCTTAGGCACGTGACTTCAGACAGGTCATAGGCTCTATGCCTCATGTTAATCGCCTACAAAATATTGTGGGTGGACCCATCAGAACCTTTGGGATATTCTAGAAAGTCTATACAGGACTTGCTTCTATATATCTTATAGTAGCTTTGGGCTAAATCTGCTTTAGAAAGTTAACTGGATGCAAAAGGAAGCTCAGGACTCCATAGATAACTTATTTTCAAATAATTACTACCAGAATCCGGGGTTTGGATACTACTGCCCTGGATCAGAGAGGTTACATATATATTACATACATACATACAAATATAATACATGTATATTTTTTGAAAATGGTTTAGTTGCTGGTGTAGATGATGGGGTGTGATCTCCTGTTTGTTAAATAAAAAGGAATATGCAAAGAGTACAAAATATCTCCTTGAAAGGGTTTGATGGGAGATATTTTCCAAAATTGAGATTATGGGAAGCCCATGGTGTAGTAGTTAGGTTATGAGCTGAACTGTGTCCCACTAAACAAGATGTATTGAAGTTCTGACCCTCAGTACCTATAAATGTGATCTTATTTGGCAATAGGGTCTTTGCAGATTCAGTCAGCTTAAGATGAACTCATTAGGGTGGGCCTTACTCCAATATGACTAGTGTCCTTGTAAGAAAAGGGGAATTTGAATGCAGATGCACTGAGAGAATACAATGTGAAGACAGAGCCAGAGATTGGGGTAACCTATCTATAAGCCAAGAAACACCAAAGGTGGTCTGCTGTACCAGAAGCTCCAAGAGAGGCACAGAACAGATTCTCCCGCAGAGCCCTTAGAAGGGCTGCCACCTTGATTTTGAACTAGCCTTTGGAACTTGAGAAAATAGATTTCTACTGTTTTAAGCCACCTGGTTTGTGGTACTTTTTATGGCAGCTCTAGGAAGCTAACCCAGGTGAGGAGCACAGGCTCCAAAGCCAGACATTTTAAGTTAAAACATTGTCTCTTGACTTACTAGTTATGTGGAGGCAAGTTCCTTAATCTCCCTGAGACCCAGTCCTCTCATCTGCTGGTAATGCTGTGAAGATGAAGGGAGGTAATGTAATCATCTCCTTGGATTTGCCTCTGAACTGGAGGCTGTTTCTTAGGGGCCTTTGGAGAAGATAGGGGACCAGATTTCCTACCATCTCACCTAGCATTGAGTGTTGCATGTGGTAGCTGCTCAGTAAATATTGGCTTCAGGGGCGCCTGGGTGGCTCATACGTTAAGCGTCTGTCTTCTGCTCAGGTCATGATCCCAGTGTCCTGGGATCGAGCCCCACATCGGGCTCCCTGCTCTGAGGGAAGCCTGCTTCTCCCTCTCCCGCTCCCCCTGCTTGTGTTCCCTCTCTAGCTATCTCTCTCTCTCTGTGTCAAATAAATAAATAAAATCTTAAAAAAAAAGTAAAAAAAAAAATATTGGCTTCCATTGATAACACAGACACAAATTAATTTTGTCAAAGCCCAACTGAGTATGAGTGAAGGTGGATGTGTCCTCTTAGGCTCTCCTCTCAGCTCCTCTTGTTTTTTTCTGGCTAATATTAAGACATCTCGCTGAGGAAAGTAAGAGGGAGCGCAGGTGGGGTCAAATCCTGCTTGTTGCATGCTGCTTAGGTGTCCTTGGAGAAGTTATCCCCCTCTACCTCCCTACCCCCTTCCGTGCTTTAGACTCCTCTGTAAAACGAAGGGCGTGGATTTGCCTTGCTCGGTGCACTCCCTCAGGGGCGGGGCCGACCATGCGTGGTTCTTCCCTCTCAAGTTCTGCTCCCCACCCTCTCAAACCCCACCCCCCTCCTTTCTAAGAGCCCCATTGTTTTCAACACTAGGTGCGTGAAGAATACACCTTAAGGAGAGTTATAACTAACAGTCTTAAAAATTTATACACACGCACCATGTGCACAAAATAATCAGCTCAATAAAAGCAATATCAAGGGCCTGGCTTACCGTCGATAATTTCAACTAATGTGGAGACTGTGGCCTTAGCAGCTCAAGACTTTATTGATGTGGGAATCACTGGATTTGGGGGCACATCTTATAAAACACGTCCTTTGGCTGAGGAGACCCCTTGGCAGTAGATGGCGTGGGGGAGGCCAGTTTTGAAGTCCAGGCTTCACTGTCAGTTGGCAGACACTTAAAGTGTGTTAGCTGCACGTGGGGAACTGCGGAGGGAAAGCGTCTCCTGGGGAGAGCGGGTTTGGGGAGAGTGATAGATGAGGTGTGTTTAGTGAGGATCTCACAAATCCTTACTGAAAACATCATCTGTTTTGGGCTTGCTAATTACGCTTTTGCCTTTCCTCACCTAGCTGAAGTTTTGATGGCCCTAAATTTCCTAAAGGCCTTGTTAAGAGAAATAAAATTAGGGTTTAATTAGATGAAAATACGACATATTATTTTTTAGGATCTCTAAGAGGTGCGTCATATTTACATGTATTCATTTATTCATTCACTTGCCTGCGTTTGTTGGGCCCCTACCCTGTCCAGGCCCGCTGCTAGGTACCATGTGTTATTTACACGGTGGCAGCAACTAATTAAGATTTTCAGTAGTCATTTTATAATGTCATCGTGTCTCTGTTCTAGCTCCAGAGCTGGCATAGAGCCTAGATGGAGACCAGCCTTGCCCTCATGGGCTTGCCATCTAGTTGGAGGAAGAAAAAAGATGGTTTTGCTGCCTTCCCAAGGGCTGAATTAGTAACAGCCAGTACAGTAACCAGAACAGTAAAAGTCATAGAAATAACACTAAGGATCATAGCTAACATTGATCATTTACTCTGTGCCATTTACTATATAGCTAACATTGATCATTTACTTAAATCATAGGTGATTTAAGCAGATTATGTTATTTAATCCTTACATGAACCTCATGAAAAAGTTGCTGATACCCTATAGATGAATAGTTGAATCCATTCTATAGATGAGAAGGCACGGAAGTTAAAAGCTTAACGGGGTACGTAGACAGAGGCAGTGGCAATACTGGGATTCCAGCCCCAGTGGTCAGGCTCCAGAACCTGCCCTCATAATCAATTCTCTATGCTGCACACAGAACTCCATTTTAATAGTGGTACCAACTGCAGCTTTATATATATGAAGGTAGATTATTCACTTTTATAGGAGGATTTCATGAAATGTTTCTGTAAATAGCAAATGCCCTTGGCACGTTAAAAATAAGGTTCAGTTGGCAAAAGGTCGATTTATGCATTTGTCTTCAGGAACATATCTATTCTGTAACAGGAAGTTCACCTGATGTAAAATTGTAGTCAGCTTACATACATAGAAGAGGGAGATACAGGTGGTATGGTGGACAGCCCTGTCCCTCTACTCTACCCATGAAAACATTTTTATTGATAGTTTATTAATACAGAAAAATATAATGAAGAAAACCAAAATGTAAATTATCTGTAAATGCGCAGATAACCCCTTCTGACTTTCAACTTTACTCTTATGCATCTATTACTTTTATTTTAAAAAAATATGGAAAGGTATACAAGGAAAAATAAAAGATCTCTTTTCCATCTTAAGCCCCCACCATCAAGAATTGTTTCTTGCTTATCCTTGAGGAAACTGTGTGGAGTTGAATGTCTCTTGAGGAGGCTAGAGGGAGTGAGAAGTCACATTCTCCGGTGTGCTGAGTTCCCTCTAAAGGGGGTGAAGTCACAGAAACAAATCACTTTATTTTGGGCGTTAAGTGTAGGGCGTAGGTAGAAAGAAAGATTGTCAAGATGCAACTGTTAAGTCTCCTGTTCTTTCCCAAGCGTTTCCACCTGAATCTCATGGTGATTTGAACCGTTTAGTCGCTCACTAGCCTTCCATGTTCCAGTCATACTCGCTCACCACCATCCAGCTGAAACACCATTCATAGGCCTCTACTAGTTGCCCTACCCTATTTCCTCACTTGTAGCCTTACAACTCTGAGGGGAAGGTTTACACTAAAATCCAAGGCACATTCTCCTTCCTACGAATACTCCGTCCTGTTTTCTCTACTTTCCTCTCTCTCTCCTTGTTCTTCCTTTTCACTCTCTCTTTCTTAAACACTTCTGTGCATTTCCATTAAATTTTAGGTCCTTGTCATTTTTGTCTGCACACAAACGGGTACACTTGACAGGATATAACGGTGGGGTTTGTGTGCATGTGTCTTTCTAACAGTAGTCTATTGCTCGCATGATTCTGTTTAAGTCCTTAACAGCATGTACAAATCCTTTGTGGGAGATATCTAGAGTCAAAAGAGTCCTCACTCCCATCCTAAAGGCCATCACTGAGTGCTTCTTTCATCAATACACCATTGCTAGGCGTGAAATGGGCTATTTAGGATTTTAAGAGCCAAATGTAAATGTGCTTAATGAGCCTCAAGGGAGCTGTGGCATGGCCAGGGAAAAAAGGCTTTTAGCAGCAGATGCAGACAAAAGTATTGGATTTCATTCTCCGGGTCTCCTAAAAAGTCAAAGACAAAGAAAATGGAGATCCTGGCCCCCGATGGGGTAGGAGTTAGTCAAAACCTAAAACCCAAGCAACTGGAGTCTCTTGACATTTTTCTCTTTGGTAGAGAATTCAACAAATGGTGCAGGGCCAATGGAGTGTAAGGATTTGTTCTAGTACTATGAAGCCCCTGGTCCTGTCAGGGACACCCTAAAGGAGCTCAGGGGAACCAGCGATGGAGAAGAAATCTTTGCAATAGTTTTAAGATTCTGAAGAGTGATTTTAAAAATTTTTAGATTTTTAGATGAGTTTAGAAAAACTCATCTGAGTGAGCATTCCAAATCTGCCTGAAATCTCTTTTTGGCTCTGTCAAAACAACATTCTTTGTCTCTTTACTAGTAAATATGAAGGCTAGTTCAGGCATCTCAGTGCATTAGAAATCTGTTGAATGTCTCAAATTTACTCTGCTGTAGCTTGGGGCTGGAGTCTGGGAGACTTCCTGCCTCTGACAACTGTTTTATGCCTACCCGGGTTGGGCCAGCTCTTCTTTAGTGTGTTAAAAGTGGTGTGTTTCTGAATATAACAATGCTGATACTTGATCCTGGCAGAAAAAGAAGTGAAAAATAACTCATAAAAATTTTTTTTTTTTTTATGGCTTTAGGCAAGTCAGTAACTCTGGGCAATTGGACGGTTTACATTCTGCAACAGCTGAGCTTCCAGCATTCTCATCCTCTGGGAGGAGGAGAAAGGCGGGGTCACCCACACTGTTTGCCTTGATACCCACGCTCCTCCACTCTGGTTTGGAAACTTGAAGCTGGCTGTGTCCACGCTCAGCCTACACTGTGCCACTCAGCATTCCTCCTGCCTAGCTTCATTCACTTCCCTGATCTATTTGTATACCTATGTGTCTTCCATTGCTGATAAGCTCTGGGAAGACAGGGGTGGTATCTCTTTCTTATCTCTCAGAGCCCCGAACACAGAATTTTGCCCGCGGAAACCACTAGGTAGACATTTGGCAAATAGTCATAATTTTTTTTTATTTAAAGTCATGCATTTTGGTCCTTTTGGTAAGTCCATATTCTCTTGACAAGTCTGGCCACATTTAAATTCTTACCACTACTATGATGATGTCTCACTTAAATTTTATGTGCTTATGAGCTTAAATCCTATGATTTTTTTAAAAAATGTTTAACTAGAGGAACATGGGATTGTGTGCCCCAAAATAAACCACCTAAACTCTTGGTGTCTTAATTCTTCTGTCTTTTAAGAAGAATGAAAAGAGTTATTAGAAGGTATAGAAATGTAAGGTTGAGAGTAATAGGGGATGACGATTGCAGGGCTGGCTCACTGGCTGTGTGACCTCTGACAAGTTACCTGAGCTTTCTGAGCTTCAGTTTCCTTACCTGTATGATAGGGATAAGGCCTAGTTTATAGAGTTGTGGTGAAGATGAATGAAATGTGATGAGATGATACACACATAGCTTTGAAACTGTGCTTTTACTTAGCAAGCGTCCAGTGAACCCTACTGAAGAGGACTGACTGCTTTGGGGGAAACACGTAGAGATTTGAGACTCCAAAGGGATACCCCCTGGGGTTACAGAGGGAGAGCAGATCTCTGGGGCCTGGGACAAAGGGCCATATATCTTGCTGCTCTTCTGTATCTTGAGGTGAAAACACGGTCTCAGAGGAAAAGGTCAGAGGCTTCCAAAGGGACAGGTTGTGGGGCTGGAGTGCTGGCCTGGCTCAGTATTTCCAGGCCCAAGTGTACTCAGAAACATGGAGCAGTGGATCTAGAGAGACTGTGTAGGCTGGGACAGAGGGTGTCTCAGCACCAAGTCTGCCCGGATGGCCAGTGGTCCCCAAGGGACTTCATAATGCCTTGGAACTCTGAAAGACCTTGTGACTTGGCCCAACACTGGGGACTCAGAATGACTGAAGTCGAATTTCCCATCCCCCAGAGGGGAGGGGAACTTGAAATTAAATCGTTGGCTCTATTTCACACTGTTTAAGAGCTTTGAGGAAAGATGAATTTTTAAGATAGTATAACATTAGGTCCATTTAGATTATATATTTGGCAGCTTTATAAAGTAGTCTCTTTGATTTTTAAATATTTTTAATAGCCTGGTTCTTTGTAAATTATGACTTTTACCCTCTGACATGACATGGCCACCTCAATTCTTATGTAAAGTCAGACAGATTAAAATATGTACTAATATAAATAAATAGGCAGTGGATCATTGATGTAATAACACCTAATCTAGTGCCCTACATAATTACAGATCTTCAATAAATATTTGGGAAATGGATGAATTAATGGGTAGATTCTGACAAATCCTTGGAATTACTGACAAAAATGTGAATTTTATTCATCTTAGCTTTAGTGCTAGTAAACTTTGTTATATTCTAATCCTTGTAAGATTAGTCATTGGTGGCAGTACTCTATTAACCAGAATATATTATTAATCAAAATAGATATACCATTTCCTGGCTGTACTGAATGGTAGAGAATTTATAGAATTAGGTGACACTGTTGGTTGGTATCTCATACCTCACAAGCTGAGGGCAATCTTGCCCTTAGATGAAATTGAGAAGAGAGCAGAGTTTGTTCCTCTTACTCATATTTCTTCTCTCCCATGTAGCTCTCTGCATCTTGGTGAGGGCTTTACCTTTCATATTGCCCTTGGGTGACAAGGGCCCTTTGCTATAAGCAGCCTAAATCTTGCTTTTTTTTCCTCTGTTCTACTCTCTAATTTTTTTAATTAGTTTTGTTTTGTTTTGTTTTGTTTTTTTGAGAGAGAGAGAGAGAACATCAGTGGGGAGTGGCAAAGGGAGAGAGAGAATCTTAAGCAGGCTCCACACCCAGCCTGGAGCTAGAAGTGAGGCTCCATCTTACAACACTGAGTTCATGACCTGAGAGGAAATCAAGAGTCAGATGTTTAACTGACTGGGCTCCCCAGGCGCCCCTCTAATTGTCTTGACAAAAGATTTGTGTGCAAAGATGCTCTTTGCTGCTTTCATTATAATGATGGAAAAAATGGAACGAAGCTAAATATCCAAATAAATTATGAGATATTCTCAAATGGCTAACATGCAGCTATTATGGATGATGTTTTAAAAAATTATTTAATAACCTGAGAAAACGTCAGTGTCACCAAGTCAAGTGAGAAAATAGGATATGTGGTTCTGTGGGTACATTCGAGTGGATTTAGGACGATGAAGGGGAATTACTGGATTACAGTTGCCTCAGAGCATCCTTGGTCAAGAATTTTTCTCTAAGTAGAGATTTTGAAAATCTAGGGGTGGGGGGTATGTTCTCTCACAGACGCCTGGACTGTAGTCTTTCTATGGTGCTGGTTAGGTGTAAGGTAGAGCTGAGGTGGGGTTGGTTGATATCCTTGTTTGAAAACTGAGGAGCCCTACTAGAATGGAGGGTGAAATAAAAGACTCTCTCACTTTGGCTTAGAGGTGAATCAAAGGAATATCTATGGGTGGGGTAAAGAATTTTTGTGGAAAATAGTTTTGGATTTCTTTTAACCCAGAGGTAAATGACTGATCAAGAAAGTAGATTATGAACCTGTGCAGCAGTAAGTATGGGTAACTCATGGTAGAGCTGTGGGTTGTTTTAATTTTCTTTTTGAAAAACTTTATTTTCTAATTTCTCAGCAATGAGCTTGCATAAGTTTTAGAAACAGAAAAAAATAACAAAAATTGTCTAAATTACTTGTCTAAATTGTCTGATTTGCTTGTATGCCTCATCCTTATTGGCCTGTGTGTCTAGACCTAGATCATATTTTATTCACATGCAAATTATAATGACTTTGCCCCACCCATGCTCTCTGAATTTAGGCTCCTCAAATGCTCTCCAGGTATTTAAGAAGCCTTCGAGTACTTTCTTCCTTTCTGACTTCCCTGTCAATCCATAGTGTACAGGCAGGTCACTCTTACAGTGCAGGGTAGCTGGCCTTTCCTAGTGACATTGCTGACCCGCACCATGGCCCTGGGCAGGGGAGAGGAGTGCTGTTCCTTCCTTTCCTCCTTTCCTCAGCATGTTCTAGGATCATTCTTCAAATTCCCCAGAAGCATAGCTGAGAATAAGTTGGAAAATTTCACAAGGCTTTGCTAAAGCCATGGAACAATGAGAGGGAAATACATTTTAGATGCTAGCATATAGCTGTGACTACATGGGATTGCCCTCAAAGTCCACAGACCAGGACTACCCTCAAAATCCCCTTCTCACTGCTTTACTGCCCACCCGCCCAGGCTCTCACCACTCATACCTCCTGGAATGCTCAGAGCTGTCTAGGTCTTGGAGTTCACATCTGTAGGTATCCCAAAGAGACCAAAATGCTTCTCCTTCTTTCCAGACTAAGGTTCACCTCCTCAGGCCTTATTTCCCGTCTCAGATTGTATCTTCCCTGGATGATTGACAGAGGATAGCAGCTCTCTTGGGAAGAAACTCAAGCCCCACCCCTCAGGTGAGTGTGGCCAGGTCCTTGAATTCCAACAGAAAAACAGCTATAAATTAAGTCTAAAAATCTATGTGTTACATTAGTTCTTTCTGCTGGTTTCAGTCAAACAATTCTACATAAAAGGCCTCAAAGATCCAGTCCAAGTTGCTCTGAGATTTCCCAGTCCAGTTCTTCTCACGGTCTCTCATCCATCATGAGGTCAAGACCGGGCTGGTGTGAGCTTTCTCTCACTCTGTCCAATTTGCCTCCTTCGAGTGGTCAAGAAAACACACACACACACACACACACACACACACACACACTCTCTCTCTCTCTCTCTCTCACACACACACACACACACACACTCACACATGCTTGTGCATACTCACATTTCCACAAGAACGAGCGGCAGGTTGTCTGCATCAAACAGTACAGTAAAAGAAACAAGTATGAAGAATCTGGCTATAAACTGGTACCCCATGGTTTATATTACCAAACAGAACACTTATTTTCTCAGTTGAAAACACCTGCATTCAGTTTACTTCACAGTTTTCCCCAAGGACAATGATGGGTGGGGACTTCCTTTATATTCATGTCACTGAAGGGGCCACTTGAAGCAATTATCCCAAATCAAAGGAACAGTCTATCCTAAAGGTGAATTCAGTCCTTTTACTTTGAAAGAAAATTGCCTTGTTTTGAAATGGCAGTTTTCCAGCCTCTACATAACCAAGTTGTTTTTAAAAAAGAGCGAATGATCCGAGGGTACACTTTTAATTGCATCTGGACAGCCTTTTGCACAGTGTGCTAATTATTTACGCCTGAAAATCGAGTTTTCATGTGCCATGTTTCTTTTTTTTAATTTTTTTTAAAGATTTTATTTATTTATTTGACAGAGAACGAGAAACAGCGAGAGAGGGAACACAAGCAGGGGAGTGGGAGAGGGAGAAGCAGGCATCCTGTCGAGCAGAGAGCCCAATGCAGGGCTCCATCCCAGGACCCTGGGATCATGACCTGAGCTGAAGGCAGACGCTTAACGACTGAGCCACCCAGGCGCCCCTCATGTGCCATGTTTCTACAGGGCTTGCTTTCTGTTGCGTCTAGCCCAAAAAATGAGTAATCAGGAATTCAGGAATAATTGATGATGGCTTACTCTCTTTCTCTTCTCTGGTATCATTAGCAGTTTGGAAGCTGCCTTCAGAGCTTTAATCCAGTAGAGTGACTGGCGTGGAGATTTCCAGGACCAAGACAGCTTTCCAGGCACTGAGGTGGAAGTGGGGTTTGGCGGGGGCTCCGTTCACCGCGTTAGTCTTTGCCACACGTACTACAGTCAACCAAGTGGCTGGAAATTTAGCATCTGCATCAGCATTCCTCAGCTCTGCTCAAATCTCTATAGGGCTTCCATGTCTTAGGAGCAGGAACAAACAGTAGAAAGAACAGAGGACAGAAGGCCCTATGAAGAGATATTATATGTGTGGTGATAAGTTTTGAGAAAGGAAAGTGAAGATAACTTTAAATGAGTTTCCATTATTATGAAGTTGATTACAGAGAGAGTTTATGACTGCAGGCAGGTACATAAAGGCAGAACCAGAAAGAATGAATATGTACTGCTACAAGAACGATGTTAAGAAACTAGCAACAACTCCTGATAATAACTGTGATTTGGTACCCAGGAGGGTGTGGCGTGCCACCCACAGTCCTATATCCTACCACAGGCAAGCCAGTTTCCTCTGAAGTGTGATACCTATTCTCTCCTTTCTTGTGTCCTTTATTCAACTTTACCTCTTATTTCTCTTTTAAAAATACGGCCCACCCTAATCAGGATGGTCACCTTATTACCTACAGCATAAAATTGCCTATCTTCCCTCCACCTCTGGCTTCCTTGCAGGTAGGTAATGCTACCTACGCTTGTCTATTGAGGGTACATCCTTCACAGCCCAGCTCACATTTCCTTTTCCTGAACAAGGCTGCCCTTGAATGTCTGCTCTGAAGGTCATACTACATGCATTTTAGCAATTAATTATGCACAGCAAATGCTCCTTCCTTAGGGTGCTTATAACCCCTTTAATGTGTATCAGTCATTTGTCATCTGCAGTTTCACACTATTAGTTTCTGTTTAACATCCATTTAGTCATTTAATAAATATTCACTGAATGTTTGCTTTAATCCAGGCACTCTGCCTGGCACTGGTAACAAGAAGAGTAAGGAGTTCTTGTGTTAGTGGAGAAAACAGAGGCTAGTAGCACTCTCTGATCCGGTATGCGCCTTAAGTGAAGTATGGAGTGATTGCTGTAGGTTCTTAGAAGGAGGAATATCTAGCTCCAACAAAAAAGGCTTCATGGAGACTAGGCTGGATCTTAAAGGATGGATTCAAATTTTCCAGGCAGAGAAGGAGGAAGGAAATTTCAGGCAGAGGGAGCAAGATGTGCAGCGGCTGAGTTAGAAGAGGGCGTGATGTTGTTGGTGACTGGTGGACTGAGTGGTGGGAGCTTAAGCATATGTTGTGTGCATGTGGTTTGGAGGGTGGGAAAGAAGATGAAAGTGATAGCTGGGGGCGGGCTTGTCGGTTCTTATCTGCTGTGTGGAGCTAAGCAGTTTATGCATTTAGTTTTCAGAGTGCTGAAATGTATAAGAAAAGTACTGACATATTCAGATTTATTTCATGGGAAGAGAATTTTGGCACATATATGGATTATGGACACAGTGGAGAGAGACAGGTGGCAGGGAGGCCAGTTATGAGACTAAACTGTAGTTGTGAGATGCAGAAGAAAGGCTGGATTCTGGGAAACAGAGGAAAAAAAAGAGAAGAACCTTCTGGAGATATGATAATAAATTCAGTTCAGTTGTACATGCCAGGAGGAGATGTCCAATGGGCAAGTACAAATAAGGACTTGATCTTAGGACAGAAGTCTCTGCCTTGGATGGAGAACTGGGAACCCCTGGCTTAGACGTCATGGCAGCAGAGGGTAGGTAAGATCACACTAGGGAGAGTAGCCAGAAGACAAGGAGGCAGGGAGGACATTTGAACAATACAGGAAAGTGAGGGACAATTGGTAGAACAAGATCTCAGAATAGGCAGGAGGGCATCCAATCCAGTACCTGAGATAAAAGGGATTCTCCCTAAAAAGGTGTATGTACTATATTTGAAGAAAGATGAGAACTGATGGGTTAGAGTACTGGACTTAAGCTATTTGAGAGTAGAGACTATTTCTTTTTCTTTTTTTAAAAGATTTTATTTATTCATTTGAGAGAGAGAGAGAGCGCACAAGCAGGGGGAGAGGCAGAGGGAGAGGGAGAAGCAGGCTCCCCACTGAGCTGGGAGCCCGACGTGGGGCTCAATCCCAGGACCTGGAGATCATGACCTGAGCTGAAGGCAGACGCTTAACCATGTGAGCCACCAAGGTGCCCCTAGAGACTATTTCTTTACTTATATCTTAATCCTTTATTTCCCATACAACATTGCCTTACACAAAATAAGTCCATAATGAATGTGTTGATTTACAATAATTTACTCTTTTTGCATGAAACTCACCTGTTTATCTTTCTTACACTTCCTCTGTTTCCTTGCAATGTTTATGAGGTCTAATCCATAGTGATTATTTAATAAATAAGTGCTGTTAAATAGTTTTCTGTTTCGAATTTCTTGGTTCCTAGAGGATGGGCTATTAGACGCTTGCCACTCAAGATGGGGTCCATAGAGTTGTAGCATCAGCATAGTGCAGGAGCTAGAGTGCAGAATTGTGCCTCCATCCCAGATCTACTGAACCAGAATCTGCATTATAACAAGATTCCCATGTGATCTGAGTGTACATAACAGCCTGAGAAGCACTGGACTATAGGTACCTTTTGGAATCCTTTCCTGTTCAGAACTCTGCATTTTCTTGTTCTTTGCTTCTTCACTAGACCCTCACTATGGCTCCTACAAGATCATTTTGGTGTTTCTAGGAACTGTTGCCCCATATCAAATTTTATGAAATTATAGATGAGCCTGTACTCATTCAACCGAGGTTCTTCATGTCATTATGAAAAAGTAAAAGACCTACAATATATTCACTTTATAGCCACATAAAGAAAACCAACACTGATATAAAAATATTTTGTTGCACAGGACCCCAAAGGTTTGTGTTAGGTATAACTTAGAAATTCTCAGTTGTGCATCTGCTTCGTTGCCATTTTCTCTCCCACTGACATAACTTCAAGATCGCCAATTCCATCTTCTATGGTGTGAGAAGTAAATCAAAAGCAGGAGAGAAGGGCAAACTTCCCCCGAAGAGTTGGAATTCCAAATAAAAAAGGAAGCAAAAATATCCGAAGGCATAAACCCAGGACTGCACGCACTTTCCGTTCTCCTTGCTCTCTATACAAGAGCATTTGGCTCCGTTTCTGCTGAGCACTGTGACTGCAAGGTTTTTGCTTGTTCCTTTGACTTATTGCTTTGCTTCACACTTTTAAAATATTTGCAACCCCAGAATACCTTGTGTAATCCTGGGTATGAACGCATGAGTGTAAAGGTCTGCTGAAAACAGTTTGTTAGAAATAATAGATTAAGTGCCTTACTCTCATTTTAGTATTTCAACTGATACTTTGCTTTATGTTATCACGACATAAACAGTAGTGTTTAGACTCGCTTATCAGAAAAAGGAAAAATTTGTCTTTTGTCAAAATTGTTGCTTATGTGTCTAGAGTCTCAACAGAAACCAAGTTGTAGATGTATCTTGACAATGACCAATATGGCTGGCCTTTCTTTTTATCGATGTCTCTTGTTTTCAACAAAGGACAAGAATTTCCTCTCATTGGATTAAAATATGTCTTGAAAAGTAAAATAAAATTATGCTGAGCGTGGAATTTCAAACCTGAGTGCAAAACATCTGAACACTGGGTGTTCATCTTTCTAACAAGCTTAGCAGATGGATGGGAAGTGATGTTTGCTGTTTATTTCCTCAACATATCAATATGTGAGGATGTGGTGCAAAATATGGTTTTCCTGCAAATGAGCAAAACCATGCCAGAAGAGTACAAGCGACATAGTTTGTACTCTGGAAGAACTTTAGAAACTGGAGGGCCACTATTGACTTAAAATCTGTCCAATTCTTTTCACTCATCAAAATCTTAAAACTGTTGTGACCAGGGTTGAAAAGATGCAATTGTTTCTGTTACTCATCTAACCATTTCAAGGGCACTTAAATGGTTCTTTCAGGCAAGAAACACAAGGACAACTGAAATCTGTCTGCCTTCGAATTTTTTTTAAAAAAAGAAACAACTGTAAATGTAAGCCACCAAAAGATGTAGTACATGTCAAGTGATTTTTTCCAGGATTTTAGTGGGTATTTTTGTGACCAATGACCTTTCTTTGGCTGTCAATCAGTTAAGAACTAGGTCACAGTCATGGTTTAATAGTCAACTGGCATTATTTGAGAGTAGTTATGGAATTAGTCATAGCAGTAAAGTAATTATTTTTGCAGGAGTATCACACTGAAAAGTGGGGAGCTATCAGGAAGGGAGAAGTAGCTAAGTAGCATATAAAACCTTAAGAATTGTCCACTTATTTTTTAGGATAAATAAAACTTTATTAGCTTTTTTGTTACATTCTTGGTGCTAGTCCAAAACCTTGTTTTCTTCCTTTGTTAATTATTGTTTCTCAATGGCTTTTGTTTTTATGGTATTGATCATGGGTTGCCTAGATTTCCTGAAAAATAATAAAAATTCCTCCAAGCCAGGTTATCTTATCATCCCAAGGAGAATAATGAAGTAGATTAAATGTTGAAAGATTCACGTTCCTATAGCTTGAGGTTAGACATTTATAGTCATCATCTTGCTACTAGTGACCTATAAAAATTTAATCTATGCCTGGGGCTGGGAAAACCAGATGCCTTAGATGCCCATTGTATAGCTTATTCTTGGTTATAGGTTTCCATCATCTTGGTGCCTCTGGGGTGGGAGAGGGATATTCTAAGCAACTTACACTAGGAAAATAGTTTTATCTCAGTTCTTGAGTTGAGAGCAACACCTTTGAACTGAGCGGTAGCACTATAAAACTTTGCCCTAAGAACTAGTGTTGGGCTTAAGCCGATTCCCAGGGAAGCCTGACCCTGGGGCTGGAGAGAGGGCCCAGTGCTTTCAGGCTCGTTGTGACCCCTTCTTGCTAAAAAGCAGACAGAGAATTCTTTGTTTCTCAGAGAGTTCATAGGATTATGTTATGCTGTTGCAGTGGATGAAGCAGAGGTATCTGGTCTCTGTAAAGGTTTGAATATCTCCCCAAACTTCCTTTTGTGGTTTCCACTCTCTCTACTCTGTTTTACTAGTCTATGTGAAAGTACTGCATTTTACAAAGATACTATGTGAAGTGAATGTGAAGATGTGTCTTCTGTAATGGATAGAAGACTATAATGGGTAGAGGACTGCATTACTTGTTAGGAAATCTTGGTTCCAGACCCAAATCTTTCTCCTTGGTAGTTGTTCACTTGGCCAAGTCACTCAATTTCTCGCCACTTCATTTTTGACGTTTGTAATAAAGGAGGTTCAACTAGCTGCTCTACCTATGGGCCTGTCCCTTGTTGTTTGAATATTGTGGCTTCTCCAACATGTGAAACCCAGAATCATTTTTCTCAGACCAGAGACCAACTTAACTCTTGGTAGAACCTGTTTTCAATGAAGCCAGCAGAATAGAGGCAAAAGCCATGGATGCTCAACAAATACGGAAAGCTGTGAAATTTACAAGATGAGAAAACAAACCAGGAAACTGCGACTATGTACAGCCATCCAAGCTGGAGAAATAGCAAGGCCAGTCAATCCTCCGGAATTCCTTTCCAGAGGTTACTGGAGGCATACCTTGTAAGGCAGAGAGGAAGAGGCTGGTGCTTACATTATACAAATTTTGCCCAGGACCTTCTAACTCCCTCATCCCATAGCTCCCTGACGTGTCTTTTTCGGTGCTGACCCCATTTTGAAGTGTAAAATGCAAATAATAAAATCAGGCCATATGGTAACAAGAGAAAGTAGGCAAGAGTTTCTCAGTATTTCATGACCTTAAAAAAATAAACCATTGAACTTTTTGCTGAAAAACATTAACAAGAAGTTAATGCAACAGAGACCCTTATCTCTGATCCTTAGAGAAAAGTTATGCAATGGTTTGGCATTTTCTGCTTGTGACCCAGAGCCATGTCTAGGCAAATCAATCTTAGTTTTCAATACCCTACTCTCAAAAGGGAAAGAGTAAAGGAAGGCATAAGGGCCAAGGTAGGGAAGTGAGCACTGGAGACTGGGTGGAGGGTCTATTTAAGTTTTAATTATATTCCTTTTGCTCTGCATTTCACTGTGTCCCTGAAGTCAAAAGGGCCAGCTTTGCTGTTGCCATCATCCTGGCCCACTCTCCTAGTTTCTGATTCCTGCTGGGAGATACTACTTGGTTGGGTGACTCATCTGTATTTCCTTTTCTAGCATTCTGGTCTGTTCACTTCTTGGTTTTGGATGTGTTCTTAATTTCACCGAGGCCCTGCTCTAGCCCCACGTAACCCTCAGTGATTGGCCCTGACCTACCTCTCAGGAAAGAGGGATTTGGACACTATGTTGTCACATGATTGATGAGATGGCATATGAAGAAGTCCCCTCCTGGTTGAATGGGTGAGGGTCCTCACTGACGAAAAGGCAGCGGCGGCAACTGCAATTCTTTAGCAATCCAAAGTCCTCCTCAGTCAATGGCTGCTTCCGAATGGCACGGCCGGCCAACTGTGCTAAAACAACCACGACAGGAACTATAACAGAAAAACATCCTTAAATGAAAACTCTAATAATCTCCCTTGCACACTGGCCTTCATGAAGACCAAATCAGGTTGACACATATTAGGACATCAAGAAATGTGAGTTTCCTTCTTCTCTAAAAGGAAAACACTTTAAAAATGCTTTTAAGCCTCTCAAATCATGACTGTCACATATAGAAGTTAAATTCAGAAAGCAAGCCCTTCAGTGGCATTTACTTGACTTATGGTGGAAAGGGCTTTTTCTTTTGTTGTCAGAGGAGGAGAAAACCTGACGGTGGATGCTCTGAAGTCCTAAAGTAATTCCGTCAACAGTATTCTTCACCCATGGCTTGTGGTACTCCTATCAAATTTCTGTCAAGTATTTACAGTTACTGTTGGCACTGTTCATATGAATTCATTAACGGTAACCTTTAATCCCATGTCACAGCTAAAAAGTACTGTTGGTTGCTTGATTACTTCCCCAGAAGGGGATATTTCTCCAAGTCCTTGGACAAGTGTTCAGGACAAGTTTGAGGATTCCTGGCTCTGCCAAAAGTTACCTCTGGGATGGATCTAGTCAGAAGACTTGAGATGCCGGTTTTCACATCTAACGCGTAGCAAGCTCTGAGTAACATTTGGAGTTTAGTGAGGGTCAAGAGAGAAAGTAGAAGTAAACTTGATAGAGAAGGAAGAGAGCCTGATGGAGAAAATATGCTGACTTTTTAATGGTCTTTCATTACAGATTTCACGTTTTAAATCATTTGGTCCTTCAAACTGATTTCTCTGCTTAAAGTGTTAATTAATCCCTTTATTCTTTTTGGCCATCAAAGACCTATATAATTGATGTTCTGAACACCCTGAGATGTAAATCATATGTTTTCTTTCTCTAAAGCAGAATAGTTAACCAAGCATTTACTCACAAGTATCCTTTTTTTCAAGTTAACTCATTATGCCAAAATTGACTGTTAGTGTTTTTTTAATATTAAAAAGAGTTTCCCAAACTTTATCACAAGTTTGCAGATCTTTCAGCATGTGAGGACCTCAGACTGATAAACAATATTTCTCTCTATCTCTATCTATTCATATATGTATGTGCTTATACAGTACAAAGCTCTTTCTTAAAAGGAATCATAATATGCAACCTCCGTATGTAAAGTAGTTAAAAATATTGCTGAAACGGCTGAAGAGCACTCTAATTTTGCGTGCTACAATTGCTTCTTAATGGCTCTGAAAGTACCTCAACAAAACTCTTGGAGTCTAAGGAACATAATTTGAGCTCCATTGGACTAAGAGACAAAAAGTGAAGAAGGGAATTTTACCAACTCCTTGATGTGGTACCCTCATCCTCCGCTCACATATAGATAGTAGGTAACTGGGCCAGTTGTAAATGGGTCAAAAGATAAAGAGAGTTTCCCTTTGCTGATCCACTTGTGAATCATTCATATGTTACTCATGAATGAAGAGAATTTGACTCCCTCTTCCCCATCCTATTTGTAGAGGACTCTAGTCTGTGATCCTGCTTGACAGACCTGTGCCAGATCATCATGTGAAGAAAACCAGAATATACTTGTTCTCAGAGTTCTGTATTTCATGGCCTGGAATGAAAAAGAAATATGAAAGACTAACATGGCCTTCCCAATGTCTTATTTTGCCAAGAAAGGATACGTCTAAGAGCAGCCACTAACGGATACTCAAGAAGCTTCACACTTCATTAAAGAAGGGACTCTGTTATTTTTCTTCCAAGCTTTTATTTAAATTCAAGTTAGTTAACATATAGTGTTAACATTGCTTTCAGGAGTAGAATTTAGGGATTCATCACTTATATATTACACCCAGTGCTCATCATAACAAGCACCCTCCTTAATGAAGAAGGGACATTTTAACAACAAAATATTAGGAAGACCACAATCTCAGAATTATTCAAGAGTCGGGGCGCCTGGGTGGCTCAGTCGTTAAGCGTCTGCCTTCGGCTCGGGTCATGATCCCGGGGTCCTGGGATCGAGCCCCGCATCGTGCTCCCTGCTCGGCGGGAAGCCTGCTTCTCCCTCTCCCACTCCCCCTGCTTGTGTTCCCCCTCTCACTGTGTCTCTCTCTGTCAAATAAATAAATAAATAATCTTAAAAAAAATTATTCAAGAGCCAATATTGACAATTAATTGAATAGAGGAAAGAACACTTTTCTTTTTGGAACAAGACTTGGGAGTGAATTATTATATGGCAGTGGCTGAGATAATTAATATTCCTGAGCCTCATCTGTAAGATGTTAATGAGAACATGTAGCCCATGTGATTTTCAGAATGCAACCAATGAGTGGATTTTTTTACATTCTTATTCTGTTTGGTACATAGTAGGTGCTCAATAAATATCCATTCCCTCCCTCCTGTACCCCCTTCTCCCCTTCTCCTTTTACTTCCCTCAGAGGCTTGTTCTGATGATCAAGTAAGAAAATTACAAGAAAATGTTTGGTGAACCGTAAGGCACCATTTAAAGGTAAGGTTCTGAGACATAAGGGGCTTTGCTTTAAGCACATGCATTTTCCCTTTTCTAAGATGTGTAATAAATGGTGCAGTAACCCTCAGGAAATAAGCCCAGTGCTTTTGTCTGACTCCTTGAGGACCCACATGGCCTTCTAGATGAAACTGTATATAAAATATAGATGTTGTTTTAATAAATACTGTCCGTATAGTGAACATAGTGTTTCTTTTGCATGTTTTTTAAACAAAGAACATTAACCAGTCAACTCATAGATTTCCCTGCATGGTAAACTCTATAAGGTGTAGTTATAAAGTCCATTGGAGTTGTAAAGCATTTGGAGTTATATTGCATTAAGCACTATCGCATTTAATCTCACCAAGCTATTAAGGTGTTTTATAATGGGGTGTAAATATTTATGACCTGTTTGAGAATAACCAAAGAAAAGTGCTTTTCATTATTTTACTTCGTATCCTATTAGCCAGACATATCATTTAGTGTTTCAACAGTTTCATGGCTTGGGAAAGTGATGTCAACTTTTGTGCAATATGTGGTTGGGAAGGAATTTGGCTACTTTTGTTACTGTGTCAAATTGCCCAGGAGCTGCTTCACCTGACAGCATGCCTGGTGAGCTAGAGCCAGAAGAATTCTTCTGTAGGTGCATCATGAATAATAATGGGCCACGGCTAACAAAACACTCTAACTTTTGCAGGGAAACCTGGGAGCATCACATTCTAAACCTGGTTTGAATATCTCTCAGATATAGTTTTAAGTAGAGCAAAATTATTTCTACTTTTAATTCTTTTCCCTTAAAGAAAACTTGAAAAACAATTGCACATGTTTCTTCCAGAATGAAATTCTGTTTTTAGGAATCAGTCTTGGTTCTGAAGTTTTCATACACATCCGCTGTTGTAATGATTGGAAGTAGTTAATTTAAATGAATTGAAGCTATTGCTCATTGTGAAAGGTATAGGGAAGTCTGGAAGATGCACTTTTTATTAAGGAAATAAAAAAAGCTGATGCTGTTTTCATGATTACATACTGTACTTGAAAACATCTAGTTATAGGAAACAGGAAAGGTTAAATATTCAAAAATGACAATTTAAAACCACTTTGTTCTCAAATCTGTCACTGCAGTTTTTGTCAGATAAGTTTAAATCCTGGTAATTGGTTTATGCCAAAGGACAGAGGACAGTCATTTCAAAGCTTTCCTGTTCACAGACTGTTAAATTGCCAGAAATAACAATCACAACAAAGTGACACATAATTTAGAAAGAATGCAATGCATTCTCTCAATCAGAACAACAATAACAACAAGAAAACCCACTAAGAACAAGTATGGAAATGCTAGTATAGTGTTGAATCTAGCAATGGTCACAAATAAAAAGCAACTGTTGGACAACAACAGCTGTGAATGATCTATGTGCCCCACATCCTCCTCCCCTCCCCCCAATAAAAAAGATATTCTCATTGGCAATATGGTTACAAATATGAATCACTGATCTTTTGCGAGACTGTGACGGCTCTGTAATAAATATCAAATCGGTCCATTTTAGATCTATAAAAGGATTCTTTCAGATCTGACTACTCCAGAGCAACTGTGAGGCTGTCTTTATTCAAATCCTTTGAAATTTAAAGCGGTGATCTTAGACCACCAAGAACTGTAAGACATGACAAGTGATGTTTATAACAACTTAGCCTTCCTGTTCTTCATATCTGATTTTATTAAATGTCTGTCAAAGAGTGTATTTAACTTTCATGTTTCCAACAGGAATTCATTGTCTTTAACTTTTATTCTATGTTTTAACGGGCAGATAGTGAAAAGAATTATTTGCATGGTGAATTTATACCTCGGGCTATCTCTACAATGAAAAGACGTCTGAAGTTATTGTTGTGGTGTGATTTCCCTTCCTAATAATAAATTCTATCAGAAAAGGTGGAGATGTCATAAAAATGAGGTTGAAAAGGAATTTTCAACATGATTTTGATGGACAGATAAAAGCATCTACTATTATTTATAAACGAGGATCTATTTAAAATGGACCCCTTCTCAATGTAAGGCAGTTAAGAACTTAAAAGGAAAATAGGGCTACTTTTATGTAATTGAGATGTTAGAGACTGTATGAAGAAATCCCTTCATCTGCAACTCAGCAGACAAGACCTGGCACACCCCAAAGAAAATTTTAATGGAAATTAGGAGGCGGTAAGGCTGATTAAAACCAGATAACACTTTATATGCTTAGAAATGCAAACTACAAAAATTATGTCAATAAAGGTTCATTACAAAAATTTATTGTCTTTTAATTTACTTGTCAATACATTTTCTAGAGTTAAATTAATTTGAACTCAATTCATTAATCCAATAAAACAAAAGCTGTTGTTTTTCAAACCATGTGTGTACCAAACTTTGAAACTGGGTGGGTCCCTTCTGCCAATTTGGAAATAGGCCAGTTTCAGCATGTGACCTCTGACACTCTCGTTAAATATTTTTAATGCGAAGTTCCTAGCAACGTCTTGTCATTGGTGAAAAGCAATTTCACCAACAAACAAAAAAACTCAATGAGGAATTTCCATAATTACTTCTTTCACTTTTCCTGTCCCACCATTTTCTACTTCTGAATGTTCCCATTTTGGACCATTCTGTAATGTAAACACTTTATTTTTTCTTCATTAAAAAAAAAAATAGCTGTAATGAGGTACAATTTGCATACTAAAATTCCCCAGTGCAATTCAATATCTTTTAGTCAATTTACAAAGTTGTGCAAGCATCACTATAATCTAATTTTAGAACTCTATTCATGTTTGCGTTGTTTTAACATTTCTGTTTTTTTAGTATGTTCATACCTGCTTATTTATGAGATAAGGTTTTCAATAACTGGATAAAGGAAGAGGGAAAGGATGTTATAGGAAAAGAGGGTTAGGATTCATTCATTTAAGAGTTATTGAGTCATTAGTATGAGCCAGACATGGCAATGAATCCTCGTAATAGATTTTTTCAGTCATAATTTGGTAGGTGGGTGAAAAAATTAGCCATATTATCACCATAAACATGATGGGTACTCTCATAGGGGTATGCAAAGAACACAGTGATAATGCACAGAAGCTGAAAAGCAAATAGATCATGGAGGGCTTCCTGGAGGAAGGGCATTTTGAAAGATAGGTAGGTAGAGCCAGGCAAAGAAGAGCAACAGGGCTAGAGTCTGAGGTGAAGCTGGAGACAAAACCAGATCCTAATGGAGCTGTGAGAGGCTCACAACATGTCTTTGTTTGGAAACAAAGAAATTCAGATTACTTCTTGATTTCCATGGTTGCAAGGATTTAAGAAACGTACACTGTGACATTCGGCTTTCTGCAGGGTCACTGGATGGAAATATCTGAACATTAGTGGGATTTTATGTGAGAAGCTAGTATTCTCCTTTTATCTTTTGAGATCAACATATGATTATCTATTACACTAACTTCCATATAAATTACGTGTAGGTCAAAGTCTCTGTGGAGGGGGGTGGAGAAAGAGAGAACACAAATAGCAATTGCTAATAAGTTTAATATGGAGAGAATTTCTAGCAATGTTTTTCAATTTCAGTATTTAAGTTAGCCCTGGACATTATTTCAGGATTTGCTTCCAAAGTCAAGGTTTTACAGAGGCAAAGGGAGGAGACCTAGCATGGACTCCAGGATGACTAGACTAACATCCTGCTAAGTGTGGGGCTACGTACTACTTGGGTGTTGACGTTGTAGATCTAACATCTGCTCGGACACTTTGTGTGCTTCTCTGTATCTCTTATAGTCAAGAAGCCAATGGCAAACGCCCCAGTATGTGTGGTTTCTGCTGGCTGTGGGTAATTAGGATGTCTGCTTCATGCTCTGACCCCCTGGGAAGAGAGCTGGCTCAATCTATTGGTATGGATTGTTCTGCTAGTGTAACATGATGGTCAATTACTGCCCATCCTGTCAAGCAGACTGTTGTCTCAAGATAACAGCAACACACCTGGAATCTTTGACTGAGCCCCTCCTCCGCCCGAAATGTGAATGCCATGCTGGTCAGGTGAACCTCTTTTATCAGGAAATATTTTTTATTTCACATAGTTGGCTACCCTCTTGGTTGAATAAAATCAGTATTTCCAATTAAGATCCAAAAATGGTTTCACGAAGATTTTTCTTCAGAGAAAGCAAATTTTAAAAGTCCTTGGTCTTTTTCATCACCCGAATCTACACACCAGGAAACACTGTGGATGAAGGTGGAAAGGCCATTCCCTCTTATCTAGTCTGACACTAATAAAGCCGTTAACAAGGTCCAACTGGAGCAACAATGGATAAGGAAAGAAGAGCTGAATTCCTTAAGATCAGTCCTATTAAGTTGGACAGATGTCAAGTTTAATCAGTCTTCAGACCTTAAGGACTTTGGCAAATGTCCTCTTTATATCTTACTGCTGTTTTCAGTTGATGCATCACACTGTTTGCATAGATATAATTATCCTTCACAGATATTATGTAATCAGGAAAGTTTTTATTTTTCTATTAGTTTTATTTGTACAGTGTAATAGAAAAGCTTCCTGGTGCATTACAGTTTTTAAAATTTAAGAACAAATGTGCAACACAAAGTTCTTTTTTAAAAAAAGTACACAACAATTTATATTTAAGATACCCAAGTATAGTTGGGGACTATATTTATTTATGGTTTGAGGAAAGTGATTTAATGCATGCATCTGGTAATAGGTAGACCTGTTATGCCCCTTATTAACAAAGCAGGGTACTTTCAACTATCATTTAATGGATTTATTGACAGCTGAATCTTTCTAGCTATTTCTTTCTTCAGTGGCTGATACCTGGGAAGCTAATGTTTCACAGTTAGAGATGTGTTTCTTTGACTTGAACTTCAAATGATAGTAATCTTTTAAAAAGTCACACATGAACACTTACAAGTTTAGTATATCCTTTCCTTATAGTATTCTCTTATGATCTGAGGACAGAGTGTGTGGATAATGGGCATTAGCAAGGGTTGAGGTAGTGAAATAGAACTGATGGAAAGAGAGGAGCAGGGAAAGGAGAAGGGAGGCTATGGGCTTTGAAAACTGACCTCATAATCCTGCCTGGGCTCCGAGCAAGGCTCTGGAGTCGTTAATTCTACCAGGGAATATTTATTAAATACCTACTCTAAATTCAGTAATGTGTTCAAAATTATCTGCCATTTTCCTCTCAGTTGGGCCAAACAGATTGTTGACAAAGTAATTAAGTAAGAGTCTAGAGATTGTGGATTAAAGGGATAAAGATAATCCTTTGGGAAACTCTTGCCCTTAGATCCTTGAAGTGGGCCTCACAGCATTAGGCCTCTATTTTGTCTTTATAGAAATAAGAAGATAAACCCCTTTATGCTTACTGCTAGTTAAAACTAACAATATTTATAAGCTAAAAGTCTACATTAAACCTGAGGTTGGATAAGTAAATATAGGTTCTACTTCAGATCCTAGAGCACAAGAGACTTCCAAACTTTAGGCAGGGTAGTGAAGCCTCACCTTCCTCATCTGAATGATGAGGATTCTCATTACATCTTCCTCATGTGAAGATTTTATATAAGACAAAGACGTATTTAAAGGTTTTTGTATATAGTGCCTGGGACAAATGAGAAAGTACTCAGTAAATGATGGATGTTATTGTTGCCTACATTGGCAGGAAGAGAAACACAATGAGGGAAAAAAAATTAGGGAGTGAGCACCTGATCTAGCTGAGGGGTGAAGAGGTCCTAGTTAAGGTAAAGACTGTGGAAATGGAAATGATGTTATTTTTTTAAGAATTACTTATTGTACCAACATTATTACAATAATACACGAAATCAAATCAAAGCAAAAATTATCCCAACACAATTTTTACCTCAGGTTCTAGCAGTCCTTTAAAATTTGTTCATGTGAAGGGCGCCTGGGTGGCTCAGTTGGTTAAGCAACTGCCTTCGGCTCAGGTCATGATCCCGGAGTCCCGGGATCGAGTCCCGCGTTGGGCTCCCTGCTCAGCGGGGAGCCTGCTTCTCCCTCTGGCCCTCCCCCCTCTCATGTACTCTCTCTCTCATTCTCACTCTCTCAAATAAATAAATAAATCTTAAAAAAATAAAAAATAAAAAAATAAAATTTGTTCATGTTACTCGCTCCTTGTTTACAGGCACAGATTAAAACATAACCATAATACAGATCTGATTTTGCATTCTCTGGTTTTTCCCTTATGTAATTAAATTACATAATCTGATATTATACACTAAGTTGTTTCTAGATCTTTTCATTAAAACGAATCTTGTGGCAATGAAAATCTTTGTGCTTATAGTTCTGCATTTTTCGGGCTGTTTCCTCAGAAGGAATTTCTGGGATAGAAGTACAGGTCAAAGAATATGAGTATTTTAGGTTTTTAAGGGTTTTGCCAAATGGCTTTCCAGAAGGCTTTCCTGGCTTGTGCTGCCACTGGTAGAGAATGAATGAATGAATGCATAGTCCCCCTGACAACCCCACTGACAATGTTAACGCAGTATCATTATTTTTAATTTATCCTCTGTGAAAGATATAAAGTATCTTTCAATCTGTATTTCTTGGGTAGCTAGTAAGGTTGAATATTTTCTCATTTTCTCCCCCTAACTGTATTCCCTCCAATATAAAAGTATTTCCCCCCTTTGATGTTGGAGCACTTGAAGGGTAAAGAAAGGAACCTACTATGCGTGTGCTTGTTCTTGGCATTTTAAATGCATTATCTCGTTCATCTACACACGACTTCAGGAAGGTTGGGGTTCCTAACTGCATTTTATAGATGAGAAGACTGAGTCTTGAAGAAATTAAATTTTATGCCCAAAGTTGAATTGCTGATAAGTGGCAGTCGTTAGATATATTTTCTCATCACTTTATATGAGATTTTATGTAATATAAATATTAACTCTTTGGGGAAAATATTTTCAACAAATATGGATGACAATCTGTTGTTTTCTTTTTTCTGAAATTATGTTATTTTTGCTCTGCAGAAGCTTAGAATTTTTTCATGAAGTGATCGATTGGAGAGATACTGGGATGGTAGATTGGGCCTCAGCTTCTGTTTTATTTTGGTACCATGATCAGTTCAGTGAGGATTAGAAGCAGCCAAGAGACAGAACTGTATGTGGATCATTTGCTAATGATTCTATGATAGAATGTGTCTCCCAGCCTCTCCCGTGATAGCTCACAGGATGGGAGAATATCCCGCAAGCTTGCGAGAGACCATCTGTGGATGAGCGGTGCTCCTCAGCTACTTGCTGGGTGGTCTCCGAGAGATTGCTGTGTGGTCACTATATTGTTGCCTTCTCCACTTCTGCCAAGAATATAAAGAGCCCCATGACAGTCCACATATAAGACTGTTGGCCTTCCCAGTAAGACCAACAAGGATATATGGCTGGTATCCAGGACAGAAGAGGTCATTAGCTGTGGAGTTTAATATTATTTCTGTTCAGAGGAAGGACAGGATCTCACGGACATGGGTGGAGATGCTAAGAGAACGGAGCTATGTTGTCAGGAGCATCATCTGGAAGTTTGTCAATGACCTGGCCTGGAAATGAATGGTTTGGATCAGGGTGGGGACAGCAGTGCCTGAGGATGTTTTGGAACAAAGGAATGTTAAAGGTCTCCTTCTAAGGCAGAAGGACTCTATGTTACATGGCCATTTGGAATGTTCCAACGTATCTCTCAATCTGGTCTGCCTCATCATGCAACTGATTCCAACCCAGCTGTCAGTCAGAGGGCATGATGTCATCCCCCAGGCCTGGGCCTGGTGGGGTGGGAAGACCCAGCAGCCTCCCCATCTAGCAGGCTCTATCAGCAAAACTAAGAGAAAGAAGCCTTTTTAGCAGGGAAAAAGTGAACTCTGTAATGGCAAGCCTATAGCTGACATTGCTTGGGCTATTAAGATCTGCCCAGCTCAGCTGTGCAGACATTGTGGCAAGTGAAAAAGCGAACACTGAAAAAAATGCTTTGGCTCACATCACAACTCAAGAATTTTTTCTGACCGGTGAGAAAAGGCAGCAGCTTCTTTACCTTTCCCTGAGAGAGCGATTATTGCTCTGCGAGTGCAGCACAGAATTCCCAGCAATCTGACCACTCCTTTTCTCAGGTACTTCAAGGACCAGGGACTTTTGAACAAATGGCAAATGAGTAGAAATGTGTTTTAGGAATGTCTTTCTCCCTGGTGTCTGTGTTACCTACCACAACTACTCTGATTGCACGGTCTGGGTGGGCTCTGATTACAGGAAAGGAGAGGAGAGGAGAGGAGAGGAGAGGGGAGGGGAGAGGAGGGGAGGAAAGGAGGGAAGGAAGAAGGGAGAGAAGGAAGGAGAAGGAGAAGAAAGAAAAGAAAGAAAATGAGCTTATAGAAGAGTAAGCTAATAGGAAGCTGAATTGGCTGGAATGGATTCAGCAGTGATAGCCAGGACACCCAGAAATGTGACACAGCTACTGAGATGAGCTGGCCTGTGAATCCTTTCGGTTAATTGTTGGGTGGCTGGCAGTTATGACACTCTCTGGGCTCCCTAAAGGGATTGGAGCCACCCTCCACAATACTGCTTAATCATGTACAAATTATAACTTTGTCTTCACATTCTGCTTCACAAAATGAATGGTCTCCATCATTTGCCCATAATATATAGTTATTATTTCAATTAGCCAGTGTGTTCTCAATGGCTTTTTTTTTTTTTAAATATGTATGTCAAAGTTGATGTTTTCTCTCTGAGTTCTTAGTTTCTCCACACTACAAGCCTCTTTTGTTTAAAGCACTTTGTCTTAAGCAAAGTGCACGTGACTCACACTCAGGGGCTTTCTAACTACCCTGGATGATAATGGCAGTGACTGCTGGCTGGCTGTCCCAGTACTGAAAGACAGAACCCTCCATGTTCTGCGGCGTAAACATCTCAAGGCCTGCACATCATACCAGAGGCTGATTGTAACCTTGGGGCTGGTTAATCCCTAGCACTGTCCAGTGCAAACTCCTCTCCTGTTACTAAGATGTCCCTTTCATCTCCCCACTTCCTGCTTCCTGCATTCCTGTTATTTATAGTATCCCAGGAACAAACCACTCCCAAATTTCTCAAGAGGATTTACAGTTGCTACTTGCAATTCCTCACCCAGCTCACGCCTCCATCCCTTGCAGCCTGTGTTCTGCTATAACCCATCTGTCCTCCCAAAGGTGAACAGTGACATCTTTGTTCAGTTCAAAGACCTGTTTCTCAGTCCTTGGTTTTGACTAGTCTTTCCCTGTTGGTCCCCTTTCCTCTGACTCTGGCCTTCCGGGACAGTTTGCTTTTCTTTCCTTCCTTCTCCAGCTGCTCCTTTTTGGTTCTCTTTCTGCTTGTGGCACTAAACAGGAGTGATTCTCAAGCGCTTACTTCTCTTTGAACATGCTTTCTCAGTGATCTGTAGCAGAACGGTGTGCATGGCCATCACCTCCCTTTGGATAATGCCCATGTCTGTACTTCACCCTCAAATCCTTCAAGCTTCAGATTCACATGTTCAGTCTTTGGCTTGCTCTTCACCTGCACAATCTGCCTGACGCTTCAGATTCTACATGCCTGTCACTGAAATCACCTCTGCCCCTGACTGTGCCCCTCCTGACTCCCCCACTTCTGTTGATTCTGCACCAGCTCCCAGATATTTCAGAATGGACTTTCTAAGTCCTGTTTGGGCAAATTCTCTTACGCCATGTTTATTTCCACTCTTACCACCATATTTCACCTCCTTACATCTTCGCTGGCTGTATCAACTTTTATTCCCCATCCCAGCACTTCTGAGGCATACAGCATGCTGCAAAGATGGCTTGCAAAGGCACTGATTTTCAGTTATCAGTAGTGAATGGAGCATGGGGGGTATCCTCCAATGGGAGCCATATCAAAATCTTTAGGATAAGAGTATGCAGTTTGAAAAGGCCCTATGTGTAGTTGGTTTGTATATGCCCTAAAGGAGAGGCATACATCTCTCCCTCTCTGCCTCCACTACCTTGCACATCATTTTTTAGAAGATTTTATGTTCACTTTCTGTTCTTTTTTATATGCTGCTGGCAGATTAATTTTCTCGATACTCAATAAAGACTAAGGTACAATTCTTTCCCTGCTCAAAAGCCTTCAATGGCTCTCCATTGTCTACTAAAAATTCCAAACTTCTTAACCTTGCATCCTTGACTAAAACTTATCATTATGGTTCCTCGGTTCTCTTCTATGCCTGTCCTGTATTACAGCCAAACCGAGGAACTTCTCTGAACACTGCCGGGCTGTTTCACCTCTGTTTGGACCATAACCCCCCGCCTCACCCCACACCCCCACCCCCTGTTTGGAACGCTTACTTCCTTTATCTTCACCTGGTGAGGTCCCACCTGGAAACAATATCACTTCTACAGGATGTCTTCTTGCTCCCTGGGTGTGAAGGGCCAGTGGGGGCCTTGTGACCCCTCACAGGACATTCTTTGCCACTCTCTTTCAGCACCTGTGTTATACTTATTTGTAGAGGCACCTCTCGCCTATAATAGAGTATACATTTCTGGAAAACAAAGATCCCATTCAAAATCTTCAATATCCAGGACTTTAGTGAATTATATCTTGGCTGTGTATAAGATAGAGTTTCTGAAGTTTGTTTCATTATTTATAATTTACTCCTCTTCTCCTCCAGGGAAATATTTCAAAGTGGCTACTATATTAAACATAAACATCTCAGAACATTAAAATAAAAATTAAAAACCAATACTAGAAACCACTTAGATCAGGGCTTAGCAAGCTACAGCCCATGGTCCAATTCAGCCCACAACATGTTTTTGTAAGTGAAGTTGTATTGCAGCACAGCCATGTTCATTTGTTTTTGTGTATTGTCTACGGTTACTTCCATGCTACCGCGGAGGTGAGTAGCTGTTACGGAGACTGTATGACCCACAAAGCCGTAAGAATTGACTCTTCGGCCCTTTACAGTGAGTTTGCCAACTCCCGATTGAGAGCAATGATTCCTAACTGTGGTGAGGTGAGAGAGAGAACAAAGGAATAGAAAGGAATGTGTGGACTCAGGAGGGCAAGAATCCGGTGAGAATCCTCAATTTTATAACCAGTTAATAATGAGAATCTGCTTTTCTCTCAAGGTGACATCCTTGCTCAATACATAGTCCGCCCTCCTTTTTTTTGGAATTTTTAGTTCCTTCTGGGTCTGTACCTTATTCTTGTGCTGAATCAGTGTTACTGATGAGGTTGTGCCATATCTTTCTAGTGTGGGAGGGAGGGGAAAAATGAAAAAAAAAAGTTTTAGAGAGGGGGAGAAATTATTATAGCAGGAGCTTTCAGCAAGCTAGTTAGAGAAATTCAGTAATAAATTTAGTTCTTTGATTCCTCGTTGCTAAAGCAAAAAGCAAACATGGGAAGTTAGGTAGTTCTCCTTGGCTAACATAGCGAAGTATACCCATTTACTAAAAAGGACAAATTTCTCAGTGCTAGAATCAAGAGGAAATTTATTGAATTCTATCTGAGAGACATAGGAGACAGTATCTTCAGCTACCGTTTTGCAAAAGATCTAGCCAATGTTGAAATGGCCAATTCTCATCACATTAGATCGTAATTCAGGAAGTAGGTTAATACAGTCCAGGGACATTGGTTGTTGATGCCCTAACTTGTTATGGGAATAGAGCTCAGAGAACCTAGAGAATTGGTAGTTAATGTGTTTCTCCATGGGAACATTAGTTGGCTCTGGCAGGCCCTCAATATGGGTCAGGTAGGTGTAGAGTTTCAATGATTGCTGGAGGTGCAGCTTTTCTGGGCATGATGACTGAAGAGCAATCCATAAACTGGAGGCAGGGAGCAAAACTGATACTTTGGTATTAAAACAGAAAAGCCTTGTGCATCTTTGCCTGGCCAGCTAATCAGTACCAATCCATGTGGTAGTAGATAGTAGAGATGGGCACCAGAGCAATTTTATATAACTGTGTGGGGGCAGTAAAATAGTTAAGGGATAAAGATGGCAGTCAATAAATCATGAACTAGCACTTGAATTTACATGGTTATTAACAGCTGCAAAAATCATCTTTAAAAAAGATATTCTGGAGCTCAGGAAATTGTGAATGCTACCATTCATTGTACCTGATTAATTACTGTAGATAAAGATTATAGGTGGGTTTGATCTGAAGGAATTAACAGTTGGCAACTTTTCTCTAGCCTCCAAAAATTAATGCAAATTACAAATCAAATAAATATACATTTTCCTGTATAAATCATTTTGAAGAAAAAAATCTTATTGTACATTGAAAATACATATCTTGAAATGATAACTGTTTTCAAAGGTTTATAAGAGGTTTTTGTCAAGTGAGTCTAAAATTTGTATTTCCTTTTCTTCTTTATGTTAGGATACTCCAGGGTAGCAAAAATATTTGTTGATTATTGAATAGGAGAATAATTCCATTTTAATGTTTTTTTTTAATTGTTTAAGAAATCTGAAAAAGATGACTTTAGTAATTTAGTGTATTTTGGATCATTTCATGTAAGGACAGTTAGAGTAGTTAAAGGGATATGTTAATAAAATGATTTAATAAATTATATTCATTTAAAAATTATTAAAATATAAATTCTCGGGGCACCTGGATGGCTCAGTTGGTTAAGCATCTGCCTTTGGCTCACGTCATGATCTCAGGGTCCTGGGATCGAGCCCCACGTCAGGCTCCCTGCTCAGCAAGGAGCCTGTTTCTCCCTCTCCCTCTTCCCCTCCCCACAACCTGCTTGTGCTCTCTACTCTCTCTCTCAAATAAATAAATAAAATTTTTAAAAATATATATATATATAAGTTTTCATTCTAGAAGACCCATATTCATCTTATTTACATGACATTTGTTCTTCCAAGCACACTGAAGCCAGGGCTGTCTTAGATTGGTTCTTTATGGGGTTTGCAAGCTGTCCTCTTGGAATGATCCATATGGTGACAGAAAAGATGAAGGTAGTGCTCTGCTCAAGGTGTAGCTTCATGTATATAACCTTTCAGGGATGTGAAGATTTTATCTTAAGTACAATTTAACCCCCCATGGGAAGTGTTTATGTAGGGAAGTGGCATGATTGGAGATGCATTTGGAAGCACACATCCCCTGGGGAAAAAAAAATGGAAATGGAAGTGGGAGGTTATTGTGACTGCCCAGGTAAAGGATGCTAATTACTGGAATTTGATTATTAGCAATTGTTGAGAGGAGAGGAGTCTATCCTGGAGATAAAGTACACAGACTAGATGTGGGGTCTCTCAGTTCAAGGCTAACTCTGAGGTCACTGACATGGAAAATGAGTGTGTGTGTGTGTATAATAAAGTCAAGTGCTGAGGTGGAGTATATTGAATGAGTGGCCAATACAAAGTGGCAAGGGGTATCAAAAGTTGAGTCTGGACTATTTTGAGATGCCTGTGTGTGTGTGGTGGGGGAAACAAGGGCAAACACCAAGTAGTTAGTTTGCTGTTCTGAAGCCTTGAAGAAGAGGGTGGGCTGGAAATATAATTTGGGAGCCATTTCACATATTTGGAATTGAAAACAATAGGAGTAAATGGGATTGGCTACAAGAGGAATATAATATGAGAAGAAAAGAGTGTCCAGGACACTTAATATCAGATGGAAGAGGAAGAACGAGCAAAAGAGATGAAGGAACAGCCACAGAGAGATGATAGCACAACTGGGCAGTGAGCTGTAATGTTAAGGAAGCCAAGAGAAAGAAGAAGGAGGAGGTGGTCCCATGTCTTGAATGCTGCTCAGAAGTTGAGAAGGATGGAGATGAAGGAAGTCCCATTTAATCAAGCAATGTGGATATTTTTATCAGGAGGATGGTTTTTAGTGTAGGAAGATGCCTGATCAGAGTGGATTGCAGAGTGCATGAGAGTAAAGAAGCAAAATCCAAATGTCTAACTTTGAGACTCTTGGCTGCACAGGGTCCTGGAGGGACGTTTTCCCCCAGACTCCCAGGTGAGAGATACTAGATTATAGTTGGGTGCTGATGGAGAGGAGCTTGAAGGTTGATGAGACTGCAGAAAGAGATGTTTTTTATAGGGTTTCTGGAAGGTTGGAGGGTTTAAGATCCAGAGGCCATGTAAGTATTGGCCTTTAGAAAGAGGAAGGACATTTCTTTATTGCAACTGAGAAGATGGGCAAATGGTTGCAGATACAGCTTTCCATGTTAGAAGGGTGTATTTAATGAACCATGGAACACGACATGAAAAACAAATGATGTAATGTATGGTGATTAACATAACATAATAAAATAAAATTAAAAAAAAAGAAATATGTTACTTAGGGGCACCTGGGTGGCTCAGTTGTTAAGCGTCTGCCTTCTGCTCAGGTCATGATCCCAGGGTCCTGGGATCGAGTCCTGCATTGGGCTCCCTGCTCAGCCGGAGCCTGATTCTCTCTCTCCCACTCCCTCTGCTTGTGTTCCCTCTCCCACTGTCTCTCTCTCTCTCTGTCAAATAAATAAAATCTTTAAAAAAAGGGTGTACTTAAATGTACATTGTGTAGTACTTATAAATAAGTACTCATGTTACAATCATGATTCATAAACTCCAATAAAAAGAGAAAGAGTGGCAAAGTATAAATTGGAAGTAATTCTATGTAAACATCAGTTTGGATGCTCCTACTTTCACATTTGCTTCAAACAGAAATATCTTTAAATTAAAACAAATGGTTCTTTTCTTGTATCTGTACTTCTGTTGAGTGGTTATTATATTGTTGTTGGTTCCACTTTTCTCTTTTGCGTCTGATCTGCAATACATCAGTTTTCTATAATCCTACTGAATGGGAGAAAAATCATTCTCCATACACAAACTTTGAGTGCCCATAAAGATATTCATTTATAACATTAGAGCTGTCACATTCCTTCTTCTTCATCTAGCAGTGCAATTTACCTCTACCTGTACTTGTAAAAAAAAACCAAACTTAATTTTACTCTCCACTTTTCTGACAGTTTTAAAGTTACATAAAAGTAACCTTGCCACCTCTGGCAGTTTCAAAATGTTGTCAGGCAACCAATCTGTCAAGAGTAACGAGACTGTCTTTAAATTCAAATGATTTTGTTTCATTCATTTCTGTAACGGCAAGACAGCTGCAAAACGACATCCTAATTTCAGATTCTATTGGGTACAGTCTTTCAAGATACTCCTTGCTCCTCCTTCCCGTACACAGGTAGACCTGATCAGAGCAAAGTTACATTCTGGGACCCCTTTCCCTACCTCACTAGCACTGCACATTCAGCCGGATTATTTTCTGTGTCTCAGTCTGTATTCTATTGTCTCCAGTTGTCTTATACATCATAACAATGGTAATTACTAAGATTTATTTGAATAGCATTTTATAGGTTACAGTTACAGTTTTTAAAGCCTTTATCCATGTGTCCTTCCTAACAGTCTTATGAAGGAAAATGAGTAGTGATTATTTTTTATCCTCATTTTCTAGATAAAACTACTGAGACACAGAGAAATTAAAATGGTTTGGTCAAAGCTAGCAACCCATAACTGCTAGGGCCAGGAGTTGCATCCAAATATTCTGTTTTCCTGTATTATCTGTTTTTCCAATAACACAATGGAAAGCACAGAAACTTTGGAAACAAATAGATCGAGATTCAAACTCTAGCTTGGACTTTCTGAGCTTGGGTTATTTGGCCTAAAAATTGGAAAAATAATACTGACTTTATATGATTTTTTTTCTAAGGGATCAATGAGATAATGTATCTAAAGTCCCTTGTAAAATCCAGGCATACAGTAGGGCAAAATAATCTTTTGTTATCATCTTAATAATTGAACTGATAGCACTTAGGGGCTAAGGAATCAATGTAGAACTATGGGTTTTGCATTCAAATATAACTCTTGGGAGGATTCTGACTTTAACCTCCTTTTGAGCACTCTGAGTCAGTTTCCCTATGTGAAAATCAGGGATAATTGGATGTAATTATACCTGTGCTTTGGCATTTCATCAAAGATGAAATGATCCTGGCCCATTTCAAACAAGTGGTGGATCTCTTTGCAAGGCAGCCAAACATCCACACGTGTCTCATTACCTCACCCGTTCCCTTACCCCTTTCCGACTCTATCATTCCAAGCAGAAGTGAAATTAAAGAGCTGACAATTTTCTCTGATCTTTGTAGAGATGGTTGGTGTAGTAGACATTTGAGATTTGTTTGAATTCCTATCATTCCCCCCTTGGTGATAGTACACAATTTCTTTTTGTATTATTAAACCATTAAACCCCTTCATGAGTGGTAATGGTGGAATTGTTTCTGGTTCCTGATTTCTACTGTGGAGGCTGAAAGGTCCAGACTTTATCTCTCCCCATCTCCTGGTCCCTACACTTAGCCAATCTGCCACTTTGTGGGTGGGTGAGGGTCTTTGAATCCTGAACATGTGGTATTAGATAGAAGGAGCAGTTGGGATCATTCATTCATCATGGCGGTGCTCAGACTCTCCCTGTGCTGGGCCCATGACTGTGGAGCCTGCCTCCCAGCCCTCCACAGTGCCTGTGCATTCCATTCATTTTCAAGCCTCCTGTCAATCCTGTAAGGCCTCTGATATTTTTCTAATAAGTTCCCTTTTTGTAAAGCATCTGGAGCTGGATTCTCGCTAAGAATCATAATTATGTTTTTCATTGATTGGTGGAGGACATCTGATCACTCCATAGCAGTGTTGTAGTGGGGGGAAAAAAAAGTGTTAAAAAGAAGGAAAGTTTGTAACCATAATAGTTCGAATGTGATAGCAGTAAGATAAGTTACTGGAATTGATTCTTTGATCCATTCAGCATGATGTTTTGGAAAGAGTCAGGGGACCTGTGCTTTTTCTGCCAGCAAGAAGCTATGTGACTCTGGGCAAAGCACATTACATCCCTGGGTCTTGATTTTCATACCCATAAAATGAGGGACCAGAAACAGAAAGCTCTAACTTTTCTTTTATTTGAGGACAGCATGGAATTATATGAAGCCAAGTACATAGTATTTCAAGGAAGAATATGAAAATATATACCAAAATGGGTGGTGCTGGACATGTGCACTTGACACATTCTGAATTGAAGGCATTTTGAAGGACCTCAGAAAAGAGCACCCTCTTTGAATTAAGTCCCCAAGGACAAATCACATATGTGGCTGATATAAAGGGAGAAAGAATCTCATTCTAGGAAAAACATGGCTGAGAGTCAAGACTGAGCCAGGCAATGTTTAGGAACAGATGAGGAGATCAGCTGATAAGTTTTTGGGGGAGTGGGGGGATAAGGGGGGATTTTGTGGTTGATAATATTTGGGCCATATGTGAAGTTTTTGACTATAAAGTCAGAAATTTAAGCTTTATCCTGTGGCCAGCAGGGAGTAAATTGCTCCTTCTAAAGCAGGACAATAGCATGGACAGGTGGGTGTTTTGGGAAGATCAATTTGGCACTTTTACTAGATGAATTGGATCTTGGAGAAACTAGGGGCAGGAATGCAAGCTAGAAGTCTGTATGATGGCCCACACATGAGGAGATGTAGGTAAGATCTAGAATGTGGCTAGAAACAAAAGAATGGATACCTGCCGAAGAATCAACTGAATTTGTGAACCAAAGATGAAGAATACAAATACGAGAGAATTAAAAGTGATTTTAATTCCTATCGGTTGGGAAATTCTTTAAAAATATAAGGCAGATCATGCCATTCCTCTTCTCAAATAGTTTCCAGTGATACTTAGAATTAAATCCACTTTTACCATGGCCTCTAAGAAGCTACATGTCGGGGGCCCTGGCTGCCTCTTTGACCTCTTTCCTACCACCCAACTTCCTTGTGGTTCAGCTATATCAGTTACCTGCAAGTAGCTTTCCTTTCTAAGGGCTTTTCTCCTTGTTTGTTCCCTTTGTCTGGAATGTTCTGCCCCAGATGTTTGCATGGCATTGCTGTTTTAACCATACCTGTTTCTCCCCAAAAGTTACTTCTTCGGAGAGGATTGCTCTTATCATCCTATGTTAACTGATCTAATCTGATGTTGCCCATCCCCTTACCCTACTTTATATATCTTCACAGCAATACATATGACAACACAACCCCTATTAATTTGTTTATTGTCTATCTTCTGTGTCAACTCAATGAGGAAGATTTTGTCTGCTTATTTTCTACCTCTGTGTGTCACTTTGTAGGTGCTCAATAAATATTTGCGAATGGATTACTTATTTCTTAATTGGTAGGTACCAATTAAGTTGTCCAAGAAAACAAGAAAATTGATCTGAGGATAGAAGACCCTGAGTTTGATTTTGTGAATGTGAAATGAGATTTTGGTGCCCAACAGTCTAGAGATTTTTCTGTCATTTGAGAATGACTTATTTTTTTCTCCAACAAATTAACTCCTTTCCCCTTCCACTCCCTGCCCTGCAAAAAACCCTCTTAAAAAGTTTTGATGCTTGCAGTAGAAAAAGCACAATGATTTGATTCTAATCAGGGATTAGGAACTTTCAAATAATTTGTGAAATTTATTTTCAGTGGTGCCCAGAGCTTTTAAAGAGGGGGTTAATTTGAACTAAAAGAGATGAAAGTGAGGCATGTTAATTGAATGTCCTATCTATCTGTCCATTTTAATATAAAAATCAATTTCTAAAATACAGTTATAAGGGAAAGTGATTTGCCTAATTTATAGGCCAGACTGTGTTTCCCCGAAGCTGACACCACCTCCACTCCCTCGGTTTCTTGGCAGCCCCGCTCTCTGAAAGGGCCAATTCACTCATCTTTCCGGAGACATTTATGTCATCAAAGCTCCCTCACTGTCATGGCAGCAAACAGCACATATATTTCCTTATCACTTAAAATATAAACATACAGAACATCTTCTTGTCAATTTGCAGCATCTAAGCTACAAGCATAGGTATTTGGCAACCCTGGAAGCAAGCGTAGATCTCACTCTATCCCAGTCCAGCATAATCGAGAGAAAGCCACACTGTGGATGTGTACAACTCATGAGGTTGTACTGGAAAGGATAAGGCTTGGGGGAAAACCTCTCAATGTGAATAATATTGTTGGTCTCTGACCAGTGCTATTGCCTGACCCAGTTGCTGTAATCCCTTGGGTCAATACAAGATAGCAATGTGGCAGTGAGGGAACAAGGAAAGGGAGACATGGCTTCTCTGTTTCCTTCACTATCTTGAGGTCGCAGAACTCTGGCTTTAGGAAAGCCAGAAGTAGTGGTGTGGGCTGCATGGAAGAGTTGCATGTCTAGGGTTCAGTGGGAATTAGAAACTGCAGTCATCAGTCAGTAAGATTCTCAATGAGTCAGATGGATCACGTGTTCGGGTCCTGCTCAGAATGCGATAGTTGTATAAACTGAAAAATGTAGATCTAGTCCAAGGATAATATGAAAATGGAGCTGAGAGTCAGATCCTTAATTTGGGAGGTCTCTATTATCACTCGGGGTGGGGGGGAAGATAAAGTTCTTTGTTTTAACGGATCCTGAACATCCTCCAGATTAGCCTTCAGAGTACTCTGCCCTATCTCAAAGGAAAAACTTTGCAGGTGCTTCAGAGAATGCATTCTCTGTGGGGTGCTGGGCAATTACATTCTCAATAACAGTGGGGGTTCTTAGTAGGGAAGGGATTGAATTGTTAGGATGGGGGGGAAGGAAAGGGAAGTTGCTTTTACATTCCATTGAAATATAATACCATCTGAGTATTTGAAGGATGAATTTTTTTCAGTGTAAATAAATAAATGTTTTTGGACTGTAAACATTTACCTTAAAATATATGGACTAGAGTGGCACCTTTGCATCTTGTGAACTATTGGAGGTATCAGGAGTGGTAGGGTGATGTTTACTTTCCGTAGACATTGCAGCTGTTTATGGGCCATATTCATGTTCTCAGGTCTATAATAAAGGTTTGGCATAGGAGATGGAGCCCCGGGCTGGAGGGCAGTGGGCCCTTGCCCCGGATCTTCCACTAGTGAATGACTGCTCTGACAATGTTCAGTTGTCATAACATCTTTGAACCTTGATTTACTCATCTGCATTAAGGGTATTGTTTTTCAACCTTCCTGCTGGGTAAACCCTAAAAAGAATTTGATAAAGCTGTATGATTCCTCCTCAATATTTGTGTTACTCACACACATGCAAACAGGCATGGATGGAGTGGTTCATGGGACCCTAAGGTCCAGGAGGACTCTGAGGTTTAGAACCTCTGGACTGGATCATTCTGCTCCCTTCTGAAACTACTATGGTATCAAATGCGAATTACATATTTGAACCCAAGACAATTTTATTGTTTATTTGTAACCTGCTGTCTTACAATTGCACTTCCAACAAGATTTTCCATTCATTATTAGTGAGACTGATTGTTTCATGAATTAGGCAAAAAGATAGGATTCCCAATTACCCAAGGGTCCCAGGGGACTGATTTCTAGGGAAGCTTATTTTACATGTGCAACAGGTACATTACAAATATAATAATTTGTGAGTGTGTGCTTATCCTTAATATTGTGTTTCCACACCTAACTGTTGTCTAATATCTGTCATGACCAGAATTGTCTTATTTACACACTTTCCAATAAGTTAATTGATTAGCAAAGAGTTTACACATTGATTATTGATTGATTAATGACCATTGATAAACACCCTGCTCCTGAGTTTCACTCAGTCAGCATTTTTATAAGATTTACCCCTGGTGATGAAAGGATAATGATTTACTTAAAAGAATAACCATTAACCTCTAGAATTAGAACACTAACAAAGATAGTTGGAAAGCTCACCAATTAACATCACAGTATAATGGATAAGATCCAGGGCTTAGAAGCCTTACAGATCTGGGTTCAAATCCCAGTTAAACCTCTTCCTAGATCTGTCAAGTTGGACAATTCTCTAAGCCTCTCTTTCCTCATCTGCAGAATGAGACAACAGCAATACATCACTTAGAATATTGTGACGAGGATTAAATGAGATAATACATCAAAGTGCTTATCACAGTGCTTTCTATACAATCTAGTTACTAATACTTTTATTGTTTTCTATTATTACATCTGCAATCTTTTTATTATTATTATCTGCAATCATGAAAAAATACCCCACACACTGACACATAGAAATTTTTCAGCAAACAATTGTTCACTGTCTGCTATAGACTATACCCATAAGATATTGTGTGTATAGCACCATTTCTGCTCCCAAGAACACACACTGAACTGAAATGATTTCCCTGCACCATGATTTTCTCTACATGGCAATAAGGCCCTTGAGGGTGGGCACTATGTCTTATTTGGCTTTCATCCTTAATTCAGTAAACAACTCTGGAACAACCTCTTGCCAGTCCTGTGAGCTGCCTATAGGGCAACATCCAAGCTTCTATCCCAGCCCTTGAACTAGTCCCTGCTATCTCCCAGTCATCTCTCCTCTCATTTGTATATTAAGCTCCCTCCAACCTACTCTTCTATGTCCAATAAATCCAATAATCTGTTCCATGCCTTCATGACTTAGTACCTATGGTTTCCTTGGTTTGTAATCTCAATGAGTTTACTTCCTTTGTTAGTTAGTGATCATCTATCTGATCCGCTGGGCACCTACTAGGTACTATGTATGGATTGAATTGTGTCCCCCCAAAAGATGTTGAAGTTCTAACTCCCAGAACCTCAGAATGTGACTTCATTTAGAAATAGCATCTTTACAGAGGTAATCAGCTTAAAATATGCTTTAGAGTGGGCCTTCTTCCAGTTTGACTGGTATCCTTCTACAAATGGGAAATTTAGACACAGACACTTGCAGAGGGAAGATTCACAGGAAGAATGCCATGTGTAGATGGAGAATGGAAGTAATGTATCTGTAAGTCAAAGGACACCTGGGGCTACCAGAGCTAGGAAGAGGCAAGGAAAGCTACAGGTTCAGAGTCGGCATGGCTGTGCTAACATCTTGATTTCAGATTTCTAGCCTCCAGGACTGTGAGACAACAAATTTCCATTGTTTTAAATAATTTGTGACACTCTTTTTGGGCAGCCCTAGGAAAGGATTACATACCATATTCCAGTACCAGGTAGAGATACAGAATCATAAACTTTTAAAATAAGAATGCACTTCTGTGGGGCGCTTGGGTGGCTCAGTTGGTTAAGTGTCCAATTCTTGATTTCAGCTCAGGTCATGATCTCAGGGTCATGAGATCGAACCCCGAGTCAGACTCCATGCTGGGCGTGGAAGCTGCTTAAGATTTTCTCTCTCCCCTTCCCTCTGCCACCTGCCTCCGCTCGTGCATGCATGCATGCACACTCTCTCTCTAAAAAATAAAAATAAAAAAATAATGCAGTCTTGTACCTTCCTTCTCTTATGTATGAATTCAGGATGAGGACACACACATAATTCTTGGTTTCTTTCAAGGGACTGAGAAAATAGCAGGTCCCACAATACCTACATACTGATGGAGGGAGCGGAAGCAATATGGGGCTGTAACACAAGCTCTGGTTAGAAGCTACTAACCAGCTAAAAAGCCTAGGGAGTCTCTTTAGTTCTGTTTTTTAATCCATCAAAGAAAGGGCTGGGTCAGTTACCCACATTTCTTTTTCTTTCTTTCTTCCTTTCTTTCTTTCTTTCTTTCTTTCTTTCTTTCTTTCTTTCTTTCTTTCTTTCTTTCTTTCTTTCTTTCTTTCTTTCTTTCTCTTTCTTTCTTTCTTTCTTTCTTTCTTTCTTTCTTTCTTTCTTTCTTTCTTTCTTTCTTTCTTTTCTTTTTTTGATGCAAACACTGTATGATGCCATGTTTTGGGTCAAACATTTCGAAATTGTGAAGCTTTTTTTGAAATGATTATACATTACCATGCAGTTGTAGGAAATAATAGACCGTGAAAACTACCTCATTTCTCTGAATAATCACATCTTTCAAAGCAGTTTTAATACAAGCTATGCTTATTGGAATAAAATGTTGAAGATGCTTTTTACAGCTCTGTTTACCTCCCTGGCTTAAACATGATATGGAAAACTGGTCTCATCATTTCTATGATAAAATCCTTGGTCTCTGCTTTAGTGACCATTTTACCCATTGGCCTTTGTCCTACTTAACTTAGCTTTGATCAAGGTCACTCTAGGAATGGAGATATTAGTTACTTTTTCAGCACTTTCTAGAAAAATGGGCCTGGCAGCCAAGGTATATATTCCTATCATAGTCTGCTCCTTTTGTAGTAATAATAAAAAAGCATAATACAAATTGTAATAATCAGGACTTCTGTCAGCCAGACTCAGGCTAGGTGCTTGAGAATCATTAGCTTAGTTAAGTCTCAATCCTGTGAGGTAGATACTATTATTACATCCATTTTACAGATGTGAAAGCTGAGGCCCAAGGTTTCTCATGAATAGCTGTTAGGTTGGTTTTGAACATAGATGCCACTCCAGAGTGTGACTTAACTGCCATGCCACAGTGTCAGTCAGTAAAGGTGAACCCACTCATAATGGTTATTCTTTTTAAGCTTTCAGACTGAGCCTAAAACTTCTCACTAGGTTCTGCCCATTACAAAGTTTTGGGTTGTGACTGCACAGGCACAGGGGTGGAACTTCCCTGCCAATGCCCGCAAATGAGGAACAGAGGAAAGCCCATTCTCCCGGTCAGAGCTCTGGACTCCTCAGTCAAGGCCAGGATTGAGGAAACGGAAGATGGGAGGGGATAAGTGTGCTAGCAACCTCTTTCCTCTCTTCTCCTTGGACTCTGTTCTGACCCATGGTGTCACTTTCATTTTCAGGGTGGGAGTAGAGAACCCACCTGACCTCATTCTCATTGGTAATCAATTATGCCAAAGAGCTGTTTCTTCCAAAGGTCATTCAAAAGAACCCCAAATCTGCATGCAGTAGGCTCATGCCTAAATTATTTATTTGGTTTATGTTGTATTAATGACCTTGCTTGTTAAAAACACCATAAAATGACTCATAAGGTGGTGTGCTGTTAAGGATCAGCTCATGCTAATTAGCCACTTTTGTTTTATTTATCAACATGGTTCAGAACTGGGGCAAAAGTCATCCCACTTTTAAAATGTGTGTATTTTTCCTCTCGATGTTTGCATTTTAAAATCTTTATTCGTTTGCTCCAGGGTAATTCACAGACCCTTACCTCTCCTTTCATTTTCTTGATAACGTTTCTTTTGTTTTTCTTGATAATTCCCTGTCATTTAACCTGGTCGTATTTATGCACATTTTGTACCTAACATTTCTGTCTATCTTATCCTTGTAAGTCTAAGAAGAAACCATAATGACCAGGTTACATTTTGTTCCACAGTCCATGTCCAACCCAGCCATAATTTATTTATTTATTTATTTGCAATTTAACTATTTTTATTTATGTAATTAAACAGAGACTATAACATAATTTAAACATGCTAAAACTAACTAATAAAGGCAAAATCCAGGTATTTGAATTCTCCTTCAAATTAATAAAAATAATAGTGTACCATAGTTTTTAGGTGAATTCTTTCTATGATGACTTGTTCACATGGCTATTGGTACAAGACCTCACTCAGTGCCAACCTAGCCTTAATTTAAAACACAAATAAGGTAATGTCAGAATGCCTAGTCCTCCATGATGTGGCATTGGCAATTCCCCTCTTGGAATCTTTGGGAAGATCTCAAAGGTGTCTTCCCCGGCATTCCTCATTTCCAAGGGTGACTTAAAACTCTAAGAAGCAAGAAGTTTATCTCTGAGGTGTAATACAGGAAGAGTTAGCAGCCACTAACTGCCATATGAACTGGTTAATGAATAGCCAGCACTGACCTAGCTGTGTTGCAGGAAGTGGGATGAGGGAGAGGAATGTTTGGATGGAAGCAGGGAGGCCTGAGGCGTTGTTGTCAGCACTGTGTGGGGATACCTGATAAGCACTTGGGGAGGAACTGGAGAAACACAGAGGGGGGTAGCCAAAGGCCTCCCACCTGACCTCCCTTTCTGCCGAGAGAGGGTGCTAGCCCCAACAGTCCAACATGTACTTCTCAGCTAGGTCTTTTCTTGCCACCTTCATCCTATGTGACTCCATTACTATAGTATCCTTGGAATTTGACACCTTGCTCTCCAATGCAGCTGTGGGGGGGGGGGGAGGGAAATCTGCCTTAATAGAGGCAGATTTATCCACTTATCCACTGCCTTGGATAGCCTAAGTAAGGCAAACTGCTTTCTTATTTAGCAGCTGAGTGAAGGCAAGACTGCTTTAGAAGTCTTATTTTTCTTTAGTATCTGCATCAGGTAAATAGGATTGTTAGCTTTAGATATATTTCTAAGGTAATCAGGGCTGTGTTTAAAAACTCAAGTATCTGTTAAGGCTGTGTTTTAAGCATTTATTACAATGAATTCTCCTGTCAAGCATATAAAATACTTATAAGACCTTTGGAATAAAAATTCTTTTTATTTGTTAAGGTGTTAAATAGGACATGTGCTCTCTTTGTAAACATTAAAGGAAAAGTCCAGATCAGGTTTGGAGTTGAATCTGGTTCTGTTTGATAACCTGCAGTTCTTTCTGGGATAAGAGATTCAACATGGAAATTATTAGAACAGACCTTCTCCCCCCAAAATCAGTGCTGCTCCCCAGATTATGACAGACCCTAGGTAATTTACACAGTGCAAAGCATAACGCTTCCTAATGGTTATTCATTTGGATGTGCAAAACACAAAAGACTCTAGGTTAAACAACGGAGGTGAATCATTTATGAGATACCATCTACTGAGATGGATTGTTATAGCTGGAGAGTTTTTGTTGTTTATATGACTTCATTTAATTTTGTTTATAGTACTCAAAATGAAAGAAGAATTAGGGCAGATAAACAAGGGATTTTTCAACTCACAAGTAACTAGAGTTAGTAGTTTCCTATATAAAAGGCAAGTGCTGTCCATGTGTTCTGGAGAAACCACAAAATGATAAGGCCCCAAAGAGCAAGAGCACAAAGCGTAAGTTATCCTCTGATATTCCTCTGATGTAAAGTCTATCTGCTTTTGGTTTTCCTTTGAGCCCATCTGGGAGTTGTTATTTTTCTCCCGCTGATGGGATGTCGGCCTGTTGTATGAGACACACTGTGGGAACTGGGAAGTCTGAAAATCGTATAGGTAAAAAAAACATTTCTGTGTCCAGTGCTAAATCCATTAAATGAGAGACAAAGGCTGCCCACCATCAGGTTTGAATTGACTTTCTGATTGAAGTTCAGAGTGTCTTAGACAACAAGCTGGCTACTGTTGGATTTCCCCCAATATTCAATGAGGAAGGGAGAATGCCTAAGAGAATGAAACCTGTTGGCATGCAGAGACTGGCTATAGGTTGGTACCAAAGGTGGAAGGTACAACAGGTTGAAGCAGAATATATGTGTCCTCATTTGAATTCTCCTTAAATATTTAGCGTCTCTTCAAATAATTTGTAATTACTGAAGGTCAGAGGCCTTCTCATATTTTTTCTTTATTCTTTGTAGGTGGGTTGGCTGGATATATACTAAATTTTCAACATTAGCTAGCTATGGTTTTTAAACATCTCAACTTAAGTGACTTATTTCCTTAATTTAATTGTGGAATATCTGGAAGAAGTTTTTTATTGGGTACTTTTTGAGATTTGTCCCAGGGACTAGCACTCAGTGGGGTCCAGTCATTTCTAGGCTTCTCTCTACATCTTTCCGTGTGTCCAAGCAAACATTTCATTACACGGCTATGAAAGAAGAAGGTCTAGGTGACAGCAAATGTATGCCACAACTGGAAAATAGCTATTTCTTCTTCATATTTACATTAAACAATTGGTACCTACTGGGTGGACAGTCTATAGGGAGGGACAAAGATCCCGGAAGATACAGATACCACCTTTTTTGAAGGAAAGCACAACAGAGAGCTGTATGTTTGAGGTTAAGAAAGTGGCATATGCAGTTTATCCTTAAGCAACTGAGGGGAAAGACACATATGTCCTGAGGAATTGGGGAATGATAAGAGCTCAAGCTAGAGGTTCAAAAGTAATGACTATACCACTGGGGGTTGAGGACACAGCGTTGAGGACTAGACTGGTTGGAGAATGTTCTCAGTCTCTCTGTCAAAAGACTTGACTTCACAGTATTCTAGGAGGGAGGAAAGGCTAATGATGAAGGCGTCAAGAAAGTAGGGAGGTTATGTGGCAGGAGATAAAAAGTTTGAGTCAGCAGGAGCAGCAAACACCAAAGAAGGGAAAGTGATGGAGTCAGGGGAGGAGTTCAATGTAGAGATGGGGCAAAGAAACAGCTGGTTTAATGTGCAAAGGTCACAAGGCTCTATTATAACTCCCAAATTGCAGATTAGCAAAGGAATCTAAATCTGAAACCAACTCATGACTACTTTGTTTTTGGAAAGGGATTGTAAAACTTGAGCTCTTAAACAGTTGTATCTGTGTTTTAAATTTTTTAAATGAGAGAGAAATTTGACCTCAACATCAGACTTAGGAATGGTGAAAATTTATTTAGAACATTGTCTCTCCGTTTGCTGCTGTGTGGGCTGTACTTGGGTATTTTGCCATGTTTTCCTCCATGGTAGTTATCAACGTGTGATGCAGGAAAGGAAATGATGCCCAAGCAATTTAAATAAAAAGTAAAAGGCTTTTGTCTGAGCATTGATGGGTCTGAGTAGATTAAAAAGACAAAGTTTTTACCCTCAAAAATCTTGTCTTCTACAGGGTAATGTGATAAATGCACATTAACTATAATTAGAGGTACAAAGAGATCCACATTCCAAGAAAAGTGTTAAGGAAACCCTGAAGGAGGGTGAATGCATTTAAGATAGTGAACGTGGAATGCACAACCGGAAAACCAGGGTTCAAGCCCTGACTCAGACAGCAACAAATCACTGTTCTGGGTGACCACTCGAAGAAATTTTGAAGGGGCACTTCTGAGCAACCTGAAACTCTCTATTCTTACAAGCCTCACCCCTTGGTAGGGACGTGGTTTTTGTTGTTGTTGTTGTTTAAAGATTTTATTTATTTATTTGAGAGAGAGAGCAAACACAAAGCGGGGGGGGTGGGTGGGGTGGAGAGCAGAAGGAGAGGGGAGAAACAGACTTCCCGCTGAACAGGGAGCCTGACTCGGGGGCCAGTCCCAGAACCCTGAGATTGTGACCTGAGCGAAAAGCAGATGCTTAACTGACTGAGCCACCCAAGCGCCCCAAAGACATGGTTTTTACATGAGCCTCTCACAAATGGAGGTATCTGTTAGTGAAAAGGGAGATTTCCACATTATACCACTAAAACTCCACAAGGGGTGAACAATGTAGATGCTGAAAATACTGAGGTAAATTTGTAAAAGATAATGAGGCATTATGGCCTTTCTGGAACTGTTGGCATTTGATGAAGAAAGTACTTGCTTTTCGATGGTGGTGTTGGTATTGGCAGTGAGATGTTCCATTTAGCTTTTACACAGGACTTGTTTTGGGAATAGACAGATCTTTATTTTGGGGAGATGAGCATATATGTCACTTAAAGGTTAATATAAAGAGGAGAACCCTGCTTTTTTGCTGCTTTGACATTAATTATTGCAATGACAGCTTTTTCCAATGGGGATGGGTTCCTCTTCTATCTTTATAAAAAAAAAAACAACAAAACACTGGCAATGCTGTGAGAAGGAACACAAGGCCATTTGTAGTGGCCACTTACTCTAAAGATACCTCTACTGCCACATTGCTGCAGGAACCCATAATGAATGCCTTAGTTGATCTTATGGGTTGAGGCATTGAAACCTATGTCAAACTGCATGTGTTACCTGAAAGCCTATGTCAGTCAGGATGCATTCAGTTATGGGAATCCAAAAGCCATCTAACCATGGTTTCAACCAAAGAATATTTATTATATACAAGAATTTGGAATTTAGGTCACCTGAAACTTGGTTCACCTACTTAGAGGTACTGTAAGGCTTTTCCTACCTTCTGGATTGTCGTTCTTATCATATGGGCTTTTTATTTTGCTAACAGTCATTCATGGTTGCAAAATAGTGGCCATGAACTCAAGCACTTAGTTCTCACACCAAGTCAAGGCCAAGAAACTAAACAGTAAGAGCCAGAGGGATTTCCTTTTAACAGCTGGTCCCCATCTCTCATGCAGGTAGAATCAATGGCGTGCAGGGAGATCTGGGAAGCTGTGGTTATGAAAGAAGGAAATGATTGAGTATAGTCATGATTTATACAACAAACTGGAGGGAAGAAGGGAGGATGACTCGAGGTAAATCTCTAACAGAGGGATAATTTGTTATCCTTCTTAATTCACTGTCAGGAACTTTTTTTTTTTTTTTTTTTGACAGCATTATTCTTAGGAAATGAATACAAGATAAGTGAGAATGATAGCATGCTGCCAATGTATCTGAGGGACCATGGCATCAGAATATGGGAATTAGGGGTATCCGGACAAGAAGGATAGAGAATGCAGAAACCAAGATTGAAAAGGTTGAATTCAATGCTTTTTGAGTTCCTCTAGTTCTCACATTGTGTTTCAACAAAGTGGGGAGGCACCAAGAATTCATTTTCTATTTTCTCATTTTGCCAGTGCCTTGTAGACATTGAATCTGTGGTCCGAATGGTTATTTAGGAGTAATTCATAGAGAGGCCTGCTTCACAGTGCATTTTGGGCCCCTGTTTCTAGGAGCTGGGAGGGTAGATTTTTGGAAGGATATATTCTTTGTATTTTATTGATATCTTGGCAGCCAAGAAAACTAGAAAGTATATTTCAGGAGGTCTCTACTTAAACACATAGGGCTTCAAGTTTCATTTGGCCAGGGAGTCCAGATTCTAGCAGCAGCTATGCTCTGAAGACCACCCCCTCCCAATAGGGAGGTGGTGTGACTTTAGGGTGCTCATCCACTTTCCTAATTTCTGTTTAGGACAACCAAATCTTACACAAAAAAATGTGTGCTAAGGTCAGGTCATCTTCTCTGTTTCTTTCTCTGTTCAGTGGAAAATCTTAACTATAATTACCTCAAGAGGTTGTTGTGAGAAGGAAAACGAGATAATGTATGAGAATTCTTTTGAAAAGCTTCATGGGTGACATGCAGAATGCTCAAATTGCTGCTACTGATTCAGAGTATTTACAGAGCTGGACAGTGACAGGTTTGGGGTACCACTGTCTATTAGTGTAATTTCAATGTTCAGCTTTATTTTGTTTTCTTAGCTTTCATTTTTTTTTTTTTTTTTTTCCATTTTGGCCTCAAATGCTTACCTTCTATCTCCAGGTTCTTTGGGCACTAGAGAAAGCTACGTGGACAATCTTCACTAATTTCTGGTTGTTGTTTTTTTTATAAGGACTTTTGATCTGTTTATATTAGCAATTTCATATATGGTATGGGAGAGAATCAATGATATCATCTGATGGGAAAGTATGGTGAGGTTAAGGATTTGCAAGATGAAAAAAGTCATGATCTTGCAGGTGAAGGAGTTATATCCTAGGAATGAGTGAGGCAGGTTGGCTGATGTTTAAATAAAGATCCCCTCAGAAGATACACTGGGAACCCTGAATACACCACTGGTCCAGGAGTCACCAGACGTGGGTAGAGTGCTAGCTCCAATGCTAATGTTCTGCTGTGACTTAGCAAGTCACAGACCTCCATGAGCCTCAGCTTCCTCGTACACAAGATGGGAAATTCTCAATGTGCTGTTTAAGGACAAGGAGAAATGCATTGTCAACCAGATGATCTCTAAGACATCATCCTTCCAAACTGAAGACTCATGGTCTTCTCACTCTCCTCATCTTTATGATTGTAAACCTCGTCTGAAAACATTTGTGAGCGTATCGGACCTGAAGGGGCCTTAGGGATCAACTGTTTAACCTCTTGTAGGAAGTATTCATTGTCATTGAGACTGCAACAAAGTCTGGGCTTTGAATCAAGATTTCTGACTTCAAATCCATTGTGCTTTCCATTACACAAGATTAGGGAAACTTTTTCAAAGGAGGGATCTCTGGGAACATGAATGCTTTTGTTTTATGGAACATATGTAAATTTAAAAAATTGCCCTCTAGCAAGCTAGTAGAGAAATGGAAAGGAAATCACCATATGTGTAATGGTATGTGTGAATGTATGCATTAAAAAAAGGTCTTTTGAAAGGGCATACCAAATGTTCACTAATATGAGAAAAATCCAGCAAATTGTAGCATATCCCTTAATAGAATATTATGCAGATTTAAAGATGATATTTATAAAGATTATTTAGCAAAAATGGAAAATGCTTATTTTATAGTATTAAGTGGAAAAAAGGCATGAAATTTTATAAATACTTTAATTACAACTACGTTAACTATGTATCAAAATTACTGAGAAGCAATATATTGACATTCTAATGGTGCGATGGGATTATGGATACTTTGGGGGTTTTTTGCAGCATAGTTTTATTATAGTTATCATTAATTTTTAAGTCAATTTTATATTTTTTTTTAAAGGAAAGACACTGTTACTAAACAGGCAGTCTTTTAAGTTAGGATTTCAGCAGAAGACAAATGGCATATTGAATTTGGAATCATTTGAGGAGGGTTTAATGAAGGAACTGCACTCAAAGTTCAAATTCAAAGATACAAGTTAGTGATGTGCCCTGGGACTGGTAACATGGGACCTAGAATGCCATAGGACAGAGGCTTCTGGAGAGTGCTGTCATGAAAAAAGTCTGTAATATTTAGTTGAGGGACGAAATCAGCAGAGAGAGTTGACATCACAGGGAGGAACCAAGGGAACTTCACTCTCTTGCCTCTCTCTAATAGCCTTCCAAGGGTCCGCATTAACCAAGCCCAATGAGAAGCCAGAGGGCATGGGAGCCTCTTGATATAGTCCATGCAGGCTCAGGTCATAGAGCTGGGTGGAGAAAGGTGGAGATTATAATAGGACAGGAAAAACCCAGCATAGCAGGACACGTGGGAGTAGGGCTCACTTAGCCTGCTAGATTGTCACAGGATTGGCTTCAATGCTCAGATCTTAACTTCACTTCTTCTAAAACAGATTGACCATAAGGACCTTCTGACTCAGAATCTCTGGACTGATAGCCCATAGATAGATCTATTAATAGAGCATTTCTAGGATCTCTGATATATATGCACTGCCCTCAAGACCTGGACACACAAAGTAGTAATGACTTGATTCCTTTTGAAGAAAAGGACAATAATCAAATAGACATAAAGATCTGGAAAAAGGTCAGGATTGGAGAAGCATTGAAATGTCGAAGGTGACTGGTGCCATAAAAGGGGATAAAGTAGTTAGGAGGAAGTGAAAAGGAGCTGAGAACAGATTTTTCAGGGGCCAGGAGAGGAAAGAAGACAACAAAAGACACTAAGAACCTCTGAGGCACATTAAAATAATAGTTAACATTTACTGAATACTTATTTTATACTTATGCTTTATATCAGCAAATCATCACCATATTTTTGTGTGAAATATATCATTATTACCTCTATCTTACAGATACAGAAATGGAGGCTGGATAATTTAGCTTGTGAAAAGGCATACCAACTAGTGAGGGGCTGACAGAGGATATGAGTCAGGTTGGTCTAGATTTTAGAGACTGCTTCCCAGGAAGCAAGAAAAGGAGGAGGAATGGTGTATTGTAAAAATCCAAGGGAAAAGGAAACTTTGGGACAAAGGGAGGAGAATATTAGGTGTTCAGCAATGTTAAATATGGCAGAAGTCGATCAAGGAGGATGATAGCTGAAAAGAGGTAATTTTAATAAGATAATCTCCCAGTCTATTTGTAAACAGGTAATGCAGTATGATTAGGTCTAAACATGGTTTTGGTATATTTGCTTTTTGTCTTTATCCTGAACCTAAAATTTGAGCTCCACTCAAATTGATGCTATATTAAAATTTTGTTTTTATTTTGAGTAGAATCTCAAATTTCTAACATAAGTTTTTTTTTCCAGCTTCTTTTGTAGTTTTTGCCTTGAAAGATTTGCTTCTGATAAAGCTTTATAAGTTATATGTTGGCCTTATGAATGTGTCTATTGTTTAAGGTTACAGATAAGATTTTGTGTTTATGAGGGAATGAGACCCAAGCTGCTGAGAATTATTCCATTCACATATGTAGACAGGAAACAGCATGTGTATTAACAAACTGATTGGAATAGGAGTTATATCTCATACTCTGAAACATTTGACTTGGGTGCCATCAGGCATTAAGCTGTTACCACATTAGAGCGCAGTAAAAAGGCAAATTTAGGAAATTCCTGAAAAGATGATTTCTCCTATGATCTGATGATGGTACAGTAAATTCTTAGTTTGAGAGTATAGATGCCATTTCAAGTTAAGTATATGCAATTTAAATTAAAGATGCTCAGATGTTAGCTGGCTGCCACAGCATATTGGCAACAGCATGTGTTTGAACTAGAGCAGATAATTCAAATGGCTCGTTATCCACTTACATTCTAATCATCTGTGAGGTGGCTTCTCTCTGGGCAGACTCAGCACGCTCTCAGGGGAGGTTTTATAGCTTCTGAACTTATAAGAAAGGGAAAAGGAGTTTTTCTGGCTGCTGTGACTCAACCAGTCCCACCCAATCTCTGAACTGCTTTAGCTCTCTGTGTGCTATTAGGAAAACCCAACTCTTCTTTGAGATTTAATCCTCGTGTTTGCAGAAAGTGGCTCCTGAGCCTGTTTCCAGCCTGGGTGTTTCAGTTGCTAGTGCTGCATAACAAATCACCTCAAAACCTAAAGATCTAAGAATAACAATCATTTTATTATTATCTCTTCTGAGGGCTGATTGGGCTCATTTAGATGGTTCTCTCTTGGGGTGACTCATGTGATTGGAGTCAAATGGTGGCTGGAGCTAGAGCCACCTTGAAGGCTTCCTTATTCACATGTCTGGTCATTAATGCTGGCTGTCAGCTGGAACCCATTTCTGCCATTTCCATGTGGCTCCTTGGCTTCTTAATAGCCTAGTTCTAGTTTAAGTGTCCAGGAAAACCAGGCAGGGGTTGTATTACCCTTTATGACCTATCCTTGGAAGTCACATAGTCACTTCTGTTGTAGTCTCAGACCTGCCCATATTTAAGTGTGTGTGTGTGGGGGGGGGACATAGGCTCATCATTGGATGGGGGTGTGTCAGTGCCACACATGTGGACAAAAGAACATGTGGAATGAGAGCTTGTGTAGGGCTATCTTGGGAAATATAATCTGCCTCACTGAGGACTTTTCTATAGACATATCCCTAGGCAAAATCTGTGAAGCTCCAAAGTAGTTTTCTCATTTCCCATTTTAGATGTCTGTTTGCTTTCAGCAAGCTTTTCTTAACTTGTAGTTTCCCCTGGGAAGCCAGGATTCCATATTGCCAGAGGCCTACAACTTGGGACACCTAAACAGTGACCCATGGTCAGGTTCTTTCCTCTAGGTATCCTTTCATCAAAACTTACCTTTTCTTGGCACTCAGGGCCCAAGGTCCAGTCTCTCTTCCTTATGAATGGCTAGAAAGTGGCTGCCTATAGCAATCCTCCTATATAACATATGTGGCCTACTTTTATGAGAGGAAAAAGGAGATTCATAACCAACATGTCCCATTTTAGAGGTATTTTAGTAGTTTGAGCCCAAAGGAGCTATGAGAGCTCATATAGATAGGCCAGCTAGCCTTTTGTGGAACAAGTTGGCCTGTGTGGGATGGTTGCAGGAGCATCCTGGTCTGCTTTTAACAGTCCAGTAAACTTACATTAAGATTGAGTTCTGTTCAGGCACTGTGCTGGGTGCCAACAGTACACATATAAATGAGATATGGATTCTGCCCCAAAGATGCTATCAATGAGCATCAATGGCCAGAATCCCATAGTAAGTAGTGTTTTGAGTTAAGCATTAACAGCCTATGATGAGGTGGGAAGCTATTATCTTTAAGAGATAATATGTTAAGCCATTTTTATGTGTTGACCCTTGATGTGGATTCTATGAACCAGCAGATATCACGACCCTGAGGAAATTAAATAACAGATGCATAAGCTTTGGTAGGAGAAAGGGGGGGGGTAAGAAAATGTCCTAACTTGGCAGAAGGAAGGACTGAAATGACCTGTTGGGAGAGTACATGGATAAACTTTCTCTGCCATACAGTTCGTTGGTAACAGGTGAGAGACTGTAGACTATGGAGGTTAACTTCAAGGACCCTGAGGCAGACTGCCTTACTTTGTATCCTTTCTCTGCTGCTTAGTAATTACATGGTCTTTGCTAAGTTTCTTAAATTTTCCAATGCCTCATTTTCATCATTTGTAAAGTAGGGATACTAATAGTAAATATATCATAGAGTTGCTGTGAGCATTAATCAAATGAACTAATGCTGACTAAATGTTTTTTGCAGTGCCAGCACATAGAAGATACCCTTCTCACATTGTTAAATAAGCGAGGAGATTAACTTTGTCTTATATATTTTGTTACTCTGTTGTCAAATTAACTAGAGAATTGACACATTCACACATTGGGTGATGCCAGAGTATTTTGTGTGTGTGTATATATATACACACGTATATATATTTGTAGAATTGCTACCCTATTCTTGTCTGTTTACAGCATAACTTGGTATCACCCTACAGTCATATATTTGGGGAATTGATTCCTTTACTTCTAGATTTCTCTTCAAACCTTCTTTAATATGATTGGGAAATTGTGAGGGGTACAGTAGGCTTTCTGTTCTGGGAACTCATCAATTTAATGTGATTCCGTTTGACAGTTTTATATTCTTCTGTTCTTCTATTCTCTACCAGTTAACCTATCTGCAAGGTGAAATTCTTGAACAAATTGTCTACCCAAAGCACTGCTCTGTAAATTAGATGATGTGCCTGGAGTGGACGTATTCTGTTGAGTCATATGAATGGTCAAGGTTGCAGAGGACATTAGGAGTTCCTATTAAAAACAGACGAGAGGAAACTGGTTACAATATTTGGGTGATCTTTGTGGTGATATTGCAAAATTGTTTAGACCACTTGTGTTGTGCTGTCTCTTGAAGGTGTAGACTAGCCTTTTGCCATGAGAACTTAACCCTGCCATCATCCTTCTGCTTGGAACCTTGGAAAAGATGGAAAACCCATCTGCTTCTCGTGTTGTAGAAGACCTACTTCCTGAAGGTTAGGATAGACCTGTGGTTCTCAGCCTTCTCTAAGCATCAGAATCACTTGTGGGGCTTGAAAATTTCCCAAGCACTCACAACTCTCTGAAATTCTAATTCGGTAGATCTAGAGTGAGGCCAAGGCTCTTTTTATTTATTTATTTTTCTTTTTCTTTTTTAAAATACCTCCTTGGATATTCAAATCAATGGAACAAATACATAAGGTAAAGAGCAAGTAATCCATGTGATATCAACTTAATAATACCATATTGATGCAAACACTGGCATTTCCCACATATTTGGTTGCATGATTACCGTACTTTAGATTTTGCAAGCTCTTTGAAAACATGTCTATTAATTAGGATTTGCTGCCATTTTCAGACTAGAGTTTATATAGCTAGAGACCTTAATCCACAGTAATGGAGGGTTATCTCTTTTGTCTCTAAGTTATGACTTAGATTCAAAATGGTAGAAATACTCCTTTAGCATCATTATGACTTGCAAGTGGACCAAAGAAATTAAAGATACACAGGAAAAACATATTTATCCCTTAATTTTAAAAAGTCCTTCTGGATCGAAAGAAATAAAATAAAACAAACATCCTGGAAAGTATAATGGAAGAACATTAAATGATGTCTGCCAAAACTTCTGCATGATTCCAGTTGTGGTGCCAAAGGCCAATTACAACTTGTTTTGTGGTAAGAGATGTGTCTGATTTAGACAATAGAAGATTATAACAGAATACTGAGAATTTTCATAGTAGAAAAAAGAGCAATCTTTCAAGGTATTTGTAATGCAGCAGAATGCTTTCCTCCAAGGTTTAAACTTGCACATGGATACAGTGCTGCCATTGTTTCTTCCATTTCTCTCTCCCTGTCCCTCTCTTTAGTTCCCTTGCTTGGCTATGAAATGTCTTATAAATTCTAGTTTTTATCATTCATGACTGATAGGGAAGTAGAACATAGAAAAAGGTTTTGATGCTAGCTAGAAAAATGGGCCAAGTATAAATGTTTTACCAAATAATATTGCAGTACGGCAAAAGATTCAGTTTTGTCTTTTGTTGATGCATGATCTTATTTGTGTGCCCTTCCCAATGCAAAAGGAAATAAACACACTTCTCTTAGATATCATTCGTTTCAGTTAGAGTATGTCTGTTTGAATAAAGGGGGATTATGAATAATTTATGATATTTCTCAGCATCACTTATGTGAGATGAGGATGATCCCTCCCATGCAGAGGATGGTAATAAAATGGCAAGCCACGATTCTCTCCAGATCAAAGCAGATAACCTCTTGGTTCCAGGAAGAGTTAGTTATATCCAAGCCATGGTCTTCCTTCATGCCTCTGTCTGGGAGCAAACAGCTATTTCCTTGGCATCCTACCCCAACTGCTATGACCTACTGAGGTGAGAACACAGCGACTTGTCAAATTTACCCCATTTTCTGGCTACTTCTTCAATGTTAATTTCTGGGATTGAAGCTGGAAGAGGGCTAGGAGTTATTATTATCTTTCTAATCTTTATTTAAATGGCTTTTGAGTGATAGTCTGATTTTCTCCCCAAACCACAAAATAAGATTACCTTAGTTCCTTTCTTCTTGTCTGCTGGATACAGTTCTAATGAAGTTCTCTAATAAATGATCAACCAATTTATATTAAATTGACTCTATATAGTGAACTTTTCCAAATGAGTTATCTTGATTCTTTTTTATTTCTATATTTCTCCAATATTCTCATTTCCTTGATGATGGGCTGTGTCTTGTTCATATTTGTATGATATCTTACATAGTGTTCAAGATATATTTATTGTAATAGAAACTCCACAATGTTCCACAAGGTCAGTTGTTTTTGGAGTCCTGGCAATTCTACACTTGCTTCTTGATTTTTTTTTTTTTTTTTAGGGGAAGTACAATAGGGGGTGGGAGGGAAATATAATGAAAGAAGTGGGAGGGGTATCGCCAGGAGAATTCATCCAAAGGTTTCATTGGTAGTTTGCCTGGGACTACCTATTTTAGATTCACCTTGAGAGCAGATGGTAATATGTGCCTCCTGAGCAAATATTAGACCCAGATGAGGAAAGGGTTGATTGTTGCTGAACAGGTAAATCTTAAAATCATTTGCAGAGTCATTTCACAGCACATGAAAAATGTTTTCAGTTTTCTTTTCAATCTACAGGCTGACACACGAGCCCATTTAAAGTCATTAGTGTATTGCAGACATGCTCTTTTTCAAGCACTTTAAACTCTGATAATGTTCCAGTGGAAGAAGACGGAATTTGACTCACGGCTCATCAGTTGTCTCATTACAACATGCATGTTGCCATGATCTGCTTTTGGCAAGTGTGTTGTTTGATTTTTTTCGTCCCCGAATTCCTGTCTTGCCCCGCTGTGTCACTGGTGGGATGTAACTACTCTTTGCAGAGTTTTGCTAAGAGGGTAAACAAACTTGTACTGGGTCGGTAAATAGGGTACATGGAGCTGCCTAATGTAGCTCAAGGATTTAAAAGAGAATAGAATTGGAAGACCTGGCTTTTAGTATTGTCTCTGCTACTTTATTGATGACTTAACTGCTGTAATTCCTCCATGATTTTTTTTTCTTACCTTCACTTCTTAAAGGGAAAACCAGGAATTTTTTTCTTTTTCTTTTTTTAAAGATGAGCTGTGACACATGCACTGGGAATCATGCTAGGGAATAGCATTTCTGCCTAGATTTCCCGAATGTAAGCTTCTTTTCCTGCTGATTCAAGAACTGTTGACCTTTACTGCTGTGGGATGTAAGTGAGAAGTGTTTCTACAATGAAGGGAGAGTTATGTGGTCAGCTACTTTGTTTTGCAGAATTCCATAGGCTGCATCACCATATCCCACTCTAAAATTTTCTAATCATCTTCAGGGAGAAAGGATGGGAGAGAGCTGACTCTAGCCTAAGATGTGGATTGAGTTCCTGAGATTTATAATAATCAAAATATTAATGAAGTAGTCGATACAAATGCTGTTTGTGTAGAATGCCTAAGTAACCGGTTGTGTAATATATCAGGAAGAGATCCAGAGATGAGCAGAGGCAGAGCATAATAAATCAGGTCATTTGTTTTGCAATAATGGAATGATAATTGTGATAATTTCAGAAGTCACTATCATCCTGCAGCGTGAAAGAATCTTTTGCTGGCTTCCCATTGTTTAAATATTCATGTGATGTCTATGAGTGACTTCCTGCTGAGAAAAATCTTTGCATACCTCCACTGGCACAAGAACTGGAAATTGTGCTTTGCTTTAACCTGGGAAGGTTTTCAGGAGGCTGGGTGCTCTCTTGGTTTGGCGGGGGTGGGGGGCAAAATGTTCCTCAAAGAATAATTCTTTCAGTGAAATAAAGGCCCATGTTACTGAATTATTTTCCAAATGCCTTCTCCCAGCCAGCAGCTGTGTGAATTTATAAGCAATCACCTCTGCCCTTTTGCACTGAGTGATGAGGCAAAGGCAAAAATAACCATGCTAGCTTATAGCACAGTTATGCTATAGGTATACAAACATAGCTAATGACCCCAGAGAAGAAAATCTGCAGTTGTCACCCATGCTGGCCATCTCCCCCTCCCCCAGCCCCCAGTTTTTTTTTTTCTTGGAGTGGGTGAATGGGGCTGTTTTAATTGAGTTATCTAAATTTGGCAGGCCATACACCCCACTGTCTCATATCCTAGGACTTAGGTCCACCTGTTGCCATTATCCCCTAACCAGCACAGTAGGAGATAGACAACAAATGCTTTCAAATTCCTTTTCTGTATAAAACCCCCAAAAGAATTGCAGTGAAGGTTTTGGAATTATTTGGGTACTGCTGTGAATGGGGGTGCAGGTTCTTTTAACAGGGATTATTTTAGAAAGAGCAATATTGTGCTACTACCTTGAGCAAATTATATCATTAGTATGTACATTAGATTGTATATTAGATATTGTATTTTAGAATGTGCTAGGGTTTGGTGTTCTGAAGGTACTTAGACTTTTGGTGTTAGGAGCAATTCTCAAGTGACTGACCGGGAAAATAGAAACAGTAAAGAGGCAATAGACCTTTTCTAAGCACTCAAGCGCTATAGGCTGATTGTTTTGTTAAGCCTCCAAATTCTTATCCAGCATTAAGAAAGAATCATGATTCTCTTTAAGGACGAAAAAAAGGCAACTGAAAGATGAGTGTAAGCCCAGGGCTCTGCAAAAATTGAAGGTGGAGCTGGGATCTCTCTCTCTGATAAGAGTTCTGACTGCCAGCTGAATTTCCTTCCTTCAAGAGTTAATGGCCTCTAATGGTGGTTTGATTTGAAGGTGATTATGCATCTAAACTACCTGATTAAAAAATACGTTTCCAAATGGGGCTGATTACCTATTTACATATTGCTAGGGTTTAGGTGAAATTGTGAAGTTTAGCTGGGTGGTGATTTTCTGAGAAACTGCAACGTGCAGAAGCAAATTCTGTTTTTAGCTCCATGATTAGGTTGGACACCAGTTAATGTTTAAATTGATAGTCATTTTTCCACTGAGTTAAAAGGAGCCAGTCCTGCTTATATTCTTTCAATCAAGATAAAAGCAATGACAGCAATTTCTGGGTTAGGCGGAGGGTTGTTGGCTGGGGTGCAGACAGGGAGGGCTCTGGTAAAATCACAAATACCAAGGTGAAATATCTACAGCATTTGTTTAGCACTGATCTGTGGACGGCAGTGGGCTGTACAATGACATTTGGATCCACTTAATTGGTGGCCCTCTAATATTTTAGAGCTTAAGGCCAATCATACCAGGGTGGGATAGTCCTAAAGAGAATCAGGACAATTAAAATGGCAAGTAAATTGAATAACAAAGCAGGAATAGAGTAACCTTACATATACAAAGAAGGGTTGCTAGGTAACAAGTGAGGGGGTGTCATGGCTTCAGATCAGAGAGGGCTGGTTAGAAAATAAAATGTCATCCTCTCTTCTAATTAGTCCTTCCCAATCACATGCATCAAGATAATTTTGCAGTTTAGAGCTTTAGCCTAGTTTGCAAAGCCCGATGCTGTAATCGCTTTCTTTAATAGAACCATTTCACTTTCTGTTTTAGACTTGGCCCATCGGCTGCTGTTGGCTCCTGTCAGGCTACAGCAAAGCCAGTTAACTACAAAAGCAGAGGTGTTTGGTGGAGATAGTCCACTCTTTCAGATTCAGTTTTCTTTCCTTTTTTTTTTTAAATTATGTTATGTTAGTCACCACACAGTACATCATTAGTTTTTGATGTTGTGTTCCATGATTCATTGTTTGCGTATAACACACAGTGCTCCATGCAATATGTGCCCTCCTTAATACCCATCACCGGGCAGATTCAGTTTTCTAAGCAAATGTTACCAATTTGGTCAAAGACAAAGACAGCGTATTTGCCAATATAGATAGACAAGCGGAGCTAGGCATGCAGTTAAGACCTTAACTAAAAACTCAGTGGATCAGTTCTCTAAATTAATTTGAGGTTTTTTTCCCTGCACATTTTTAAGAAAGAGGAAAATATTGCAATATGCAAATTTAGTAAAAACAAATGAACAACACTTCTGTGCTATATTCAAGGAGTTACCCAATCTCCTAAGCAACGAACCTCAGGATCACCAGAGGATTTTTTCTAGACCACACATATTCCAGACTCTCAAGTGGAGATGGACATATGTAGTTTGAAAAGAAAAATCTTCATGGTGGGATTTTTATACATTTACCCCTACTGAGAACAGCTGTCCTAGATCTTTGCTGGATCCGTATCACCACTATTGATGTGGAATGTTACGTCTTGAAGCCCTGAGAGATCCTGCATTTTAAAAGGAATGACCAATTATGTCTAAAAACATGAATTTACAACAATAGGAAAATACTAATTCATCTTATAAGATTTACAAAAGTTAAAAAAATATGGGGAAATTGTTTCATAATGAGGCTTGAAACAATAAGGAATATTTGATTCTATTCAAACTGACCAGAAAAAGTGAATTAACTAGCTCTAAATAAGAATTCTGATAAATTTTTCTTTCTGGTCTTCTGATAAATTGAGGGTTTATTATTTGAGATTGAAAAGAAGCTAAAATATGCCACATCCCAATTACTTATTAAATTATGATCATACAGGTTCAGTGCATTTGTTGTAGGATTTTACAACCTGCATATTTTGATAATTTCCAAAAATCTAATACAGAAAATGGCAGACAAAACCATTTAAAAAATTTTTTTTTCTCCACAGATAAAGACTGAGAAATACTAAGCAATGTTTGACTAAGCAATGTTTGACATAGTTGACTGAGCTATCTCTTTTCTCTTGTTGTTGGTCCTGTGCTTATTTTTGATTATTGACATGAAATGAGATCATTATATCTTAATTTTATGTTTATTCCTTATAACTTACATTACTATATATGCCTGTTTACTAAAGATATTTTTGAATCTTTAAGTTGTGATTATGGTGGAATGGAGAATTTTGGGGGAACAGCTGCTTTGTATGACAAATGAATTTAATTATACATATAAAAAAAGGAGAAAAAGAAATGATGAAGAAAAGGAGTCCTTTGATCCTTTATTGTAAATAAAGTAAAAATGATTTGTTAAGATATAATGCATATGAATTTTACTTTACAATGGAATTAAGAAGTTAAGAATTAAGTCTTCAGAGCCTGTTCAAAGTGGGGTATGCTTACTGATATGGTTTGATGTAGGTCTGGGAAACTTCTATTTAGTTCATCACCCCCAATCCTTCTGGACATGGAAAGAAATGAACATAATGCTCCTTTCTCTGCTCAGATCTATCTTTGTCAAGTTCTTTTGCTTTTTACAGGCTATTTCTAATCCAGGTTCTCTGTTGTCTACTCATCTGCATTGAAGAATGACAAATTTCTGTTCTTGGGCTTTCTTTTTGTATTTATCAGAACTTCAAGTTTAGGAGAGGATTTTTGCCAGGTTAAGGATGTACAATTATATTACCTCTGCTGGGATGTTTCTAGAACATGGGAGATGGAGTGGAGATTGAAGTGGCTAATCTATTCCGCACTTTGTGAAGATACCGCTCTCGTATTTAGTTGTTACTGGTTGAGAGTGTAGAGAAAGGCCATGATTTCCAGACTATGCAAACCATTGCCATAAACTAGTGACTTTATAGATTAGGTTTCTGTATTAAAGGTGCCAGCAGCTGGATGAGGCTTTGTTCAGGAAAGTTTAGGTAACATATATTTATGTCTTATGTTCTCCGATACCTAATTCTTTTAGCTAAAAGTGCTCATTTAAAAAATGTTTTCAGATCAATCTAGTCCTTTCTATAGATTCAACTTCACAAGATTATTATGTTTATAAACCTGCTTTGAACTGGCTGAATTTTATTTGGTGTTAAAAATCATTGAGAACTTAGCTGCAGGGTATTGGAGATGATAAAATAATCATGACAACAATAATTTTATTTTTCTAGTGTATATTTCTGACAAGTTTACAGCTGTTATATACTCATAAAATTATTCGCTAATAGTAATCCCTGAAAAATGTCTATGATGATGGCAAAAGTATTGCTCTATTTTTTCCAATCAACATTTCCTCTCAGACCTTGTGTGCTATAAATATACAGAAAATTCTGTTTTGATAAAACTGCAACTGGTGAACTCCACACTCAGCAAAAGATCCTAAGAATTTGTGAACAGAACCCAGCCTTGGAAAAACCTTATTTATTTATTTATTTATTTAAGTGTTAGAAATTTTGTGTTTTGTAAAATTGCACTATAAACAACAGTAGCTGACAGACTTAAACTAATCATAACCAGTAATAACAACGCATCAGTCAGGTTAGACTAACTTATGTTGCAGTAAGAAGAACCTCCAAGTCTTAGTGACTCAAAACAACAACGTTCAATTTCTTGCTTACAGCACATGTCCACTGTGGGCAGCTGGGGACTCTGTTTCAGGTTTTCTTAATCTGGAGCCAGGTTGATGGAACCTCCAAAGACTGGAGATTCAATGGTTTCATTGGTGGAGGAAGGAAGCCTGCAAAAATAGTACCTGCTTCTTAGTGGTTTTTGCCCCAGAGCAATACACATTATATTTGCTCACATTCCATTGGCAAAATAAATCACACATCTCTGACCAATTTCAAGGCGGCAAGGAAGTGCAATCTCACCCTGGGCCTAATAGAAACTCTGGAATTTGGTGAAAAGCCTTAGTATCTATTACAAACAACAATGAAAACTCTAAGACACTGTTTGCCATTGCCTCCCTGGGAGAAAAGATAGGATACAAAGCAGGGGATTTTATGTGGACAGAAAAAGGAACCAATCTAAGAGTAAAAATAGAATTTAATAGATAAATGTCTAAGGAAGTCACTTCCTTAATCTTTCTTCTTTAAGTAGCAAAATGACCTGCTCCCCACCCCCCAGCTTTTCTTTCTCCCTCCTATATCTGTCTTTCTCTCTTTCCTAGCCTTCCCTCCTACCTCCATCCCCGCCCCCCTTGTCTTTTTAATTTGCAGGGTCCTCTGCCTTGGGGAGGGTTCACTGCTAATGAGGCCTCAGCTAATGCAGCAGCATGTAGTTGTGCTTAGGCTGTAGCAGTCGGCTCTAGCCCTGGACAGGTATTTCTCAGATACACATCACTGGTCACGACAGAGGACCGGATCACAAAGCCATCAGCACTCTGGGAAGAACACCCAAAGTATGCATTTTAGAGGTATCTGTGAGTAATTCCATCCTTCCTCAGAAAGGAGAGCTAGTCCTGTTATGACTGGGGGCCTCTTGAAAACACAATTGGGCTCCTCAGTCAAGTAACTGGGCTCCTACTACATATTAAAGTGTGTAGAATCCTATTTTCCTGGGAATCATTCCATTCCTTTTGTGAAAATCACATAAAAGATGAAGAAAAAAAAAATGACATCCTGGAAGGTGCTCAGTAACTGTGGCATCACATGCTCTCTTACCCCCTTCTTACACTCTCCACTTCCCTCCCTGGCCACACCTCTGTGGTGTCTTAGAGTGAGGAGTCAGAGAGAAGCACTAAAGGGGACATGGGGCATGCTAGTTTCTGTCCCTAATTTTATAGACAAGAACCCTGAGTCTCGGGAAGATTAAGTATCTTAATTAGAGACACCAGGCCTCAAACTCAGATCCTGCAGCAACGTGTTCAATATGCCTTCTACCCCTTTGATGTAACAAACTCCTAGGGACTTTTTTTTTTTTTTTTTTTTTTTGTCCATGTCATCCTAAGAAATTCATGCAAAAGATGAGTGTCAGGGAATCAAGTGTTGGCCAGTTTTTTCCAAAGCAAATCTATCTATTCCGTGATGCCAAGTCAATGTGGGTGCTTCCTGGGGAAGGCAGGACTCTCTGGGTCTCTTCCTTTTCTGGAAAATGTCACAATGTGGAAGTTACCCTGATTACAAGGCAGAGTGGGCTCTGGGGGTATTGGGGGAACTCAGTGTTGGAAGGTTGGTCCTAACAGATGCCTTAAGGGAGAAAGTGTAGCATCCAACAGACATATCTTCTCAAATTAGGAACCCATTTTGCATGTTTATTCTCATTCAAGACCCCTGCTCTTTCAGCACTTTCTCCTGACCCTGAATTGTTTACTGAGACCATTAGTGAAAAGAAAAGAAGAGATGGTTGAATAGTGAGCTTGAAACACTAGCAATTAATTGTTGGCCACTATGAAAACAAGTCTCAAATTAAATAGCACTCAGGTATAAACTGCCACCAACAATATAGGCAAAATATTGTTTTTCTTTAATAATAAAAATAAAATCCCATAAGAACATCTTCCCTTTCCTGTCTTAATTTCTTTTTCCTTTTTTTCCTTTTCCTTTCTTTGCTTTTCTCTTTTCTCTTTTCTTTTCCTTCCTTCCTTCCTTCCTTCCTTTTTTTTATTCTTCTCTCTTTTATTTTCTTCTCCTTCTCCTCCTCCTCCTACCCCCTTCCCCTCTTCCTCTTCTTCCTCCTTCTCCTTCTCCTTCTTTGCAGCTTTTCTATTGCTTGTGAAGAAACAAAAGAGCCTCAGTAATAGTACCTTCCTTTTTATAAAATGTGGGCAGGCTAATGCCCTGGCAGAAAATGCCATGCTGTGAAGACCCTACCCTCTTGTATCAAAATGCAGATTTCAGAGTATTCAATAGTTGGATTCCAGACCAATCAAGGAATCAATCCACAAGTCTTTACTGACTGCCTTTTGTAATTGGAATCATTCCTGACATAAGTAAGCGGGCCTGGGAGTTGGGCACTGTGCTGTGTTACCTATGGAACATTGTCTTAATGATGGGGTTTGTCATAACTGCTTTTGGCTTATAAAATGTTTTCTGTAGGCAGTGTCTATATATGCATGTTTATGATGGTACTTGAGCAAATGATGTAACCCCTGCCAAGGAGAGCAGAGGGCAAAATAAAGCCATTCCTCTTTGGTTTGCCTGATGGCTCATCAGCCAGAGCCCCTGGGGGAAAATCCCGTGCACAATGGCAAGGCATCCCAGTTTCCTGGGAGGCCAATGAATACAACAACTGTTGTTTTCCTGACAGGCACAGAAGCAATCCCTCTCTCTCAACACCAGTCAGTGATAGTGCTGAGTGTTAAAATGGATACTCCACAGTGGTTTGTGCCTGGAAGCTGCATTAGGCAGCTGCTTGAGGTAATTAGGAACTGGAAGGCAACTTTCTAAAGGCATCCAACGAGAGAATGGAACATCCATAGCAGGGAATGGTTCTCAGGATGACAGAAGAGCAGGCTGAAAGGAAGGCTGGGTTTCCTGAGGGAATTGCTGCTGGTGTGTAAAAATAGACACTTGTAGCTTGTGTCTAACCACTTATGGTTGAGTTACAAGTTGTCAGATGATTTGAACATCAACACCAGACTTCAGCGCATTGACAAAAGTTGGAAAAGTTGGGGCTAAAGGCTAGGTTGCATTGTGGGGAAGCATTTCACTATTTCCCTGACTCATTCTTTTCGTCAGCCTCCGCTAATTTAGCACCTGAGCTCTCTAAGTTATGCATTTCTTCTGTATTTGCTTTTTAAATAAATGCCAACACTCTCAATTCTGAAAAGTGCCTGAAGGGGCACTGAATATTCTTTGACTGCAGTATTATTCTTTCCTGACAATCCTGATAAGAATATCTTGAATACAGACAAAACAAACAAAGTTATATTTTTCTTGTATGATCTATAATTAAAAATGCTGGGATGGTCTGTACATGGCTCAATAATCATTTTTCACTGCCCTTCATTTGATAGTGCGCAGTCATTAGGGTGGTAACACCCTAATGAAGGTGAAGAGGATTTTTATGAGAGCACCTTCCCTTGGGATAAAAGTGGGGTCTTCTGTCACAATAAAATACAGCAGGAGATGGGTTTAAGGCCTTTTCTGCTCAGGTAGCCCAAATGAGAGACTACATAGAAAGCCTGTTAATAGGACTTTATCCTGACCTGGACCTGACCCAACCCCCACTCCACACCCCTTGCTGATCAGGTCCTTGGCTCCCCTTGAGTAAAGACTAACACTAGTAATAAATCCAGCTCCACTTTATGATATGAATAAATTCCTAGAAGAGCCTCTAAGCTAATTTCCCTGTGCCTAAAGTCTCATTGGTAGCATGTGCTCTGGAGGTAAGGTGCTGGTGGAAAATTAACCCAGCTGCCTCAACCCAGGTGGAGTTGAAGCTGATCCAGCTCATACATTTATTTAAACAAACTCATGAGAAAAATTACCAGTTGTAGGGCACCAGGGGAGACAGGGAGGGATACTGGGCCTCAGAAATCAGAGGGTCTCTGGGAAATACGAAAAGTGTCAGCACCCCAGTGAACATTTATGGAGTGTCAGGTGCTAGGCTAGCAACCTCCCCAGGTGTTGTTTCATCTCATCCTTACAGTAGCCCCTGAGAGGTAGGTGCTACAGTTACTCACCTGTGGAGCCGAAGAGTCTGAGGCTCTATCCTAGCTGCTTGTGATTGCCTCAGGCTATTCAAATTTGTGGCTGAGCCAGATTATGAACCAAGGTCCATTTTATTTTGATGCAGTTCACTTTGACCCTGCTCTGCCCAGACTCCCCTTATTTGTAGTACAGCAACAAAACAGAAGCATTGGATTGATTGGACTCCCTCTGGCCTGGATAAAGCAATCAGCCCATTGTACTGTAGTTGTTGGTTGGCCCCTCCCCTCTACCCAGATGGAAATCTCCTTGCAGGAGGGGCTGGATCTCATTCTTCTGTCTGCCTAACACCTAGGCCAGAGCCCGACAGTAGAAATACACTCTGTTAAGTACATATTTGAAGGAATGAATGGAAGCTGAACATCTGAATGGAATGCTTAGGAGGAAAGGGGAAGAGGGAAAGGTCTCTAAGTCATTCAGAATGTCAGTGCTCCTGGGTCAATGAGAATGGTCATTTAAAACTGTCTCTGGGAGCTAGCTTCAACTGGACAAGTACCAACAGCATCCCTGGGACTTTGTGGGAAGGAGAGGCAAGAAGAGTGGTCAATAGGTATCTCCTGTGGCTGCTGCTGGAAGGCACTCTCTGGTAGGCTCCTAAGTAAGATTAGAGAGCAAAGCCATCTTGTCATTATCAAAAGCAAAGTGAAACTGGAGCTTAAGGGCATGAGTGTTCAAAGGGCAGTGGGAGAGGGAACAGTGTCATTAGAACAGGTAAGAGGGGGGCCTGTGAAAGGGGCACTTTTAAAAGCTGATGGTGTACTGCGACTAATAGATTTAATGCGCATGGTAAATAGAGTAAGACAAGGCCTATTGTGCAGTGCTCAGCCAGCAGTGCCTCACAAAGAATGATGGATTAAGAAGAGAGGGGAAAGGATGAAATTGGAGACCTAGGGAAACAAAGAGGATATGAGATGCCGTGGTAAGGAAGAAGTGCAGTTGAAATTGCTGGGAGAGTTCTTTAGTCAGGGATGTGAGGAAAGGAATTGACTAGCCAGTGTGCAAGAATAATTCATGATGACAATAATCACTGGTGAGTTGGGGGTGGGATGTGTCCTCAGGATATAGTGTATCACAGATTAATAGCACTGGAGAATAAATTGTCTCCACTGCAGGACTGTATTTAAGTATCACCCCTTCATTTTACATGTATGTAAAATCAATCTTTTTTTTTTCTCAGTCTCTATGTATATATTATGTGTATATGTGTGTGTGTGTGTATATATATCTTCATTTCATATTGAGGGTTTGATGAGAAAACAATGTAAAGTCTCCAGGGAAGTTTTTATAATGTCCTTCCATAGTGTGTTTTTATTCTCCCAAACTGTACTGTGGGGAATTTTGTTCCCACATATAATCCCGCTGCCTGTCAGTAGTGGGAGAGAACAGCTGCTCATGACAACCATCCAATCGCCCCTGATAAAAGGAAGCTGTTACTGCCAGTCTCTGTTTTTTATTTAGTGGCTCTAAGAAGCTCCTGTACTTCACTCTCCATGGCTGTGCCCACTCAGAAAACACTTTATTGCTGATGGTCAACATGATCAAAGAGACAGTGGTTTGTGGGCTCATCCAACCCTATTCCAATCAGACTGCTTTACTTTCCAGATGTCTCCCATCCTGTAAAAGCTCAATGGTAGCCAGTTGGAGGTGGCACTTTATGTTTGGGTGTAGGGTGAGAGAAAGCACGTTTCAACAAGGACATAGTTTTCTAGTTTGGAAGTAACTTTTCCCAGGAATGTAAAAGAGTCAGAGGTCCTTTTGAAACATTCTGGGGACATCTATAAGGAGACTTAAATAAGCAAATTGATGTGGGCGAGAAGCTAGTCAAAAGAAGTAGAATGAGCATGGAAAGGAATAGTCAGTATCTGGACAATGGTCAGGACCTGAGGATTTCTCCCAGTTTCTCAGGTCTTCCCATTTTGTTTGTATGTTTGTTTTAATACTACTTTGCTGTTTCTCCTTCTCTCTGTAATCAAATGCCTTTGGTAGGAATCAGAATCAAGAATGAATGTTGGACTATATTGTTATTTTGAACTTTCTAGGCTTAACCAAGAGCTGGTTTTCTGGGTTTGGATATCAAAAATGCATTCAGCTTTGGATAACAGAAGACCCAACTCAAAATGGTTTAAACAATGAGTAGATTAAATAGTTCACTAACAAGAAGTCTGGAGGGCTTCCTTAGGGCACATTCAAGGTTAATTAATATCTTTGTTTGCTCATCAAGGACTCAGGTTCTCTCCATCCATCTATTCTGACATCCTCAGCATATTTTCTTATCTTCTAGCTTGGTTCCCCTTAAGATCTCAAGCTAGCCACTGTAGTTCCAATTATCACATACAAGTGCAAAGAGGAGAATTTCTACTTCAATGTTTATTTCCAAAATTGAAATCATTTTCCCAGAGTGCCCCATTAGACTTCCTATCCAGCATTCTAGCACAAGTTCATTGTTAAACCAATCACTGGCAAGGGGGATGGAAACACCACCATTAGTTTAGTCATGAGTCATCCCCTCAGGTTGGGAGGGTCCTCACCTCTTTGGAGCCTATGACCTTGGATTCCTGGAATAAAATCTGGGTTCTGTTAGCAAGGAAGAAGGAAGGGAAAAGGGGCAGGGTGTGGGGGTTTGGCAACTGCTGTTGAGTAGGCAAGAGTAGTGTCTCTTACAGGAAAGTTAGTCCAATAACCAGCCAATTCACATCTGTGAGAGGGCTCATATTACTAGTGACTAAAATGGTGTTTCAGGGTCAATATAAGCCACTATTTTTGGTTATTTAGATGATTGAAAGTTGAGGTCAAGTTTCATTTAACATACTTTTGGCTTTTTTTTTTGCAGTCTCTGACTAAAATCTAGTCCTGATTAGTGTTCTTAAGCATTTGACTTTGTTCTCAAAATACATAGGTAAAAGAAGTTAATGGGAATTATGATTCTCCTATTAATGAAAGGCTACTACTAATAAGTTTATTCTTATTCATGAAAATGTAGCTATACAACCTAAGAAGTAACCATTTTATCAAGGAAATCTAATAAGAGATTCTAAAAACAACCATCTATCAAATATAGTAATAGCTGCCATTTAATGACTGTCTATTATGGGCCAGGAACTACACTAAACACTATATATTATCATCTCATTTAATTTTTTCATCAATTTGCAAGATAGAATGTTCTATGTATTATTGATAAAGAAACTGAGGCCCAGAGAAGTTAAGTTGCCCAGAATCTAAGTCCAAGAAAGAGAGGTAGTGTAAAGGTTAAGACACATATCATAGATATAGGACCAAATCTTAGCTCTACCCCTTATTGCAAACTTGGCCAAGTTACTAAACTTTCTATGTCTCAGTTTTATCATCTGTAAAATGGGCACAAGAATAGTAATTATCTCATGGAGTTATGACACAGTACAGGTAAAGCAATTTGCCCAGGACTAGGATTTTATAGGAACTCAATAATTATTAACATTAATGCTTACAACTAAGTGACACAGCCAGGATTTGACTAAAGGCCTGGCTAGCTGCAGATCCCACTTCATTCCTTTTTCTGTGTTGCCTCTAGGGCCTAGCAATGCAAACAATAGGCTAAGGGACAGTGGAAAGTTTTGCGTCATTGAACAACTGGATAACACACTTTTCCAAGAAACACATTTTGGTTTAAGGGTGAGAGGAAACATGAAAACATACCACACCCAGATACTCCTTTAATATTTTTGTTGCTTTTCATCCTTTGGCTTAGAATATAGTCATTTTGATAAATTGCATGACCCAGAGATACAGTTAGTTGTTGTTAAATAAAAATGAATCATTTATACGTGCTGAGCAAGGACTAATCTTTTAGCTAATTGAGACTCATGGGGACTGACCTATCACAATTCCTAGGCATGATATGTTAGCTCTACAACTCATTGCCCTGTTATTGCTAAATCTTCCTTCAAGATCTGACTATGGAAATAAATGTTTCCTTTTTTTGTAAATAAATACTACTTTAATATAAGATTTAAAATCAGTTATTTCATTTTGAATAAATGGAACGTACTGAGAAGCAATTATTGGAGTACGCTTATATACACTCATACTTTTGGCCTCCATGAGCAAGATTTCTGAGGGTTGACTCTGTTTATCATGTTTACCTTCAGGTCACAGAGGGAAATTCTGGGGCACAAGCTGTTAGATAATTTACTCCCAAGTCTCATTTGTGGCTTGGTGTCAGATTCCTGCACCTCTTTTTCCCCTTGGGAAGGAGATGATGTCCCCACCATATGGAGAACAAATGAAGATAAAAGGGAGATTTTATGGAGCCCTGGTCTGACACTGTGGTGTCTGGTCTGGGAAAGAGCATATCTCCTTCTTCCTTCCTGGTCCCATTTCATTTACATCTTTCTCATCCTTGTGTAACCCCTCTGAATTCCTTAGATAACAGCTCTTAGATAACATCTCATCCTAACCACCATTTATACCCTTCTTAGTCTTAGTTGCCTACTCTGATCTGCCTACATCTCTAGCCCCTACAATTTATAATATCTTATTACAAGGCTCTGTTCTACTTCTCTGGGGGTAGCCACGTTCTTTCTCACTGTTCTCCTCACAGGTCTCCACCTGCTCAAGTTTGCCTATGGCATCATTGGGAACTATCCAAGGATCCCATATGAGTCATACATACTTGCCTTTTAACTGTAACTTAACTCTTAGGGTGAAGTTCAGTTACTTTACCATGTATTATATTTCATTTCTCTTTTTATGTGCTTGCCACATAGTAGGTACTCAACTCAAGCTTTAGAATTCAAATTCCTGGGGTGCCTGGGTGGCTCAGTTGTTGGGCGTCTGCCTTCTACTCAGGTCATGATCCCAGGGTCCTGGGATCCAGCTCTGCGTGGGGCTCCCTGCTCAGTGGGAAGCCTGCTTCTCCCTTTCCCACTCCCCCTGCCTGTGTTCCCTCTTTTGCTGTCTCTGTCAAGTAAATGAATAAAATCTTAAAAAAAAAAGAATTCAAATTCCTACTCTTTGTGCTAGATTCTTCTACTTCCTCCTTTTTCATTATAATGAGGGTAGACCATAAACCTGCCTTAAATAATACAACTTAAGAATCAAATGTGGAAAAGGATATAAATCTCTGCAAAGAAAGGCCTCTTACTCTGTTGTAGTTTACCACAATGATCTTCTCTGAACTCCATAATTATCATTGCTTTACTTACTTGTTTGGCACTCGGGTTATTCTAGCTGTATAATTATTTAGCTTTTTGTGTACAAGTCTTGGTTCTCATCAGATTATCAACCCCTTGAGGGAGGTCTCCAGCATAGTGTCCAACTCAGTTTCTCGCACATTCCTATGGCAGTGAGTGTTTGTATTGAAGATGAGCTGAGGGGATACCAGAGGAAGAAGATGAGTGAATAACAGTGAAAATGGTGCTGCTTACCAACTTCCAGATCCCCGAGCAGAATCTAGTTCTTCGCTTCCACTAACTGGCCTCAGTTCTTAGTTCCCACTGAATTCAGAGGGAATTCTCTCTAATCGGGTGTGGAGATAGACACCCACTGGCAACTTAGCAGGAAGTCAAAGTAGCCACTTTGGCTTCTGATGACCTTATTTGAATGCTATTGGCCAGAGTGGGGTGATTTGGCCTCACACTAAGCCAAGCTTGAATTCACTGCCCATGATTTGGATTTGACAGTATAATACAAGTAGTGGTAACTGTCTTGACCAATTCAGGCTTATGTTTAAGTTCTATGTTAATTTTTTTAAATCTCAAAAAGAAGAAAAAAGAGAGCCAAACACATTTTAAGAAGCCATAAACACCTTGTGAAAAGTCAACTTATAAAATCCCAGCTGTTGAAGTAGTATATTTAGTAACTCTTTATACCTGCAGTAGGTATGGAGGCACAGGTATGCATGTGTACACGCACATGTCTTGGACTTAATTCAGTAGGAAAAAAAATTGTTCAAGGACAATTAGATCCAGGTCTGTCTGTATTGTTTTTCTTTTTGTGACTATCCCATGGGCGTTGGATATTCTGAGAAAGCCATTTTACTTTTTTCAAGTCTTACTCTCTCATCTCTAAAACATGAAGATGTGAACATATGCTTCCCAAAGCTCTCTCTAGCTCTCACTTAATGATTAATTTTCCATATTATAGAAGAGCATGAATCGCTTCTTTCTACAAGATGCTGCCTAGATCAAAACTAAGGTATGACGACTTGTGGCTACATTTTGACCTGATTGGTACAAGAGAGGAGTGGACTGAAGTCTTACTTGGTGTTATGGACTGAATGTTTGTGTCCCCCTAAATATCCATACATTGAAATCCTAAACCCTAACGTGATTATATTAGGATTATATTAGGATTATATTATATTAGGGCCTTTCGGAGGTATTAGGTCATAAAGGTAGAGCCCTTATGAGTGGAATTAGTGCCCTTATACTAGAGACCCCACAGAGCTCACTCACTCCTTCTGCCATGTGAGGACACAGCAAGATGCCATCTATGAACTGGGAAGTGAGTTCTCATTAGACACCCAATCTGATGGCACCTTGGTCTTGGACTTCCCAGCCTCCAGAACTGTGAGAAATACATTTCTATTGTTTATAAAGCTGCCCAGTCTAATGTATTCTGTTAGAGCAGCCCAAACAAGCTAAGACACTTAGTGACAGAGATCTCTTATCTCTCCTTCCTCTGGCCTTATATTGTGCTGCACAATACATGTTTTGTTCTCCTTCTTCAATTTCTGAATTTCTCCCTCTCCCATTCACTCATTCATTCATTCATTCACTCATTTGTCTATTTATTTATATGCTTCCAAATATTTTAATTATTACACCTCTGCCCAGCCTCAGTTTCCTTGTGTAAGAAATGATAGATTTGGGGTAGGTGGAATTTCAGGCCTCTTGCAGCAAGAATATTCTATAACTCCACAAAGATCTTTCCTATGGAACCATGTCAGGAGGAAGAGGAGATCCAATCCTTCACCCTCTGTGCATTTGTTCTCCCTACAGGTGCACAGTTTTTCCTGGTACACCGTTTCAGATGGCAGCAGAGCAGAGAATGAGGTAATTGCTGAAGATTGGCTGCCAAAACCTTCTGTGGGAAAACAGAGTTTTCCAGAATTGATATTTCTAGGAATGATTGAAGAAAAAAAAAATAGATGCAGCTCAACTTGGCAAGGTTAACAGCACAGGCAGCAGGCTCTTGGGCTCAGCTGCCAGTGTGACCTCGAATAAACCAGTGTTGCCTGACAGGACACCTGACAGGAATGCTGGGTGCTGAGTGGCCTGCAGACTGCAGGCTGACATGGGGGAAATGGAAAACTGGAGAACTTAGAGGTGGAGATGCAGAGGATGTCTCTAGCAGTCTCTAAGTTACCACTAGCCAGAGATGACTGCCATGGACATCAGACATAGAAATGTGTGGGGTCAGCTCCTCTGAGCGCTGGGGGTGTATGCTCAATCATTGCCTATTCTCTCAGACTTCTTTCAAATCTCACTATGAGTGTCACTGAGAGGAGTGACTCTTTCTCCAGGTTCCTCTGGAGACTGGTTTCTAACAGAGTGAGTCACTTCTCTGGGAAGTTCTTTGCCTTTTAGTATTTCATTACTATTTTCTTTTGTGTCATACACTTTTTGACCTCTAACTGTGATATCTTAGTTGTAGTTTATGTGAATGAATTAAGTGGAGAATTGGAATGCAGCAGACCTGGTCCTTTTTCTAGTTGGTGCTTGACCTCTCCCTTGTGAAGAGATGTCTAACTAATGAGAACTCACTCAAAGGCCTGACAAGTAGAGAGAGACAGGTGAGTAGAGCTGGAGAAAACCTCAGTGATAACTTAGTCTGGTCCATCTCTTTAGAGTAAGAGCAACATCCTGCATCTGTGCAGGAGAGCCAGAACCAGAAGCCAGGGCTTCTCATTACCATCTTACTCTCTGCCATCTTCATGCCCGCAGTTAAAAACAAGGCAAATGTGCTATTCACAAGCAGGTAGCATGGGTAGATGACCTTTAAGGGATGTGAGGAACGGGGCCAACTGAGTGAAACAGGTTATATTTCAGAGAATTTCCCAAAGTGAGGTTAGAGTCATGTTTAGAAGAAGCTAAATTTTAAAACCTGCTTTGAGGCATAGATACTTGGCACTAGAAGGAGGCCTTAGCAATCATGTCATTCATAATCCTCCCTGTACAATTGTGGAAACTTGAAGCCCAAAGAGATGAAGTGATTTTTGCACTTCCTTGAGAGGCAGCTTTATAAATATAATATTTTAACCTCTTTCCCCATTTTTATTTAGCTTTTGGACCCCACCTTTCCTTTCCCTTCTTTTCTGACTGAGACTTGACAATTTTTTTTTCATTTTTTGATTGTCATTTACTGAACTTCTACTTCTCCATTTTTCCTGTCTTTTTTTTTTTTAATGTAAATCCATAAATAGCACCTTAGATCTGATCCCACAGACCCTTCCTAGAAAAGGTAAATGAAGTCTTTGCCTCATCCCCATGAGCCACATGGCTTGAAGTAACAACATTTTGTTGCTCTGCCATGCACACATTCCTGTCACACTGGCTACCCTTCCTGGCCCTCCTGGCTGCAGGGCATTTTCAGAGCTTCCACCACTTCATAATATTTATTCCCCAGGTGTATTTTTCTGAACTATTTTTTTCATGCCAAATTTCAGTTGATTTCCTCTCCTTGTTTTCAAGGTCTTTTGCCTCCAGCTGCTGGAGACAAACACCATTGTAATCACAATAACAGGACTGATTTAACTGATAATTGACAAAACAACCTGGAGTAATCATCACCTCTCATTCAGGACTGCTCTATTCAACATTTCCTCTGCAGAAGTCATGGATTTGCCCAAAGTTTTCTTGTTCCGAACTGTCAATATCTGCAGCCTGTGCCAGCATACAGTGTGCAGGTATCTAAAGGCATTTCTGGGCCTTCATGCTGCTTGCTCCACTGCTGCTTCTCTAAGTTTTCAGTGGCTCTTGATTATTATGGGTGGAGATTAAAAATAATCCAGGTAGCTCCTTTTTCCGCACAGCTTCATTGGGTTTATGCACATTAGCCCTGAGAAATCCTCTGCACCACTTCCACTTCTAGCCAGCCCTTGGGATCTTGAGCACCTCTCCCACCCATGCCTGCTTTGTGGGGTGTCTTCCACCCACAGCCACCCCTGCAGAACCCTCTGCAGTTTTCCACCTAAGTCTGCTCTGTGGGGCTTTCTGCCCTTTTCCCACCATGGCCGCTCATCAACTCAAGACTGTACCCAGCTGCTTGGAATGATTTTTTTGGAAGGTAAATTGCCCAAAGTGGCATATGATGATGAATGTGCATCTTTTGTTTATTCTAAGTATTAATTGCTTCCCTCAGGTTGGCAACTTAGAAGTACATTTATCATGGCTTTTCCTCTATTTTAAGCTACAAAGGGACATAGATCAGACAACACCGTTTTTTCTCCATGGAAAGGCATTATGAGTTCTCTAGATTCTTCCAACTGTTTTTTTTTTTTTTTTTTTGAAATTAGTTAACAGAGGGCAAAGCATAATGGTAGCAGATCTGTAGAGGGGAAGCAGTCAATTTTATCTATCTCAAATTATCTTAAAACACAAAATATATTCTCAATGAGGTACTCTGTTTTCCAAAGGGCTTATTTCAGTGATGCTAAGTTCAGGTCCTTTGCTTTCTCCATCTCTAAAGATTCCATCCTGGGCTGAGTAATTAAGGTGTTCTGTTGGAGAGGGTCTCCCTAGCCTACCTGGGGCCATTTGTCTAATGAAAACGCCTTCCTAAAATTGTCAAGGCAAACTTGAAAAACATGAGATATATCTACAAACCAATACTTAAAGTCACGTTAACTTCTAGATATTCATCTCATAGAGCTCCCCTCAATTAAGCTAGTCTTTAGGTTAACTAAAATCCCATTTTCTTTTATTGTTTCATTTATGACAATATTTCAAGACCCTTTACTAGCTGGTTTCTTTTCACTGTATGCAATGTATTTTGTCTAAATCCTCCTTAAACATCTCCATAAGTCATATTTAGTTTTACTTTTCTCTAAAAAGGAGACCTATCAACTAATAACATTATTTTAACTTCAACAAGAAATCTTATATTTCTAAACATTTTCATTTATTGTCCCCCAGAAAACAATGTGTTTTTAAAAAATTCCTAGAAGATAAATTAGGCCCAGATGTCCATCTGATTTGCTTCAGATCCGATTTTGATAGAACTTGAAATTCTTGCATAAGAAGAAAGGAAGATACAGATAGAAGAGGATGAGAGAAATTTTGAGACCATTGACTTCCTGTCTGCCTGGCGCTAGTACATTAGCCCTTATCAAAGTTGGAAGAGCTGGTACAACATAGCCATTGTAGGTATTGGATCAATACCTGGCAAACAGCCTGAAGGTCAGATAAAGTACTTAGGTAGGCAGTTTGCCAGGCTAAAGAGATGTCAAGAAAATCAATTAGACTCTAAAGAAAGAGTAGCAGGCAAACTAAAAATCCCATCTTGAAAGGCTCTGTGTATTTCAAAGGTGTTTTATATACATTCACAATATCTTTATCTCGTTCATAAAATTACATTTGATAAGCAATTAAAACTATCCTTGGGTCACCTGAGGTCAAATCACAAAAGACTGTAAACACCAGCACTATCCTAGATTAGCAATAGCTACAAAGGATGGAGATTTAATCAGGTTCTTTTCAGAGTGTAAGATTACATAACTTTCGATTAATTTGTTCTTTTCTGTATTGATTACTTTATATGCATTTGGAATGCCAAAGATGCCCTTGCTATTTGAGTGGTGATAGACAGCATGGACTTGTAGTACTCCAAGGATGCCAGGTAGTTTACTTTGTAAATTACAGCCATCTCAAGTCAAAAAATAGAAGGGGAAAAACAGGACTGATTGCTTTGGTAAATTTTTTCATCAGTGAGCAAAAGAAAGAAGGATAATGTTTACTGTGTGAAAGGCAGAAATATTCTTGCTATTTGTTTACCAGCAGAATCTTTTTGTTATTTATATAGTCCCTTCTCTGTCCTGGGGACCTTGTGGGCACATTTTGGTATAAATAACGTGATGATTCTCTATTTATCCCATGTCTTATGATTTTCCTGGTATTGTTACATAAGACTGACAGATAATTTGTATTTGTAGTACATATTTCTCGGCTTCAGGAAGTTTTTGTTCTCTCTCTGAAGAGAGATAATATTTAGGCATTTCAGTGACATTCCAATAGAAGTTTATTCATAATGGATAATTATCAAGGGCAAATTTATTGAACTAGGCACCAGGTAGAGGTACTGTGATGAACTAAATAGATATGGTCTCTGCTTTCATGGAGATCACAGTCCAGTTAGGAAACGGACAACAGACAGCACTCTAAAAATATGTATAATTAAAAAGTATGATGAGTGTGACAAAACAAAAAATAAGATAAAGTATGGAAAATATAAGCTCAGTGAGGAAGACTGCAAAGGGGATGGTGGCAAGCAAAGGGTCTCAGGCTGAGAGACCTTTCAGGACCAGATCACAGCAGGCTATTGCAGGCAAATGCCACATACCACCCAGGACTACAGTGTCCTTTCTAAATTTCTCTTTTTTTTTTTTTAACTTTATATTACTTATCTGTGGTTGATAACAGGTTAATTGCAATAACATAAATAGCAATGTTATTTTGGATTTTAAAGAACTCTATTTAAGACTTACATATTTGAAGGCTTTTCCTGGGTCCCTGTCTCTGTAGATCTTTAACTCCAGTAGGTAGATTTAACTGACCTTGACTTTTAGGATGAGCCCTACCTTTTATCCCTGAGCACAGTGCAGAACTAGGGCAAAGAGCCACCCTTACTCATACAAAGAGTCTGCAGCTCAGCACTGAGTCCGTCCTGCTGCTCACTCAGAGTGAACACAGGAATCTCAAATTTCCCAGGACTTAGCCTCCAAACGAGGACCCTGATGTCTTAGCTTCAGGTTCTGACACCTACTTCCTATCCATTTGTATGCCTACCAATTATTTCCTGCCTGGTTCTACACCTGTCAAACTTTGAGTCTTGTCTTACACTTTGGGCTCCTTTGACCTTGGTTAATTGGACTCTAGTCTATACTCTTGCCTTGGAAAAATCACCCTGTCTGGGTTCTGCTTTACACACATATGAACCTGTAGAATCTGACATAATGGCATCTTCTAGAGTCTAGATGCTTCAGTCACAGTTACAAAAGCCTCAAGTTCTTTTCTTGCAAGACTAAAAGGATTATTGAAAATTGAAAGTTTCCTTTTACATACAAATGCAATTCAATTATTTATCCTGATCAGGTAGTTTATTATTGACTTCAATAATATTAACATAGTGGTGAAAAACATGAGCATTGTAACTAGATAGTCTGGGCTATACCACTTATTTCCTGTATGTAGACTAGGGCAAGTTATTTAATCACTCTGGTCTTCAGTAGGGAGTAGTAGGACCTACTATCTCACAGAGTTGTGAGAATTAAATAAATAAATACATGCAAAACACCTAGAATGTTTCCTGGTGTCTTGTAAACTCTTCATAAATGTTAGCTAGCAAGTGATGGAATTAGGATTTAAACTTAGACCAAAGTCCAGAGCACATATTTTATCACATATTTCCCCCCAACTTCTTAAAACAAGTGTCTGCAAATTACCATCTTTGGACCAAATCCAGCCAAGGAGTTAAAAATAGTTTTTATGTTTTTAAAGGGTTGTAAAAACAAACCAACCAACAAAGAAACAAAGAAAAATATGTGACAGAGACCTTGCATGACTTACAAAGCCTAAAATATTTGTTGTATCTTTATAGAAAACATTTGCTGATGCCTGGTTTAATGACTTGCCCTACATCTTATGTGTTGTGTGGTTTGGGGCAATATATTTAAACTCCAAGCCTCTAATTTTTCATCTGCAAAAGGGAGGTTATAATATCTATGTAACAAGGTTGTGTAAATACTAAAGATAATAGCATATGGGAAAGTTCCAAGCATAAAGTCCTGCATGTAGTAAGTGCTTGCTAAATGTCAGAATCATGCCTTTCTGTGCCTTGTGAGAGTTATGTCGGCTTCTCTTAAGATATAAGTCGTTTTTAATATTATAAAATTATTTTATCACCCTAGACAAGCAGCCTGCTGAGGGGCTTCTGAGTGATGTGGAAGGGGCTAGCAATCTGAAGCAGTTGCCATTTGGCCATTTTGGGGGCCCAGGTGTGTCAGTCAACTCAGCTGTGTAAATGAGTTGCAAGCAGGAGGTGACCCTCCTGGGAAATGGGGAAAACAAAGACAAAGTATTTTCTGCCATCAAGGTCGAGTGGACATTTGGGTGAATTTAACACAGTATGTGAAGCAGCTCAGCTTCCCTACTCTCAGTTGCCACAGGAGGCAAATTAAAGATGTCAGAGAGAGAAGTCATTGTAAGAATGATTCTCCAGAGTGCCCTGGAGAGAAAAGAAGGTGACTGCATGATCAGTGATCAGTGCAGGATGTTTAGAGGCAAGGAGAAGAATATTGGAAGTTGGAAAGTGCCTTGCTTTTAAGGCCCGTCGGCCTGGGCATGTCCTTGAAGAACGAGGGCAGTCTTTGAGCAGAGGTGAAATATTATTTATAATTAGAGGAAGTGGACTGGGGAGCTATAGCCAGAATGAAGACTAGAGGCCATGTGTAGGGAGGCATGAGAATCTCGTGAGCTATAGGAGCACGGGACCCAGGTCCATTTTGGAATAGCCATTTGGGTCTATATTGTTTAGAATGTAGATCCTTACTCAAAATTTTTTCTGCCTCACAGGTCACATTTTATACAGTCCATTTTAATCTATCCAAAAATTAGCTATTTAAAATTTCAAGCCTTTGAAGGCTTTAAGAACTTTTTTATTGAAGTGTATAGTACATGTATAGAAAAATAAGGCAATTACTTTTCACAAAACTGCACACACTCAATTAACCAACATCCCAGTTAAGAAAGAGACTATTACCAGCATCTTAGAAGCCCATCTCATTTCGTCTTTCTGTTAGCAGCCCTTCTTAAGGGTAACAATTATCTATATTTCCAACAGAATAAATTAATTTTGCCTCTTTTGTTCTTCACGTATATAGAATCACATAGTATGTATTATTTGGTGTCTGGCTTCTTTCACTCATCACTAGGTTTGTGAGATCCATCCCTATCATTGCATTTAGCTGTAGGTATTCATTCCCTTTGCTGTAAAATATTCCATTGTATGACTACAGAACAATTTATTTATGCAATGAAGTTGGACATTTGGTTAGTTTCCACTTTTGGACATTACAAATTGCACTACTATAAACATTCTGGTGCATGTCTTTGTGTGAACATATGTAGGCATTTCAGTTGCTGGTTCATAGGGTACATATAAGTTAAGCTTTAGTAAATATTGGTTCTCCTAATGTGATTGCACCAATTTACACTCCATATTGGTAGGTTTTGAGGAGGGGAAGTAGGTGTTTCTAGGAATCTGTCAGAATATGATCTTATCAAGGCAATCCTGGGGACCAGTTACGGTTGTGTTAATAGTAACTGGATCATTCCCGGAGCCAAGGGGAGTTATAGAAATGGTCAGATGGATAATGGATACCCTGTCAGGTACAGAATGGGGACAAACTATTGTTCTTGGTGATTCTCAAGGTGTTGAGGACCTTTTCAGGGTGATCTATTGCAAGAATTAGTTTTAACATTGTATTTATTGGAGGAATGACAGTAAGAGGAATTGAAGATAGAATTTCAGATATCATCTATTAAACAATTCTATGTGCTGGGTTGATTTCCTGATTGTTTCCTTTTCCTATTTGAATACATATTAAATATTAGCTACCTGCTTATGACAGGAAGCAACTATCTCTGAACCACCTAAATAGACACTCAAGCTACTTCTGAAATTGTTGAGTGTTTTGCACTATTATTAACTGTAGAATATTTTCTGCAAAAGACAAGAATGCCCAAAGATGGAAAAATATGATACCCCTTTTTTTTTAAATTGGAAGAAATATCAGCTCTTGAAGTTATGGATGGATTATTATATCTTTGGACCCTGAAAACATAACTTGCAAATCATTAGGTAGTTGGCACCTGAATTCAGAGTGTCAGGAAGTTACCAGAAATGTTTGGGATGAGCTTGTGTCAAATTAGTTTGATGTCATCCCTTGAATAAATGCCACATAAAGTGGAAGTGGTAGACATCATCTGGACTTCTGAAATTTTAGATATCTTCCCATGTGGCATTTCTGTTAATAAATCAGAAACATGTGTAATGTTTGAAAGGTAGCATGGTGTCATATGTGTACTTTGGAATCATATAGACCTGCATTGAAAATCCAGCTCTGTTACTTATTAGCTAGAGGGGTGTTGCCTTCAGATAAGTATTTACCCCATTAAATGCTGAGTTTCTTCATCTGTCAAATTGAGATAATAATACTTATCCTGAAGGGTTGTTGTGAGGATTAAAGGAGCTAATTGATATATTTGTGCAAATTCTCAGCCATTAGCCTCTCCTTCTCCTGCATCCTTCTCTTTGGAGTTCAGGTGGTCTTGTAGCATGTAGCCAGAGCACCCAGACCCATAATTCTTCCTGTCTCAAAGTCTCCCTTTGTCCTGTTGCTGTCTGCCCTTCCTAGCATAGCACTTATCAGAGAGGGTTGTAGTTTTCTGTTTACTTATCTCTCTATCTCTGATAGGCTGTAACCTATCAGGAAGCAGAAACTATGTTTGTCTTACCCCCAACACCTAGCAGAGAGCCTTGCACATAATTGAAAAGAAATACTCAGCTTCCTCTGACTTTCCTTATCCTTTGATTATTTAAAAGTTAGAGAAGAAAGTCCTCATTTTGGTAGTGTTACTGATACATGGAAGCCAGGACAACAATTCAACAGACCCTTGAAAATTGAGAAAAGTGGCCAAGTTAAACAGGATGAGATTAGGGAAAAAAACAAACCAGGCTGATACAAGAAAGGGAATAATTATGTAGAAACGAAGGAAGTAGAAACATGCCTGAATGTGAGTCAGCAGCCTAGTGGTGTTATTAAAAGTGTGAACATGATCCTAGGATGTATTAATAGATGTATGACATGCAGAAGTCATGGAGTAATCTGCCTATTTTGACTTGGCATCTCCTGGGCACTTACTGAAGACTTGTGTATTTTTTTTGGTGCTCCATATTTATTAGAAGTTGCATAGAAATTGAGGAGGATTTGGCTGGTGGACACAGTAATAGTCACAGGCATACCTTCTGTGAGGAAAGTTTAAGCTTGCTGTGATGTTTTACCCCAGAGGAGAAACTTGAGAATATTAAGTAAATGTAGAGTGTATGGTATTTTACAGGATATTATGTAAATATATAATGATATAAGATAATGTCATTAATTATAGAACTGGAAATATTCACAAGAAATGATATGCATCTTCCTTCCTGCAGAAAACTGAATGCCTAACTAAACCTTTTAAAACAGACAATTTTCAGTCCTTCCTGGAATTTTTCATAACCTCACTCAGTACTCATTTATTTTTATTTATTTATTTTTAAGATTTTATTTATTTATTAGAGAGAATGAGAGATAGAGAGCACGAGAGGGAAGAGGGTCAGAGGGAGAAGCAGACTCCCCGCCGAGCAGGGAGCCCGATGTGGGACTCGATCCCGGGACTCCAGGATCATGACCTGAGCCGAAGGCAGTCGCTTAACCACCTGAGCCACCCAGGCGCCCTCCATACTCATTTAGATTTATCACTCACAAAGTCAAGCGACTCCTTTTCCTAAGCCTAAGGTCTTCCTCTTTGATTTTGACAGTATTCTCTGCTTTTTGGTTCATCACTGATATGGAGTATTTGTGTGCCATTTATATTTATTTCTAAATATATCTGAAATCTTAGTCATCCCCCTGCTATGATTTTGATATTTCTTTCCAGCCTAAAATTCTCTAACCTTTCTTTGTGTTAAGTATTCTTTATAATTCTTCTCTGAAATGTCTTCCTTTCTCCACAGTCCTTGAGAGTGAGCCCAATGATTTAAATTGGACATCATAATGTAAAGGCTTCTGAACTGCTAAAATAAACAAACAAAAAACTCTCACATTCGACTTTACTTTTTTCTCATTCTTTAAAAAGTGGTTTCCATCCGTTTCTACATTATCTTGATATTTTACAACTAGTTTTTTACTTTTATTCCTTAAGAGAGTGTCATTTGTACATTTATTTTATTTTATTTTTTTTTTTGTAGGACATTTCTCGTCTAGTAAAGGCAGTTTTGAATCTTACTCCTTCCAACATATATTTTGTGAATAGAACATTGGCTCCTTGGTTCAGATGTCATTTAGGCAACTTGCTAGGACAAACCCCAGGACTGATTCTTACAGAGCTTCCTGGAGGCAGCACTCCAGACTGGTAGAGAGGTGGTGATGACAATGATTTCAGTAGAGTCTTTAAACCAGGTGTTCCCTTGCCCAATAGTGGTAGCTTAGTTAGATGAATGGCATGGATTGAAAACTTTTATTGTCATTGTAATAAATCATCTTTTGTTTATTGTCTATGTGCACTCTTAATTTAAGATCTGTCTTAATCTGTTCCTGCCACAGTTATGTGGGATGCAGTTTAATATAATAATTATTGCCTGCAGATACTGATTAGTTTTAGTTTTCCTTTTATGTCCATATTTAAAAAACATAAGTTTATATTAGGGCTTTAGGACAATAACAATTAAGCTGGTAGTAGGCCACTGTAAATATATTTTTTAAATCTCCTGGCTATTTTAAAATGTATTCACCATTCATTCCTTTAAGAAATACTTATTGTTTGCTATATATGCTAGGTACTTGGGATAGAGGTGAATAAAGTGAACAATATGTATAGAATGCATAATTTTTAAACTAGTAAATGGAAAAGAAAGTTAGACAAAAATATCTGATGGTGATGATGATGATGATGATGGCAAGAGTAACTGACACATAGAAGGCCAGCTAACTATGTAAGAAGGGAGGAGGTTTCACAGAGGAGCTGAATTTTGAAACATACTTAGAGGGAGACAGCCAGGATTGGGGCAAGGGTATTTTATGCAGAATGAACAAAAAGAGTGAAACTATGAAGAGACAACACTGCAAGAAGTTCAGTGTGGCTGGAATTAAGTTTTCAGTGGCCTGGTTTAGAAAACGAGGCAGGGATTAGATCATAAGACAAAAGTGTTGCATGCCAGGCTAAGGAGTTGGGACTTTATCCTGTGGGCAGTAAGAAAGCTCCTGTGAGGATTCTAGACCCTCATTACCTTTCACATGAACAAAAATAACAGCAGTGAGATGAGAGCAAAGGGCACTTATTGGTGGGGTATCATGGAAATAAAATCAACAGGACTAAGGGAAGCACGGATGAGAGTGAGGAGCAGGGAACAAAGTTGATAGTTTGGGAGATTGCATAATGGTTTTACCATTTATTGAAAGAGAGGATGCAGTAGAATTCAGTTTGAGGAGAAAGACAGTGAGATTCATTTTAAAAGATTGGATTATAAATGCTCATAAGGACACTGAGATAGATCTGTCTAGTGGCAAATACAGGTACCTTTAAAGTTTGTAATAAATGGCTCTCTACTGTGTTGCTTCTACACAGATTCATACTCAATGCCAATGACTATTGTAAATAATAGAGAAATCAGAGCTTTAATACTGAAATATTACTAAAGAGGAGCATGACCTTGGAAAACAATTTTTGATAAAAACAGGTCCAATGCAGAGGGATTTTCTTCGTGTGTTTCTTCCATTTGGTTTATAGGTCCCTACGGATACCTTCGAGCAATGTAGACTGCTTGGATGTGCTCTACACATCTTCCAGCTCTATTCTCTTCCCTCACATTTTCCTGTCTAAGCTTTCACACCATGCTCTTTGGATGCTTGTATTTTTATTCTTCTTAATTAAAAGGAAAAGAAATAGTTATAGGTATTTTGATATTAATTCAGGAATTTCTTGAGTTTTTTTAGGAAGACAAAAAAATAGCAGTCAGATACACATGCATGTGGATTTATGTGTGCACATACACATGCACACAAGCTCAGCTCACACACTCACATCTTACACCTCTGTTGTGACAATGTACTTTATCCAGTTCAATTCTGTTGACAGCAGCCTGGGACTAGGCTTGTGAGTAGGGTCAAAGACACTGTTTTTCAAATAAATCTACAACCTGGCTTCCCTGAGTCTGTGTGTTTTTTGTTGTTATTTTTGGGGGGTTTTGTTTTTTGCTTTTTAAAAAAAATCTTTAAACTACCACACCAGCTTGTTGTAATGATCAAAGGAAATAATGTTTGCAAAAGTTCTTTTTTACACTATAAAGGAATATATAAGAAGGTAAAGAAACACAGAGAACAATATATTTCCATTTCCAATACTGCAGTGTACCTGTTTGTAATTTTCTTCATGCTAAGGATATTTAGTCAGAAGTGGGGCTGTGGGAAGACTTTTGATCATACATAATTTCTCAGGCACACACTGCTTAAAGATACATTTATCTTTCTCTGACCTAATCCCTCCGTGTATTTCAATTCAGTTGAAGTTTCTCACAGGCTCTGACTGTTTTTGCTAAATTTTTACCACAATACTCTTTACGCACATCCCTACAGACTGTAATAATGTCTCAGATAATTCTGGGGCAAAAAAGCCCTGGGAATCGGCTTCAAGGAGAATTATTTTTCATAAATATGCTCTAATGCCATTTCTCCAGGTGTGTTTAACTTAGTCTTTATTTACTTTCACAGTTTATTTTGATAGGCTCTATCAAACTGCCTTGTAAAATCCCAGAACTCTAAGATTGTTTCTGTACACATCACATTGTCTCCACCTGATTTTTTGTGGGGAAGCTGCCAAGTGGCTACAAGCAGGTGTTTGCAGGCTCTCTTGTGAGAGTGCTGGCCAGATGGGGTCAGCTTATCCAGGAGCCACTAAAGCCTAGGAATTTGGCTTCCTACCCAGGAGTGAGGGTGGCAAGTTCTGGCTTCGGGAGGTAAACTGAGTGAGATTCACAGTTTCTAATAAATAGGCATCAAAGTGGTTATACCCATAAACCTAGCTTACAAGGTCAGGACAAATTTTAAATATTCTAAAATTAATTTGTGATGAAAAATGATTCTTTTTTTTTAAAAAAAACATGCAAACATGGCTGTCCTTTTTATTATATCTCACACTTGTATTTCATCTCAATTAGATAATGAATGCAGACACCATCCACACTTGAACATGACCCCAACCATCTAAGGAACTATTCATGCCTTAAATCTTTTTAAGGAATCCTATGTCAAAATAATTCCTGTAAGAAAGCAGAAAATAATGCACAGGCTTTGAATTTTTCCATTTACATGGAAAAATGATACATGCTTTTCCATGCATTTGTCATGACCAGAAAATGACACGTAATATGTTCATATAGTCATGTGTGGGGATTATGTTAATTCATTTAAAAAATTTTGAACTCAGCAAGCCAATTTATGACTCCATTTCTGTGAGGACTCAACCCAACAAATTTAAATTCAGGAATTTGAAAATTAATATAACATAAAATTACATCCGAACAAAATAGAGTAGCTCAAAGGGAAAAATAATCAGCAGAGGAAGCACCCTTCAGTATGTTTAGCTTATCAAAATATTCCTAAATGACTCAAAGTATGGTCCTTATATATGATAAATATTTTCTATACTGCAACTATATGTTGCCTGATGAACATGTACTGTTGGTGAAGAGACTGTAAGTGTCAAATACTAATTATCATGATTATGATTTGAACTTGTCAGAACTAAGATCTTGAAATCATGAAGAGGGTTTGCAGAAGGGTAGGGGTAGAGCACTTTACAAGTTCTTTTTTATTTGGTTACTGGTTAAACTATTGAGAACATACAAGTAATGTGCCTAAAAAACCAGTGCTGAGATGTAACTAACGCTTATTAAAGAGCATTCTACAAAATACCATGCTCTATCTAGTTCATCTGTTTTTCCTCCACACTCATCTTGAGAATTTTTTGAATGGCTTTTCCTACATTTCTTTACTGTTTTAAATGTTGTAATATATTATTTGGTAAGAGGATTCTGATCACCTTTTCTTCTACCCACGTGAAACTGGTTTAATGTTAGGAAATTTCTGAAGCAGTAAGTACTCACCAGGACGGAGGATACGGATTGAGATGTTTTCTCAAGTCTAGAGTAATCTGATTAGGTTTCCCTTAATCTTTACCCTGAAGAGAATTCCCTCTTTGACTAGGCTCTCTGCCTTCCAGTCAATTGCCTGCCCTAGCTTGCATACTCTTTCTAAAACTCATATCCCTCCATTTTACTATCCAACTCAAAAGTCCTTGACTTCTGGTCTCCTCCATAGTATCTTCCTGGAAATATCCTTCTCTGCACCATAGAACCCTCACTACTTCATTGTGTTGCCCCTTAGATGGCTGTTCTGATACTCATGACACTTTGTGACACTCATTTGTCTGCACATTTGCGTATCCTCTTCTCCACTGTACATTTCCTGAACACAGGGACTGGGGATGTCATTTCTTTCCCAGCACTCAGCATAGAATCTGGCCCATAGTAGCTTCTTAACAAATTCTTCTTGACTGCATAAAACAAGGTCACTTTTACTGCATTCAAGACTCCTCAAAATCTGGCTTGCTTTACTTTCCCAGCTCCATCTCCTACCCCTTGTACTCAGCCTAACTCTCAGATGGCATCCACTAGGACCATTTGCTCTTTCTTGAATAGGCTGATTATTTCTGAGTGTTCAAGTTCTTGCTCTATGCCCATGCTGGTCTCCATATCTCTTCTTGTTGAAATCTCATTTATCTGTTTCAGCCTAATTTAAGTACTATGTGTATGTCTAAATGTCTGCATGTGTGAGAAAACTCTGACCCTTCCCTAACCCAAGCCAGAGTTAATTTTGTTTCCCATGTGCTATCCTGTAATTTGTTTAATCACAGGTGGCTTGCATTATAGTTAGCGGTGCATATCTTGATTTCTTCTACTGGCTAGTGAGTTTCTTGAAGACAGGAACTGTAGTGATATGCTTGTTCATTTAAAGTATGGATTGGGTATTTTCTCTGTGCCAGGCATTGTGTTAAGTTCTGAGCACAATGTGGTGATTATAATAAATAAAATTCCTGCCCTCAAAGAGCTCATATTCTAGTGAAGGGAGAAAAATGATAAAAATATGAACAAATAACACAAAATATATCTGATGGTGGTAAGTATTCTGATAAGAAATAAAGCAAGAGAAGACAGGCACATGCTAATCACAAAAAATCTCTTTAGGGACATGACCTTTGGGTAGAGATCTGAAGGAAGTGAGGAGCTTGGTGGAGGAGCATTCTATACAGAGGGCTGGAAAGTAGGAGTGTGCTTGCAGTGTTCGAGGAAGAACAAGGAGGGCAGGATGGGTGGGGTAGAGTGAACTGGAAGACTTATATTTTAAAGGTGTCCCTTTGGTTGCTGCATCTGTAAAATTGACCATAAGGAGGCAAGTGTGGAATTAGTGAGATGGTTAGGAGAGTAGTACAACTCTTCAAGCAAGAGATGTTGATGACTTGGACCCAGGTGGTGGCAGTGGAAGCATCGAGAGGTGGTTGGATTTGGACATAATACAAAGGAAGTGCTGACACTATTGCTGAAGGATTTATTGATAAGAAGAGGGGAATCAAAGATGACTATAAGCATTTTGGCCTAAGTAAGTGGCAGGATAGAAGAGTCAGTTACTGAAATAAAGAAAACTGCAGGACAGGTGGGAAGAGAAAGTCAAACAATGAGTTTTGTCTATGATAAGGTTAGATGCCTATTGGATATCTAAGTGGAGATGTCAAGTAGGTAGGTTTGTAGTTAAGCTCTCAGGGCTAGAGATAAAATTTGGAGGTTTTTTTTTTCTGTGAATACATAATATTTAAAGTTCTGGATTGGATAAAGCATCTATTAAGTATATAGTGTGAAGAAATTTTTAAGGATTGAGTTCTCCACTGCTTGGAGATCAAAAAGATGTGGGGAACTTGCTAAAGAAACTGAGGTGAAGCACCTAGAGAGTGGTAGTTATTTGGTAAGGCCTCCCTGATTGATTGGTCATTTCTAGTGTAGGGGAAGTTTTTCTCATTCTACTTCAGATGGTTCATATGACTGGAAAATGATAGAAGAGACTGGAGTGCTTCTACCCTTTATCCTAAAGACAGAGTTTCATATGTAGATGTCAGCCTGGAAATGTGGTTCAGGTTCCATCTCTACCAGATGTGCCCTCCTTGAATTTCAACTTCATCCTTAAGGCAAAGGAGTGATCCTGCTCTTCTCCTTCAGCATGTACTTCTGCTTAGAGGGAAGAGTTTTTGTAGTTTATCACCTTTACATGATTGCTTCTGATATTTATCTTAATTGATTTCACCTTCACTGGGAATGTGTCATGGTTTGGCCAGGGGTCAATTCAATGATGACATGGTTGGATCTGGGTCTACTTCAGAACACTGAGGTCTTTTTAGCAGGAACTTCACTATATTACCTCCATCACATTACATAAGTCATGGCAACATCCTTCACTCACTCTGGGTATCTACATTGAGATATGTTACTATCAAGTATTCCAAACTGCAAATGTTTCTGAGAATGTAAATGAAGCATGACTCATAGTGAACCTGTGAACTCACCCTAGTCACCAGAGCAGATGGAATGTGAACAGAGGTCAAAATAGATTAATCTCAGTAGTATGCCTGCTGACATTGTAAAAAGTGCAACTGCCTCCATTCCCTCCCCACAACAAACTGTGGAAACTACCCAGGGTCATTTAAAGCAGCTTCTCACTCTATCTCAATTTGATATTTCTTAGCTTTAAAGTGAAGGCTACTATCTAGCTACAATAATGGTCAATAAAAACTGTCAACATGAAAGCCTGACAGAGGAAAATGAAGCTTCATTTCCCAGAAAACTATCAACTTATTGCATTCATAAATAGTAATTGAAAATTTGTTAAAAAGTGGATAATCTACATGCAAGATTTGGTGCTTCGGAGTACATTCTATGATTTTCTATAATGTATTTGTCTTCTTGAGTATTTATTATCCACTATAATAATGAACTTTACTTATCTATCCTTAGGACCTTAAATGGTTAAAAAATTTGTTGTCAATAATTCACAAAGCATTCAATCCATGGGTGTGTATAATTATGCAGAATATACTTCTAGCAGCTAATAACAAAAAAAAAAGGGGGGAAGAATCCTTGATGCTTAGTTTATCCATCCATCCACACATATATGTGTGTGTCACTGGGTATGAATCCAGTCTACCTGTATGTGTATGTGTCAATATATACATTCATTACATATATATGTATATATATATATATAGAGAGAGAGAGAGAGAGAGATATCTTAATCCTATGGTAGGTCTTCCCAGCTAACTTTGTTATGGACGTTATTGGAGATGGAGTTAAGAAAATATTTTAAAAATCTCATACTGACAATGTCATAAATGACCTTTAAAAAATAGTTGCCTCCAGTCTAGGATTTAGAAAGGTCAGTGGTCAATTAAAATTAAAAGCCAACTATATTTTATACAACTTGTCCAAGGTGGCAGTGTTTCTTACTCTTTTTTTTTTAAAGATTTTATTTATTTATTTTGACAGAGAAAGACACAGCGAGAGAGGGAACATAAGCAGGGGGAGTGGGAGAGGGAGAAGCAGGCTTCCCATGGAGCAGGGAGCCCGATGCGGGGCTCGATCCCAGGACCCCGGGATCATGACCTGAGCTGAAGGGAGACGCTTAACGACTAAGCCACCCAGGTGCCCCAGTGTTTCTTACTTTTATGCTATGTGAGTTTCCATTGGAATCTGTTAGGCACAATGGGAATAGTATTTTTTTAGTGATAATAGGTCAAACTAGCACAAAAATAATTAAATTTGAAAAAAATTAATTATTAACAATGATGCATAGCTGTATAGTGTATTTAATCAATGTTATTTATTCATCATTAAAACCTATAAGGCAGGCAGTTTTGTACTTTCATTGCATTCATTGCTGAAAAATAAATGGAGGCTTAGACAGAGTAAAGGATGTAACAGAGAATCATTAAAAGTATTCAGTAGAACTGGGGCTGGAACCTGAATCTGACTCCAAGGCTGTATTTTTCCCTCTATACTGTACTCTGATCCAATGAATAGACAAAGACTGTTTTCCATGTATTTATTACAGAAAACCTAAAAAAAAAAAGATTGAAATGTAAGTGTATGCTATAAATGGATCTGTTTTTTCTTTCTTTTAGAAACTGAAACAAAAAGATCACTAAAAGAGGGCATAATATTAATTCTTAAAAACACCACTTTATAACACTTTGAAAACTGAATATATGTGAAAAGGAGCAGAATAGGGGAATGCTATAAGCTTATTTCATTGAGCTGTCTAATTCTATGAAGAGATACAGTTTCATTGTTCATAAGGTCGTTGAGGGAATAAATATCCCAACACAATTTATGATGTTTCATATCAGAGTTTCAAAGTTCAAATAAAAATTAAAGCAGAATTGAAGAAAACAAAAGAGAAACAAACAAACAAACAAAACCCCAATAATCTGAAGGCTATGGTGGAAATATTACTTCAAGAGACAACATATATCCACCAAGTGGCTTTTAGTATTGAAATATGCCCTGAAGTTGACTCCAGTGAAGACAATGAAATAGTGAGTTAGCTTCTAGCAAGGTTACAGTTGACCATAAAGTTGTCCTAGAAATAATGCAGTGAAAATGTTCTCAAATACTTATTTTAGCAGAAGAATTTTAGATGAAGAAGATATTGGAAGTTGAAAATGGGCAGCTACAGACTTTGAAGAAGTTATGGGACAGGAAAAAGGAGGAGCCCTTATAAGAAACTTGCAGTGTGAAATATGAATGTGTGTGTGCATGTGTGTTGGTGGTGGCAGTAGTTATACTAGGAATCTATTGTCATTGGGACCTACTTCTAGGTCACACTCATTGGGATGGACCCTCTAGATCTTTAGGCCACTCTTTTTGCTGCTAGCTGCCAACCTCTCTCTTCCTCTCCATAGCTTATTGGCAATTGTTACATTTTGGTGTTGAGCGTAGTTTTTTACAAAGTCAAGTTCTCCTTTACATACTCATATCAAGTATTTGATAAGAATTGTTCAACCTGAGCACATTTTTCTCATTAAAAGTAATAAGTATTAAGATTATTTTTGCATGAATACGGGATGTTTCATGCTGAAAAGAGATTATTCCTGCTCAATAAGCATTATTATTAATAATAATGTGCCAGCTGCAGGACAAAGCAGAAACTTCGTAAGGTAGGAAATGTTCTATTTTTTTTCTAAAGATAATGTTTATTATTTCTGATATTGAAAAGTATGAAGAATACAGTGAAAAATTGCCCATGATTCCAGCTTCTAGAAATAACTACCATTGATATTTTAGTATTTTTTTGTATGTGTGTAAGTGTGTATGCATATTAACTTGGTCCATACTATACATACAGCTTTGTATCCTGCTTTCTTAATCTAGCAACACATGGTGATTTTCAGGCTTTCAATGCTGTTTGAGATGTTATTAATTTGTTTTATATTTATTGCATATATAGTTATTGCTTGAATATATCTCTACTTAAATATATACATTTATGTCTTATTTGTTTTATACTATAAATAAAGCTGTGATAAAAGTCCTTATGTACAAATCTTAGCCCAGCAAAAACAGTGGACATTTTGGTCTATTTTCTGAATCTCATGGAAATACTTCTAGGGCCTTATTTTCTTCAACCTATTCTGTAAAATAAAAATACATTGGTGAATAGATGTACCACTAATTAAAGGATTACTGTTGTCAAATAATGGAGATGTTGAGTTCAATAAGGTATAGAGATTTCTTTTGTATAGGACTTCTCAATCCTTAATATGCAAGCATGCACTTTGAATTACTAAGAGAGAGATCAGGTATTTTTCCTGAACCATTTTTCCAAAGATCACAAAGCAATTTTTTAAAAATTTAAATTCAATTAGCCAACATAGATTAGTTTCAGATATAGAGTTCAATAATTCATCAGCTGAATATAACATCCAGTGTTCATCACATCACATGCCTTCTTTAATGCTCATCACCCAATTACCCCAGATGTTCATCTGTCGATGGACATCTCAGCTCCTTCCACAGTATTATGGACATTGCTGCTATGAACATTGGGGTGCATGTACCCCTTTGGATCATTACATTGGTATCTTGGGGGTATATACCTAGTAGTGCAATTGCTGGGTCGTAGGGTAGCTCTGTCTTTAACTTCTTGAGGAAACTCCATACTGTTTTCCAGAGTGGCTGTAGCAGCTTGCATTCCCACCAACAGTGTAAGAGGGTTCCCCTTTCTCCGCATCCTCACCAACATCTGTTGTTTCCTGACTTGTTAGTTTCAGCCATTCCGACTGGTGTGAGGTGGTATCTCATTGTGGTTTTAATTTGTATTTCCCTGATGGCTAATGATGTTGAACAGTTTTTCATGTGTCTGTTAGCCATTTGTATGTCTTCTTTGGAGAAGTGTCTGTTCATGTCTTTTGCCCATTTCTTGACTGGATTATTTATTTTTTGGGTGTTGAGTTTGAGAAGTTCTTTATAGATCTTGGATACTAGCCCTTTATCTGATATGTCATTTGCAAATATCTTCTCCCATTCCATAGGTTACCTTTTAGGTTTGTTGACTGTTCTCTTTGCTGTGCAGAAGCTTTTTACTTGATGAAGTCCCAAAAGTTCATTTTTGCTTTTGTTTCCCTTGTCTTTGGAGATGTGTCTAGCAAGAAGTTTCTGCAGCAGAGATCAAAGAGATTGCTGCCTGTGTTCTCCTCAAGGGTTTTGATGGATTTCTGTTTCACATTTAGGTCTTTCATCCATTTTGAGTTTATCTTTGTATATGGTGTAAGAGAATGCTCCAGTTTCATTCTTCTACATGTGGCTGTCGAATTTTCCCAGCACCATTTGTTGAAGAGATTGTCCTTTTGATGTGGGAAACAAAGGCAGAAGAAAAATTACGATTTTTTTTAAAGATTTTATTTATTTATTTGACAGAGAGAGAGAGACAGCGAGAGCAGGAACACAAGCAGGGGAGAGGGTCAGAGGGAGAAGCAGGCTTCCTGCTGAGCAGGGAGCCCGATGTGGGACTCGATCCCAGGACCCTGGGATCATGACCTGAGCTGAAGGCAGAAGCTTAACGACTGAGCCACCCGGGTGCCCAGCAGAAGAAAAATTATCAAATTTCCTTACTACCTACAGCCCACTGAGAAGTCCTTGAAACGGGCAGAGTGACATTCCTCTAGGGACTCAACTGCCTAGATGTTGACACTTTGCTAAGGGCAAAAGGCAACCCTAGCCTGAGCCCCCTATCCCAGGATCCTATAAGTCCACTTTAACATATAAAAATTCTTCCATTGTACATTCTTTCCTGCTTTGCTGAAGATTAGTTGACCATAGAGTTGAGAGTCTATTTCTGGGTTCTCTATTCTATTCCATTGATCTATGTGACAGAGCAATATTTTTGTGGGATTTTGATTTAAGAAGCATCAGATAGGGGCACATGGTGGCTCGGTTGATTAAGGGTCCGGATCTTGATTTCTGCTCAGATCAAGATTTCACAGTCATGAGATGGAGCCCCAGCTTAAGAGTCTCTCTCCCTCTCCCTCGGCACTTCCCACTGCTCATATGTGCTCTCTCTATCCCTATATAAATAAAGTTTGTTAAAAAAAATAAGCATCAAATATGATGCTGTCTTTTGGTTCAAAATAGATATTCTTTATCATGGTAATTGAGGGCTGTTCTAGTTATATTAGTTAGGTAACACAAGGCTATGCTGCAATAACAAATAACCCTAAAATCTCTATAGCTTAACACAACAAAGGTTTATCCCTTGCTCGTATAGTATGTGATAGGTCTGGCTCTTATGTGTTTATTTTCCAAACAGTGTCTCAGGGACCTGAGCTGCTTCAAAATTCTAACTACCAACTCTAAGTTTTTACTTTCAGCCACTTAAATGAGATTGAATGTGGAGAGGGCACAATGGTTCTTATCTTTCTTCTTCCATTTAGACTCCTGAGAATTAATCATATACCTACACCCCCATAGAGTCAAAGGAACTGATAAAGGTTAAGAAGCATATAAATATCCAATGAATAACAAATCTCTGCCATACTGTTGTGTATTTTTTAATAAATACAAATACAATACAACAAAATGGGTTTTGTTGAATGCTATATTTGTCTGGGTTGTATAGAGAAACAGAATCAATAGGATATAGGGATATACAAAAGGAGGTTGTAGGATTACCTCACATGGTTATAAAAGCCAAGAAGTCCCACAATCTGCCATATGTGAGTTGAAAAACTGGGAAATCTGGTGGTATAAGTCAGCCTAAGTCTGAAGGCCTGACAACCTGGGGGCCCTGTGTGTTAAGTCCCAGAGTCCTAAAGGCCCAAGAATCAGGAGCTTCATTGTCCAAGGACAGGAGAAGATAGATGACCCAGCTCAAGAAAAGAGAGAAAGGGAATTCACCCTTCCTTTGCATTTTTGTTCCATTTGGGTCCTCACCAGATTGAATGTGATACCCACATTTTACTCTGTCTACTGAATCAAATGCTAATCTTTTCCAGAAATACCCTCACAGACAACACCCAGAAATAGTGTTTTACCAGCCATCTGGCCATCCCTTAGCCGAGTCAAGTTGACACATAAAATTAACCGTCATAAATGCCTATTTGGAAACTATTGGGATAAATTTTTTAGTCTATTGATGTTATTATCTTGCTTAATAAATATTCTCATATCAAACCCTTTATAGTCATCAAATAAATCCTGTGCTAAGATGAGAAATTATTACCTTAATATTCTTTTGAATTATATTTGATAGTACTTTTACCTAGACTTTGGCATCAATATTCATGAACAATATTGGTTTATAATTCCACGATTCAATGTTGGATTAGATGTTTTCAGGGTTTTATTATGGAAAGTCTTACAAATATGTATTTTTTAATTAAACTTTTTATTTTATTTTGACATAATTGTATATTCACATGCAGTGAGTCCCATGTACTAGTTATCCAGTTTCCCTAATGTTAACATCTTGTAAAACTATACTACAGTATAATAGCCAGTATATTGGCTATGATGTAGTCAAAATCCAAAACATTTCCATCAATACCAGGATCCTTCATGTTGCACTTTTAAAAACATACCCACTTTCCTCCTGTGCTTACTCCCTCCTTAACTTGGGGCAACAACTAATCTGTTCTCCATTTCTGTAACTTTATTGTTTTAAGAATGTTGCATAAATGGCATCATACAATATATGAATTTTTAAGATTGGCTTTTCACTCAGGTAAATCTCTGAAGATCTATATAGTTTTATCAATCATATGTTCCTTTTTATTACTTAGTAGCGGTCAATGGTATGGATGTACCACAGTTTGCTTAGCTATATCTCTGTTGAAGGACATTTTGGTTGTTTCCAGGTTTTGGTTATTACAGATAATCTGCTATGAGCATTCATATACAGGTTTTGTATGAACATAAATTTTCATTTATCTGGGATAAATACCCAGGATTGGAATTCCTGGGTTGTATGATAGATGTATGTTTAGTTTTTGTTTTGGTTTTTAAAGATTTATTTATTTCTTTAATATTATTTTTCAATTAAATTCTTTTTTTCTGTTATTTTTCTTTTTTAAATTTTATTTTAATATGTCATGTTAATCACCATACACTACATCATTAGTTTTTGATGTAGTGTTCCATGATTCATTGTTTGCATATAACACCCAGTGCTCCATTCAATATGTGCCCTCTTTAATACCCATCACCAGGCTAACCTCTCCCTCCCCCTCCCTCCCCTCTAGAACCTGCAGTTTCTCAGAGTCCATAGTCTCTCATGGTTCGTCTCCCCAAGACTCCACCCCAAAACTGCTAGAACTCATACAGGAATTCAGTAAAGTGGCAGGATATAAAACCAATGCTCAGAAATCAGTTGCATTTATATACACCAACAAGACAGAAGAAAGAGAAATTAAGGAGTCAATCCCATTTACAATTGCACCCAAAACTATAAGATACCTAGGAATAAATTTAACCAAAGAGGCAAAGAAGCTGTACTCAGAAAACTATAAAATACTCATGAAAGAAATTGAGGAAGACACAAAGAAATGGAAAAATGTTCCATACTCATGGATTGCAAGAACAAATATGGTGAAGATATCAATGCTACATGGAGCAATCTACACATTTAATGCAATCCCTATCAAAATACCATCCACTTTTTTCAAAGAAATGGAACAAATAATCCTAAAATTTGTATGGCATCAGAAAAGACCCAGAATAGCCAGAGGAATGTTGAAAAAGAAAAGCAAAGCTGATCGCATCACAATTCCAGACTTCAAGCTCTATTACAAAGCTGTCATCATCAAGACAGTATGGTACTGGCACAAAAACAGACACATACATCAACGGAACAGAATAGAGAGTCCAGAAATGGACCCTCAACTCTATGGTCAACTAATCTTCGACAAAGCAGAAAAGAATGTCCAACGGAAAAGGACAGTCTCTTCAACAAATGGTGTTGGGAAAATTGGAAGCCACATGCAGAAGAATGAAACTGGACCATTTCCTTACACCACACACAAAAATAGGCTCAAAATGGATGAAAGACCGGGGTGCCTGGGTGGCTCAGTCATTAAGCGTCTGCCTTCAGCTCAGATCATTATCTCCAGGGTCCTGGTATCGAGCCCCACCTCAGGCTCCCTGCTCCATGAGAAGCCTGCTTCTGCCTCTCCACTCCCCCTCCTTGTGTTCCCTCTCTCGCTCTGTCTCTCTCTGTCAAATAAATAAATAAAATCTTTAAAAAAAAATGGATGAAAGACCCAAATGTGAGACAGGAGTCCATCAAAATCCTAGAGGAGAACACAGGCAGCAACCTCTTCCACCTCAGCCGCAGCAACTTCTTCCTAGAAACATCAATTTAAATTCTATTAGCCAACACATAGTACATGATTAGTTTCAGATGTAGTTTTCAACAATTCATCAGTTGTGTATAACACCCAGTGCTCATCACATCACATGCCCTCCTTAATGCCCATCATCCAGTTACCCCATCCCCTCTCCTGCCTCCCCTTCAGCAACCCTCAGTTTGTTTGCCTCTCTGTTTCTTCCCATTCAGTTTTCCCTTCCTTCCCTTATGGTCCTCTGCACTGTTTCTTATAGTCTACATATGAGTGAAACCATATGATAATTGTCATTCTCTGATTGACTTATTTCATTTAGTATAATACCCTCCAGTTCCAACCACATTGATGTAAATGGTGAGTATCCATCCTTTCTGATGGCTGAGTAATATTCCATTGTGTATATATATATATATATATACCACATGTTCTTTATCCATTCATCTGTCGATGGACATCTCGGCTCCTTCCACAGTTAGGCTATTGTGGACATTGCTGCTATAAACACTGGGGTGCAGGTGCCCCTTTGTTTCACTACATCTGTATCTTTGGGGTAAAATTATTTTAAAGGATGAATACTTACCAGTTACATCAACGTGGATGGAACTGGAGGGTATTATACTAAGTGAAATAAGTCAATCAGAGACAGAGAGAGAAGTGGGAGGGGCAGAATCTTCAAGCATATTCCTGCTGAGCATGGAGCTGACATGGGGCTCAATCTCAGAACCCAAGAGATCATGACCTGAGCCAAAACCAAGAGTTGGACGCTTAATTGCCTGAGCCAATCAGGGGCCCCTGTATGTCTAGTTTTTTTTTTAAAGAAACTGTCAAATTGTTTTCCAGAGTGACTGTATTACCATTTTACATTCCCATCGCTAATGTAAGAGTGATCCAGTTTTTCATCATCCTTTACAGCATCTAGCGCTAATCACTTTTTTTAGTGCTAATTTTGATAGGTGTGTAGTAATATCTTATTTGTTTTAATTTAATTTATTTTTTCTCTAATGTTTAATTGTATTGAACATTACTTCATATGTTTATTTATCATCGATATATCCTCTTTGGTGATCTGTCATGCATGTTTGCCTGATTTTTTAATGATATTGTTGGGTTTTTTTTTTACTATTGAATTTCGAGAGTTCTTTGTATATTCTAGATACTAGTCCTTTGTCACATGTGTGGTTTACAAATATTTTATTCCAGTATGGAGCTTGTTTTTTCATTCCCTTCAATAAGGTTGCTCTCAGAGCAAGTTTTTCATTTTGATGAAGTCTAATTTATTAAGTTTTCCTTTTATGGATCATGCTTTGGTGTCAAGTCTGAGAACTTTTTGCCTAGATCTGGATCCCAAAGATTGTCTCTCATAATTTTTCCAAAAGTTTTTTAATTTACAATTTATATTTAAGTCTGTGATCCATTTTGAGTAAATTTTTATGTAAAGTATGAGGTTTAGGTCAAAGGTTTTTTGTTTTATTTTGTTTCTTGTTTTATTTTGTTTATTTTATGTTGTTTTGCCTAATTTGAATGTCCAATTACTTCAGCACCTTTATTGAAAAGTCTTTCCTTCCTCCATTGTATTGTTTTTGCCTTTTTACCAAAAATCAGTGGATCATATTTGTGTTGGTCTCTTTCTGGTTTCTCTAATCTGTTACATTGATCTATGTGTCTATTGTTCTACCAGTACTACACAGTCTTTACTATGGTTATATAAAAAGTCTTGAAATTGGGTACTCATTCCTTACTTTATTCTTCTTTTTCAAAATTATTTAGCTATTCCAGTTCCTTTGTCTTCCCATATAAATTTTTTAATAATCTTGTCTGTATCTACAAACAATCTTGCTGGGACGTTGATAGGAGTTGCATTATACTTTTTATCAATTTGTGGAAAATTAATATCTTCACTATGTAAAATATTCCACTGCATAAACACAGAATATTTTTCATTTCTATAGATCTTTGATTTCTTTCATCAGCATTGTGTAGTTTACCACATAGGAATCCTATACATGTTCTGTTATAATTATACCTAAGTATCTTGTTTTGGATGATTGTAATTTGTATTATATTTTTAGTTTTCTGTGTCCATGTGTGTTTATTGCTAGTATATAGAAATTGATTTATTCCAGCTTTTTTAAGATGTAATTGACTTCTATCTACTCTTGTTTCTATGAGTTCAGTTTTTTTAGATTCCAAATATAAATGAGAGCACACAGTATTTTTCTTTCTTTATCTGACTTATTTCTGTTAGCATAATGCTCTCAAGATTCATCCATGTTGGTTCCTTTCTAGTTATAGGGCTATTCAAATTATTCATTTCATATTGAGTGAGTTGTAGTAGTTTGTGTTTTTTAAGGAGCTGATCTATTTCATCCAGTTGCTAAATGTTTGTGTGTGTAGTGTCATGGTATTTTCTTATTATTACTTTGATTTCTACAGCATCTCTAGTGATATTTCCTATTTAATTCCTGATATTTTGAAAATTTGTTTCTTCTTTGTTTTTAATTCATCTGTCTTTTTAAAGGCTTATTAATTCTGTTGATATTTTCAATGATTCAGCTCTTTGTTTCATTGCTTTTCTTCATTATTTTTAGTTTTCAATTTCGTGGATTTTTGTTCTTACTTTTATTATTTCTTCCCTTACATTATTTTGATTTATTTTGCTTTGTGTTTTCTATGTTTCTGAAGTGGTAACTTAGATTATTGATTTGAGATCTTTCTTCTTTTCTAATGTATGTATTTAGTACTCACAATTCTCTCTCAGCATTGTTAACTGTGTTCTACAAATATTGACATGTATTTTCATTTTCATTCAGTTCAATTATCATTTTTTTTTTCTCTTGAGACTCTCTCTTTCACCCATGAATTATTTAGAGCTGTATTATTTAATTTCCAAGTATTTGGATATTTTCCTTATCTTTGTTATTGATTTCTAGTTTGATTTCTTTGTGGTCAGAGAACTTACTCTCCACTATTTCTATTTTTCTTTTAAATGTCTTGAGGTTTCTTTTATAGCCCAGAAAGTGGTCTTTCTTGGTATACGTTCCCTGGAAACTTGAAAAGAATGTTTTCTGCCGTTTTTAGATGGATTACACTATAAATGTTGATTAGGTTGGTTGGTTTATGGTGTTGTTGAATTCTTCTAGATCTTTGTTATTTTCTCTCTAGTTGTTTGATCAATTGTTGAAAAATGAGAGTAGGAGTCTCCAACTGTAACTGTGGGTTTGTCTATTCTCTTTTTTACTTCTAGCAGGTTTTGTTTCACATGTTTTATATTTCTCTTATTTGGTACATATGCATTTTGGATTGTTGTATCTTCTTGGTGGGTTGACTCTTCTATTATTCCATGTCTTTCTTTGTCTCTAGTAATTTTATTTGCTCCGAAGTCTATTTTATATGATATGATATAGCTACTTCTGATTTCCTTTATTTAATGCTTGCATGGTATATGTTTTCCTATCCTTTAACTTTCAATCTACCTGTATAATTATATTTGAAGTGAGTGTTCTACAGACAGCATATAGTTGGCTTATGTTTTTAAATTCACTGCCAATTGAATAATTGTTTTATTTAGGTCATCTACATTTAATGTAATTATTGCTATGTTAGGGTTTGAGTGTACCATTTTTTTTGCTGTTTGTTCTCTTTGTTTTCCTTTCTTTATTGTCTTTTTCTTAGCTTCCTATGGGTTACTTAAATATTTTTTCAGAATTCTATTTTTATTTATTTATAATGTTTTTAGTATATCTTTTTTGTACAGTGTTTTTTTTTTTGTTTTGTTTTAGTGGTTGCTGTAGGTATTATATTACATTATATAACTTATCGTTGTCCACTGGTGTCATCATTTTACTGGTTCAAGTTAAGTATAGAAAACTTGCCTCCACTTATGTCACTTTACACTCTGCAGTTTATAATGATTGTTCAAAATATTTCCAGTATGCCTAGTACACTGAGAGTGAAGAGGAGTGGGACATGGAGGAGGAGATAGAAGCTCAACTATGGATGACTATGTGAATCAATGTTGGGATATGGTGCTTTGTGGTAGCAATGGAAATCTTTGAAGAGTTTAAATATGAGGATATGATTAATTATGCATTTTAAGTAGATTATTTTAGATATTAAATTTGCTTCAAAATTCTAGGTATTTTGTTCCTTTGTCTCCTGCAATTTAATTTGCAAAATAGAAGTCTGAAGCTAGCTTTAACTTGTTCCACTGAGTGTAGAACATGTTATTTTTTTCCTAGATGTTTATGAGAAATTTCTTTATTTTTTTTAATTTTATTTATTTTATTTGACACAAAGACAGAGATAGTGAGAGAGAGAGCACAAGCATGGGAAGCGGCAGACAGGCAGAGGGAGAGGGAGAAGGAAGTTTCCCGCCCAGCGAGGAGTCCGATGTGGGACACGATCCCAGGATTCCGGGATCATGACGTGAACCGAAGGCAGACGCTTAACGACTGAGCCACCCAGGCACCCCAGAAATTTCTTTATTCTTGAAATGTAAACATTTCCTAAGGGTTTCTCTCTATATATTTATCTTTCCTGGAACATGGTGAGCTCTTTGTGTCTGTGTGTGTGTGTGTGTATTCTTTTTAGGTCTATAACTTTTTTCAAAAAGATTTTATTTATTTATTCCACAGAGAAAGAGAGAGAGCACAAGCAGGGGGAGTAGCAGGCAGAGGGAGAAGCAGGCTCCCCATTGAGCAGGGATCCCGATGTGGGACTCGATCCCAGGAGCCCGGGATCATGACCTGAGCTGAAGGTAGTTGCTTAGCCAACTGAGCCACCCAGGTGCCCCAGGTCTAGAATTTTTTTAGTTATATCTTTACTTATTGCCTCAATTCCATTTGTTCTGTTTTTTTCCTTGGGAACCTCTATAATTCTGAGACTTGGTTTCTATTTTTTGTTTCCTATGCATACCATCATTCTCATTTTGTATACACAGCACAAACACACTAATACTTATGCACATGCATATATATATGTATACATATGTATATATAAGCACACATATGTGTCTTTGTCTATATGTATACAGATGTACAGCCAACTGTATATTTGTACGTGTGGAGAGAGGGACTGAGATTGAGAAAGAAAGTTTTTATATTTTTCTCTATTTTCTTAGGGTTTTTCATTCAAATTTAGGAAAGGTTCTGTCATAAGTGCTAGCTGAAGGCCACTTTAGTCTGAAGTTGCCATTCTGTTTTTGAAAACTTCCAACTGAAATTTACGGTAAAGATACAGCTCACACAAAAGAGGTTTGGATTTTGTTTAGTGGTGTTGAGAATATTCCAAGGGACATCTAGAATGACTAAAGAAACAGTGTGACTTCATTGTTTGCTGAATTGAGTTCTCATCCCATTTTATTCTAAAGACAGAATTGTCTTCATGGGGTATAGAGACCATTATTAAATCTTTTTAAAAGGATTCACCAAAGCGTTTTAGTCCTGCATCATTTTTCTGCATTAAGAAACAAAATCAGCAAAACTAAATACAAACATAATATCTAAAAGGACAATTTCTGTAAATCTTTCTAGGAACTTCTTTTGGCAAACAGAAAAGCTCTTCTGAAAGTCTAACCCAAATGGACTCTTTTAGAAGCCTATTTCCCTTTTCCCACTTCAGGAAATGTAGAAAATAGGGTTTTGTTTTGTTTTGTTTTGTTTTTTAACCATCCAATTTCTCACTGAGGATAAGCTTCCTCAATCAATTTTGAGTCACTTTTGTATCACGTATTTCTGTTTTTTTTTTTAAGATTTTATTTATTTATTTGAGAAAAAGAGAATGAGAGAGAGCACAAGAGGGAAGAGGGTCAGAGGGAGAAGCAAACTCCCTGCTGAGCAGGGAGCCTGATATGGGACTTGATTCCAGGACTCCAGGATCATGACCTGAGCTGAAGGCAGTCGCTTAACCAACTGAACCACCCAGGTGCCTGCATCATGTATAAAAAATAAAAAACATAAAGAATTTTCTGGTTTATTAGGTCCCCCAACCTGTAGTGTCTTTTACCATGTTCTTCTTTTGTGTAGATATCATGTAAATGTCTTTAATCTAAACAGAGTATTTATAACTGTAAAATTTTGCCTTTGACACCTAGCATGTTGTTTTTACTGCATGCTATGCTTAGTTTGAGAGGACTGTAGTGTCCTCATAAAAAACATGGACTATATGGCCTGAGGCCTAACTTGGGATCTCAATTCCATCCCTTCCTAGCTGCATGGCCTTGCACAAGTGACAATACTTCTGTGGTTCAGGTTTCCCATCTGAAAAAAATAAAATGAAGGACCCACTTCATATAAAGAGCTAATGTATTTGATCACATAAAAGAGTCTCTATTGTGTTACATGTAATTGGTTGTTACTGTTACTTTGTATGTAATCATCAATACAACAGGTCTGTCTTTTTAAGTTGATATGGCAATGCCTTCTACAGAAAATAATTAAGTTGTTGGTAAATATCATCTCAGGAACAAAGTGAAAGATTCCAAAATTATAAAGATTATTATTAAAAGAGATCAATCCCATCATTACTTTAAAAATGTTGGTTAGCTTATTTTGAATTTATTTCATTTCTAAATATTCTTTAGAAATCTTATATTCAGTGTAAAGTTATCTCAAGTGATCTTTATTAAAGAAGATGACAAACTTCTTGTAGAAGTTTAACCCCTGTACTCTCAGAAATTAATTTTGCACTTCAATTAATTACATTCTCAGGGATATTTGTGTTTTTTTTGTTTGTTTATTTGTTTAGTTTTTCCAGTAAATGGCTTTGAAAGGTATTATTATCCCCCCCAGAACCCATTGATTCAGAGATACCAACAGGTGGAATTTATTGCCCTGAGTTTGAACTGAATTTTGTAGCTGTTTTCATTATAATTCAAGGTACTGTTTAATCCCTTTGCTTAGAAACTATTAGAGTGAAAATGTTCATGTTGCAGATTACTTTTGGACAATGATGCATAGGAAGATTATTCTGCAAGAACCAGAATATATGGCACTTGCTGGAAGAAATTCAATGTTGTAACCAGCCGAAATAAAGAACACCCAATCCCATGTGCTAACAAAGTAGGGGTTCATTTCCAAAGCTTTGTAGTACGCAAAGGATACTTTTCTTGTGTGCTGAGAAGTTGTCTCTGGGACCGTCACACTTGGAATTCCAGCAGATTACCCTATCATCAAGTCATCAGTATGCTGCTATTTGAATAAACACAGCTGTTGTTTTCCAAGAAATATGGCTAGGAGCAGCAAGGAAAAAAAGGGCAATTAGTGTTATTGAAATGGAGGGGTACTCAGGATGGCATATATGTATTTATGAAGTGTTCGTTTCCGAATAGTTTATTTACCATGCTGTGACTTAACAGTGGGGGAGTAATGATCCCCTCTCCAAATCCTTGGTACTTTACTGCATTTTGCTATTTGCCTAATATTAATGATGAATATTTTTCATAATTAAGTAAATACATACTTTAATTCTTATGACCTTGTGCTACCTTCTATCTAAAACATCTTAAAATTTTTAAGGCAACTTGTTCTAAGGACTCATATATATACAAATAGATGAATAGGATGACATATTTTTAAACCTCCACTGATGATTTTTCATTAGTTTCCCTGCCTTTGGAATACCTGGAGAGCAAAGATGTCATATGCCAGTGCTGGAAGTAAGGCTGGCATTTGGGGGTCAAGGGAACCTTCAGCATGTTGTAATAAAAAGAGTAGTAGACCAGAAAGATTAGACCATAAACAGTGAGGGGATTCTCTCTTCTGGATCTCAGCTTCTTTATCTGTAAACTGTTGAGACTGGTTGATGTGATCTTTCAGTTCTTTCAAATTCCCTGATGCTTTTAATTTGGGCCTTTATTATTCAGGTATGACATTCAAAGCTGGGGAACACACTTAGTACAGAGACCCATTAGAACTGGTGGTTGTCATTTTTGTAAATTTAATTAACAAACATACAAATATTTTAGCTGTTTTTGTGCTTTTAGTATAAATGAAGACAAGAAGTGGGGTGATTAAGATGTTCTCAGTGCACCACTCATCTACAACAGTTTGTCTTGAAATTGCATAGTCTTAGGGCTTTAGTCAATTGCTAAGAATCCTGGTTCAGGAGTATTGGTTTGGCAGGGGCGGAGGAGAAGGAGGAGATTAGAGAAAGGATGTCAAAGTCGCATTTCTGTAATAAGACAGCCAGGAAAAAGAAAATGAAGATAGAAAGGCAATGCCTTTTTCCTGAGAGGGTCATTGTGGTGTACTTTAAAATCATCTCATGAGAGAAGTACAGAAGCACCCACTTGCTTGGTGACTGTGGCTGCTTGATGTCATGTCCAGTAGCCAACTTATGTATCTTCCGCTTTTATTTCTTCTAAATACAGAGTTGACCTCTGACTCAAAGTTAGTCCTCACATGTTTAAGTCCAATGAAATGGAAAAATTTTAAAGAAACTCCACAGATGAAATGACACACATCAAGGGTTTGGATATGTTGTTTTCCAGTGTTTTTGAGTGGATGTGAAAGAAAACTTTATATAACTCCCATTCAGAAATCAACAAAAGCCTTCAAACGAGAATGACAAAGCAGCATGAGTAATGTTGGGGTCCATGCAGGGACGAGGATGACAGGGTGTTTGTTCCATAGTCAGAACAGCAACCATCTATGCAATGTCTGAGGTCTGATTCTGTGACCTTGGGCCCAGCCACAAAATACTGTCACCCAAACCCAACCCATCCTCATTAACAGTAACAACACACAGTAGTTTAGTGCTTTATACTTTCAGAGCTCTTTTGCATTTATTATCTCATCTCTGATCCATTTTTAGGATGGTGTTAGCCTTACCTCATACCCTAGCATTTCATCATTCCTTTGCAGACATTATGGCTTTTAGTTGATAGGTCAGGTTTTTCTACTCATACTTTGGGCAACCTGTTGAAGAGATGAAAATGACATTTTGGTTAGTGGTTTAACCAAATGACAAAGTTAAACTGAAATAGAAAGTTTCTAATGGGGTCGAATAATAAGTTCTAAGGGAAGAAATTAAGGAAAGCTTATACAGTGGTGGTTTCTCTCACTATGACTCTATGTCCCGCAAACCATTTCCTACTCATTTTCTCATTTGATCCTCATGGAAAGCCCCTCAAGTAGGAGTTTATTATTAACCTCAATGTATAGATGAGGAAACAGACACTTGGGCAGTTGAATGGCTTATAGAAGCCACAGGGCCAATGGTAGAGGGGGGATAGTAACTAGTTCTATAAGCCATTGACCCTTTTTATCACACCCTAGTGCCTCCCTGTGCATGAAAACATTTCAAGTTGGGGCTTTGGTTTTTTGTTTGTGTTTTGTTTGTTTTGTTTTGCATGCATCACTTTCCCTCCCAGAATTAACACTAGCAGCACAGGAAACCAATTCTGAGTAATGTTAACAGTGCAAGTTTTACTGCATGCTCTGTATTATCAGGGCAGCATATGTTACCCAAGAACTAGAGGAAAATCAGAGAGAGAGTAGATGTCAAAGGAGAGCTGGAACTAAAGCTACAAAGTCTTTACTCTGTCACTGGGTCTCTTTCACTATAAAGTGGAGAGAATTCCTGTTTGATATGTTGAGGTCCAATGTACTATCTGAATCCTTAGAAGGCTCAATACTTAATTAAAATTGTGATGGCTTAATACTAATTGATGTGACATTATGGCTAAGATCTTGATGTTCAGGATTATGAAACATTTTAATTTAAAAGATGATTGAATGATGAAAGCAAGGAAGTTGGAGAATGAAAGTCTGTTAGGCAGTTTTCTGTGTTTGGTGCTTCTAGAAGCTATAAAGGCTCATGTCCCATCCTATAGAGAGGAAGGGAGAAAGTAGGAGGTTAGGGTCAAACTGGACATAAATGACAGGGCAATGTCAGAGTCACTTAAATCCAAAAGTAATATAATATGGGAATGGTTGTAAAGATCTGTTGCTGCAACGCAAACCCAGGACATCTTCTAGGGGCCCCAGAGTCTATGGTTGCTCTGTCACTCTGGGTCATTCATAATAATAGATGAAAGGTTCCCTGTAAAAGCCAGGTGTTGGGAAAATACTACTCTTTTTCTTTCCAAGATTGGATAGGTTTGTGAGGGATCTGTCTGGCAGGGAAATGGTCAGAAATTAGGCTCAAGATCTGTGCAGAGAGAGCATATTACCAAGATAGCCATTTACCACATAACTCTTCTCTCAGCAATTGGAGTTTTTGTGTCAGCTCACACATCTACCAAATATTTTCAATCTTGCTATGAATCCCCTTATTATAGAGGATAATTAGTGGTTCAAATCCAGAATCTTGTAGAAGAAGTTAAAACTCATAACTGGAAAGGTGACCAGAGAGGTTGGGACAGTAAGTTAGTCAGGGTTCTTTGTGACCAAGTAACAGAAACCAACTCTGGAAAGTTTAATAAAAATTGAAGAATATATGAGGATACAGGAGAGTCTCACCCTAGATCTGAAAATTGGCTGGGCCCTAGTTCTAGTAATGGAGGACTTTGGGGAGCCTATAGTATTCTCTTTCATCTTGGATAGCTTCTAGATATTTGCTGTTTCCTTCTTCCTACAGATATTCTCTGCTATTCAGGAGGCCATAGATATGTGTTGTCATGCTGGCCTCACCTCCTAAGTTTACATGTCATAATAAAGCAAGACATTATCAGTTATAATTTGTTTCCCAGGGAAGAATATGATTGGCCTGGTTTTAATCACATGTCCACTTCTGTTTGGTTCAAACATGACTGCTGAGGATTAACTTTCTGACCCTGTGAAGAGGTAGGAAGTTCCCGGAGAAGGGAGAATCATGGTGAGCTGAGAACATGCCATAAAATATATCTACTATAAGTAGAGCTGTAAGTAAGAGATGACACCAACCATTAGAAATAGGAAGCTAGAACCAAATAGAAACCAGGGGAAGCAAATTTGGAGGGTGTGGGATTGCCTTGAATATCGTGATCATGCTCCTCCTGATCAGTTGGTGGGCATTAGACAATCAACTTGTTAGGTGCTCCCACAGTCATAAAGCAGGCAGGACAGGAGGCAAATGTAGGAGATAGGAGGAAATGGGTTCATAGCAAGATTGAAAATATTTGGTAGCTGACATAAAAACTCCAGTTGCTGAGAGAAGAGTTCAAGTTGTGTAGTAAATGGCCAACAATCAAGGAAATTTCTGCAAATGGCGATGTAGAGTAAATAATGCAAAAAAACAGGTAAGTGGCACATTCAGTGAGGGGGACCCACCAACGGAGCTAGTGCTGTTAGCCTTCCTTGTCTGTTTCCGCCTTAGTTTCTTCCCACATTCTTGAAAAGGTGCAGTGTGCCAAGAGACCTGGGACAAAACAACAGGAGGCTAGGACCAGAAGCATGGAGACCATAGCTTAACTATCTATCTTTTAAAGGTTGAGTCTTGGCCTATGTCTGGAGTCAGTAACATTGAGTCTGGACAACATCTAGACCTCAGCCAGGAGGCCCAGGTCTTATCTGAGGCATTTGTACATTGCTCTCAGGCTAGAAAACCTTTTCTAGTACTCACTGGTGGGCTGGCTGACCTTGTTGATACACTCAGTGTTGGCTCAGGAACAGGTGAAGGCATGAGTGACTCTGGCAGAAGATGTAGGTGAGTGATAGATGAACTTTTGGCAGTAATGCCATTATTGGTATTTGAGTGAACTGTTAGTGGCATTTATTATCCCCAACCCAAGATACCTCCTTTTATATTTCATATCTTTCAGTTTTCTTCCCCTTGATTCTTTTCTTCTCTTCCATTGTTGTAAATCAATAACATTTGAACTGCACTTTTGAAATAGAGTATTTTTAAAAAATGCATGAAGCCTTTTGTAACACAATAGTTCCTTTTCTAAAGCAAATAATTACTTCCTAATGGTTCTGTAAGATTGTAGTTTATTGCATATATTTTTAAAGCAGGCAGCACCTGCAGAGTGATCATCTTATTATTTTTTTTTAATCAGGTAGCATGTCTATAGGACAATTCCAATTAAATTTTTAGAAGATTCAATAATGGAAACAGTGAGGAAAATGGGGAAAAAATTACACAAAGCAAAATTATTTTGAAACAACATTTTATGTGGCCTCCCTCAGGTTTCAGTGGCTTTTAAAGAGATGGTTCCACACCTTGATTTACTATCCATCCAAAAGTTTAAATCCAAGGTTGTTTTTACAATGATGCCTCCATTTCAAAGTGTTCTTATTACGAGATGAGAGCACCCAAACAGAGAGGTGAACATTTATAGAACAGATAATGAAGCTGCACTAATATGAAGCAATTGCTCTGCATTAGACTCCAGAGAGTTGAATTATACAATTCATATCTAAGAGTAAGATGAGCTCCATATTAAGCATGTTTCTCTGTCTCTGAAACCAGGCAGGAAAACTTATAAATGCGTCTCAACTATCTTCCTGAAAGAACATTATTACTGGTCTGCAGCTACAGAGCACTCTGTTCTCTCTTGAATGTCCCTAATTATTAATTCTCAAGCAGTTGAAAGGAGGCTTTGAATAGGAGCCTATCCCGCAATGCCCTTTATGTGGTGTGACTCTCAGAAGCCTCTGCCTCCCACACTTCAGCAAAGACTCACTTAACTTGATACACTCATGTGTTACACTTTTCTTCTTTTTAACAGCAGTGCCTGGAGCTGGGTAGAGATGGGAGAAGATTCTGGGTAATAGACCCAATTACAAAGGCTTTTGGAAGAGTGTTGAGGGGAGGTTAGATTTGGTGGAAGGAAAAATCTTTCAGAACGTGGTATGGCCCGATATTTGTTCTGGAGATAATCCTGTCCATAAGAGTTGCTTCTGTTTCATCCCCAATTCAAAGGGATTGAATATTCATATAAAACTTTAAAGTTGAAAATCTGAGCACAGTCTGGGAATTGCAGAACTAAAGCCATCGTAGTCTCTTTTCTCCACCACACTGCTTTCTCATAATTTAGGAGCCCATGGAAAATTTGTAATCTCTTTGTGAAAATAGAAGACACTGAAATGGTAATTATCGGCTCATCCTAGGTACATATTTAATGGCCAGAGCTTTTTTGGTTTTAACTTCTAGCCAGTTTCATGTGAGGCCGCAGGGTCAGCTCTTAGCTCATTTGGTGATAATATTTGGGTACACTCTTGGCTGTGTGTATTAACTATAGAGTAGAGGTCAGACATATAAGCCCTGGGGAAGCAAAGCAGGGCTAAGCAAAGTTGATGGAATTCCTGAAGGACATTGGCAAGTACCAAGAGTTGTCAGGCAAATGGAAAGAAAAAGTTGGTGAGACTATCATAGAAGGGAAGAAAGGACAGAGGAGCAGAGACAGGAGAAAGGGGTAAGTGGTAGGAATGGTGGATGCCCCTGATTGTGGTGCTGTGCTTGAGAAGCTTCCCACAGGCTTATCAAAGCTGTATATAGGTTTGTATCGTATTTTGTTTTGTTTTGTTTTTCTGAAGTGTGTTTTCAGTGATTTCATGTTGGTTACTTGTAATTGGCGCTATGAGAGTATTTACACCACAGAAACTGGCAAACACTATAAATCATTGCCCCCCTCCCCTCCCCCCGAGAGCTGGTTGTTAAATATCTACTAGAACAGTACTGGTCTTATGTGTTTCTTTGAGACACAAGAGGCCTAAAGTGACACATGTGTCACAGCAGGAGAGAGTCTGGGAGAGGCTGAATTACTTGGGCAGGGGGCAATTCCAGGACCAGCAATAAACTGGAGTTAATGTTTCCACAGCTGCCAGAAATCAGAAGCAGGTTAAGATCATGGAGAGAAGAGGTCAAATAAGTGACAGAGGTATATTTCCAGGCATTTTGCAGATAATACGAGCAGGATCTTATTTAACCTCTTTTTTTTTTTCTTATTTAACATCTTAACAGCACAGTAAGCTGCAGTTGAGAGAAGTTAAATCTACATAGCACACAGGTAGAACCATTTAGAATTTGTCTTATATCAAAGTCCTGACCTAATGCCCACAGCGTAGAGTTCCTCTGTAGCCCAGACTTAGCCCTCAGCATCTCTTTGCTGCTCTACAGAACCTCAGTGTCCAATTAGGCAGGTGGTGCTTTCCACAGTGTTTGGGGTCACCGTCCACATTGTAACCTATGTGAATGGTGCCTCGTATAACTCACGTGAATAGTGCACACCTGTACAGCTATACACAGCAGGCCTGTGGGCACCCGCTAACTCTACAAAGGCGAAGAGTGGCCTTAGCCAAAACATCACCTGCTCCACTCCAGTTTACCCTCTTCTAGATTTGTAACCTTTCTTTATTTCTACCATATAGTCATTCATTTGTTCATTCAACAAATGATTGTAAAAGACCTGTTTGTACTGTGATAGAAAGTGGAAATACAATAGGGGCGCCTGGGTGGCTCAGTAGGTTAAGCTTCAAACTCTTGATTTTGGCTCAGGTCATGATCTCCGGGTTCTGAAATCCAGTATCATGTAGGACTCTGTGCTGGGTATAGAGCCTGCTTAAGATTCTCTCCCGCTCTCCCTGTTCCTCTGCCTTACCCCCACAACCCCCTACTCCTGCTGGCTTGCACACATTCTCTCTGTCTCTCAAAAGAAAGAAAGAAAGAAAAAAAGAAAATACAACAGACTAGCCTGGAGAATATGGGGGTGAGGGCGCACTATGCAAGTGTCTAAGTTGGAAGCTGCAGGGGAGCAGTGGTGAAGATGTAGGTCTGAGGACTGTGCATTGGGGGGGCATAGTTTCTATACCATCATGGAGACTCCATCCTTTTGAATATTTTGAATAAGCAGAAGCCTTAATCTGGCAACTTTTTTTCCCTGTTCTTTTTTTTTTTTTCTTCACATTATGTCCTTGGCCCTTACCTAGGAAATTGCCTGAAGTAGACCTTATTGTGGACATTAATGGATCAGATATTCTCTTCAGATATCCTGACATTTTCTCTGCTCTTATCCCTGAGGTGAAACTTTCCTAGATATAATAACATTATATGGTATTTAGTTAGCTCAAACAGCATAATTTAATTCTACTTATTGAAGTGCCCACCAGATATTCTTTTTTAGTGTATTTTTTTATGTTATGTTAGTCACCATATAGTAATCATTATTTTTTTATGTAGTGTTCCATGATTCACTTTTTGTGTATAACACCCAGTGCTCATTACAACATGTGCCCTCCTTAATACCCATCACCGGGCTACCCCAGCCCCCACCCCCAAAAACCCTCAGTTTGTTTCTTGGAGTCCACAGTCTCTCATGGTTCGTCTCTCCCTCTGATTTCCCTCCCTTCATTTTTCCCTTCCTTCTCCTAATGTCCTCCATGCTATTCCTTATGTGCCACAAATAAGTGAAACCATATGATAACTGACTTTCTCTGTTTGACTTATTTCACTTAGCATAATTCCCTCCAGTTCCATCCATGTTGATGCAAATGGTGGGTATTCATCCTTTCTGATGGCTGAGTAATATTCCATGGTATATATGGACCACATCTTCTTTATCCATTCATCTTTTGAAGGGCATCTCGGCTTCTTCCACAGTTTGGCGATCGTGGACATTGCTGCTGTGAACATTGGGTGCCCACCAGATATTCTAAGGAGGAGTTGGAGTTAGAAATGTGTGGGTAGGGAAGCCATACATGCATAAAGACAGTTTAAGTCTAAGGTTCTCAAAGTTTGGTCTCTGGACAAATATCAATATCACTTGGGAATTTATTAAAAATTCAGATTTTTGAGCCCTAGCCCAGACCTACCGAACCAGAGACTCTGGGAGTAGGCCTAGCTGTCTGTGTTTTGACAAGCCCTCCAGGTGATTTGTTATTAGTTTAAGTATGAGATTCACCGAGTTAAGTAATATCAACAAGTGAAACTAATTACAATTGAACAACGTAGCAAATTTTCGGTGGAGCAATACAGAATTATGTAATTAACTCACTTTGGTCAAACCAGCGCTAGTTTGGATCCTTGGGTACATTTTTCTTTTCTTGCTGAGTTCTTAAAAACCAGAAGTGTTTCAGTATCCTCACTACTTTTGCAAATAACCATTAGATAGATTTGTAAAATGATTGATTGTACACTTTCATTTCCTCAAGCAGTCATTTATTCATTAGGATAATACTCATTCTCTGGGCAGCAGACAAACGACTCGAAGACATACACGGCTGAAGGAAATGAAAGAGTGACAAAGCTAGGAGAACAAAGATGGGGATTGCTACGGTCCAGAGGGTGGCTGTGGAAGAAGTGTCGTTTATGCTCCTGCTTCTGTTGGATCCCTCAGGAAATGAAAGTGTTTTGTGTCTTTTCATTTATACCTCAAGAAACATGGAATAATGATTTTCTTCTGTGGAGGATCTTAAATTTAAGCAGATGAACAATTAGCCTTCAGTATACACATACAAAATCAAAGTCCACAAATGTAATTATTGCTTCCCCTGATTAGGTGATCTTCTGTCATGATATTTACCTCTCTGGTGTAGAGGGCTAAGGGTTACATCTACTTTTAAATTCCTTTTTTGTGTTTCAGGAATAGCAATACACAAAGAAAATTTTCACTTATTCATCAATAAATATTTACTAGGCTTACCATGTTATCAAACTAAGATGCTGTAAAAGATACAAAGTGCAGGGGAACACGAACCCTACCTTGAGGGCATTCAGAGTCTACTGGGAGACAACTGCCATTGCGCAAGTAAGCATGGTAAAACTTAAAAGTGAATTTTCCATAAGATGGTCAAAATAAAGAGCAATTAAAGCTCAGAAGAAGAGAAGTGTTCCTTCTAGCTTTGGTCAGATTTGGTCTACAACCGCAGCAGATCCTTATTAATTAGGTTCTTATTCTCTTTTTTACTGTCACTGGCAAATTAAATTGCTGCAAAAATAATCCTCTCCCATGGGAGATCTTACAGACAGACCCTAAATGCCCCCCGCCAAGCTGCCCAGAATTTAGCTCTGAAAAGAATGGCCAAAGAGGTCAAAGGAGCAGGCAAGAGATTTTGAAGAATTTGGTCTTTAAGGGCACGAGTGTGTAAGATGCCAAAGCCTGGGGATACACAGCTGAGGTCAATCGGTATTAACTGCTAACACCTAGAGGTAATTAGCAGTAATTACCCAAAGGAGCGAGGGGAGCAGCGAGACAGACTTAAAGGCAGCATTTCCAGAAGCTCCTACCACACCAGGAACCTAATAGTTTCTAGGTAAGAGATGATAAGTGAGTTTTCTACAGTAATTTACTTAAGTAGTGTTAAAATTACACTACACAAGACCCCTCAGGGAAGCTTATGTATATTTTATTAAAACCTGCAGCCCCTCCCATCCAGAGGTGGGGTTTATTTGCCAATCCCTTGCGTCTGAGCTGTTCTTATGAGTTGCTTTAACCAATAGAATGCGGGGAAAATGAAATTAGTCTACTCATCCTTCTAGGTTTTAAGAGACCTTTCAGCTTCCACCTTAACCTTCCAGGCATGCTGCCCTAAGGTCATCCTATGAGGAAGCTAACTACTGGACAATGAGCAACATTGTGGAAAAGATCCAGGCATCCCAGCAGACAGTACCAATTTCAGAATTACGAGTGAGTGTGTCTTGGATTTTTCAGCTAATGATGTACCTTGCAGATTAGACAAAGTAGATTTTTTAACACCTTCCTCCCTTCTATGGCAAAATTATTTTCAATAATAACATAATTTTATTGATATTTTAATTTTAAAATAAACAATTGGCAATTAAAATAATACATATCAATTTGAAAGATATTCAAATAGAGCAAAATATTTTGTGTATGAATTAAAAATTGTGTTTACCGGACAGAAACATTATACCTGACAATTCTTATTTTGTCTCACCTTTAACAAACTTTTGTATAAATAAAATGTCCAAGGGGTCATTGGGCAATGGTTTGTAAAGACAAGGAAACAGACCTTGGTATCATTGTTAATTTCAAATCTTAAAAGAATAATTAGTACCACATGGAGGTACAAACTGCACACAAAGAAAGCCTGGACAGTTCCAAATCATTATAAAATTATTCTTAAACATGTGTAGCTGACACTGTGTATGCTGGGGCACCAACTGTAGCGAATTCTCTAAATTAACTTCCCAGTAGAGTGCAATGTTTTATTACAGGACATGTAATAAAATATACTAATATGAAGCTTATGTATATATTTTTAAAACTAGAGCACTCGAGCATTGTTTGGGAATTCAAACAACACTATAGACTGTCCTACCAAAATTCATGTGTTAAAACCTAATCTTCAAGGTGATGGTATTAGGAAGTGGAGCCTTTGGGAACTGATTAGGTCATGAAGGTAGAGCCCTCATTAATGAGATTCGTGGCCTTCTAAAAGAGACCTGAGAAAGCTCCCTTATCCCTTCTGCTGTGTGAGGACACTTCAAAAGACTGGCCATCTATGAACCAGGAAGCAGGTTCTCACCAGAAGCTGACCATGCTGGTGCCCTGGTCTCCAGACTTCTAGCCTTCAGAACCATGAAAAATCAATTTCTGTTGTTTACCACTTAACCTGGTCTGTGGTAGTTTGTGATGGCAGCTGGAAAAAAATAAAACGACCAACAATTATTTTTCCCCTGGAGAGGAATAGTTTATCACTGACACTATTCAGAAATATTGGCACATGGTGATAATCAAAAGCAGGCTGACTTTTAGTAATTTTTATTGCTTTGAAATTCCACAGTGAACCTTATGGCCTGTACCAGGAGTGGACTGCTTCTAGACATTTCAGTTCGCATCCAACTGCAACACCATGGATGAACGAGGTAAGAGTGGCAGAATTGCTCTGTCGATTGTTTGATCCAAAGAACTGTCAGAAATAGTATATGGTTATTCTATGCTACGAAGTTCTGATGTAATTACATAGCCATAGATAACTGGTAAAGGGAATAATCACTTAGAGCAATTGGCCTAGATTTTTCTTCCTAGAGCCAGAAACAAATATAGGAGCTCTAAATGTATACTGGTCTCCATCTTTTAAGTTGCAGGTAAAGATTTAGAAAATATATGTGTATGTTGTGGCTTATTAAAAAAGGTGAAGTTACCTTAAACAAAATAGGAGAGGTGATTTTAAAAAGGAAACAAGAGAAAAATGTTTCTGTGGGAAATGGAGATTTAAAATTATCATGAGGATGTTGGTAAGTGAGAGAATGTTTCCGACAAAACAAAAACAGTGCGTAACCTCTTGAGGATGAATCCTTTGTAGCGTCTCGAGCATGAAACCAGACTTTCTGGAGTGGGATCTGAATACCCCTGAAACAATGAGTACTAGAAAGCCATAAAACTCTGTCCTCCAGACAAGGAGGAATAGCACATTGTGGGGATTGATATTTTCCTGGCACGAAGCTTTAACATGGCTTTTACTTAGTTGGTAGGTAATTATATGGAGAAATATCTAAGACAAGGGAAAATTTTGGTATAAATAAAGTCCACTAATAACTTTTATGTAGGTTTCAATTACACAACCAAAGATAGATGCTGTTTCCATATACTGTACTGAAAAGTCTACAAATAGGAAACTGAAATCACAGAAAACTGGAATTATTTTAAACATTTCTTTCCATTAATTTTATGATTTTTATAACTTTGATTGATTCTTTTTTTCATGATATCCCAAGCATTTTTTCTCAAAGAATGGATTCCTTTGGCCATAATTTGGCAAAGATAAAGTGCATACTGTGAAAATTGGAAAGACTGCAGATACTGGATGGTCTGTTCAGGTGAAAAGCTGAAACTTGTAGAGATGAGAAATTCTTGGAAAAAATGAAGAGCTGTATGTTCTAGGTGCTATAAAATACAAAGGATGTCTGTAGGTCAAAGAACAATAATGGAAGATGTGCTAGTGACTAGGGGTCATCAGGGCTGGCAGTTATCTCAGGGGGTCAATGGCAAACAAAACTTGAAAATTTAATTTTGAAGGGTGAATGTAAACTCATGGATCGTTGAGACTTAATGGGTTAAAATTTAGGAGTATAATATTGGCAATGAGAAGTATATGTCTTATTCAAACAACATGGAGTATAAGGGCATACATAGTAGGATGTGATAATGTGATTTATTATAAAATACATATTTGGTCTTTGACCCCATTTCTGGCAGAGCTCCTAAATCCCTTGGAATTTGCTGAATGAAGAGAGCATAAAGGTGACTTTTGTTAGGTTACTGAGGTGACTTTTGGATTGCATCTGGGTGGGGGGCTAGTTGCCAGTGGAGCCAACCATGTGATTAGAAAGTTGAAACTTTCAAAACTCTCTCCTCCAGCACCTCCTGGGAGGGAAGGGGGTTTGAGATTGAGTTCAACTCCCAATGGCCAAGGACTTAATCAATCATGCTTATATAATTAAACATCCATAAAAACTCAAAAGGCCAGGATTCAGAGAGCTTCCCAGTTGGTAAATGCATGGAGACTTGGGGAAAGTGCTGTGCTCAGAGAGAGCGTGGAAGCTTTGTGCCCTTTCTTCATATCTTGCCCGATAAAACTCCTCCATCTCACTGTTCCTGAGTTATGTTCTTTTGTAATAAACTGGTAATCTAGTAAGTAAAATGTTTCTCTGAGTTCTGTGAGCCACTCAAGCAAATTAATCAAACTCAAAGAAGGGATCATGGGAACCTCTAATTTATAGCCATTCCATCAGAAAAACCTGGATTTGCAATTGGTATCTGAAGTGTGTATCCATGGGTGGGGGAGGGCAGTCTTGTAGGACTGAGCCCTTAAATTGTAATCTAAGGAGGGCATTCTTGGAAACACTAATCTATAGCCTAGGTCAGAAGCACAGGTGAAACCTGAGATTGAGGTTGGCATTTGAAGTGGACGGCAGTCTTGTGGGACTGAGCCCTTAACTGTGGGATCTGATGCTATCTCTGGGTAGATAGTGTCAGCATTGATTTGAATTGCGGAATGCCCAATTTGTGCTTGAAAATTGCTTGATGGGGTGGGGAACACCCCTTACCCCACCCCTCCGTGCATGTGCACTTACACACACACACACACACACACACACACACACACTGGAATTGTTGGATGGTCAGAATCCTTTCTGTAGAATAATCCATTTTTAATAGAGCAGAGGTATGATGAATTGTGGAGAGATTTGGGAAAGGATATAAAGAGAGAAAAACAGACTGATATTTCTGTGGAATGGTTTAAAGCATGCATGGTCAGAGAATGAAAATGAGGTTTTCATGATAAAGATTACAAAACTGGTAAAGAGGTAATATACAAAGGCATGGCAGATTTTTAATTAATGTCCGTACATTATTAGAAGTCTGTTGAAACAGAGGAGTTGGTACATGATTAATTTTATTGGTGACAATAAATTTAATAATTACAAAAACAAAAGAAATTCTAGTGTGGGCTTATCAATAAGAAAAAAACATGGCTTCATAAAAGAATTGTGTCAGGAAATTTGGATTGAAAGTGGCTATGACATGAGAGAAGTTCTTCATAGGTCAAGAAGGGGAATGTGGACTTGGTCAGACCCGATCCCAGCCTTCTCAAGGGTATACTTCAAAAAGTTTAGAGAGAATCAAGTTATAATTCCTTAGCCAAAGATTCAAAGTGAACCAAAGCTAAAACAAGGTAGAAATACATAGTAACAACAGTGGGTAATTGAGTTTCTACTACAAGCTAATTACTGTTCGAGGCACTTTGAATGTGCTATTTCTAGAAGAACATTTTGGTTTCACATTTACCACAGACCCCACAGAGGAGAAAAGGCACTGGAGGTGTGTGAGTGGAGAGGGTGGGGGACCAGTGTGACCACTCATAGATAAGCTCAGATATTTTTAAAGACCACAGGTGAAAAGTAAAGAAACGCATCCCAAATAAAGGGAATATGTAAAACTGGCTAAAAGCTAGGAAAATGTTACAAATATCCTGAGCTTAAAATATGCTAAGACTTGAGAAAGATGCCAACCTAGAATAACTCTTAAAAGAAGGAATTAGGGGCCACTTGTGGTGCATCCCGGATGGCAGTGACAGACGCGCTGTTCAATACTCTTATTTGCTTCCTTGACTGTTAGGAAGAAGCTTCAAACTGGAAAGAGAGCAAATATAGTTAAGCAGTATTTCAATGTGTGAGGGGGATAAATGGCAAAGAGAACCTTGCTGTTTTGACTGTTTGTGTCTCTTGATCTTGGCCCTGAAGGGACTTGCAAGAGCTATCCTGGGAAACTGTTGGTGATATTTGTGTACTCATGTTGCTGAGAGAACAAACCAACTGAAGCCAGATACTCTAATTTTGAAAAGAATAAAAAGTGAGCTCTAGGAGCTAATAGAACTTTCTTGGTTTCCTTAACAACCAAGGATCAGTCCTAACCTGATCCAACAACATGTTAAGTTGTTTCCTTCTCTGAGTCCATTGACATGACCTCATCCTGATATCACAATAGTTGACATAAATAATTGCTTTTATTGTATATAGACTGCAATGTCCTCGAAGGTAAGGACTATCTTGTATTCATTGTTATTTCCCCAGGGTCTATCACAGTGCATTGAATCACAGTGAGGACTTCTGCTTATTAATCAATCTCTTGCTCTCACACTCCCTCTCTTCATTGTCTTTTTTTTTTTTTTCCATTCAGTACATGCCCTCTTTAATACCCATCACCAGGCTAACCCATCCCCCCACCCCCTCCTCTCTAGAACCCTCAGTTTGTTTCTCACAATCCATAGTCTCTCATGGTTCGTCTCCCCCTCTGATATCCCCTACTTCATTTTTCCCTTCCTGATATCTTCTTCTTCTTCTTCTTTTTTTTTAACATATAATGTATTATTTGTTTCAGAGGTACAGGTCTGTGATTCAACAGTCTTACAAAATTCACAGCGCTCACCATAGCACATACCCTCCCCGATGTCTATCACCCAGCCACCCCCTCCCTCCCACCCCCCACCACTCCAGCAACACTCAGTTTGTTTCCTGAGATTAAGAATTTCTCATATCAGTGAGGTCATATGATACATGTCTTTCTCTGATTGACTTATTTCACTCAGCATAATACCCTCCAGTTCTTCCACTTCACTGCAAATGGCAAGATTTCATTCCTTTGGATGGCTGCATAATATTTCAGTGTGTGTGTGTGTGTGTGTGTGTGTGTGTGTGTGTGTGTGTGTGTGTATACCACATCTTCTTTATCCATTCATCTGTTGATGGACATCTTGGTTCTTTCCACAGTTTGGCTATGGTGGACATTACTGCTATAAACATTGGGGTGCACATACTCCTTCAGATCCCTACATTTGTATCTTTGGGGTAAATACTCATTAGTGCAATTGTTGGGTCCTACGGTAGCTCTATTTTCAACTTTTTGAGGAACCTCCATACTGTTTTCCAGAGTGGTTGCACCAGCTTGCATTCCCACCAACAGTGTAGGAGGGTTCCCCTTTCTCCACATCCCCGCCAACATCTGTTGTTTCCTGACTTGTTAAGTTTAGCCATTCTGACTGGTGTGACGTGGTATCTCATTGAGGTTTTGATTTGGATTTCCCGGATGCCGAGCAATGTTGAGCACTTTTTCATGTGTCTGTTGGCCATTTGGATGTCTTCTTTGGAAAAATGTCTGATCATGTCTTCTGCCCATTTCTTGATTGGATCATTTGTTCTTTGGCTGTTGAGTTTGATAAGTTCTTTATACATTTTGGATACTAGCCCTTTATCTGATATGTCATTTCCAAATATCTTCTTCCATTCTGTCAGTTGTCTTTTGGTTTTGTTGACTGTTTCCTTTGCTGTGCAAAAGCTTTTTATCTTGATGAGGTCCCAGTAGTTCATTTTGCCCTGGCTTCCCTTGCCTTTGGAGATGTTTCTAGGAAGAAGTTGCTGTGGCTGAGGTCGAAGAGGTTGCTGCCTATGTTCTCCTTTAGGATTTTGATGGACTTCTGTCTCACGTTTAGGTCTTTCAATCATTTGGAGTCTATTTTTGTGTGTGGTGTAAGGAAATGGTCCAGTTTCATTCTTCTGCATGTGGCTTCCAATTTTCCCAACACCATTTGTTGAAAAGACTGTCTTTTTCCATTGGACATTCTTTCCTGCTTTGTCGAAGATGAGTTGACCATAGAGTTGAGGGTCCATTTCTGGGCTCTCGATAATGTTCCATTGATCTATGTGTCTGTTTTTGTGCCAGTACCATACTGTCTTGATGATGACAGCTTTGTAATAGAGCTGGAAGTCTGGAATTGTGATGCCACCAGCTTTGCTTTTCTTTTTCAACATTCCTCTGGCTATTTAGGGTCTTTTCTGGTGCCATACAAATTTTAGGATTATTTATTCCATTTCTTTGGAAAAAGTGGATGGTATTTTGATAGGGATTGCACTGAATGTGTAGATTGCTCTAGGTAGCATTGACATCTTCACAATATTTCTTCTTGCAATCCATGAGCATGGGATGTTTTTCCATTTCTTTATGTCTTCCTCAATTTCTTTCATGAGTATTTTATAGTTTTCTGAGTACAGCTTCTTTGCCTCTTTGGTTAGATTTATTTCTAGGTATCTTATGGTTTTGGGTGCAATTGTAAATGGGATTGACTCCTTAATTTCTCTTTCTTCTGTCTTGTTGGTGTATATAAATGAAACTGATTTCTGAGCATTGGTTTTATATCCTGCCACTTTACTGAATTCCTGTATGAGTTCTAGAAGTTTTGGGGGTGGAGTCTTTTGGATTTTCCACATAAAGTATCACATGATCTGCAAGGAGTGAGAGTTTGACTACTTCTTTGCCGATTTGGATGCCTTTGATTTCTTTTTGTTGTCTGACTGTTGTGGCTAGGACTTCTAATATTATCCTCAATAGCAGTGGTGATAGTGGACATCCCTGCCGTGTTCCTGACCTTAGGGCGAAAGCTCTCAGTTTTTCCCCATTGAGAATGATATTTGTTGTGGGTTTTTCATAGATGACTTTTATGATATCGAGGTATGTACCCTCTATCCCTATACTCTGAAGAGTTTTGATCAAGAAGGGATGCTGTACTTTGTCAAATGCTTTTTCTGCATCTATTGAGAGGGTCATATGGTTCTTGTTCTTTTATTAATGTATTGTATCACATTCATTGATATGCAGATGGTGAACCAACCTTGCAGCCCTGGGATAAATCCCACTTGGTCGTGGTGAATAATCTTTTTTAAATGTACTGTTGTATCCTATTGGCTAGTATTTTGGTGAGAATTTTTGCATCCATGTTCATCAAGGATATTGGTCTGTAACTCTCCTTTTTGATGGGGTCTTTGTTTGGTTTTGGGATCAAGGTAACGCTGGCCTCATAAAATGAGTTCGGAAGTTTTCCTTCCATTTCTATCTTTTGGAACAGTTTCAGAAGAATAGGTATTAATTCTTCTTTAAATGTTTGGTAGAATTCCCCTGGGAAGCCATCTGGCCCTGGGCTTTTGTTTGTTGGGAGATATTTGATGACTGCCTCAATTTTCTTAGTGGTTATGGGTCTGTTCAGGTTTTCTATTTCTTCGTGGTTCAGTTTTGGTAGTTTATACATCTCTAGGAATGCATCCATTTCTTCCAGCTTATCTAATTTGCTGGCATATAACTATAATATGTTCTTATAATTGTTTGTATTTCTTTGATGTTGGTTGTGATCTCTTGTCTTTCATTCATGATTTTATTTATTTGGGTCATTTCTCTTTTCTTTTTGGTAAGTCTGGCCAGGGGTTTATTAGTCTTGTTAATTCTTTCAAAGAACCAGCTCCTAGTTTTGTTGATCTGTTCTACTGTTCTTTTGGTTTCTATTTCACTGATTTCTGCTCTGATCTTTATTATTTCCCTTCTCCTGCTGGATTTAGGCCTTATTTGTTGTTCTTTCTGCAGCTCTTTTAGGTGTAGGGTTAGGTTGTATATTTGAGACCTTTCTTGTTTCCTGAGAAAGGCTTGTATTGCTATATACTTTCCTCTTAGGACTGCCTTTGCTGTATCCCAAAGATCTTGAACAGTTGTGTTTTCATTTTCATTTGTTTCCATAAATTTTTTAAATTCCTCTTTAATTTCCTGGTTGACTCATTCATTCTTTAGTAGGATGCTCTTTAGCCTCCATGTATTTGAGTTCTTTCTGACTTTCCTCTTGTGACTGAGTTCGAGTTTCAAAGCATTGTGGTCCAAAGATGTGCAGGGAATGATCCAGATCTTTTGGTACTGGTTGAGACCTGATTTGTGACCTAGGATGTGATCTATTCTGGAGAATGTTCCATGGGCACTAGAGAAGAATGTGTATTCCGTTGCTTTGGGATGGAATGTTCTGAATATATCTGTGAAGTCCATTTGGTGCAGTGTGTCATTTAAAGTCTTTATTTCCTTGTTCTTTTGCTTAGATGATCTGTCCATTTCAGTGAAGGGGGTGTTAAAGTCCCCCACTATTATTGTATTGTTGTCAATGTGTTTCTTTGCTTTTATTATTAATTGCCTTATATAATTGGCTGCTCCCATGTTAGGGGCATAGATATTTACAATTGTTAGATCTTCTTGTTGGATAGACCCTTTAAGTAGGATATAGTGTCCTTCCTCACCTCTTATTATAGTCTTTGGTTTAAAATCTAATTTGTCTGATATGAGGATTGCCACCCCAGCTTTCTTTTGGTGTCCATTAGCATGGTAAATCGTTTTCCACCCCCTCACTTTCAATGTTGTGGTGTCTTTGGGTCTAAAATGAGTCTCTTGCTGACAGCATATCGATGGGTTTTTTTTTTTTTTTTAATCCAATCTGATAGCCTGTGTCTTTTGATTGGGGCATTTAGCCCATTTACATTCAGGGTAATTATTGAAAGATATGAATTTAGTGCCATTGTATTGCCTGTGAAGTGACTGTTACTGTATATTGTCTGTGTTCCTTTCTAGTCTATGTTACTTTTAGGCTCTCTCTTTTCTTAGAGGACCCCTTTCAATATTTCTTGTAGGGCTGGTTTCGTGTTTGCAAGTTCCTTTAATTTTTGTTTGTCCTGGAAGCTTTTGATCTCTCCTTCTATTTTCAATGACAGCCTAGCTGGATATAGTATTCTCGGCTGCAAATTTTTCTCATTTAGTACTCTGAATATATCATGCCAGTCCTTTCTGGTCTTCCAGATCTCTGTGGATAGGTCTGTTGCCAATCTAATGTTTCTACCGTTGTAGGTTACGGATCTCTTATCCCGAGCTGCTTTCAGGGTTTTCTCTTTGTCTCTGAGACTCGTAAGTTTTACTATTAGATGTCAGAGTGTTGCCCTATTTTTATTGATTTTTGAGGGGGGTTCTCTGTGCCTCCTGGATTTTGATGCCTGTTTCCTTCCCCACATTAGGGAAGTTCTCTGCTGTAATTTGCTCCAATATACCTTCTGCCCCTCTCTCTCTTCTTCTTCTGGGACCCCAATTATTCTAATATTGTTTTGTCTTATGGTATCACTTGTCTCTCAAATTCTGCCTTCATGATCCAATAATTGTTTATCTCTTTTTCTCAACTTCTTTATTTTCCATCATTTGGTCTTCTATATCATTAATTCTCTCTTCTGCCTCATTTATCCTAGCAGTTAGAGCCTCCATTTTTAATTGCACCTCATTAATAGCCTTTTTGATTTTGACTTGGTTAGATTTTAGTTCTTTTATTTCTCCAGAAAGGGTTTCTCTAATAACTTCCATGTTTTTTTCAAGCCCAGCCTGTATCTTTAAAATAACGTCATTCTGAACTCTAGTTCCGACATGTTACTAATGTCTGTATTGGGGCATCTGGGTGGCTCAGTCAGTTAAGCATCTGCCTTCGGCTCAGGTCATGATCCCAGGGTCCTGGGATTGAGTCGTGCATCGGGCTCCCTGCTCCTTGGCATCCTGCTTCTCCCTCTGCCTCTCTCTCTCTCATGAATAAATAAATAAAATCTTTAAAGAAGAAAAAAGTTAAAAACAAAGAAACAAAAAAACAGAATATGATCAAATATGATCATGCTGGTGCATAGATCAGTGCCACACACTAGATTTTGGGCATATTTTGGTCTGTTAGAAGAAAGTGCCTCCCAAAATTTTAAAGAAAGAAAACCTTATATATGTACAAAAATGCAGGTAAGTATGATGAAGGGATGGAATATGAATGTCAAGATGAAAATTATGAAAGATTTTATAAAAGGCATTGATAAGAAGTTGGTTGAAAAAAGAAAGAAGAGGATTTAAAAAAAAGGGGGGGAGAATATGATCAGGCAGGAGACTAGAACAAAGCCATACACTAGAGATTTAGGGTATATTTTGGTCTGTTAGAAGAAACTGTATTCCAAAATTTTAAAGAGAGAACACCTTATATATACATACCAAAAATAAGGTTAACTACTATGAAGGGATAGAATATGACTCTAAAAATGAAAAATAAATATTTTTTTTTTAAAAAGGGATTGATAAAATGTTGGTTGAAAAAGGGAAAAAGAATAATTCAAAAAAAAACAGAAAAAGAAAAAAAGTTAAAAAAATTAACTTTGAAAGACTAAAGAATCATGGTAAAAAAGCCATGAATTCTGTGTTCTGTATTCCCCCAGCGCTGGAGTTCTGCCATTCTCATTGATCGGTAAACTTGGTCTTGGCTGGCTGTTCTTGCTGATCTTCTGGGGGAGGGGCCTGTTGCCGTGGTTCCCAAATGTCTTTGCCGGAGGCGGAATGCCCCGCCCTTGTCGGTCCGGGCTAAGTAATCTGCTCGGGTTTGTTCTCGGGAGCTTTTGTTCCCTGCAAGCTTTCTGTACAGCTTTGGAGATGAGAGTGAAAATGGCAGCCTCCCAATCTCCACCCCAGAGGAGCGGAGAACTCAGGGACCTACTCCTCAGTGCGCCCCCAGAGAAAAGCAGTCAATCATTCCCGTCTCCCCCGTCTCCAGCTGCACTCTGTGCTCACCCAGCCTGTGACCGAGCATTTCTATCTCTGGCACAGGACCCCATGTGGAGTCTCCAAACCCAGCAGATCCCTGTGGTGCCCTCCATGCCACTCCTCCTGTGGGAGGAAGGGGACTCCCCCAGATCTGCCGCTTGTTGGGTCCCTGCTGGAGGAGCAGTGGCCCGACTGTGCTGCGGATCACGGTTTATGGCAACCCCGAGCTGAGAGCCCACTCCTCAGCTCTGTCTCTGCAGCCAGTCCAATACCTCTGTCTCTGTAGCCGCTCCAATACCTGGGAGCTTTGCCACACTCAGGCACCCCCTGGTCTTTCTGTGACCCCACGGGTTCTGAGACCACATTGTCCCAGCAAGGGTTCCATCCCTTGCTTATCCACCAGAGCGACGTCCCTCAGCGGAGCCGACTTCTAAAAGTTCCGATTTTGTGCTCCGCTGCTCTATCACTTGCCAGTAGCGGCTGATGGAGGCCCCCTCCCCTGCCGTCTATCTTCCCGAATATTACCTCGAATTCACTTCTCCGCATGTCCTACCTTCCAGAAAATAGTCACTTTTCTGTTCAGAGAGTTGCTGCTATTCTTCTCTTCGAACTCCTTTTGAGTTCATAGATGTTCAGAATGTTTTGAGCCCTATCTAGCTGAATTCCTGGGACCAGATGAAATTTAGGTCTCCTACTCCTCTGCCATCTTGCTCCTCCCCCCTCTTCATTGTCTTCTCTCTTACTCCTCTTTCCATTCAACACCTTGTTGTTAGCTTTAATGCAATTAAAAGCAAACTTCTTGCTTAGTTTATAGAACTTTTTTTTTCTTTCTCTCTCTCCTTCTCCTCTGTCTCTCTCTCTCCTCTGTCTCTCTCTCTCTCTCCTCTGTCTCTGTCTAGTGATTCCATGTAGGAATTGCTTCCAGGCATTTGTTGGAAAAAAGACTTACATATTTTTATAAATCTTGAATTCTGGGAAAAATCAGTTAAGAAAAAAATGGGAAAAATCATAATTCTCCTGCAAGAATTAAAGCCCAGCACTGAACATAAGGAATCCACTGGTGTCAAGTTGAAACCAAGAGCAGGAAATGCTTATGTGTAAAATTGAAGACTCTGAAGGCCACCATGTCCTAGAACTAGACACGTATTATAGTGGCATACAAAAGAGTTTCACAGCTCAAAAAATTCTCTGAAAATCTGCCTATTCATCCCTTCTTCCCCCCATAGCCCTGGGAATCACTGGTCTTTTATCATTCCTGTAGTTTTGCCTTTTCCAAAATGTCATATATTTGGAATCCTATAGCTATGTAGCCTTTTCAGATTGGCTTCTTTCACTTGGTAATATGCATTTAAACTTCCTCTATCACACAGTTTTCCTAACTCAGTTTAGATTATTTATAAAATATGCCAGGGGTATCAACAAATGAGAAGGCCTACATATCTTGACCCCTGAAACTCTTCTGGGAGAGTTAATTTCTCAAAATTTTGATTTCCTCATTAGCAAATGGGAGGTAAAGAAAAGAAATAAAATATTACTCTCAGTAAAAGGCTTATGTTCAGTTCTTTCCCTCAAGGGGCCACAGTGAGTTCCTGTGGCACTTTTCCTTTTTGAGAATGATTTAGGAGAGACTTCATTTACTACTCCTAAGACCTGTTCATGGGAAACAGGGTGCTGAGAGATAATAGACCAATATGCTCTTGAATATAGTCAGTAATGAGAAGCTGAATTTAGAGGGAATTTTGGCTCAAGATTCAGAGCCAAATTTGTATTTTGAAGGTTTTGGAGGGGCTGGGTGGTATAATAAAAAATGAGTGTGTCCAAGGCTTCATGCACTCATAGAGGGTGTTTTGCATGCTCAGGTATCTCATGGATTCTCAGTGCCTTTTGCCATCTTCACACCTGATATTTGTTATATGTATTATACAATCTTTTTGTTGTTGTTTTTTTGTTTTTACAAAATATTTTGTTACTTGAATGATGTATCAGACATTTTTGTTTGACTTCTGGATATACTTTCTTTCTCCACTCTCTCTCCTGGAAGGCTGATCTGTGTGGACTACATCAATAGGTCCCATTCAGGTACAGAGTTTGTTTCATGATTCTGTCAAGTTCTAAGATATTTCCTGAAGTTTGGAGAGAGAGGGGGATGGTGAATTGTGTCACACAGCAACTATTCATAAAATGAATGAATTGTGAGAAATCATGAAAGATTGTGTGGATCGTGTTCCTACATGTTTGGTTCTTCTGTCTAGTAGGTGCAGAAATGATAGGCACAATTATCACCACATGTTCCATTCTGAGGGCTAAGAGCATTTTGGTTTTCTTCAAAGATTAAATGTGGCAAAACAGTACAAATTTGTTTCAGTTTTAGAAAGGGGCAGCTGGGCTAGGACAGTTATATTTTTTATTCCTTCTTCTTTTTCCTTCCCTTTTCCTCCTTCTTTCCTTCCCTCCTTCCTTCCTTCACACTACATGAATAATGTAAAATGAGCATTGGTATATAAGCATGGGTATCTGGGAAATACAGATTTATCAGAAGGGATTGCCACCTAAGCAGAATTTGACACTAGCACTTGGACTCTTCCTTCCATTTTAATGATCTTCAGGATATGGTCTTTAGATAACAACAGATAAATAGAAACCTTTAGCTAGCTAATAATGAAAACCCTGCCTAGGTGGATTACATTTTATTGTTAAACTCAAATTTACAAAATATGATGTACATGTGATATTTTGCTACATTGGATTTTTTTTTTAATTTCTATTCCCTTATTCACATTACTAATTAGTTATATTTAAGAAATAACAGGTTACTTTGCCCTTGGGGGAAAGTCCCCAATAAAATCTCTTATCTGTATTGTTTGGGATCTAGAAAGCAAGCTGGTTCACTCCTAGATATCATTAAAATATTTAAATCAATTTCCATTTTTGTTAACAGGAATTTTTTTTTTTTAAAGATTTTATTTATTTATTTGACAGAGAGACACAGCGAGAGCAGGAACACAAGCAGGGGGAGTGGGAGAGGGAGAAGCAGGCTTCCCGCTGAGCAGGGAGCCCGATGCGGGACTCAATCCCAGGACCCTGGGATCATGACCTGAACTGAAGGCAGATGCTTAACGACTGAGCCACCCAGGCGCCCTGTTAACAGGAATTTTTAAGAAAATCTTTCATAAAATGTAGGCTAAATCATAATATAGTCTAGTGAAATCCCTTACTTCAATTACTACAATTTATACTTCTCTATAATTTTTACCTATTCTCTTGTATGCCACTAGTATAGCAAATTTTTATTTCTCAAATTTTTGAATAATTACATTAATGACTGCAAAGATTCCCATATAAATGTCTAAATTCCATCCATCCGTCCTCTATTCACCCATTCATTTATGTTCCAGGAAATGTGCTAACATATGGAAAAGCAAGACAAGAAACAAAATTATTACTGTCTGTGAACTCCTAAAACTAATGAGACAGGCAAAGAATAGACAATGTGATGTGATCAGGCTGCTAATTTAGATAAGTGTGGTCAGTGAAGACTTCTTGAAGGAGAAGGGGCAAGAAGTAGGAAGCAGGGGGCTGGGGAACAGTAGGGTGTAGTTGAACTAAAGTGTAACTGGGAGTTACCTGAATGACTGTGGGTGATGAAGAACTGAAGCTAAAGTTTATGCACAGGCATAAAAGTCTGAGAGATGTCATATTTGGGGAAGTATAATGTACACCATGGAATACATCTAGAACATAGAGGATAGGGGAGAGCCATGAAAGATGTTCCCAGGACTACAGGCAGGCACTAGGTCATAAAAGCTCTCTTATGAGCTGGGAAAGTTTGCAATGGTTGCAGAACAACCTGGGAAGCCACTGTGTTGAGTAGAGTACGGTGATGAAATATGTGTTTCAGAAGGGTTATTCTCAGGCTGTGGAGAATGGATAATGGAGACCAAGAATGGCAGTGGAAACATTAGACTATGAGTGGATGGGAACAGGGCCCAGGTCTGTTTATTCACCACTGTATCTCCAGGACCTTGATCAGCATCTGGCACACAATAATTCCACCATGAATATTTGTTGAATAAAGGAATCAACATGGATCATGTGAGTAACTTCTGAGGTAATCCCAGTAAGAAATTATGAAAGCCTAAATTGGTAATCAAGATAAAAAGTAGATAATGTGGATCAGTATTTTCCAAACTTTCCTAGTTAGACCTGTTTTAGGAAATACACATACATGACTCAGTGCACACAGGCAATGTGCACACCCACCCACACCTAAAACTAACATTTTACTGAACAGTTTACCCCTACTGCCTGCAAATGCACTCTGTTTTCTATCCTATGCCATGCTACACTGTTAGTTTTCTGCTCTAACAAATACAGTAGACTCAGTGCCTTAAACAAAAGAAATGTGAACTCTCACAATTCTGGAGACTTAAAGTCTGAGACTGAGGTGTCGACAGATTTGGTTTCTTATGAGGGCCACAAGGGAAGCATCTGTTCCTGCCTCTTCCCTTGGCATGTGGATGGCAGTCTTCTCCCAGTGTCTTCCCATGGCCTTGCCTCCTTGAAGGTCTGTGTCCTAATCTTTTCTTATAAGGACACCAGTCATATTGGATTAGGGCCTACCGATGTGACTTTATTTTACCCTAATTAACTCTTTATAGGCCTTATCTCCAAATATAGTCACAATATGAGGTACTGGAGGTTAGGATTTCAACATAGGAATTTTGGGGGGACACGTGTTTTTTTAAAGGGAAGCTAATGAAGGTGTTTGTTTGTTATAAAGATTTTATTTATTTGTCAGAGTGAGAGAGAGCAAGCACAAGCAGGGAGAGAAGCAGCCTCCCCACTGAGCATGGAGCCCAATGTGGGACTTGATCCCAGAACCTGGGATCATGACCTGAGCTGAAAGCAGGTGCTTAACCAACTGAGCCAGCCAGGCATCCTTATTATGTATTTTTAAAATAGTCCAAAGTCCATAGATACTTTGTGTTACACATTCTATCAGTTTTTTAAAAGATCTATAATTACGTATATCATCTTTATGTATACCTTAATGCAGAATAGTTTCGTTATCCTAAAGATTCCCTGTACTCTACCTATTTCTCTCCCTCCCTCCCCAATCGCTGACAACCATTGATCTTTTCACTTTATCCATAGTTTTCCCTTTTTCAGAATGCCCTATAGTTGGAATCATACGGTATAAAGCCTTTTCAGTCTGGCTGTTTTCATTTAGTAATATATATATTTTTTTACAAATGTTCTTAACCTATTGATCTTCTATTTGGAAAACATTGGTTTAAGGAGATACTAAGGATGTAGTACTGTCAGGACTTGGTAAATATTAAGATGTGGGGAGGAGGGGTTTAGGGTCTGGAACCTTGGAGACATCTGTGATGTGTATTTGGCTGGCACACAGGTGTTAATTGAAGTCCTGGATGTGGTTGGGTCAACCCAGTAAGTGAAGAGAGCGTGAAAATTGGAGAGTTGAGGAATAAATCCTAGAGCATGTCAGTCCTATAGGTGTGAAACTTTGTCTTCAGTTTGAGTTGAACATCTTTGGCTATGTTAGTTTAACTTTTTTTTTTCCCCCATGAATGGTTTGCTCAGATCTGTATAAACATTTTTTTTTCCAACAGTTTGAGATCTTTCTATATTATAGAACTAGTCCATTACTATGTTTTCAAATATTTTTTCCCAATTATTTGTCTTTAGACTTTGATATTAGTTGCTATGCCCTCTTTAATATCAATCACCAGGCTAACCCATTCCCCCACCCCCCTCCCGTCTAGTTAAAGGATATTGAAAAAAAGACTAATAAATCAGAGTGAAAGGTTAAATAAGAAAATGGGAACTAATGTCATTAAATAATGTATATATAGAAAGGTAACCCAGTAGATTAAAAATACAAACTTTTTGAATACTCACCTTGAAGACAAAAAAAAAACAGCAAATATAAACATACATAACTATGAAATAGTAAGACTACATTGAGACCTAATGTAGCAATCAATAAATGTGAATGGACTTAACTCACATATTAAAAGGTTTCCTTTTGGCCTTCCAAATCAGACCCAGATATATGCTGTATAGAAGAAAAAACAATCTAAAATGAAGTGATTAAAAAAGGCTAAAAATAAAAGGATAAACGAGGATTTTGTGGGAAGCCCAGAAGGGAATGCAGCTGTAATAAATTAATATAATTGCATTACAAATTCATAACATAATTTCACTGAAGGGTGGTGGTTGGAGGGGTAGATAAGAGCTGACCTAATGAACTTCGCAAAATGGGGTTTTGTTGGGAAACTACAAGGCTAAAACTGAAAGCTGTATGTAAACATTGTACTCTGGTTGGTGAATTTGTTTCTTATGAATTCTGCTTTTACAATTCTGAATCTGCTTTCCCTCTATACTGGAGATGAACAAACAAGTTAATGGATGGTGGATGATGAAAGTCAGGGTTTTTTCATATGTTTTGTAATTTTTATTTATAAACTCATTTTGAGTAGATTATTTTCTCTTTCTCTCTACTTAGCACTTCCTATTTATTGGGTTTTTATTTATTTCAACTCTTTGTTCTGGGACTGACAGTCTACACCAGTCTTCGATTGTTGGCTCAAGCTTCCATCTCATGATGACATTGAGTGACATTCCAGATAAGTCACCAAAAGACAACTTGGTAGGGTGATGGCTGCAAGCCTGGGCTGTTACATTTGGTTCTGCTTGGTGGTCAGCTTCTTATAAGACCTAGACCAATAATAAAAGCATTAGCTTCTTTTAATGTCCATTCATGTGTGGGTAAATCTTGTTTTAGCTCCTTTTTTCACAGAGTGAACCTGGGTCTAATACTGTACCTGATATGGAATATCCTGAGTCCTTAGTATGCTGGAAGAAATGAATTCCTAATTGTCTCTGCTTGTTTCTGGGATCTGAGCTCGGCAGACCAGGGTCTTCATCCTTGCATTGCATTGGATTTCTGTTTTATATATGCTCCACGGAGATGCTTACCTTTGTGTGTGTATATGTTAGTATGTATGTGTATACATGGCTATTTCTTTTGAAATCTTTCAGTTTTGTATGTTACTATTTTGTTTTTGGAATAGTGGGAAAGTCTGGAAATATGAACTGCCACTTGACTGGAAATTACTCATTCCCTCTGGAGAATTTCAAACTTTTCTTTTTCTACATCCTGTTTATTTATTGTTAAACTTATTCCTAAATTTTTAATCTTTTAAAGATATTAGTGTGATCGCTCATCCATTATAATTTCAAACTGGCCATTTTCTGTGCAAAGGAAAACTGTTTTATATATACATCTGCACTAATACATATGTATATAAATGCATGTATTTGCAATCAGTACCTTAAGTTCTATTTTTCTAATAGTATTCATAGATTTGCTAGCATTTCTATAAACATAATTTTAATATTTGAAAATGACAATTTTGCCTATTTTCTAATATCTGTACTTTATTCTTTTGTGTAAATATAATTGTAATTTCAAGGATATTGTTGTCTTATTACTAACTTTAATGGAAATAATTCAGTTAATGTCTTACCATATTGCATGATTCATTATCTTTTTATTTTGGGATCCATTAGGTTGTAAATTTTAAACTACTTTTTACGTTAATCTATAATCATTAAAAATGATTTATACCTTAAAGTTTATATTTTAACTTAAACATTAAGCATTCATTTATCTCACTTTTGTTATATGATCAAGGCTTTTTATTTAAATATGGGTTACTAATTGGAGATTTACATCTTCTCTTTATCATAAACCATACCTATAAAACATTATATGTGATTTATGTGTTTTTTTAAGTACCTGAGATTTTTAAGGTATTTATGAAGCAATATGATTACATAATACTTATAAACTGTATGACCTTATCCCAAGCCATTATAGTTTTCTGAAGTACTTTTTAATGGTTCATACTTACTGGGTCATTCCAAAGAATTTAACTTAATTTTCTTAGAAACAATAACTCTTTTTTGGCACTTAAATGTTGATTGTTGTAGCATCTAATTTATTTATAGCACACTATGACTAGTATAAATAGGTTTTGGAACATAGAACTTTCTAAGTATACATTTAACAAATTGGAGCAAAAGTGGATGAATTCATTGAATAGTAGTCTACTATCTGCCAGGATTCATAAATCTTTGATCAATAATTTCTTTTTTAGAGTGAAAGCTGAGCAATTATTATTCCTAGAAGTTGATCAAGTAGATTGTCAATTAAATATGCTTTTGAAAAATATGTATATCTGACATCTCAAGGAAGGTCATGGCATTGTATGAGTTTATTTATTTTTTTAATTAGAATGGTCTATTGAATTTCAATAATCATTATAATTTTTGTAATGATATCTTATGTGAGTTATTAGGTTTCTAATATTAAGCTATCCTTGCATTCTGGGTATATTACTATTTAAATTTTATTATCATACATAATACCTTTATTAACAGTTTATTAATTTGATTACATTATCATTTCATAAAATTACTGGCTATCACTTTAGGATTCTCGTACAGAAATTCATGTGTGAAATTAGTCTATGTTGCAAACTGCCATCATATTTTGGCAATTTTTAGAATCTTTTGAGAACTAATAAATTTAAGTAATATTATTCTTTGAATTTTGTCATGGATGGAATTTTCAAATACAAGCATACCACATTTTCTTATGCTTAGCTTTATTGTGCTTTGTAGATATGTTTTTTGAAGGTTTATGGCAACCCTGCAACAGGCAAGTCTATCAGTGCCATTTTTTTTCCAACAGCATTTGCTTCCTTCATGTCTCTGTGTTACATTTTGGTAATTCTTGAAATATTTCACTTTTTGATTATTTGGTGTGGTGATCTGTGATTGGTGATTGTATGACTCACTGAAAGCTCAGATTAATGGTTAGCAATCTTTAACAAGGAAGAATTTTTTTAATTAAAGTATGTACATTAGACATAGTGCTATTGCATACTTAATAGACTATACTGTACTGTAAACAACTTTTATATGCATTGGAAAACCAAAAAATTCATTTAACTCATGTAATTGCAGTAGTCTGGAACTGAACCTGAAATATCTCCAAGGCATGCCTCTAGATGTTTCCTGCATTGAGAAGTTTCTTATTCATAACCACAATAGCATTGATATCAATCATTGCCACCACCTATTTCCACTCAACCATCCTGACATTTCTCTAATCTCTAATGGGGTACTTCTGTCATTTTTTGCTTGAGTAAATAAATGATCAATAAAATGAAATCTTATACTGTATATCATCTACTGAGTAAATGGTAGGGCTGGGAATAGTTTTTTCTTATTTAACACACATTTTCTGTTATACCATAACAGAAGAGTAATACAAATTGAAATTATTACTGATTACTTTTATCAGATACAGGATTTCTACTGACACTAATGGAACTTCACTGGGTTTATCTCAAAATAGACCCTAAGGATGGCAACCTAAGTTTTTCTTGAGATTTTCTTCACATGGGGTGTGGATTTAAGTAAGTGTATGAAAACGGCAAGTGATCAAGTTCTTAAATACTTAGAGATGCATTTTGATCATTTTCTTTCTCTGAAATGAATATTCTATTAAATTTATTTTCCCACTCATTCAAACTGTACTTTGTGGTGGTAATCAATTCTAAGATATTTATTAAGTATTTATAATCTTTTTTATTTACTCACCTTATTTGGATAGAGAGAAAGGCTGGGCAGAATTTACGTGGGTATATTGAAATTATTATCAATATTTTAGAGGTGAGAAATACTTTTGAGAAAAACAGGTGGGTATACATATAATTATTACATTTCTATTTTTCAAATCAAATATTCAATTATTGGCAGATAATTTTCTGCCTGGTGTAGGTGTAATTTCCCATTATTGAGGTTGGTAAACATGCCATGAAGTGATATCTTTATCTAACCAATGCCCATATTAATACCTGTATTTATTTTAGAATCAAGGATGGGATATTACCATGCAGAGTTCCTTTTACATTTTTCTTAAGAGACATTATTAAACATTTCTTATGCTGTAAATTATTTATAATGTGACACTCAGCAGCATCTTGAACTACTTGCTGATCTATCTAGAAATTCCATCTCTGATCATAGTCTGCATATTCAAGAAGGAAAAGTAAACCTTATTGCGGTCTTTAAAAAACATAAAGAACTGAATTTACAAAATAGAAAGGAATCAGATCCTAATACATGTGATTGATGATAATGGAATCTAGATAGATACTGTAACATAAAGTGATAACAGATCCAAATAAGAAGAAACACAGTAAGGCTACCTTGTTGTGAAACCAATAGAAAAAATCTTGCCAGAGTTTAGCCTTTGGTTGTTAACAAAGCTGTGAAAAGAAAACATTTGGCACCTTGCAGTTTTAACAGAAGAAAACAGTTGAACCAACAGTAGAAATATTATTTTATTAATTATTTAAACATTAGAAAGGACATTGAATAATAAAATTATCTTTCATTATTTAGCTTCTTTCTCTTCAGGTTTATTGACATTTTCATATTTGTACAATTTTCTTAAGGAAATTGTCAAGCACTTTCTTTAGTGGGGCTAACTTGTCTTTAATTGATCTGTTTTCTGGTTTCCCCAATTTATAATTAATAGCATGAAAAGAAAAACCCATTTGAACTGCCCATCCCTCAGTAACCATGGCTATATAATACAGAATAGTGGATAAATATATCTTTACATTTCCATCCAGCAGTCCAGCAATAATGACTTAAGTCTGTTGCCTGGCAGAACTCCCAAGTACTTATAAAGAGACTAAGATCTCTGAAAAATGATAGGTCCATTCTAACACACTGTGCTGAAAATCTTGTCAATTGTAAAATAATTGTTAGCCATTGTGGGGTTTGAGGCAATAGGGATTTACATGACTATAGAGATCATTTTTTTTTTTTTTTTAAAGAACTGTGTAGAGTCTAGCCAACAGTTCTTGGCAGCATTTTAAACAGCATTAAGTTTCCAGGCAATGCCAAGGATCAAGTCCAGGGGAAACTGACTTTGTCACTGTAATTATTTCCAAGCTTACTCTGTTCCAAAACAAAGCAACTTGAGGACAGGTCTGTTGTAAATTTTCTAAGAATGCTTCACATGCAAGGTCTTGAAGGTATGTCTCTTCCAGACACATGTGTTTGGACCAATTCAGATATGGTTTCTTTGATTTTTGCCAATTGACACGATTGCCACACTCTTGGTCAAAGTCTAGAATTTTAAGATTTAGTAGTCCTAAGGGAACCATGGCCTCAAATTCACTGTTCCATTTTATGAGAGATGTCAATATGAGAGCCTGTCCAAAGAACGGGTAGCAACATCAAGGACAAGAATTGCTTCATATCAGTCCCAAACAGTCATAAATGGTTTAATTTTTATGTGTGTACACAGGTGGGGAGGAGGAAGTTCAGTCTCCACTGATCTTAATGTGTATGGGAAGAATGACTATTCGATGAAATTTTACAATAATATTAACAACTTAATGAGTTTGGGAATGAAAGGTAGTGTGTAAATCATTGCAAGCTCACTGTTTTAAGTTTGGCACTCTTATCAAACATCACTGATGTGACCCTGAAACAAGTAACTGTAGAGAGCACATATATCATCTCACTTTTTATAGGATGAACTATAAGTTAATCACATTTGTGGAGTACACTGCCCCTACTACTACCCCATCCCAGGAAAGGGTTTGAAAAAGAACCCAGGTGTTTGACAATGCATACTAGGTGAAGACCTGCCCTCAAAACCTGTTTTAAGAGATTTTCAAGTTTCGCACAAGAGTAGATGTGACCCAGCTTTTGCATACCAGATCAGGCAAACTTTGTGCTTACATATATCCAATACAGCAGTTTGGTTTGTAGAAGCTGGGTTAGGCGTAAGTCTTTAAAGAATAAGGGAAGCATTGGAGACCTAGAGTGTCAGAGCCAGAATCAACCTTAGTCAGCATTTGATCAGTCTTTTTTTCTTAAGCAAATGCCTTGGGACAGAGAAATTGTAGCTCGGTTGGGTCATGGAGTTAGTCAGAGCTGGACCTCGTATACAAAGCTCCTAACTCTTGATGTTTCACTAGATTGGAAAAAAAAAAAAAATGAAGAGGGTTAGAAGCAGGATGAAAATAAAGATCCATGCTTTGTTTTACTTAGGGCATGGCTAGAATGCTTTCTCCCTCTGAAGGTCATCCTTCTATAGTCATTCAGGATTAGTTTCCTGTTGAGTCTTTGTCTCAGTGATTTGGGAAATATACAATATTTTCAGGAGACTTTTTTTTTTTGTATTGATGGTTTCACTTTCTTTTTAGTACTTTATTACCAAAGGTCATCTTTCAAAACTTTTTTTTAATACTAGCAGAAATAACTCTACATTATTTATTATATATTATAAATAACTTTATTATATATACTTATAGTAATAATTGGTAATTGCTAGTAATATTTATTATTATAACTTATATGTTATAAATAACTTTGTACTATTTATCTCTATATTAAATGATATAGCTGATTCAAACTCTGAGACATTTATCTCAAATGGGGTTGATTCAGAACAGAGTTTACACTGTTGTAGGTTTAGAATGTGTTTTCTTTTTTCAGAAGTTGAAGGTCTTTTTGTATCTTTCTGTTAAAATTAGTTACACACAATTGCTGGGTCGTAGGGTAGCTCTATTTTTAATATCTTGAGGAACCTCCATACTGTTTTCCAGAGTGGCTGCACCAGCTTGCCTTCCCACCAACAGGGTAAGAAGATTCCCCTTTCTCCACATCCTCGCCAACATTTGTTGTTTCCTGTTTTGTTAATTCTTGCCATTCTAATTGGTGTAAGGTAGTATCTCATTGTGGTTTTGATTTGTATTTCCCTGGTGGCTAGTGATGTTGAGCATTTTTTCATGTGTCTGTTAGCCATTTGTATGTCTTCTTTGGAGAAGTGTCTGTTCATGTCTTCTGCCCATTTCTTGACTGGATTATTTGTTTTTTGGGGGGATGTTGAGTTTGAGAAGTTCTTTATAGATCTCAACAGAAGCTATGTCCACAATAGCCAAACTGTGGAAGGAGCCAAGATGCCCTTCAACAGATGAATGGATAAAGAAGATGTGGTCCATATATACAATGGAATATAACTCCGCCATCTGAAAAGATGAATACCCAACTTTTACATCAACATGGATGGGACTGGAGGAGATTATGGTAAGTGAAATAAGTCAAGCAGAGAAAGATAATTATCATATGGTTTCACTCATGTGTGGAATATAAGGAATAGCACAGAGGACCACAGGGGAAGGGAGGGAAATCCGAAGGAGGAGAAATCAGAGAGGGAGATGAACCCTGAGAGACTATGGACCCCAGGAAACAAACTGAGGTTTTCAGAGGGATGGGGGGTAGGGGTAGGGGGTAACTGGGTGATGGGTATTAAGGAGGGCACATGCTGTGGTGAGCACTGGGTGTTATACATAACTAATGAGTCACTGAACACTACATCAAAAACTAATGTACAATACAGTGGCTAACTGAACATAATAAAAAAAATAGTTACACACAAGGCCCTGGTAATTGCCTCTGAGGGTGTATTTTGAAGCCTACAATCCAGTCCACATATATCTGATAAGCCATAAAATGTTGAACTTTTCAGTAATATTGTCATAATTTTCTTAAGGATACCCAAATGCTTTAGAAAAGCACACTTCAATACGGTAGCCACTAGCTATATGTAGCTATTTAAATTAAACAGTCAGTTAAACTTAAATAAAATTTAAAAATCAGTTCCACAGTCACACTAGACACATATCAAGTGCTTAATAGCTACATATGACTATGGCTACTGCACTGGACTGCATGACTATGGGAAATTTTCATTTTTATGGAAATTTTTATTGGACCACTCCACTTGAGAAAAATTAAAGCTCTGTCCCAAGATCTTTGTATTCAAAATGCCTTCTCTACCTGAAGATTCACATGTTGATTAGTAAATATATTAAGCATGTGATTTTCTTAAATATTTCTAATTGAGAACCACAAATAACTTTAACATTTTTGTGCTGTTTTGTTAATCTTATCACTTTCTAGCTGTGCAGCCTTGAAAACTTTATTACGTTGCTCTAATTTCTATCTTTTTAGAATAGAGATCATAATATTTGATAGGATTGTTTTAAGAAGAAAATGACCACTATGGAGTACACTGGTAAACTGGGTTTTGATTGGGAATAACATCTTCAGGTGAAGTGCTCAGCCCACTGTGTGATGTATATTAGGGTACTTGAATCAGCAGGTCCTCAAATTACTGCCCTTTCCCAATACACACAAATACTTAGTAATTATTAATCAAAATATTTATACTACAACAGCTTTTCTTAGAAAACTCAAGTTAAAAAGGCAACAAGGGATTCTCAATAACAGATAATGGTTATAATCTGCATCTTAAAGCATTTCTCATCCCTATAGGATTTTAGTAATACCTTAAATATTTTATTTTTATGTTTGTACATTGTTTAGTTATTGGACCTAATTATAGCTTATAACTGAGGAGTAGAGGATGTGGCAGGGGCAAGGAGTAAAAATCAACTTTAATGTAGATTTAGGGGTCTAAAAGCAATACATCTTGGTTGAACTATCTTTATCCAAATTCCATGGCAATAGTTGCTGTGGGCTGAATGTTTGTACCCCACCCCCACCAAATTCATATGTTGAAATCTTAACTCCCAATGTGTTGGTATTAGGAGATAAAGAATTTGGGAGCTGATTGGGTCATGAAGGTAGAGCCCTCATGAATAGGATTAGTGCTCTTAAAGAGACCCTAGAGAGCTCACTTGCTCCTTCTACCATGTGAGTACACAAGAAGGAGATGCCCATGACCTAGGAAGCAGGCTCTCACCAGACACCAAATCTGCTGGTGCTTTGGTCTTGGACTTCCCAGCCTCCAGAACTGTAGGAGACAAATGCCTGCAGTTTAAACTGTTCTGGAACCTGGACAGGATTGCCTGACGGAAGAACCAAGGCCCTGGTAGATCTTGGAGGATAGGAGGTTTATTTAATGCTGGAGGGCTCAGAGGGGAGTGGTCTCCAAAGTTCTGAACCCTGAGCACAAATAAAGGGGGCAGTTTATACACTTATACTTCCACATACTCGGCACTTTTGGCATGTGTGCAAAATGGGGCAGGGAGAAGAACCCAGACTGGTGCGTGCGGGAAGCAGAGCAGGAAGAAGAACCCGGAAGAGCCCTGAGCAAGGACTGGGACTCTCTCGCTGGCTTGGTCGGCCATCTTAAGACAGATTTTCCTTATCATTACCCCCTTTGATGCTCCTTTAAACACCTAGTTTAGAGGGCATCATCTTCATCTTCTAAGGGGCGATAGTGAGTAAGGAGTAACGAGTCTGATTTTAGCAATTTGAGTAGTAATAAACATAGTAAGGGCATTAAGAATACAAGGACCAGATGCCACTATTAGGAGAAGCAATAGGAGGGGGCCAATGAGGGGCCGAACCAAGGGAACCATTGTGAGAGGGTATCCCACCCAGTTGTCTGCTGGAGTGTTTCCCACCAGCGATGTACTCATTCCTGTAATTGGGTCAGAGTTTCTTCGACCACTCCTGACTCATGAGCATAGAAACAACATTCCTCCTGTAGGAAGAGGCAGAGCCTCTCCTTGCGTGGCCGTGAGCAAGTCGAGTACACACCTGTTTTGGAGGACCACTGAGGCCAGTGAATCAAGTTGGTGCTGCAGGGCCAGGGTCAACTGAGTGAGGGCAGAAAAAATCTCCGTGAGCTGTTGAGTTAACCCCTGGTACTGAACCTGAGACATCCCGATGCCAGTGGTGCCGAAGGCAAAACCTGATGCGGCCAGCAGGCTCCCAATAAGAGGGATGGCCATGGGGGAGCATCGAGGGCAGCTAGGAGGTCTCCGTATGAGTGGGGCATCGCTCCAGGGGAGGACTGAAAGATCGGGTAAGAGACTGACAGGCATGCATGATTGATCTCACAGGGTAATGCAGATGTATACACCTTGATCACAAGCTAGAAAAGAGTTGTTAGGCACACAGACTTGACTGTGGCCTGTGATGGGAGAGGAAGAGTTGCCATACAGCGGTACCTGAGCCAGAAAGGGATAATCTGAGGTCCCTGGTGCCGAGGTGGGAGGTGACATGGTAGATTGGTTGAGGATGACACCAAGGTATTGGATGGGACCGGGCTTCATACAGATCCAGCAGTCAGATGCTAGGGGTGGATTTGAGTGGTTAAGCATGTGGTGGGAGGTGTTAATCATACCAAGCAGTTGCGCTATAGATGCTTGCTGCGTGTGGATGGACCCAGGGATGGGCCAGGGCGAGTTATTTTCTGTCTGACTCTGGGGGTTGACTGTAAGGCTTGGAGTGAACATGGACTTAATCATAAATTTGGCCATGGGGTCGGTCCCCATAGGGTGATATTGGCCCCAATAGGAGAATGATTCCTGTAGCCCATGATGTGGCATTAGGTTCTAAGACTGAGAGGGTGAGCGGTATACAGTGATCTTTAGGGCAAGAGGATGGGGGTGGCCTTGTGTGACAAGGAAATCCGGATGTCACTGCCCTGTTTGAGGCGCCACCTGGTGGACCATCGTTCCATACCTGGCCAACTCGCCACCCATGACTCACATCCCTAGGCTTGAGAGCCGAACTGAGGACAGGTGTTTGGCTGTTGAGGCGTAGGGCCCCCACAGATGTAGATATCTACCAACCAGTAACCGGGGTGAGGGTCATTGTAGGAACACCGTCTATGAGGTTCCCAGGAGGTATCGAGAAGCTGGCATCCATCAAAATGGAGTTAACCTTTGGTATGTGCCCATCCCAGGTGGAAGAAGTCAGTGAAGCTGGTGCAGGATTGAGGGTATAAGCTGGAAAGTCCATTTGTCAGTAACAGTGATACAAGTGTTTGCCCTCCTTGCCTGGCTGGGCAAGCTAGAGGCAGTGAGGAGGAACAGCACACCAGGTAGCCAAAAACTGGGATGGACTGGGGCCAGGAAAACCATGGTGAAATGTGCTCAGGAGTAGACATCAGGGAGCCAATAAAGGTGGGATCTATGACCTTAGGTAGAGGGAGCCATCATGGTTAACCTGTCAGCAGATGAAACCCATGGACAAGTAAGTGCAGTAATACACCCTACGGACACCCAATAAGCAATGACAATAGTAAGCCTCTGGGGTTAAGTCCAGTCAGGAGGGGCAACAGTGTAGAGTCTGACTCCCAAGATGAGGGAAATCATGCTGAGGGGGCTTGAGGGGGTCTTTCTTCCAATCTTTGAACTAAACTGAGTCCCTGTCTGGAAGGAGTGTACCTGAGACCCTAAGGAGATTGGGGCCCTCTCGAAGGTGTACCTATATAATTTATTTAGGGTGGCCCCCAGGGCCTGAAGCTGCTCCTTTATCCCTTTATCTCCAACCTGATGCAAGTTTCCTGGAAAGCTTCCCAAGCACAGGGGAGGCCATCCATATATTAATTTGAATGGGGAGAAACCTGATGTCCCGGGCATGCAGTGAGCAGGCAGGAGAGCTAGGGGTAGCAGATACAGCCGTGGGAGGTTAGTCTCCTGACAAAACTTTGCTAAGGTTCCCTTGAGGGTGCGATTCATTCGCTCTACTTTCTCTGAACTTTGGGGCTGGTAAGCGGTTTGGAGTCTCCAGGTGATGTTGAGAGATTTGGTTAAGACCTGTACAATGTCTGCCACAAATGTGTGTCCATTGTCACTATGGATTGTTAATGGCAGGCCGAACTGGGGCACGATCTCCCACAAGAGAACTTTAGCTACTTCCCGGCTTTGCTCTGTCCTAGTCAGGAAGGCTTTGACCCACTCAGAGTATGTACATACTATTACTAGGAGATATCCGAACCCCCTGCTTGGCTGCACATTAGTGAAGTCTATCTCTAGATCTTCGAAGGGGTTTGCTCCTATCCTCTGGACACCTGGCGGGGGCCGTGGTGCAGACCGAGCATTAATTTTAGCACATTTTATGCATCATTCACTCATTGCTCGGCATAGTGCTGGCAGTTGACTGATGTAGTAGTGCTCCTTGAGAAGGGCCTCTAATGCAGTTTTTCCCAGATGGGTGAGTTGGTGGTATTCCTTGACTAGATGCCCCCCAGTTGCTGTTGGAACAAAGATGCACCCGTCTGGCATCATCCACCATCCCTTTTCAGTCAGGGTGGCTCCCTCAGCCATGGCCCATTCCTTTTCCTTTTTAGTGTAACTGGGTGGAGGGACTTCTTCTGGGGGTGTTAGGGCCATGGTGAGGGAAGGGGCTCTGTCCATGTCCTCAACTGGCTGCGGTCTTGGCTGCCTCATCTGCCAGAAAATTTCCCCATGCTATCCAGTCATCTCCTTTCTGGTGTCTCTTACAGTGCAGGATTGCTACTTCCTTTGGAAGCCAGACAGCTTTGAGGAGTCTCAGTATCTCCTTTTTGTTCTTGATAGCTTTTCCTGCTGTGGTTAGGAGGCCCCCTTCCTTGTAGATGGCCCCACGTATATGTACAGTAGTGAAGGTGTACCGAGAGTCAGTATAGATTTTGACTCGCTTGCCTTCACTGAGCATGAGGGCTCAGACTAAAGCATATAGTTCAGCCCGTTGAGATGACCATCCAGCTGGTAATGCCTATGCTTCCCCTCTTCCATGGGGAAAAATGTTGCTGGATTTAATGTCCTTACTGTTTTGAGGGTGACATGTGGGTTTTCGCAGAGGAGCCCTTGGTATTGTGGTAGCTGAGAGTTGGAAAGGAAGCGGTGTCCCTGTGCGTTCATGAGGGACACAACTGCATGAGGGACCTTGACGTTAAGTTCTTGCCCCAGGGTAAGTTTTCTGCCTCCTTGATGAGTAGGACTGTGGTTGCTACCACCCTGAGGCATGGTGGCCATCCCGCTGCCACAGGGTCCAGCTTCTTTGACAGGTAAGCAACTGGCCATTGCCAGGGTCCAACAGTCTGGGTGAGTACCCTGAGTGCTATTTTTTCCTTTTCATGCACAAAGAGACTGAAGGGTTTTTCTACATCTGATAGGCCCAAGGCTGGAGCCTGCCCCAGGGTGGTCTTTATCTCTGTGAAAGTGGCTTCTGCTTCCTCAATCCAGGCAGAGGGTTCTTGATCTTGTCCCACTAAGAGATCATAAAGGGGCCTTGCTATTGCTGAGAACCCAGGGATTCAGATGCAGCAGTATTCTGCGGCCCCCAGGGATTCTTGTAGGCCTCTTTTTGTCTGGGGCTGTGGCAGGGAGATGATGACCCTTTTCCTCTCTGGCTCTAGTTCTCTTTTCCCTTGAGTGAGGAGGAAACCAAGATATCAGACCTGTTGTTGCTAGATTTGTGCCTTCTTCCATGAGGCTCAGTACCCTGAGTCTGACAGGAGCTGTAGAAGGGCCTTTGTGCCTTTTGTGCAGTCTTCTTGTGTGTCACTGGTGAGGAGGAGGTCATCCACATACTGGAGGAGGGTGCATCGTGTGGCCTCTCTTGTGAAGCTGGTGAGGTCTGCGGCCAGTGCTTCCCCAAATTGGGTTGGTGAGTTTTTAAACCCCTACAGGAAGTGCGTCCAAGTCAGTTGCATCTGGCGCCCTGTATCAGGTTCAGACCATTCAAAGGCAAATAGTGGCTGGCTCTGGGGAGCTAAGTGGAGGCAGAAGAAGGCATCCTTCAAATCTAGGCAAGTGAACCCTCTGGCCAACCCTGGGATTTGGCCGAGGAAGGTGTATGGATTTGGGACCACTGGGTACAGAAAGTTGGTCACCTAGTTGATGGCCTGCAGGGCTTGAACTGGTCAGTATCCCCCTCCTGGCTTCTTGACTGGCAGGAGTGAGGTATTCCAGGCCGACTGGCACTCAACTAGAATACCTGCTTCTTTGAGTTTGATCAGATGTTCTTGGATGATGATCTTAGCTTCTTGTGGAAGGGGGTATTGCCTTTGCCTCTGAGGTTGGGCTCCTGGGATCAGTTCAACAATGATAGGGGCCTAATTCCAGGCTAGTCCAGGTGGGTTGTTTTCAGTCCATACTGCAGGGAAGGCGAGTCTGAACTCCAGCGGGCTGCTCGGTTGGGCCTGGGCACAGAATAGCCTCCATTCTTCTTCCCCTGGCATGGTAATTGCTAGTATTAGAGACCCCGTCTCCTCTTGCCTTGGGTTCAATCGGAGGCTAGGGTGTCCAGTGGGCTCAAAGGTTATCTGAGCCGTAAGCTTGGAGAATATGTCTTGGCACAGGAGAGGGATGGGGCAATCGGGCAGATAAAGGAATTTGTGTTAGACCTTGTGGCCCCCGAGTTCGCATTGGTGAGCCTGGCAAAAGGGCCACTGTATCTCCCATGTCCTGGTAGCCCCGAGGATGGTTGCAGTCCTTTTGCTGAAAGGTCCCACTGGGGAGGTGACAACAGAGTGCTCGGCCCCAGTATCAACCATAAAAGTCACTGGTTGGCCCCCCAACTTCATTTTGACCGTGGGCTCATGGGGGCCAAGGAGGAAAGAGCCCGGTCCCCCTCAGTCTGAGCCCATTCCCACAAGGCCTATGAGGTCCTTCTCTTGGGGTTCTTCCTTGTAGCGGCTGGGCTTTTGAGCTTTTCCCCAGTTGGGACATTCGTTCTTCCAATGCCCTTTCTCTTTACAATAGGCACACTGATCCCTTACCAAGGGGGTTCTGGGCTTCCCGCCTTTCAGTGGTTGGGGTCTCCCCATCTTTGTGTTGTCCTTTTCTTCCAGGGTTGTGGCAAGGAGGCTTTCTTTTTCATCTTTTTGTCAGCTTCCAGTTCGGCTGCCACCTCCCTGTTCACATAGACCCTATTGGCAATCTCTATTATTTGGGTGATGTTCATTCTGGCAAAAACCTCTAGTTTCTGAAGTTTTTTTCTGATGTCTGGGGCATCCTGAGCACGAAGGAGGTGTTTACCATCTGTTGGCTTTCCTGTGCCTCAGGGTCAAATGGAGTGTATATCCTGTAGGCTTCACATAGTTTTTCATAGTAGTCCCCAGGGGACTCCCCTGGTTGTTCAGTGACCGAGGATACCTTAGTCATGTTCATGGGTTTCTTAGCTCCTGCCCGGATTTCCCGGAGGAGGGCCTCCTGGTATCAGCAGATGTGGGCCTGTCCTTGGTTGTGGTGAAGTCCCATGCTGGGCGCTCTTCAGATGTGGCTGTATTAGACCAGGCAGCAGGGTCAATGACTCCCGCTGGTGTGTGCTCTTCCAGGTACTGCCGTGCACCTCTATTTGTGCGGAGTAACTGTTGGCAGTCTTCCCAGGTTGGCTGACGAGTCTGGAAGAGGGATTCTATGAGGTCTACCATGGCCTGTGGTTTCTCAGAGTAGGATGGAGTGTTATGTTCCCAGTTGAGGAGGTCAGTGGTGGAGAAGGGCTGATAATACATCATGGAATGGCTGGGTTGGACCGTCCTGTCTTCATCGTGCCTCTCGGGTTCCCGCGTCTCTTGTACCAGCATTTGGAGGGCGCTTGCACCCAGTCTGGGGTGCAGTCTGGCTGCTGGTCCTGGAGAAAGTGGATCTTTTGGGCCTTGGGGTGCTGGTGAAACCGATGGCAGCGGAGTGTCTGGAGTGGAAGGGCCAGGTGTAGGCGGTCTTGGGGGTGCTTACAGTGGGGGCAGGGTCAGTTCATCCTTGGGATCTCCGGCTAGGATCTGTGGAGACTGGGGCTTTTGCTGATTTTCTTTAGGTCGCTTGGATGAGGCAATTAAGACTCTGGCTTGTTCCTGCCTATTACAGGTGAATCGCACCTAGAGGGGAAGTGTCTGAGAAATTCCTAGCCAGGAGTCAATGTATGGAAACTGGTCAGTGTGTCCTGGTTCTCCTGTTATGACTTGCCATACTCGATGAATCATTGGGACATCTGATGTCCCTTCTGAAGGCCACCCAGCATCAAAGGTGGGACATTCCAATTCACATAGGGCTCTCAACTTGCTGGTGTTCATCCTGACTCCATAGTCTCCTGAAAACCACTTCTTAAAATTTTTGATCATGGTCTCTAGTACCATAGGTTTACTCTGCCCTGACCACATGGTGATGTCCCCGTGTGTGGTGGTGCAGAGACAGACAAAGTGGGGGTACCTCCTGAGATGAGGAGACCAATCAGATGCCCGTCTGGCCCTGTCCCGAAGGAGCTTAGGTGAGGCTTAGCCATAGAGGTCTCAGCATTGTGACTTACAATCAGAAACCATACCAATGCCGCTATAGACCATATGCATTCATCATGGAATCGCAGATGGGCTCACTCAGACTCCATAGGCTTCTGGGGACCTTAAGGGTGCCTGCCCATGGAGTCACAGATTCAGTCTACTTGAGCAAGCCAGGTCGGACTGCACATTCACTTACACATTCACACTCCAGAAGTTATTACATTCCCTCCCTGGGAATCCCTACCTGTGAGACCTCTAAGAGGTCTCTGGGAGGTGATCAGGCTCCCCTTCCACCCCAGTGGGGGTGAGCCTGTCTGGGTCCTGGGGTCCTGGGGCCCTAGGCCTTACCAGAATCCAGGTCCTCACCTGCCAAGTCTCCTGGAGTCTGGTGGGACCAGCGGAGCGGGGCTGGCCCGAGGCGACTGGGGTGGGAGACTGCTGAAAAATTAGGCAGGGTGTGCCTTCTCTGTTATGATCCCTCCTTCTGTCACTGCCCCACCATTGCCCCAAACCAGTGGCAACAATCGGCCAGCACAGTTGGGTTTCCTGGTCAGGGAACCAAATGTTATGGAACCTGAACTGGATCGCCCGATGGAAGAACCAAGTGGCACTAGGAGATCCTGGATAGGAGATTTATTTAACATCAGTGGGTTCAGAGGAGAGTGGTCTCCAAAAGTCTGAGCCCCGAGCACAAACAAAGGGGGCAACTTATACACTTCTACTTCTGCATACTTGGCACTTTTGGTGCGTGCACAAAATGGGGTAGGGAGAAGAAACCGGATTGGTGCATGTGGGAAGCAGAGCAGGGAGAAGAACCCAGAAAAGCCCCTGGGCAAGGACTGGGACTCTCTTGCTGGCTTAGTCGGCCATCTTAGGACACAGATTTTCCTTATCAAAATTACCCAGTCTATTGTATTTTGTTATAGCTGCTCAAATGAACTACAATGATAGTGTAGGATTTTTGATAATTCATTCACATATTCTTTCTCAAATAGTTCCTCTTATTTCTCAAGTTACCTCTTTGTCAGAAGGCTGGTCCATAGCAAGGTTCTAAACTGCAGTTACCTAAGAGAAAAAGTTATATAGCCAGCCAGAAGATACTGAATTCATAACTGTTAACTACAATCATATTTTTCTGAATGAAGATTTTAAAAGCATCCAGTTGCTTTCCTCTCCTTGTGTTTTTCTGCAGCACTTTGGGATCCATTAAATACTTTTACATTCTGCATTTTATTTACCTTCACTTTGGACATAGATTTCTAGGTTGTCTGGTTCCCTGCCACTCCCCCTCCTCAGCTCTTTAAATTTACCTTTGTTTTTGTGTTCTGGTTGTCTTTATTGAGAAGTCATCTGTCAGTGTAGTTGTTGTTCTTTGTCTTAATTTATAGCAATTTGATTATGACATGCTAAAAGTGTGGTTTCATGTATATTGATCCTGCTTGGAGATTCTTGAATCTGTGCCTTGTTGATGTTGGTCAGGTTTGGAAAATTTTGACTATTATCTCATTCAATATTGCTTTCATTCCATTCTCTTTCTTTCCTCTCCTGAGATCCCAAATACATTTCTTATATGTGCTATATGTACTTTTCTGTATTTTCCACCTTTTATTTTCCCTCTGTGTTTTAACCTTGATATTTTCCAAAAACTTATTTTTTAAAGACTTTATCTTTTGAGAAGAGCTTTAGGTTTACAATAAAACTGAGAAGAAGGTACAGAGGTTTCCCTACCATTTGCCCCACACACATACATAGCCTACCGTGTTATCAGTATCACTCACCAGAGTGGTACTTTTTTTTTTTTTTTTTTACCAAGAATGAACCTACATAGACACCATAATTACTCAAAGTCAATAGCTTACCTTAGGGTTCACCCTCGTTGTTGGTGTTGTTCTGTGGGTTGTACAAATATATAATGACACATCTATCATTATATTATCATACAGAGTGTTTTCACTGCCCTAAAAATCCTTTGTGTTCTGTGTATTCATCTCCCTCCCCTAACCCTAGCAGCCACTGATCTTTATACTGTCTCCAAGTTTTCCCTTTTTTGTATTTGGAATCCTACTATATATGGCTTTCTCAGATTGGCTTCTTTCAAGTAGTATTATGCACTTAAGTTTCTTAATCTTCCATGGCTTGATAGCACATTTCTTTTTGGCATTGAATAATATTCCATTGTTTGGATGACCACAATTTATCGACTTACTGAAGGATACTTTGGTTGCTTCCAAGTTTTGGCAGTTATGAATAAAGCTACTATAAACATCTACATGCAGGGTTTGTGTGGATGTAACTTTTCAATTCCTTTGGGTAAAACTAAGGAGCACAGTTGCTGGATTGTGTGGTAAGAATATGCTTATTTTGGGGGTGCCTGGGTGGTTAAGTTGGCTAAGCATCTGCCTTCAGCTCAGGTCATGATCCCAGGGTCCTGGGATAGAGCCCTGAATCAAGCTCCTTGCTCAGCAGGAAGCCTGCTTCTCCTTCTCCCTCTATCTGCCGCTCCCCCTGCATGTGCTCGCTCGCTCTCTCTGTCAAATAAATAAAATCTTTAAAAAAATATATACTTATTTTTGTAAAAACTTTTAAGGTGGCAATATCATTTTGCATTTCCACCAGCAATGAATATGAGTTCCTGTTGCTTCATGTCCTCACCAGCATTTGATGTTGTCAGTGTTTGGATTTTGGCATTCTAATAGGTGATATCTCATTGTTGTCTTGACTTGCAGTTCCCTGATGACATATGATATGGAGCACTTTTTGTGTGCTTATTTGCCATCTTATATCATCTTTGGTGAGGTGTCTGTTAAGATCTTTGACCCATTTTAAAATCAGGGTATTTGTTCTCTTCTGGTTAAATTTTAAGAGTTCTTTGTGTACTTTGGACACTAGTCTTTTGTCAGATGTGTCTTTTGCACATATTTCTTCCGAGTCTATGGCTTGTTTTATTTTCTTGATAATCTCTTCTGCATGGCAGTTTTTCATTTTAACCAAGTCCAACTTGTCAATAATCTCTTTCATGGATTCTGTCTTGGGTGTTTTATCTAAAAAGTTATTGCCAAACCCAAGGTCACCTAGGTTGTCTCCTATGTTATCTTCTAGGAGTTTTATAGTTTCATATTTTACTTTCCATTCTGAGTTAATTTTTGTGATGGATGTGTCTACATTGTGTCTAGATTGGTTTTTTTTTTTTTTGCACGTGAATGTCCAGCACCATTTGTTGAAGAGACTGTCTTTTCTCCATTTTATTGTCTTTGTTCCTTTATCAAAAATCAGTTGACTCTATTTATGTGGGTCTATTCCTGGGCTCTCTGTTCTGTTTCATTGATCTATTTGTTCGTTTGCCAATACAACACTGTCTTGATTACTGTAGCGTTATAGTAAGTCTTGAAATAAGGTAGCACCAGTCCCCCAAGTTTGTTCTTTTCCTTCAATATTGTATTGGCTTTTCTGGGTCTTTTGCTTCTCCATGTAAACTAAATTTTAGAATCAGTTGTTGATATCTATAAAATAAGTTTGTGGGTTTTGACTGGGAATAATCTATTTTTTAGTTTACTAACTCTTTCCTTTGTCCATTCTTTTATTAAACCCTCCTATTGAATTCTTAATTTCAGTTATCAAATTTTTCAGTTTCAGTATGTCCATTTTTTAAAAGATTTTATTTGTGAGAGACCTAGAGAGAGAGAGAGAGAGAGAGAGAGCAGGCACAAGCAGGGGGAGCTATGGGCAGAGGGAGAAGCAGGCTCTCCACTAAGCAGGGAGCCTGATGAGGGACTTGATTCCGGGACCCTGGGACCATGACCTGAGCTGAAGGCAGACACTTAACTGACTGAGTCACCTAAGCATCCCTCAGTATGTCCATTTTTTAAAAAATAAATTCCAATTATCCTGTGAAGTTTCCTACATTTTATTTATTTTCTTTTTAGTTATAGTTATTTCAAAGTCTCCATGTGATAATTGCAATATTGGAATAGCCAATGAGTTGATCTCTTAGTTATTTTTTTCTCTTGGCTTTTGACCATTTTGACTTGTTTTGCAACATATTTGGTAGTTTGTATTGATTGTAAATGAAATATTGTAGAAGCTCTGGATGATGTTACCTGCTTCCAGAAAGAACTTAATTTTTTTTTTTTCTGGTAGGTAGCTGAATTATAAACAGATAATCTTATAGTCAATACTGGGTTTTAGGCTTTGTTAGAACAGATCTATTTTTTGTTTGCCTTTACTCCTAGGATGTAGTTACTATGTTTTCTAGAGCATAGTTCTTTTGGGGTCTCAGTAGAAATCCTGGAGTATTTACCTGAACTCCAACCTATATTGACATACGACGATTGATACCTCTGTTCAGCATTTTGATCTCCTAGGTGTTGCTTTCCATTTGATTTCTTGGTGTGTCAGCTTGAACATGCAAAGTTTAGGAATTGGCAAATTTCTGAAGAAGAAATGACTCCCAGAAATTTGGGCTCACTTCTCTTGAATTTCAGTCCTTCAAAACTCAGTTTACTTGGAAGTTCAGAACTCCAATCTCGGCATTCCCAACCCATTGAAATTGTTACAAACTCCAGCCCTTTGCATTCCACTCAGCCTCCACTCCCAGTATACAGAGAATTGGCAAATTCCTGAGTATACTGAAGACAAATGCAGAATTCACCTCCATGTGTTTCTTCCTCTCTCTGGGAAGGTGATCCCTCAAGTCCCAGCTGCCTTGATTGCTTACATTGGAGTTCAGGTAAATACTCCTTAAAAAGGGTTGTGTTTTTCATCTTATTCAGATTATGTAATTATTCCTCTAAGACATTAAGGTAGAAGCTATTGCATCCTGCTTGGAGGCAGAAGTCTAAGATCCTGCATTTCATTTGATCCTCAACAAATCTGTGAAATGATCCTGACATGAAATTGAGTCTTAGGAAGTTTAGGTAGTTTGCCATGGCACAAAGCAAATAAGATAAATAGGTGGGCCTAGAGTTCAGGTCAAGGTATTTTGACTCTTCTCTTACCATCAGCTAAAGCCTGAAGTAAATTTTGTACTCAGTTTTGGATTCTGAGAGCCATTAAACTATTTCTTTTTAATTCTATTGGCTGAAACATTCATTTTATTTCCTTATTAGTATGGTCTGTGCTAAAAAGAAAATTCTGAGCATTTTAAATGGTGTAATTAGTAGTACTTATGTTCCTTAAATTGACACAAATTTGCATACAGCTTGAACCTTTTTCCATTTTATTTCAGTTGAACAACAAAAACCTGCTGACTCATTTCCTATAGGTATGTTGAGCATGGGCTTCCTTCATAAATAGATGCTAAATAATTATTTATCTAGGAGCCTGGGACTCTGCATCCGTATTGTCACACTCTATTTTCTGGAATTTTATAGTCACAGTGTTGTAGATATGTAAGAAGATTTTCAACCTATACATTTCTAATGTTGTATGTTTCTAAAATCTCAAACTAATCTAGGAAGTTGTTTTTTGAAGATGCATGGAAGGAGGATCCATGTAAGGCATCTTATTCTCAGGCAAATCCTATACTTTCTTTAGGAATATATTGTATTTGAATATGATGAAGACAGAAGGCAACAGAAGAGTTCAACTTTTTGAATTCCACAAAATTCCACTACATGGGTTAGCATAATGGTGTAAACCCATGACATCTGTGGGGTGCAGCAATGATAATTCTATATCATCAAACTTAAAAGGATTATTTCCACTGATGGATTTTATTAGCATACTTTTCCTTAGATATTTGTCAATCCCTTACTGTTCTCAAAACACTTTTTACCCTCATTATTCCACTGAATTCCCCTAAGTACCCTGACAAGTAAGCAGAACAAATCTTATTCTGTTTACAGATGAGGCTGGAGACATTGTTCCTTTCCAGTGTAACACTGCTAGGAACTGAGTGAAACTGGGACTTGAACATAGGTCTTCTGACTTTTTCCCCAGACTTTTCTATTAGACCCATTCTGTGATATGTATGGGAACTGAGCAAGGGCTCTCTAGAAGCTGTGCTTTGGTCTCAGATCTAAAGGACCAACAGGAAAGATGACTTTGGCCATGGAAACATTTCCATGTACTACACACCTGACATTTTGCCTCTCCCCCTACTTTCATTCCTTGTTTTATTAATGGGAACTCCTGGATAAGTGACTGTTTGGCCAATGCGCTAGTAAGTCTCTCTCTGCTTTTTATTTCTTTTTTTTAAAAAATATTTTACTTATTTATTTGAGAGAGAGAACGGTAGAGAGAGAGCACGAGAGGGAAGAGGGTCAGAGGGAGAAGCAGACTCCCTGCTGAGCAGGGAGCCCAATGCGGGACTCGATCCCGGGACTCCAGGATCATGACCTGAGCCGAAGGCAGTCGCTTAACCAACTGAGCCACCCAGGCACCCTGCTTTTTATTTCAATAAGTCTTTCCCTGAGGGAAATTCAGAACAATCATCTGCCCTCTGGGAGCAAGTAGCAATAAGACTCTTTAAAAATTCTTGTTTTTCTCTGAGACAAGGCCCTGCAACTATCTTAAAGAAACCCAGTGTTCTGTGGAAGAATAATATTGAACAGGGCGAGGGACGTACAGCTTGTGAGTCATAAATATTTACATTTCATGGAGGCTTTGGGTAAGATGAAGGGGGCTGAGCAGCACAACTTTCTGGGAGGAGGTGGCAGCACATTCTCTGAAATAGCCGAGGTGATACTGCTTAGGCCTCCAGCAATAATAGAAATAAAGTTTCTGAAAGGTATTTTTTCCATTGTTCAAGGCTCTGGGGGTTCATTTAAATGTCTACTTTTTCAAATTTGATTGATTCTGCTTTTGTCATTTAAGGGCCATGGTTTGACCCACTCTCATCATTTGGGGAACTTTTCACAAAGAATGCATACACCAAATACTTGGAAATTAGAAATATCAAGAAAAACATTAACTCATCTATTTCTCTTCAGCTGTGAATTGCTCAAAAACTGATAGCAAACACAAAATAGGGATGCATTGTAACAGTGTCATTTAAGAATGCTTTTCGGGGGGCTACTTTTATTAGGACCCAACTAGAATTCTAATTTCTTTGTTTTATTTGCATAACAAGGTTATAAGCCAGACGTGTTGGCTCCAAGGTTTGCAATTTAAGTAGGGAGTATTTTGCAAGGGAGGGATGAAGGGAGGGAGAATTCACCCTTATAATATATGCATAGCTTGCTGAAACCTGAGTTTCACAGATTGTCTTCTTTGAGCTCCCATATCTGTAAGAATAAAGGAAAAGCAGGAGGTGGTACAGCAGACCTGGAGAGTGGATTAGCTTTCTTAAGTGGGGTGAAGACATCCCAAAGCAGGAACATTCCCATGATGCCCAGCTGCTGGCTGGTATTTCCCGTTGTTGCATGCTCTGTGCAATAAAAATACATACTGATTCAGAAGAACACCATAGGCTAATATTTTCTAACATCCTCTTCATTCAAAAATGGATAATAGCTAGAAATTGCTCTCTGTTACCATGACTATTGCTTCAAAGATAGAGACAAGTTTGTATGAAGTAGGGGGAATTCCTCTTCAGAAATCTTTTATTCCAATTTAGGTCTCCTGGCCATATTCTCATAAAAGGTCTCTGACCCAATTGTGGTACCCTATCGGCTGTCTTCCCATATCTATGGAGGCAGAATATCTGGGTTTGGGTATTGGGCATGTATATTTAAAAAAAAAAACTTATAAATGATTTTGATATGGTTCTCATAACTTCACTTTTATCCAGATTTACCTGTCTGAATCCCCTGGCTTTAAGCCCTAGCTCTAAGTGACTAAATATCTAATCCCAACATTTAACTAACGTGTGGTTGCTGCTTTGCACTCACCCTGCTTTAATGGGCTGCCCTTTTGGATCATTTGCTCTTTATTAGTGACCTTCATAGGTTTGTTTCCAAAGAAGTAGCCAGGAGTTTCAAGGACACGGGGGACCATAAAGGGAGATAAATTTGGGATGAAGGATCATTTGGGGAGTATTCTAAGACCTCCTATAGAGGTGACCACCTATTCTCACTAAGCATAGGATTGTCTTTGTGCATAAACTTTGTGAGGCCTGATGTATTGATAAAATTATTGAAAGAACAGACTGAAATGTGATTGCCTTGTTTTAGCCCAGCCTAAGGCAAGGGACCTAGCTAGAAATTGCCATTCGGTTTTCCAATCCATTAGAGGCCTCCAGATTTGCCCTTTGCTGCCAGTTTCACTTTCGCAATTTAACCTTGACACTTGTGTTAATTTTGTTTAGGAAACCCAGTTACCACACTGCAGATGAGATGGAGTTAGAAGTAGATGTGCTCAAGCTCTATTGAACCTTAAAAAAGGAAAACCTGATGCTCATCAGGGACTCTCTGGGGAGTGACTGGCCTGACTTTTCCTGTTGTTTTCCAATCAGCAGCCACAGTGAAGAGTCAGGGTGGTTCTGACTTCTGCTCTCAGCACGGCCTCTTTCCCCTGTGGCTGAGGCAGGCCTCCTACAAAGCATCTCAGATACCAACCCGCGATAGCTCAGGTATCAGCAGGAAAGGAAAAGGGGAACAATTCCTCTGGGCTATCGGAGTACTGTTTTCTTTTTCACCTTGGTGAGTATCTGAAAGACATGCCTAAGCTTTCACTCTTGGGAAAAGTGATCCTTTATGCTGATCTCACTTGTGATAAGGGAAGACACTCTCCCTTCTCCATCTGTGCCGTTCTGTTTTCTGGGGATAGTTCTGGGGAAACAAGGAGAGGCCTAGATGAAAATACAGTTTACTGAAGAATGATACACAAGCAACTGGTGGCATGCAAGAGGACTTTAGATGGTACGAAAACAACCTTTTATATATTATTTTTAAAATAGTTATGTATTTATTTTTATAGCAACCTCTAATTTCTGGCAAATTAAATGAATTTGTCATTATAATTGCACTGGAAAATCAAATTTATTTAATTTAAAAAGGGAATCGCTTTAAGGGAAAGGATTAAAGATATAATAGAGCAGTTGGTGTGCAGATAGAACAATATTCATGGTTTAGTATGGGGATAACTGAAGTTTAGGAAATGTTGGTTCACACAGGCCATGGCAGACACCCAGCATTAGAAGAGTTGGGAACTCCTTAATTAAAATTTTTAAAAATCTGTAGGCCATGACTATTATGTGGAGGTTAGCAGTTTGATCCTGCATGGTCTCTCAAAATTTTAGCTCTTAAAAGATGCCATTATTAGAAATAGTGTTATGAACTTAAAACCCACAATGTGGATTTTAAAAGGAACAAAAGGCCCTGCCCGACTCTGAGCTTTTAATGTTGGTTCTTGATTTGTTTGTTGGGTACTTAAGGCTAATTCTAAAACATTGAGCTTTGAGAACCCATTTGGTTTCCTCATTTAGTGCCTCCAAATCCATTCATCTCTATGCCTTGAGCTAATACTGCTTTCCTACCCTGAATTCAACTAATTCCCTGGGAGTCCTTCTGAAATCACAAATAATAAAATGCAAGTGCTATTATTAATTGATTAGAAAAGATTTGTAGAGAAGAAAATAGAAATTCAAAATCTGTATTGATTTAACAATAGTTCTAAAAGATTTTTACTTTTTTTGGAGATACTTAGATTGAGGAAGACATTAGGGATGATGCACTACATCATCATTTCCACTGTAGAGAGTGTGTTACTAACAGGATCCAAAATACAATATTATTGTTTTGTGAGAAGAGCTTTGGAGTTAGACGTGGGTGTGATTCTGAGTTTTTCCTACTTCTAGTTATAATCTTGTATATGTTCCCTCTAAACCACAATTTCCTAAGGTGCTAAATGGGGAAAAACAATATTTATTTTATGAGGCTGTTGTGGGATTAATTTAGAAAAGTATAAAAAGGGTTTGGCATGTAAGCACTGTGCTTTTATCTTTATCTTTTCCTATAAGTGGAATCACCCCATTTGGCACTTTATTTTAAAATGATCTATTATATGCTTTTATTTAATTGCTTCTTAGTTCTGTCTCCATAAATCCATTATCACAGGGGCACTGTCGTCCTGTTTGTATTATCTGCAGTATTGAGGTCAGAGTTCGCGCTTAGTATTCACAGATAAGAGGAGGATAAGGTGACAGGTAAGGAAGCAGCATGCTCATAGCTTTGTGGACTGGAAGAGACCTCTGAGATCTCTTGGAGCAGTGCTCTGTCTCTGGCATGCGTGCCAGTGGCAGGCAGTGAAACTTGCTCAGGGAGATGACCTCACAAGGCAAAGAGATTCACCAATGTTTCTTTTCCTTTTGTTTTTTTCTTATGGCGCTCAATGGTTTCATGCCCCGTGCAACTGGTGAGTTCTTCTAGGTATCTACCTTCAATCACATCTGTTGCAATTTGAAGCCTTCTCTCATTCTGCCATTGAGATAGGGAGTTTTAATCACTGTCCTTTGCAAAATGTTTCATCTTCTTGAAACCTGTTATTGTCACCTCAACTTCTCCCTTTTATTTTCCACGCACTGGAATTCTAGAGAAACCCGGAATGTTATATCTGTTTCCTAGAAAGTCGGTATCTGATTCAGGATTTAGTTCTTATTTGAAAAGGCTACAAGAAAATCAGCAGTTCCAATACAAGGAAATAATCAAAACTATGTGTCTTTTAAGCATGACTTGAGCGGAGAAGGTAATGTCACTAGGTATTTGGAATAGTTCGTTTTTGTTGTAAATCTGAAGTTCTAAAGTGATCTTGTGAGATTTTACAAATACGAAACATTTACTGAAATGGACTTTCTAGATTTGCTAATTTCATATGAATTTAAAGTCCTATAACTGATTTTAATCTAGTAGTTCCAAGTAGTCCTGTAACTTGTTCTAAAATTACCACAGTCTCTTTTAGAAGCATTTAGACAAATCATTTTATTCTCTCTAGAGTAGCTTATCTACCAGATGTATCTGGAACAGATATAGCTATTATAACTTCACAAATAAATTATCTTAGAACTTTTCTTGCCTTCTGCAAGTTGATGTAAATAGCTTAAAATAAGTGTTTACAGAAATTACAAAGTAAAATTCCATTTCCACAGAATTACCTGTCACTGTTTTTCCTAGTAGACCATACTCTCCACTAGGGTAAGAACTGTAGCAGCAGGGCGCCTGGGTGGCTCAGACGGTTAAGCGTCTGCCTTCAGCTCAGGTCATGATCCCAGCGTCCTGGGATCGAGTCCCGCATCGGGCTCCCTGCTCCGCGGGAAGCCTGCTTCTCCCGCTCCCTCTGCTTGTGCGCTCTCTCTCTCTCTGTCAAATAAATAAAATATTTTTTAAAAAACTGTGGCAGCTGTTTTAATTCAGTGCCTTATATAGTACTTGGCTCCAGAAGGAACTGAATATTGTTGAGTGAATTAAAGGAAAGAAGTAAGAAATGCTGAAGCATCTGAAATGAGTGGATCTTGGTAGATGGATTCCTCTGAGTATTGGCTGGTTATGTATGTCCAGAGTTTGGAGCTCCTTGTACCTTAGGGATATGAGTTGATTCTGAGTCCAGGTGCTTAGATTAGGGGAAATACTGCAAGTTTAAGATAAATCAATTGTCTTCCATTCAAGAAATCTTTGTGAATAGTTAGAACTTTGGGAGGAATAATTAAACTGATTTGACTCCTTAAATCACCAGATCCAGTAAGGGCTATGATGTGTCTAATAGTGGGTCAGATATTAGCACCAACTGGGATATGGACTGGCTGTGAGTATCCTAGTCCTAAGTTGTTTGAAGTTCACAGATGAAGTGTATTTCTAGGGGTCCATCTATCCTGACATAGGTTTCTAGGCAAGATCTGGTTCAAATGGATAATGCCTTAAATAGTACGGAATCGAGATGGAAGAATCTTCAACTGCCTGAGTTTAAATTTTGGCTTTACTACTCTTCAGACAAGCAGTCTTGGTCAATTTATTACACTTTTTGGTTTTTATGTACTGTATTTTGAAAAATTGTGGCAAATTTCTATTTTTCTTACCTGCCTCATAGAGTTTTTAAAGATAAAATTAATCCACAGAAAACAGTTATTAGTCTACATGGTGCATAACACTTCAAGAAATGTTAGAAGCTTTTGTTATTTTTACTGCATCATTGAGGTATGAAAATAGCCAAGTTGTTATTAGTTGCATAGAAAGTGAAGAATTTCAACTCACTTTAAAAACCAGCACATCTTATACTATTCCATAATTAATGGATTCATGGTCAGTCTCTTTCATTAGAGTATATGTTTCTTAAAGACCTGCCAGATTTTAATTTCCTTCTGCCCCTTACCTGATATAGTTATGGTCACGTGATAGAGTTTCAGTAAATACTTGGTGAGTAGAGATTCAAACATATAGCGCTGTAGACTGTTAATGTACCAGCAAAAATACCCATGGTCCTATTTAGTGTTGGATTTTGTTCTATGATAAGATTTTAGAACTTTTTAAAAACATTTTTTAAAACTTTTTTGTTTGAAAGTAAGACAAAGGAAAATAAATCCTCCCCAAATATAATTGGCCATATTTATTTTTAGAAAAGAGACTACCACTGTGTTTGGAATAGGGACAATCTGTACTTCTCCATAAATATGTCACATTTTTAAACTATAAGGAAAAAACAAGAGAATGAAAAATTTAGTCTTCTATTATCTCAAACTTCATTAAATTGAAAGGTTTGTTTGTTTTTTACTACCCCTGGTAAGTGTCATTTGGAACTGTGGTACTTGGTGTGGTGGCAGCTGGAGGATTGGGATTAGATTCACGCATCCATCTGTAGTTAGTGTGCAATACCCGGTAGGTGCTCGGTGCACTTAGCTCTCCATCCCTATCAATTTCACTTGTGCCTGGTGGATTAAATGTGAGAAACTCTGGAACCAAACATTGCAATTCCCCTGGGCTATCTACTTTTAACAGAGAGTTCACATATATCTGCACATATTTTCTCCAAATCCTTAGGGGTAATAATTTCAGATACTCCTTTAGCATATCTTTCTTAAGTGTCTGTCACAAGTGGAACCACCTGATTCCAAACCCCTTTTCAGGGTTTAGATAGATTTTTATCTCTTCTGTCCTATCCAGTTGCTCTTCCTGTTGCTCAGTGTCTCCTTCCCTATTCTGTGTTCCTACAGCTGCCATTTTTTGGGTCGCTTTCTCTGCTTCTGCTCTTGCTCAGACCTTAACTTTAGATTTGGAGAAGTTGTCACAGTGAAATCCCTAGACCCCTCTGACTGGCATTGGAGATTATTTTTCAACCTCTGTAATATAAAAGGAAAATCACAAAGAAAATTCCCCTAAGCTGATAAAAGTTGGAATGAATACAGGAGAAATAGTACATTACATGCAAATAAATAGATAAAATAAGAGAGAAAAAAAGAACAGCTTCATGGTTTCAGCTTCTCCTGAGTATGGAGGCTGTCCAGACATCACCACCTATGATATAAACACATTTGAACAAAAGCTTTCATTCATTGATAGAGTATCAGTTAGGAATTGTGTGTACACAGTAAGGGTAATGTGAGCTCCCATGTTATTTAGCATTCAGAAAACACTAGCCTCAGGATAGACCCCTAGATTTCAGTGGCTAAACAAGTAGAAATTTATTTCTCATTCATTATCAGTCCAATGTGGGTGTTACTGGTCCACAGAATTTGAGAGCTAAGGCTCTACTGAAAGATGTCCACCATGAAACCCTGGCATAGCCACTGCCGTCTTCCATGTGTGTTTTCCATTAATTAAGAGCATGGAGGAAAATGCACAGGGGATTTTTCTGGATCCAGCTGGGAAGTAGTGAATATCAGTCACTTCTATTCACATTCCATTGGAGGGAACTCACTGAAACAGAAACTGAGATGTATGGGAAGAACAATAAACAAATACCTGTTTGCTTCCAAGTTAGTTCCATGTACCAATGATTATCCTCAAAGTTCCTTTTTAAACATAAGTCTCAAATCCTATTTATTTCTTTATCATCTTAATGGTAAGCTAAGAAATGCAGGGCAAAGAGGAAACATTTTGATAAACAGCATTTTGATTCCATTTTCTATGCAAAGATCTATACTCAGCCCCTTTCCAAAGGAGAAAATGGATAACTATAGTTATTGTTTCCAGATCAAAGTCCATAATTTCTGAATGACAAATTCCTCTAATCAGGTACAGGTAAGGCTCCATGAATTCCAGTCACTTCTAACGAAAAAAAAAAGGATATCTCCCCCCTCCCCCATGCAGATATACAGTACTAGGTCAAGAACAAGATAATTGCAAGATAGTTTCCTTTTAGAAAAGGGAAAAATAAGAGGTCCACTGGGTGGTCATTGTCCATTTCAAGAATGGACTCTTGTTGAACAAGCATTGTTGAGGACCCCCCACCTCCGCAGAGGAGGACATGTCTTAGCAGACCCTGGATTTACTCTCAATCCCTTTTTTACTGTTTTCTGCTGCTGCTCCTGATCTCCCTAGAGGTGGTCTTCTTTGACTTTAGATTCTTATCTTTTCTGTTTATGTGAAGTTATCACTGGTAAGGCTTCCTTCCTTGGAGACAATACAACCTTTTGCAACCTGTTCTCTGCTGGTGCAAATTTGGGCTGCCAAAACTTCTACAGTCATAAGCTAGTTTTTAGTTTCTTATTTTGGCCAAGTTCATGATTTTTTTTCTTTCTTCTTCTTCTTCTTCTTCTTTTTTTTTTTTTTTTTTTGTAATACAATGCCTTAAAAAGCTCACTAGATCTCTCTATGTGCTTCCAAGTGAGTTTTATGTGCCCATAATCATGAACCAAAATTCTTTCTTGGATATTTCTCAAACCTGCTATAATTTATTGCACACTCCTCCTAATGCCTCTTTCTCTCAAGTTAATGGAGGCTGTTTTGAGGTCTTTGAAACAATTTGAGTCTTTTGTTCATTTCCACTTAAGCCCTTTTTCCATTTATTTCATATTTTGGGGGGAGTTCAGAAGATGTTGACTTTTCCAACCTTGTGAGCCTTCAAATTTCTGGACTCACTTTAATCCTGGAATTTTACTCAACAGTTGTTACTTCTTGCCTTAGCTGCAATCTTCCTCATAATAACTTGCAATAAACAGCATATAACAGCTGAAACACACTAACATAGTCTGTCTTGTCAACTACTTCCCCTGTTGCTTATCTCAGTAGATACCGGGTCTGCCTTCCAGATTGTTTTTATCAACCATCTTGCCGTAACAAAACAGCGTTCGCCCACCTTCTAGGAATCTACCACCTGAGTGCTAAATATTTGCCAAATATTTGGGGTTTTGTTCTATCAGTATTTTAGCTCAAATAGGATAATGTTAGTATTTAGGACAATGTTAGCTGTTGTAACAAATCAGTCACAAATTTCACTGACTTAATGTATCCTAAGTTTATTTTTTCTTATGTGAAATCCAAAGTAGTTGTTCCTGTTGCTGTGGGTGGGTTCTGACCCATACAGTCTGTCAGGGACCCATGCTGATGGAAACTTTTCTATCACTTACCTTCAATAGATGTCTTTCAAGTTTGCTTTGGACATTGGGTTTGAGCAGAAGTAGGAAGCGCATGTAGGCATACACAAAGGAAATTTATGTGGACCAGGTCTGTAGTAGTGCTTATCCCTCTTACTCTATATTCCAATAACCACATTTAACTGTAAGGGAGGCTGGGAAAAGTAATCTAGCTGTGTGGTCAGGAAGAAGAGAAAATGGTTTTGAAGAATAGCACTAACAATCTCTGCTATAGTGTTTTGAACAAATAGGAATTTGTTTTTCTTATGAGGAGTCTCACAGTAGGTTGTCCAGAGCTGATGCACTGACCCTACAGTGACAATAGAGACTGTGTCTTTCTCCCTTTTATTCAAGAAAAATGTGCCTTCACCTGAGATTTCTAGCAATAATTTATTAACCAGACTTTTGAGTTAAGAAGTGACCATTGTAAGTACCAAGGGAGGCTGGGAAATAGAGCATTTTAGCTAGGAACATTTCTACTCTGTTTTAAATCCGTTTAATTAGTAAGGAAGAAGGGGAGAATGGACATTGGGTAGGTAATTAGCAGTGTCTGCCTGAAAGGAAAATATGATTTCCATATTCTAGAGGAAAATCCTTCCTTGGTACAGACTTCTTTTTCTCTCAGAAAGTAGCATATACAACACTCCTGTATTCTAGAAACATTCAGAAATAGCTATTTGAAATAAGTCCTTTGCTATAGCCATACCACCCTGAACGCGCCAGATCTCATCTGAAATAAGTCCTTCAATACCTTGACCGTGCCTGGAACATAGTAGGTAAATAACTTTTTATTGAAATAATTAAATGAATGAGCAAATATATCAGTACCTCTGTATGATTTGGAGGAGTCAAAGGAGATGTCCTTTGACAACTGTGACTAACAAATGTGCTAGTTACGTAGTGAATAGAGTGAGATAGTTACTGTCAATATGCAAATCATTTTCCCTAGATAGTTCTTATGTGTGAGGTAGTTTATGCCCTCTAAGTCCTATATCCTTAACAATTCAAGTTTCTTTTCTTTGCACTCCTAGAGAAAACGTAAGAAAAAATTCATACGCAAAAGAAGACCACAAGAAAGTCACCCCAAGGAATGAAAAATATATCTAGTAAAGGATTCTAAACTTGCATGCAGGGACTACATCTTTTTGGGGGGTGGGGAGAGGAATGTTACTATTTAGAAACTAGTAAAATGAAAAGCTGACTTAGTTTGGGGGGCTTAAATAGATTGATTGTGCAAACATTGACTATTAATATGCCTGGAAAGATTAGTCTAGTCCAAAATAGCAGATGCCATGACTACAGATCTATGAGTTCCTCTCTTTCTAACTTGCTTTGTCTGATGGTTAAAACAGGGAGGGATAGACATGTTGAGAGGTACATGCGATATGCAACTGCTGCCGAGGCTGCCACTGTTGAAATAATGGGGCCAACACCACTTCACAGTTTTGCTTTGGAAGGCACAAAACCCTTCCTGTGATGTCAAGGCAGCCTGCAATAACCCAAATGGTGGCCCAGAAATGCGCATCTGACGTAAGTTGCCATTATCAAGCAATAATTATTTCTTCTTTTGAAGAGTCAGCTTGCCAATCACTCTGACATGCTTTCAGTTTGTTTCAATAGTACACGTTTTTCTTTTGCTTTTCCACGAAGAGTCTTTGACAGACTTAGTTACTTTCAGTGCCAGTCACTGCCTTGCTGGAAGTCTGTCTGGATGTCCCTTACTGCAAAGCAACTAAGTCCCTGCAGCATCAAAGTGAGAATAAAAATATCTTGACAAGCTCATCTCTCTTTTTGAATCCCTTGGACACTTGGGCACTGGTGTGCTCTGAATCCAGGATCGTGCTGGGAAAGCAGTAAGCTGATGGCTGTGGAATGTGCCCTTGGAAATGGGATGGCCTGGAGGTGGGGGATTTCAGCCAGGTGCTGGCATCAAAGCAGATTTTAAGCAAATTATGCTTGGATATGTGCATAGAGATATGTTTTTCCTAAAATTACAAACTTGCATTGTGAAAATTCTTGTAAGAAAACAGGAAAACATTTTGACTTAGCTTGTCAGGAAACATAGAACTTATTTCAGGTTATTTCTTTTTGAAGACTCATATTTTAAAAATATAACAGGAACACAATCAAGACTAATCTTACCACTTGCTGAATAGGGGAGTGAGAATGTTGTTTTGAGAATGGACTTAGCTAGGGGTTCTTAGGTTTCTCTTGGTTTCACAGCCCTGGCTCCACAGTCTAATCCAGAGCAACACATATATTAAAAACTTTGTTCTGCTTGATAGAAGCTGGCCATTCTTTGTTACACTTTGTGTTTTTGTGGTGCCCTATGTATCCTTCATGGATATAATTTTTGATTCTCTGGTTCCTTTTAAAAATCGCTATTATAGCTGACATGGCCTGCCTTCTTTCTCCAGGGGATTCTGTAGATCTCATATTTCCTTTCCTTTTGTCCCAGACTGCTGATATTTTGAAGAAAAAAATTAAAAGTTAGAGATATATATTTCAATATATTTCCTATCATCCAGGACTTTGTTCAAAAATATCTACATTTTCCTGCTTTGTATTGTTTCTTATTAATGGGGCAACATGATGCCTTGGACCTGCCATTTTGACCCTTTTCTGCAGCTTACTGAGAAAATTACCTGTGTGAATTAACTGTACTCCATTCATACCACTGACAGTAACACCTGACAAGTGGGAGGGACACCTCCTTCTCTTTCATTCTCCATATCCACTCAATTATCAAGACCTGTGGATTTTTACTCCCCAGATGTTTTTCTAATCTCTTCCTTTTCTTCCATTCCTACTGCCATATTCTTGGTACAATCTAACAACTCTCAGCTAGACATGGCTATAACCTTATTACCAACCCTTGTTCACACTTGCTTCCCTCAATGCATTCTCTGCATTCCAAACAGAGTGGTCTTCTCCAAATGTAAATTGAGAACATAATTCCCACACATGAAATCTTTCAATGGCTTTTTCTACAGACCAAAATCCTTAACACAGTCTAATGGTCCTGTATGACCTGACCTTATTCTCCTTCTGAACTTCTGTGTCTTTCTTAAAGACACCCTGCTCCTTTATCCCTCAAGTCTTCTTATTTGCTACCCCAGTTTTTTGGGTCTGTCTTGTCCCTTTGCTTCACTGAGCTGATGGGAACTTGAGTCATTGTAGTACGACCTTAAAAAATTGTGACTCGTCCAGTAGTCATAGAGTTATAGGACTCTGAGTCTTCGGGATACAAATATCTCTGGACCTTTTTGCTTATTGTCTGCCAGGTTTCCTGCAACAAACTGACAGTTCAGACCTTTGGATGAGTCAACACAAGTTATTTTGATGACTTTCTTTAAATCTTGCATATTGCACAAGCCCATCTGCCCTGGCCTGAGAAACCAGAGCACTTTACTCCAGCTAATGATTCCTAATTGGAAAAATCCAGCAAATGAGTCTCTGGAAGTGTCATTTTGGGGACTGTGTAACGTGTCTGCTGGAGCTGAGTTTGTTTACACTTTGCCAGTGTCATCATTTACAAACTTCAAAAAACACATTGACAAATTCCCTAGCTGTTTTGGCAGTGCTTCCATCAATCACCCAACTAATAGTACCAACATTTCTCCTGGGCTATTATAGTCACTTCAATTGCTGCTGCTGCAACTTTGGGAGAAGATAAATCAGAAGGGGTTCTTTTAGATGGCCTCAAGTACAACACCAGTTTTTATTAAGCACTGCTTCCCTCCTCACTCTTCTCTCACTGCCCTTCCTCCAACCTTCCATAAACAACTCTTTCTGCTTTGTATCGCCTTAGACAAAGTAATTTGGATCTATGGCTCTCCTTTAGAGACCCTTTTGCAATGTCATTGGGTAATGGGTCCATTTATTATTTTGGATTTTTGTGTGTTCTCTTTAGTTACTCTGTGCAGCTCTCTCAAATCAATAAGTGTATTGTGTTTCGGCCTGCAACAGGTGCCTAGGTTCCCAGGCCCAACACACCCTCAGAGAGTGGCTCACATGTCTAATGACCACAGCATGAAAACCTGAAACCATTTTGCCTTTCAACCAGGTTCTTTGTGAGGCAGCGTCAGGCAGCAGCTGTATCTCTAAGACTGAGTGGCTAGAGTATCCCTGCTCTTGCACTTTTGTGGTTCCCTTCTATTGCTGAAGCCTCACACTCTTTTTCACAAGGAAAAAATATTGCACATACTCAGCTGCTATATCACCTATGCAGATTTGTTTTTCTTGGGGCTCCAATCTCTCCCTATTTTCTGTATTCAAAGCTTGACTTTTTTCCTCACAAACTGACTTATCTTAAACAAGAATGTATTAAAAAAACCACCACAACCTCTTCCAACTTCCTCACCATTAAGAAGCACGACCACATCTTCTCCCTTCACTACACACACATTCAGAATCTGGACAGCGAAAGGGGAACGCCTGCCAAACTTGGCAGATCAGGTGAGAAGGGCTGGCTGGGGTTCTGCTGCCCAGCTGGAGTGTTTGCTGGCAGTGGTGCCAACCACAGGGCCAAACAAACCCTAAGACTGCATTTCAAGTTGCTGCCTGAGAGATGCTGTTAACTCCGTTACTGAGGGCTCTATTCATCCTAAATGATCCATGGTCCTGGACAAAGCACCAACTGCAGCCTGTTGCAAATCTTGGCTCTACCTGACCAACCTATTAATCAGAATTTTAACTGGGCCTTGGAAGCGTTTTTCTTTCATGTGTAAGTCAGAGAGCTGATCACAGTGGAGACTTCATGTAAATGATGCCATCAACTTGATGCATGGGGCCTTCGACGTCTGAATCTGTGGTCACAGGAAGTATTATTTACCCTAACAAAGTAATTCTTCTCCTGGATGCTTTAACTGCTGGAGGCTGTCTTCACCATTAGCGGTATCTTTGATTGCCAGCTCTATCTTGGTGCTGAAATGATCAAATGGCAGTAATCATTTTTATGTTTGAAAGGACTTTTCTCTTTAGTTGAAAGAAAAATACCGTTGATTTTCACATTTTTTTAAAACACTTTTTTTCAAGGTGGATTTTTGTTTAAATGGTAGTCAGCCTCAAGGCACTTTTAGTTGACAAACAATAATTAACTACTTGTATAAGTGAAAGTATTCATACAGACAACTGGCTGATTAGAATTCACTGACCTCATAAGAAAGGAATATTTTTGAGTTCCCTTTTAGCCTCAGTAACCTGAGAAATCCTTAGTACAGAGAAAGAATCAGCATTTGTTCTTTGTGTATATTGATGATTTTATTTATATCAGATCTAAAACAGGGATAATAAATGTAAATATTCTAACACTTTTACAGTAGGCTGTTATGAGTTGATATTTTAAATAGTACAGTGTTTGTCAAGAGTATTGCTCAGATTCCATTTACTTATTTTTTTAATTGAACTATAGCTGACATACAATGTTACATTAGTTTCAGGTGTACAACATAGTAATTTGACAATTCTATATATTATGCTGTGCTCACCATGACATGTGTGGTTACCATCTGTCACTATATAATGTTATTAAAATTTTATTGATTCCCAATTTGTACTTTCTATCCCTATGACTTACTTATTTTATAACTGGAAGTTTCTACCTCAGTCTCCACCTATTTTGCCCATGCCTCCCAAATCCCCTCCTCTGGGGCAATCACCAGTTTGCTCTCTGTATTTATGATTTTGTTTGGTTTTATTTGTTTATTTTGCTTTTTTGATTTCATATGCAAGTGAAATCATATTTGTCTTTCTCTGACTTATTTCACTTAGTGTAATACTCTCTAGGTCCATCCATGTTGTCACAAATGGCAGAATATCCTTTTTATAGCTGAGTAATATTCTATTGTGTTTATATACCACGTCTTCTTTATCCATTCTCTTATCAAACACTTAAGTGGCTTCTATAATTTGACTATTGTAAACAATGCTGCAATGAACATAAGCATGCATATATCCTTTTGAATGAATGTTTTTGTTATCTTTGGGTAAATATCCAGTAGTGGAGTTAGTGGATCATATGGTACTTCTATTTTTAATTTTTTAAGATACTTCCATGCTGTTTTCCACAATGGTTGCATCAGTTTACATTCCCCAAACAGTGCACAAGGGTTCCCTTTCCTCCACATTCTTGCTACCATTTGTTATTTCTTATCTGTTTGATACTAGCCATTCTAACTGGTGTGAGGTGTTAACTCATTGTGGTTCCAATTTGCATTTCCCTGCTTATGATGTTGAACATGTTTTCATGTGTCTGTTGGAAAATCCCTGTTCAGGTGCTCTGCCCCTTCTTAAATCAGATTATTTGTTTTTGTTTTTGTTTTTGTTTTTGGTGTGGTTCTGACTTGCATTTCCCTGATGATTAGTGATGTTGAACATGTTTTCATGTGTCTGTTTGCCATGTGTATGTCCTATTGGGAAGATGGCTATTGAGGTCCTCTGCCCATTTTTAAATCAGATTATTTGTTTTTTTGGTGTTGAATTATATAAATTCTTTACATATTTTAGATATTAACCCCTTATCAGATATATTGCTTGCAAATATTTTTTTCCCCATTCAGTAGGTGGCCTTTTCATTTTATTGATGGTTTCCTTTGCCCTGCAAAAGCTTGTTGTTTTGGTGTAGACCCACTGGTTTATTTTTGTTTTTGTTTCCCTTGCCTGAAGAGACATGTCTGTAAATATGTCACTAAGGCCAATGTCCAAGAGATTACTAGCTATGTTTTCTTTTAGAAGTTTTATAGTTTCGGGTCTCATATTTAGGTCTTTAATCCATTTTGAGTTTATTTTTGTTTATGGTGTAAGAAAGTGATCCAGTTTCATTCTTTTGCATGTAGCTGTCCAGTTTTCCCTGTTACCATTTGTTGAAAAGACTGTCTTTTCCCCATTGTATATTCTTGCCTCCTTTGTTGTAGATTAATGGCAACATAAGTGTGGTTGTATTTTTGGGGTCTCTGTCCTGTTCCAATGAACTATGTGTTTATTTTTGTTCGAGTACCATATTTTGATTACTGTAACTTTGTAGTATATCTTTTTTTTTTTTTTTTTAATTTATTTACTGGGGCATCTGGGTGGCTCAGTCAGTTAAGTGTCTGCCTTGGGCTCAGGTCATGATCCCAGAGTCCTGGGATCGAGCCCCACATTGGGCTCCCTGCTCTTTGGGGAGCCTGTTTCTCCCTCTCACTCTGCTGCTCTCCCTGCTTGTGCACTCTCTCTCTGTTAGATAAATAAATAAAATCTTTTAAAAAACTTTAAAAATTAAAAAAAAAATTTATTTACAGAGAGAGAGAGAGAGAGAGAGAGAGAGAGAGAGAGAGATGAGGCTCGATCTCGTGACCCTGAGCTCATGACCTGATCTGAAATCAAGAGTCAAGATGCTTAATGGACTGAGGCACCCAGATGCCCCTGTAGTGTATCTTGAAATGTGGTATTGTAATATCTCCGGATTTGTTCGTGCTCAAGGCTGTGTTGGCGGCACAGATGCCATTTAAAAGACACAATTTGTATGACCCTCCAGTTTTGACTTAGTCTATTAAGCTAGCAATAGGCTTTTTATGAATGTAACTTTTTCTATCTATAAAACTTAAACAAATTAACAAAAACAAAACCACAAAATCAAATGTAAACTAATTAATTAAATGTAAAAGAAAATGTTGATTGCTAAAAATAAATAGGTCACTCACAGTAAGATCATGGTACTAAACCATGCACTAATTTAGTAGTGTGGCATGCCAATGCTAATGTGTTTTTTGATTACTAGTGCATTGTGATGCTGTTTGGCCTTCCCTGGTGTGAAAACATAATTTATGCCATTTGCTTCTCTTCTTGTCCCATTGGCTCATGACAAGTAATGAGGGACTGGTTAGCCTCACTTTGACCATGAGATACATGCAAAAACTGAGTCTCAAATCAATGGGCAAATATCAGTTTGAAGGCAGTCTTCCAGAAAATTCAGAATATGTTCATGTAACTTTTAAAATCATCATGAAAATGAAGACAGAATTTTAAAAGTCTCATAAATAACTTGTTGAATTCTGAAAATATATCCTGTAACTATAATTTTAGAAATATTGGTTTAAAAGAGAGCATGTCTCAGAGTGTTCCAGTCTTCACTCTGATCCACTAGTCAAAATCCACTAAGATGTTCACTTAACCTTCTCAGACTTCAGTTGCTACTTTTGGAGCATAAGACCAACCAAAAATGACACATTCATTTCCATGCTATGTAGTAGGTGTCTATTGAATGCCAGTCATGGAGTAAAAGGTAGAACAGATCAGAGAAGGAAGAATGAAGATTATAGAAGAATATAGTGATAATTCACAATAGCATATTATGGTAGTTCATAATATGAACAATCCAGTAGAATCTTTTTGAAAATTTTGATAATCTTAAATTTGGTTAAAGTTTAACTTGACCCTATATAAACTGCTTTTGAGAACTTTAAGTTTTTTATTTACAAGGGTAAAACACTAATGATTTCAGCAAGTAACTTCCTAGAAATTCCCTTTTAAATAATTGGGAAAAAAATATGTACTTAAAAGCAAAAAGCATTCCTTTTTCTGAAAGTAGACAATAATCTCAAATTTTTATCAAGTTGAAAACAATCTACCCCAATTAGTCCTAATTATGGAAGTTTGACTTAGCATCTCTTTTGGATTCAGTACCATGTTCTTACCTTTGTTCAGTGTAATAGGCAAGAGTTGACTGCATATAATATGTATGTATTATGCCTTTAATAATGCATTTAAAATTGTAAACAGAATGACCAACAGTTTAATTGTTAGCTTCTGGCAACATGATCAAATTAGTTAAAATTGTAAGGCTTTCCTCCCACTAGAAAGCCATAGGGATGCTAATGGCCAGGACAATTTGAATACAGACCTGAATTTAAAGTAAATACCAATCAGGATTTTTTTATAATCTGAGAAAAAAAGGGATCCCACAGAGGCGTGAACCATGATGAAGATAAGCTAATTCAGTCAGGTAAACCAGCTTAATCTGGCTCACACTGCATGTCCAGCTGGGGTTGGCAGGGAACTTTGTTATGATAATCCTCTAGTGCTCACAGGGACACAGGTTGACTGAGGATCCAACTTGACACATATGATTTCCAAGGCAGGAACCAAGGGAACATGATGAATAAAGTTCTGTTTTAAAAAATTCTACAAGTAAACAAGATGAGTTAATTCTATTTACATTTTACTGCCTAAAGAGAATCATTTGAACACAACTAAATTCAGTGCATGCAGGGAAATACAATCTGTGTGTCCAGAAAGAGAGCAGAATGGAAATATTTATGGACATCCTGAGTAAACTGACGATGGAAAAATTAGAAGCCCCACAAAGGAGTTAAACTATGGCAAGAAAGTTTTATCAGGTATAAAAGAAACCCCAGGAAAATTAGGATGTTAATCACAATCCACACTATGTAAATATTAAGTAAAAATGTGAAGTGTTCTTACTATCATTAAGGAGAGAAAGAGGAAATTGAGAGCATGAGAGAATAAGGAAAGATAAAGCAAAAAGACAGAGTTCAGCAAAGCACCAAATCAAACTGGAAGATAGATCTGAGGAAATCAACCAGAATGTATTATAGAATGATAAACAGATGGAAAATATGAGATAAACAGATGGGAGATATCAAGGGAGGTAATAAACAAACAAACAAGGAGACTTTAATGAAATGGTCCAACAGAAGTTTAACAGGAATTACACAAACAAAGAAGAGAGAGAATCAGGGACAGACAATATTGGAAGAGATAATGGCTGAAAAATTTCAATACTTAAAAGACCTGAACCCTTTGGTTTAAAATTATATACATAACAAGAACATCTCAGCAGGATAAATAAAACAAATCCTCATCTAATTCTGTCACAGTAAATCTGTAGAATATGAAATTGAGAAAATAACAAATGCAAACAACAGGACAATACAGTGAGAGCAGAGATTTTATCAGCTCTTCTAGATGTCCCAAATGTATTTTAAGGTTCCAAAAACCACTCTGGGCCAGAAATGAAAATACTGTCACAAGTTCATGCACTGGAACTATGGACTCCAGGAAACTGTGGTAACAGTAGAGCAAACAAATATTTATGGGACATATCCTGTCTTTAAGTAAGAAATGTTACAAAAATGTTGTCTTAATTATCTTATATATTTTGAGATTCTTATACAGAAGTCATTTTAAAAACTGTAAGTCTTTTGATCCCATATTCATTGCAATTGCCTCCCATAGACAAGGCAATAATTACTAGTTCTACTTTAAAGATAACAACACTAAGGATACTGCAGTTTAAGCAATATTTACCAGTCATAAAGCTGGTAGATGTAAAAGGAGGGTTGAGAAACTCAGGTGCCCAGATCCTGGATTTATTTTTTAAATCAGGGTTTACATAAAGCAAATATTTGGTTATTGTATTTGCAAACTCTGCCATATTGAAATGGGGCATTATTAAAACAGAGATTCTGTCAGTTCCAAACACAGTTGCCTCAGAGAGTAACATGAGAATTGCTACTTAGTCTTTTTACAGCAATTATATTTGAGTACAGATACTCTTTTAAGAATGCAATATGTTTCTCTAAATATTGTGCAGATACTTTTTTTAAAAATGGTTTTTGCTAAGAATATGTTTGGCCCAGACTTGCTCACATTAGTAGGGACTTCTTAAATGTGAGTTCTAGAGTTAACATGGGATAGAAGCACATGAACAGTTTGGATTGTTTTGTGAATAATAAAGTCTAAGCCAAGACGGTGATTAGGTTGTAACTGGAGGTCCTTGCCACATATGATATGATTGTCTACACAGAGAACCGAAAAGAATTGATGACAAATTATTAGAAATAAAAATAATTTATGAAGGTAACCTAAGAAACGGCTCTTAATTATAGAGAACAAAGTTCTTGTTACCAGAAGGGAGGTGGGTGGGGGATGGGTGAGATAGGTGATAGGGGTTACGGAGTGCTCTTGTTGTGACAAGCACTGGGTGTTGTATGGAATTGTTAAGTCACTATATTGTATACCTGAGACTAATACAACACTGATAACTATACTGGAATTAAAATAAAATAAAAAAAAACCTTATTAAGGTAGATTATTGACACAGAAAGTCAGAAGGAATTGATAGACAACCTTCAGAAAGTCCTTTTATTTCTAATAATTTTTCTGATATTTCAGTAAAAGCTGTTTTATTTTCATGTATCAACTTGTAAAGAAAAAGAAAATTGTAATAGTGTTAGTTTCCAAATGTGGTCACTCTCAATATGCATGCTGCTCCTCACAGTAAAAGATAGTCTATTTCTTTTTCCTTTGAATCTGGATTCAAAGATCCCCTTGAAACTTGTGGTAGAATGTGGTAAAAGTGATCCTATGCCATTTCCAGACTTAGCATTTAAGAAGGCTGGCAGCTTGTTCTCTTTCTCTTGGAAGCCATTCACCATGTAAGAAGTCAAACTGCCCTGATAACACGAGGCTTGAGGAAGCACAATATAGCCATATGGAGATAGAAAGAGATGTTTAGCCAAACCCCAGCTCTTCCATTCATCCAATCTGAGGAACAAACATGAAGGGAGGAGTCAGCCATCTCGGATATTCCAAGTCTGGAGGACATCACATAATGCAGAGAAACTGCCCAGCTGGGCCCAATCTAGATGGGAGAATCATAGAAAATAAAACATTTGTTTAAAAAATAATACATTTGTGTTTTCAACCACCAAGTTTTGGGATCATTTGTTATGCAGCAATAGATAACTGTAATATAATGTGGTATCTAGATGTGGGGTACTTCCAAAACAAAAAGCTAAAATGTAAAATTGGCTCTATGACTAAGTAGTGAGTGGGAGACTAAAAGGCAGTGAGGGAATTGTTGTTGGAAGATAGTGAAAAAAACAACCTGTGTTATGTAGTGGTGGGATGTTTGGCAGCACCATTGTCTGCAAGTACATAAAAGAAAGGAAATGTACCTAATAAACTTGTAGATTTGGCTGAGGAGATTTCTAGGCAGAATTTTGTAAGCTGTCTATGATAAAGTACATAAACTGAGAGATAAAATAGGAAAGGAACTGCTCAGTTTACACCAGAATTCAGGGGGAAAAAAATCCAATCCAGAGCATTTTGAAATTATGCTATTTCTTATTACCAGTTTCTCCAGCTGGCAAATGTTCTCTGAATAAAAAATGGCCTTAAGGTAAAGATCAAACATAGGGAGATGTCAGTAAAATCTCTACCTTAGGGTTGAGATCAAATCAAATGTATGGCTGTGAAATGTTTCTAGAAATATCCAAAAGATTAGGAATCAGTGTCTTAAAGAACTTCTAATACAATTAAGAAGGTTTCTAAGAACTTGAAGTGTGTTGTCCCACAATATTCTGACATGCAGAGAACATTCTGTCTAGACAGTATCTGTGGGTGCAACTCTTTTCTGATGGAGTCTACTGAAATAAAATTCTTAGAAAACCCACTAAGCTTTTAAGAAAACTGATGGGAGAGAGCACTGCCAATTTGAACAAAAAAAGACTAAGTACAAAAATAAAAAGAGATCTTAGGATCCCCATCCTTACAAAGGCAACAGATATGGTGAGAAAGCCATTCAGCCACAAACATGGAATCTTTCTTATGGAAAAGGAAGGATAACTCAGGGTGGAGCCATGAACCACAGAGAAAAATTCCAGGAGAGCAGAATTGGGGCCATAACCAGAACTATTCCTTGTTCTTAGAGCAGAGGGAACTGGAAATACATGACTGAGTGTATTTCAGAATTGTTATGGAACAGGTTAATTTCTATATGCATTTCTTTTTCTACTTTTGAATAATGGTGTCTAATGAGGTTATCCTGTTCTTACCCCATTATTTGTTAGGCAGTTGTGAGGCCAGTACTATGTAATTTTTAGTTCACAGGTTTCTGCACCTGAAGGATTCCAGCTGAGGAGCCTCCTCTGCTTCTGGATATAGACCATATTTAGATGAAAATATTTTACATGAAAAAGTAGAATCTGATGCTAGAGTGGAATGAAATGTTGGGGTCCTGGGTGAGGGTGGACATATTTAGCATGTGGAGGGGATATGAATTGTGGCATGAAACCATCATTAATTCCATCTTTCTTATATACATGCCATTCTTCATATCAAGAAGAGGAATCCATTTCTCTTTCCCTTGACATTGGGCTTTGGGAAGGGATTTGTCCAATATAGTGGAACAATATTTATGCTGTGCTAATTCCAGTATCCTTTAAGAGGTTTGGGGACCTCTCTTTCTTTGGGGAGCCAGGCTTCATGTAAGAAATCCAACCACCCTGAAGCCATCTTGCCAAACAAAACTAAAGTATGCTACACATAGAGGGAGACATGTTCATCGAACCCCCAGTAATTCCAGACATCCCCGCAAAGGCAACATCATATGGGTGAAAGACCCATCTGGACTTTCCAGTTCTAGCAGACACCATGTAGAGCAAAGAGATTACCCAGCCTGGTTCAGCCCAGAAGGTAGAATCATGAGAAATAATACATTGTTGTTTCTGAATAACTAAGTTTGGAATAGTTTATTTCACAATAATAGATAACTAAAGCATTAGAAGTATATTATATTAGTAATAAAAATAAGGTTTTAAATGACTTTTATGTAGAAATAAGAATAATCAAATGTTATTGAAAGTCACGCAAGAAGACCCAAATAAATGGAGAAATAACATGTTCATAAGTAGAAAGATAATATCTTTATAATGTTAATTCTTCACAAATTAATCTATAAATTCAATGTAATGCCAATAAAAATCACAATAGTTATTTTAATATAAAAAAAATTTCCCAACTTGTTTATTTGAAAGGAAAAGTTTCATTGCTGAAGAAGAATAATCTTCTGAGTTTGTATTTTGGGTATCCAAAAGAAAAATATAGTATTGAAGACAGTTTAGTATCTGTGTAGAGATAAACACATTGAATGGCAAAAGTTATGACCTTTGAAACAGACTCACAGATACTAGAAAGCTTAATTTATGACAGAGCTGACATTGAAGACAAATAGGGAAAAGTGGAGAATTAATTTAAATAATGCCAGAAAAACTGATTATTTTGGAAAATATATTTAAACAGATCTGTACCTCATTATCACACACACAGATTCCACACAGATTGAACTTTAATATGGATCACAAACTTTACAACTTTCATTGATAATATAAGAGAATATCTTCATGATTTGTGGTAGTAAAGGATTTCTTCATTGAGACTCAAAGTACAAGAAAAAAATGAATAGATTCATCTAATTAAAATTAAGAATGTATGTTTACCAAAGACCACATATAATAGTGAAAAGGCAAGGCACAAGGAAGAGATCTAAATACATTTAGCTAACATGGCATCCTAGATATACAGAAATCAGTTATCGATCATTTAGAAAAATGGCTGAGCAAAGGGACCTGAATAGGTCTTTCACGGAAAGAAAAGATGATGGCTAATAGAGATATGAGAATATTCTCAAACTTCTACATTACAAGGGAAATGAGAATTAAAATAATAAGATACCATTTCATACTCTCTGGAATGGTAGTAAAGTATATGGCAATATCAAGTGCTGACAAGATTGTAGAGCAATGGGAGCACCCACATATTATTACTGAGTTTAAGGATGACATGACTATATCTCACTAGCAAAAATCACTAGTAACTACATATATATACCGTACACCAAAGAGAAACTCATACTTAGTACCAGAAGATTTGTATGTGTACAGTCCTGCATCCAGTCCCAATTAAATGGATACATGATTTGTGTTATCTTTCTACAGTAGAATTCTTTAAGTGGAAATTAATAAACTACAGCACATGTGGGCGAATCTCAAAACCAAATTTTGAGTAATAAAATCTTAAAATGATACATATAGATTGATTACATGATGAGTCCAAACTAGACAAAATTAAATAATGTAATAAGAAAGCATATATACACACATATATGTATATGTGTGACAAAACTATAAAAAAGGAAAGGAATAAAATCAGGTTTGGGCATAAATGAGTAATAACAGATTTTTTTTCATCTTTATTAAAATGTGTCTTAAAATCATTCATTTTATATATAGGAAATTTTACACAGCTTAAAAAATGGTGGGAAAGCCTCATTGAGAAATTCAAGGTATGAAAGAAAATGTGCTGTACATCAAATACCTTTAAAAGTTTTATAGTGATGTCCAGTTAAATTTGGCAATTTTGTTACCAAGATGAAGGTAATTGTTGTGTTCTTAAAGTAAGAGCTACATTATAAAACAATAACATTTTGATGATATTCTAGAAGTGAGCCAACTAAAATGCTAGTGGGAAGAGAAGATAGAAAGGCAATTAATATTTCAGGTTTCAAATTATGAAGTGTCAGAAGGGTTTTTATGGACTAAAACAAATAACAAGCCAAAATGAGAAAACAATAACAACATGACAGCTATTAAAAGATAAAAACAAATGAGTCACAAATGTTAAATGGCGGAAGTAAATCCAAAATTGTCTGTTAAAATGACCATGATGATTTGAATGTAAACTTGTCCAGTTCAAAGAAAAACCAAAAAAGAGAGTAGACTACCAGATCTATTTAAAAACAAAATGAAACTGGAACCCGTTACAGAATGTTAAGAGGTCTACTTTAAAAAAGGGACTATATAACATATAATGTATTATTTGTTTCAGAGGTACAGGTCTGTGATTCAACAGCGCTCACCATAGCACATACCCTCCCCAATGTCTATCACCCAGCCACCCCATCCCTCCCACCCCCCACCACTCCAGCAACCCTCAGTTTCTTTCCTGAGATTAAGAGTTCCTCATATCAGTGAGGTCATATGATACATGTCTTTCTCTGATTGACTTATTTCTCTTAGCACAATACCCTCTAGTTCCATCCACATCGTTGCAAATGGCAAGATTTCAGTTTTTTGTTTTTTGTTTGGATGGCTGCATAATATTCCATTGTGTGTGTGTGTGTGTGTATATATATATATATATATATATATATATACACACACCACATCTTCTTTATCCATTCATCCGTTGATGGACATCTTGGCTCTTTCATAGTTTGGCTATTGTGGACATTGCTGCTATGAACATTGGGGGGCACTTACCCTTTGGATCTCTACATTTGTATCTTTGGGGTAAATACCCAGTAGTGCAATTGCTGGGTCCTATGGTAGCTCTATTTTCAACTTTTTGAGGAACCTCCATACTGTTTTCCAGAGTGGTTGCACCAGCTTGCATTCCCACCAACAGTGTAGGAGGTCCCTCTTTCTCCGCATCCTCACCAACATCTGTCGTTTCTTGACTTGTTAATTTTAGCCATTCTGAATGGTGTGAGGTGGTATCTCATTGAGGTTTTGATTTGGATTTCCCTGATGCCGAGTGATGTTGAGCACTTTTTCATGTGTCTGTTGGCCATTTGGATGTCTTCTTTGGAAAAATGTCTGTTCATGTCATCTGCCCATTTCTTGATTGGATTATTTGGGAAAAAATGAAGGGGGGGGAAGTCGGAGGGGGAGACAAACCATGAGAGACTATGGACTCTGAGAAACAAACAGGGTTTTAGAGGGGAGGTGGATGGGGGATGGGTTAGCCCGGTGATGGGTATTAAGGAGGGCACATATTGAATGGAGTGCTGAGTATTATATGCAAATGATGAATCATGGAACACTACATCAAAAACTAATGATGTAATGTATGGTGACATAACAAAATAAAATTTAAAAAAATAAAAAGACTATATAAAAGGTGATGGAGAAGATGAGAAAGTGTACTCAAATCAAAGGAAACAAAAATTGCAGGGTTAGCAAAATTCATATCCTATAAAATTCAATCCAGGGGAAAAATTATATGGATAGATCTTTTTCTTTTGAACATAGTGGTTTGACAATTCTGTACATTACACTATGCTCACCACAGTATGTATAGTTACCATCTGTCACCATACAACATTACTACAATATTATTGACTGTATTCCCTATGCTGTAATTCTTCTCCCCATGACTTTTGTTTTTTTAATAACTAGA